>NW_026262704.1:0-626023 GCF_021869535.1 Mytilus californianus
TATCAATGTAGTGCCATTAAAAATTTTGCCCATTAACCCCTACTTTTCTTCCCATAATTTGATTACATATAGTTTAAAATGTCATACTTGAAAATCTTACAAAATCATCGTTTTTTAAAGAAAAAAGGTGCAAATGTTAAATGTATGAAAAATCTAGAGAGAATTATTTCCCGCAAAATTTTCAATGACTTATATCTCGAAAACAAGCGCACGGACCCTTCATTTTTTTCATTTTTTTCTGCTTCTTTATTTATATACTATCAATTCATAACAGTCTTATAAAAAGGCTTGTTATTTTAAAACAGAGTAGCGAACATCCTTCTATGATAATCAAAAGATGTTTGCATTCTTTTAATTAATTTTAAAATTATGAAAACTTTGTATCGAAAATGACTTTACATTTTACTTCAAACTTGTCAATATCAATATATAATAGAAATTTAAAGGCAACTTCTGTATGTTTTATGCGTTATTCAGTGTGCACCACATTTTTTATGTTACTTTTCATAGACAGAAAATTCCTTCATTAGTTTATAAAAATTCTTCTTTAGATTTGCAATATGCAATACAATACAAATAATGTATGACTGTCCGTTTTTATTTGATCGTATTCGCAGATGTCAAAACATCCCAACCTGCAGAGGACTGATATGTTAAGGGGGTACAGAACAATTAAGGGAGGTAACTATTTAAAAATCAACGGAACGTTTTAATAATTCACTACTAATTTAAGCTTCTCAATGATCAAATGTGTGGTTAAAATTTCTAAAAATTTGTATACTTTGGTCAAAAGGTCAAAGTAAATATTTTGTCTTAATTCTATGAAAATTAAACGAACCAATTCTATTTTAGGGAGCTACCATTTGATTTTTAGGGGGTGGGGGGGGGGGGGATAGGATGAAATTTGAAAAAAAGGCAGGACAGGAATTTGGAGTAAAAAAAAAGGCAGGATGAGCAACAACTGCAAAAAAAAAAAGCAGGATGACAATTTATGTAAAAAAAAAGTCAGGATAAACTAATAAAAAAAAAGGCAGGACCAAATAGAGTGAAAAATAAAAAGGCAGGACAGAGATTACAACTAAAAAAAGTGCAGGACAACATTTCTCATCCTAGCCCCCCCCCCCCCCCCCAAAAAAAAATCAAATGGTAGCTCCCTTAGTCAAGGTGTTGGGTATCACCTAAAACATACCGGTATTTCATTGGGTAATAAAGCTGTTCGTTCCATAAATACCACACGCCAATGGGACAGCAACTAAACGACACAACATGAACTTTTGTCACTTCCGTGTTAGCATGTGTCATAGTGTGTTTGCTAATCTGTTCTATAAATACCACACGTCAATGTGACAGCAACTAAATGACACAACATGAACTTTTGTCACTTCCATGTTAGCATGTGTCATATTGTGTTGGATAATCTGTTCCATATATCCACAAAAAGGGGGAGATAAAAAATCACACTAGACCTTCCACAAAAGACTATCTTACTTGAAGTGGAAGGAGAAACAACGATACTAAAAGCCAACTGTGAAACCTTAAAAGAACAAGGGCTGATAGAGAAACAAGATAATGAAGCCTTTAATAAGGATGTCAAGAGAAGCCACGACCATTGGTTATATATCAGAGTAAGAGGAACTTTCTCTACTCAGAACAACGAGTGAAAGACATAGAAAAGATAGCAGAACAGAATAATTTGTATCTGAATTTGTATGAATATCAAGTCAATACGAAACCATATCGTGTAATATCGAAATATCATTAAGTAATGACTATTCCATATTGAGTTATATCAAAACATCATTACGTAATGTCAAAACAATATTATTAAAGTAAAGACAAAATATCATCAAGTAATAATAAAACAACATATAACACTCTATTAATTAAATTTGGAGTAATTATTTAATTTGGAATTTAACTAAATCATGGATTTAATGGATATTTACATGTCAGAGCTTGTTACCATGGTAACAATAGTTGACCAATTAAATATCACATCATGGAAAAAAATCCCATGCAGCACACAGACCTATTGATGAATATAAATCCTGTGCGCCGCACAGACAAAGTGAAGATTATAAATCCTGTGCGGTGCACAGACCAAGTGAAGATTATAAATCCTGTGCGGCGCACAGACCAGGTGAAGAATATAAATCCTGTGCGGCGCACAGACCAAGTGAAGATTATAAATCCTGTGCGGCGCACAGACCAGGTGAAAACTATAAATCCTGTGCAGCGCACAGACCAACTGAAGATTATAAATCCTGTGCGGCGCACAGACAAGGTGAAAACTATAAATCCTGTGCTGCGCACAGACCAGGTGAAAACTATAAATCCTGTGCGGCGCACAGACGAACTGAAGATTATAAATCCTGTGCGGCGCACAGACCAGGTGAAAACTATAAATCCTGTGTGGCGCACAAATCAAGTGAAGATTATAAATCCTGTGCGGCGCACATACCAAAGTGAAGATTATAAATCCTGTGCGACACACAGACCAGGTGAAGAATTAATATAAATCCTGTGTGGCGCACAGACAAAAAGAAGAATATAAATCTGGGACACACAGACCAGGTTAATAATATAAATTAATCCTGTGCTGTGCACATACCAGGTGAAGAATTTATATCTGTGTGTCACACAGACCAGGTGATGAATATAAACCCTGTGTGGCGCACAGACCAGACATAGTAATAAATCCTGTGTGCCGCACAGACAAGTTGATGGTAACAAAAATGAAAAATCCAGTGTGCTACACAGACCAGGTGATGATAACAAATACTGTGCAGTACACAAAATAGAGGACAATAACTGATCCTGTGAAACGCACTTAGTTGTAGTTTGAAATTAATCTGAATTTTCATACTTAGGTTGTTAAATTGTCTCATTGGCAATTTACACAGTTCTCGATTTTTGATCCTGAATGTCAAAATTATTTGGTTGTACTTTTAATGTACTTTGCCTGATCCTTCTTTGAACATACATGTAAAAAATTACAAAATGTCAGTACTATGATATTTTATTTCATATTTGTGTTTTTTACTCTCAATATATATTATTATTGTGTCACATGTTGAAATTACAAAAAATATAAGACAACTCTAATGCGGTAATGAGCATGAATATAATAAAAAATGAATATGTCCTCAATAATAATGATAAGCATTAACAATTCACAGAAAATTCATTACATCATCAAACTGGTGATGTGAGTTACATAGTAGTTTTTTTCAGTTAAAATGCAGATGCTGTATAATCCAAGATGTAAGCATGTGAAATTTACAAGGGGACATAATATTCAAGGCAAAATGAAGGCTGTTTAATTTTTTTCTCATTAATGACTTAGAAAATAACAGTTAAAAAAACATGTATAATGTTTATATAAACAGCAGAAATGGCTGCACGATGATGTTGCATTATGAATACACTACAAAGTAATCTAGCCTGAAACGGGAAATGGTGAAAAGCTTTAAATATATGATATTTGCTGCATTAAGCTAAAAAAAACTACCACATGGACCCCCATATTTTACTTTTGCAATTGGCTTGAAACTGCTTCAAGGATGTTAGAGCCAACAGTTTTCAATATTATAATTCTGTATGATATTACAAAATATAATAAACTGCTTCGCTGAATGCAGCTTGATACGCCCACAGAGGTCCAACCCTGAACAGTTTGGGCAAAAATGGACACAATATTCAAGCTTGATTCAGGTCTGAATTTGGATTGTAATTAAATATTTGACATATTATAGGTTTCTGAATAAATGTAGTCAAAGATCTTGAAATTGGTTGTATGAATTGAATTTATATTCAATTAAAGATTTCTTGCTGTTGTGCAATACTTAGTAAATCTGTTGTCAGACTATAAACAAATAAAGTTCAATTAATTCTCAATGTCATATTAGAAATATATGAAAATAAAAAGAGAGCTTACATCAATAGATATAAACAATTCACCAAAGTTTTATGAGAATTGGTGACAGCATTTTTGAGTTATTGTCCGAAAACTGGAAAATCACCCCTTTTTTAATGAATCAAACCCCATAACTCAAAAATGTAAAATGTAAAATTTATAACATTCGAAAGGGAGCTTACATCAATACATACAAACAATTCCCCAAAGTTTCATAAAAATTGCTGAAAGTATTTTCGAGTTTTTGTCCAAAAAACTGGAAAATTCCCCCTTTTTTTATGAATAAAACCCTGTAACTCGGAAACGTAAAATCTGAAATTTATGAAAATCGACAGGGAGCTCATGTCAATAGATATAAACAATTCACCACAATTTCTTGCAAGTTGGTGAAAGCATTCTTGTCTTATTGTCCAAAAACTGGAAAATCCCTCTTTTTTTAATGAATAAAACCCCATAACTCGGAAACGTAAAATCTAAATTTTATAAAAAACGAAAGGGAGCTCACGTCAATAGATATAAATCATTCACCAAAGTTTTATGCAAATTGGTTAAAGCATTTTTGAGTTAATGTCCGACATGTTGACGACGGACGGACAGACGGACAACGGTATACCATAATACGTCCCGTAAACGGGCTTATTAAAATGTGTAGTATCTATTCACTGGAATCTCGATAACAGTTTTTGAAAAGAAAACAAAAATCAATATAATATCTTTGAAAGTTAATCATGAAAATATTTTGTTCTTCTTTGCATATTACAGAAGTGCACATTAAACTTGACTTTCATTTAAAATTTTGAAAAAAATCTAATTGTAGGATCTTCACTGTGTGATGTTGCTTAAATTTCATAAGACTTAGTGTGAAATACATTTAATAACATTTATGACCATTAAATATATATGGAGAATGAAATATGAGTCTAAAAATGAAAAGGAAATGACAGTATGTATTCTACTCTTAACTATGAACAAATATACATTTGATTATTTCCCTGTGCATAGATCAAACAATTCATTTACATCTTTTTAGCAAAAAAAAAATCTGTTTAAGGCATTGGCAGAAATACAATTATCTGCAAAGTATTTATAAATTATCTACATCTATAATGAAAAAAAATATTGCATATATATATAAAACTTAATGAATTTCATTACTTAATTGATATGAAATAGAAAATTTCACAATTGACATGGATGTTAAAACTAAACTAGACAGGTACTGTGAGCACAAAGCTATACTGCCTGCCACTTGTTTTGTATTTGAAACCCCAAAATCAATTTGAACATAAAATAGAATAGATGCACAATGGCATTATAACTTGAGGAATTTGAGAAAGTTTCTTTAAGTTATGATTTGTGGTTTAGGAGGAGTAATGGATACAAAATGGGTATCCCCATAAAAGAAAATAGCAATGTCCATGTTTTGAAATCAGCTTAATACTAGTGTATATCAGAATAAATGTATATTTACAGTATTGCTAATTTGAACATTTTTATCGTTTATCGTTTAAGTCCATTGAGTAAATATTTTTTTAATTTTGTTGGATAATAAAAAAAATTTCACGTGATTCCACTGTTGATCCACTCAATATCTCATTTTAAGATAAATTGGTCAACTTCTATCTACTAAAATAATAATTTTTTTCAGATTTTTTTTTTAATCTATTACACTACAGGGTATGATGGAGCACAAAATAATGAAGCTCTTAGAAAAGTCAGTTTTTACAAGATTTGGAAGTAACTTATAAAATGCATTAAAGGTTTATTTTACTTTTCCAAAGGCAGTACTTTTGTAAGAGCTTTATCTAGAATAGATTTATGAAAATCAATAACTCTCTGGGCTTCCTCAGTAATTACAATATCAATATCAAAAGTTTGAGTTGAAGGTTCAGGAGCAGGTGGTTGTGTCTTGGCTTCCGATTCATCTCTATTAGCATGTTCAGGAGCAGGACGTTGTGAATGAATGTATGTTTTTTGTACATTTTTGTCTGACATTTAAGTCAAAGTAAATATTTTTGAATTTTGTTGGATAATAACAAAAATATCACGTGATTTCCACTGTTGATCCACTGAAAATCTCATTTTAAAATAAGTTGGTCAACTTCTATCTACTAAAGACTTGTGTAGTCCTTGTTTAATCTTAATTGATAATTCTATTTTTACAAAAGAAAATAATATTTTTTTTCAGATTGTTTTTTTTTTTTATCTATTACACTATAGGGTATGATGGAGCACAAAATAATGAAGCTTTTAGAAAAGTCAGTGTTTACAAGCTTTGGAAGTGATGTATAAATTACATTAAAGGTTTATTTTACTCTTCCAAAGGCAGTACTTTTGTAAGAGCTTTATCTAGAATAGATTTATGAAAATCAATAACTCTCTGGGCTTCCTCAGTAATTACAATTTCTTTTCCCTTAGTTTTAATAACAATATCAATATCAAAAGTTTGAGTTGAAGGTTCAGGAGCAGAAGGTTGTGTCTCGGCTTCCGATTCATCTCTAATTGCATGTTCAGGAGCAGGACGTTGTGAATGAATGTATATTTTTTGTACATTTTTGTCTGACATTTAAGTCAAAGTAAATATTTTTGAATTTTGTTGGAAAATAACAAAAATTTAGTGATTTCCACTGTTGATCCACTCAAAATCTCATTTTAAAATAAGTTGGTCAACTTCTATCTACTAAAGACTTGTGTAGTCCTTGTTTAATCTTAAATGATAATTCTATTTTTACAAAAGAAAATAATACTTTTTTTTCAGATTATTTTTTTTATCTATTACACTACAGGGTATGATGGAGCACAAAATAATGAAGCTTTTAGAAAAGTCAGTGTTTACAAGATTTGGAAGTGACTTATAAATTACATTAAAGGTTTATTTTACTCTTCCAAAGGCAGTACTTTTGTAAGAGCTTTATCTAGAATAGATTTATGAAAATCAATAACTCTCTGGGCTTCCTCAGTAATTACAATTTCCTTTCCCTTAGTTTTAATAATAATTTCAATATCAAAATTTGGAGTTGAAGGTTCAGGAGCAGGTGGTTGTGTCTCAGCTTCTGATTCATCTCTATTAGCATGTTCAGGAGCAGGTGGTTGTGTCTCAGCTTCTGATTCATCTCTATTAGCATGTTCAGGAGCAGGAGGTTGTGTCTCTTCTTCATTGTTACAAACTGGTCTTGTTGTTAGTGAATGACAGTATGCACTGAACACTTCCGGAACAAATTTTCTTCTGATTTTTTTTTCTGAAATAAAAGATATGTATTTAAATCATTTTTCACAATCAATGTCTAGGTCTTATTTAAGACTACTAATAGGAGAGCTTTTGATGTTGCCTCTGGAGTATTTTTTAATTTTTTCAATCTCTTTGGAATTCTAGTCAAAGAGATATTATGCCAATGAGGCCCAAATAGGGGAATTTACCCACATGTTGTATGTAAAGCCAAATTAACCCACATGTTATATTTAAAGCTATAGCTGCCATTTTGTTTTGACTGAAAATATGAAAGATCCATTTTTGAACTTCATGTCTTTAAAATGATTGAGACAAAAAAATAAGCTTCATCAGATATATCGCGTCAGAAGAAAACATTTTTGTAAAATGTAATTGGTAGACAATAGACAAGCTGGACATATGCCAAGTGATGACATAAGCTCACATGAATCTTTTACATCATATTGTGTTTTTAGTCAATTGTGAGAACTTAACTATAACAGATTTAAGGTGGGATAAATGCACTAGAAACATAATTAGCTGTTTTTTTCTGGATGCAACATTTAGTTTGAGTACAGTTTCTTAATTCAATCCAAACATCAAATGTTTTATTATAGTATGAATATATTTTTTAGACAGCTCCTTTGTTGTATATATGTATATTACTTGTTATACAAGTTACTTTGATGTAGTTCTTACAGAAAAACAGAATTTTCTTGTTAAAAATATTAACTATATATTGTTGTTGATGTATGTACAGTCAAACCTGAGACAGCCACCACCTCATGTATGCAATAACCTGTGTAAAAATGCTTTAATCAAGATACCCCTTGTATTGTATTCTATCTGAAATGAACCCATAAATATAAAGACCACCTGTACATTTTCACTAGATGCTTGCTCTTCCTTGAAAGATCATGATTTCTTAAGACAGGTTTGACTGTACATATGATTCCTTTATTTAAAAATAGTTATGTTCTTACCAACTAGCTCTTCAATTTTATTTGAAACCTCAGGGTACACTCTGTATGCCTCTTCCCAATTGTCTTTTCCAACTGCTTGACATAAAAATGTCTGCAAGCTTTTTCTTGCCTTTAGCCTATAGACATTTCCTGCCGTCTTGTCCAATCCCTCTTCAGAAGCAAGGCTTAGATAAGAAAATGTTGTCTCCTCAGAAAGACCTTGTAAAGCCCGGAATAGCTGTAACAGAAAATGGTTTTTACGGTAATATAATTAACAAAATTGAATAATTCAGATGATTTAAGGTAGATCATAAGTATAAATTTTTTGAGATAGAATTTTCTTATACTTTGCCAGAATGAAGATTTTACTATGCTTTTTTCAAAAATATAATGAAAAGTGCTATTTTTCAAGCTATGAGTCGTTGAAAATTGCCTTAATTTGGTAAGATTGTTCATGAAAAAACACATTTGTGTGCATAAAAAAAATTCTATGAGATATAATTTTGAAATAAATTGTGAGAAGATAGGTTTTATAATATGTTTTGAGAAAATAAAAAGAAAAAATGGTGTCACCGAACTTGTTTTCTTGCTACAAGTATAA
Source organism: Mytilus californianus (assembly GCF_021869535.1). Classification (NCBI taxonomy): domain Eukaryota; kingdom Metazoa; phylum Mollusca; class Bivalvia; order Mytilida; family Mytilidae; genus Mytilus; species Mytilus californianus. The sequence continues at coordinate 8,688 of NW_026262704.1, forward strand.
ATTAAAAATTTCCCTATCAGTCTAGTATAATTTTTTTACTAAAAGAGTTATCTCTCCTTAAATGGCTCATTTGAGAAAAATGATTCTAAAAACAAAAAAAAATGATATTTGTTTAAATATTTTGTATAATACAATAATTCCCCAAGTTTTCTTTATATAAATAAACAGTCTAAACATTAAATTGCAAATCTGTCTCCAAATTTGCAGATTTAGGCAAATAACTAGACCCATTTTGTACTGTGATTGTACAATCCAAGATGGCGGTATACCATGAATCTACCTTAAATAAAAGTTGTAGGGTGTAGTAAATTTAATAATTCTTTACATAGAGTGTCATGTGGTGACCCGGTCACCCCCTATGGATCAGTAGGGGTTATTAAATTTCATAGGTGATTCATGACGTCACGTCTATTGTTAATGGTGATGTCATCTATTAATGTTGTCTTATTGCTTATTTTTCTACAAAACGCTGCAGAAAAAGTCCTACAGCCTCATCTATGAATTTTACTAACCCTCTATGGATCTGTAGGGGGTCAGTAGGGAACCATATAACTTATAACGCACAGCTAAATTAGGGCTAGGCCCCCATTTCATAGTCTAATTAATATTGAAAATGACGGGCATCAGTGCACAGTAGACATATTTTCTTGTTATTTCTACTGTTGGCAGTATTTCGTTCTTTTTCATTTCACATACCATGGACAGCTTGATTTACAAATCAAAGTGTAAAACCATGAACAGTTGGGGCAGGTTTGAGATTATATAAAAAAAAAATACCATGTCTCAAATCGGATTGAAGATTAAATCATTGACACATCATATGTTTCTGAGACATTGCCAATATGATTTATATAGATTTAGAAAATTTACAGGTAATAAGTGACAACCTTAGACAGAAGAAATCTAATGTATGACAAGCCACTTTTGTGAAAGGCACAAACTTTCAGATTTTGTTAGAAAATAAACATATGTTTTACAAACCTTTTGTGGAATATTCTTCTGGCATCCCTGTTTAGCTTCAAATCTTTTCACTAAACTTATAAAAGATATATAACATCTCTCTGAGTAGGACGCCATGCTTTTAATTGTGCTACAGCTGTCTTCAGTTATGTTCTGGAGGGGAAAAAATATAACATAATGCCAATGTAGAATTAAGAAATTTTACATTCATCCTAAAATTTGCTACAAAGACTATTTCAGGTAAATACTTCATAAAACTAAGTAGCATGGTAACCATATGGTTAATAAGACAAATTGTTTTTATTCCATTTTTCAGTTTTAAAATAAAAAAAATAGGAAGTAGGAGTTATTTGATCCAACTGACCCTAAAATATTATGATCACTCATGTTTAAAACACTGGACCATGTTCTATACACTCTTCAAATCTTTGACTTCTTGGGCATTTGTCATCATATTTTCACACTCATGAAATATATCTCAGATATTTACTATGCATTCTAATGCAAGGTTATTCTTTTGCTTTGTGAACAAAGTCATGTTCTTATTCCCATAAAATGTGGGGTCTGTGCATGTTTGACGTCAAAATTAAAACTGCAACGCAGGTTGTATTTCGACAAACAGACATTTTGATGATGTTTCTAGCTAAGAAATTAAATGAAATCATTTTCGAAGTAAGTTTACATGTTTCAATTAATTTCTAACATAGTGAAACAGTTCCTTTTTTTTAATGTTTGTGCTTCATATAAAAATGGCTGCTGTGTTATATGGGTCTGCCTTGATGTACAAAAGTTCAAATTTGTCTTATAAGAATTGAAATAATTTTATCCCCGGCTTAGTATATTTCTAGGATTTTGATTGGTTAATGCACGTCGTTACAAAACCCATAGCCCCTGGGTGTTGCTAACCCATATACCCAGACGTTGCTAACCATTATCCCGGGGAACTTCACACAAGTTTTTCCATGCATGGTTGCTCCTTGTGAAATATTGAATTCTGTAGATTATCCTTGATGTCTGTAATTAAATATTTAATTCATTAACGATTTTGTCCTATAATGCCGATCATTTACACTCATTTCATTAAATGCATCACTTGACTGCCACATTGTCAAGGAATGGGACTATTGACCTAGCTATGCAAATGACCCACGTTGACGTCACACCATCTATGACGTAACTCTCACAACATTGAGCTTCAAATTTGACTCAATCCAGTTTCTCGGTCTCCGGATTAAAAACGTCTTATATTTGACTACCTGTAGGGTTCTACCCTACACCCCTTAAAAGTATGTCAAATTGCCAAATTTCAATAAAACTTTTTTAGATAATGAAAAAAACATTGTTTTCACATTACACTTTGTACCCAAATTTCCCTAAAACTCTTCCAATTCTGACTAAGAACAGGGATAAATTCGTTATCTACGTTCATATCCGTAGATATGGGTATTTCAAAGTACCCTGTACTGGTGTACTTCAGGGTGTTAAAATACCCATATCTACCCTTCATAACACCCTTCAATACCCTGTACACCCTTCGGCTGCGCCTCAGGGAGTACTGGTGTACTTCAGGGTGTTAAAATACTCATATCTACGGATATGAACGTAAATAACTTATAATATCATGCCATGCTGAGAATATGTTAATTTTAACATGGATAGGCATTTTACACTTTGCATACGCTCGATATAAATATGTTGAAAATATAATGCCTACCCATGTAAAATGAGCATAGATCACAGTATGAAATAATTATTTCTTAACATGAATAAGAACTTAGTAAACTATAAAAATTGTTTCACAATAGAAAGGCCTTATTTAAAGGTAATTTGACTCATATTCGTTTTTTTTCTCCAAAATGTCGGTCACAAATGTCTTAATTAGTGACTGCCTAAGATCACTTACTGTTTTATTAATATCTGTCTGCATATTAATTTTTCTAATTTGTTCCACCAATTCTTTACCCTTATAACCAGCTTTAAAATACAGCCTGGCCTGTTCTACTTTTTGCTACAATATAAGAAGTAAACCAATTAAATTTTACAACCTAAAATTTATTTGTAAATGGTATTATTTTTTAATGATTGTCTTCTTCATTGTATGCTATGTGTGTTTCTATTAGTGTTGGCAGAGTACTGTAAATTCAGAAATTATTGCGTGCATTTATTATTGTGATTTTTCAAGAATGGACAAAAATGCGAGTTAAATTAGGGGACGACCATTTGATATTCTGGGGGGGGCCAGGAGGATTTTGAAAATAAATAACTCAGCCTTGATAATCACTAAAATAAATGGTTTGTTCTGTGGTAGTTTGAAAATAAATAACCTGACTTGCAATGTATTAAAAATAAATAACTCGGCAGGTCTATTTGAGAGCATGAGATTGCACCAGATTCTTCATAAAATCCAACTTTTTTTTCAAAAAAAATCGGGAATCACTTCCCAAATCTTTGAATAATAAAAGTATAAATATTATTTAAAATACTTGAAATGTCTGAAAAATGAGGTTTCATTTAACTTGAGGTATATTGTCTCAGGAACACTTACAAATGTAACTCACTTTTATTACATATGGCAGTAACTACATTCAGGCAAATGCCTCATGTAGGAAATTTCAAAACCAAAAGCTTGTCTTCATATCAAATTGTTTTCACGGCAAGTGTCTTGCAAGAAGCAAGTTCTGTTCTCCCTCAGACGTAGCTCCTGGTTTTTGGGGATCAATGTTTCTTATTTATTTGTCTTTTGTTCATTGATTACCCTTCTGTATTCTGTTAGTATTGCATTCCTTTTGTAATTTAGTAATTTTGTTATTAACTTGATCAAGAGTTTAAAAAAAACAGCAGCCACATACTTAAACTATGTGAATTAAATTTTTGCTTTATCTTTGTCTTTTGATGTTGTTCCTAAAAACTTAATCTATACATGTTACTTTGAGACCAAAATATTGTCAAAAAATGATTAAAACAGAACTTTCAATATCAGATTAAAAAAGGGTATGGGAAACACATTTTGCATCATTAGTTCTATAGCAACTTGGGGCCTTCAGCGGCTCGAAAACCCTTCAAATTTTTTTTAGCCTCGCTCCGCTCGGCATAAATGATTTGTAATACTTTTAAAAGACACTAATTACAGCCAAACTTTACTATCTTGTATGTATGCAATACATGTATATGCAGTTGGGAATTCAGAAGATTCATTTCTACAGATGATGATGATTAATTCTGATTAAATGGTACATAATGATTGGACTATTCATGTATTATTTATAATAAAAAATGAATTTAAAAATTGTATGTTTTCAAATATTATAAATATAGTTGTGAAAATAAATAATCAGTCCCTTGCTTTACGGTAATGAAAATGAAAAATCTTGCTTCAACAGTGCAGAAAATAGATAATCTGTCCTCTTAGTTTACAAAAATAAATAACCGATCAAAAACAAATCCTCCTGGCCCCCCCCAGAATATCAAATGGTCGTCCCCTTATTGCAATTTAAAAAAAAAATGCCTACAATGATTACAGATCCATGATTCAGTTATGACAATGTGAGTTCTTATTATTGCGATACCCATCCAGTCGCATTATTCGCAATAATAAATAAAATGCTTCCCTGAGCGCAGCCTGATACGACCGCAGAGGTCGAACCCTGAACAGTTGGGGCAAATTTGGACACAATATTCAAGCTTGATACTGTCCTAATTTGGATTGTGATCAAATTTTTGACATAATATAGGTTTCTGACACAAAATAAATGTGGACAAATCTATTGCGCAATACTGTGCAATTGAAGATTTCTTCTTAAAACTTTTCAAAAATTCGAAATTTGAAAAATTTTGAAAAAATAATTGAAAAAAAATTCCCCCCCCCCCCAACTTTTTAGAACCCCCCTTGGAGCAATAACCCAAAAACTCAATCCCAGCCTTTCCTTTGTAGTATGGAACCTTGTAGTACAATTTCAGAGAGATCCATACACTTAAGCACAAGTTATTTGTCTGGAAACTAGAAAAATGCTTGTTTTTGGCCCCTTATTCCTACATGTTTGGGGCAATTAACCCCAAACTCAATCCCAGCTTTCCCTTTGTTATATGGAACCTTGTGTTACAATGTCAGAGAGAGAAATACACTTACACACAAGTTATTGTCTGGAAACTAGAAAAATGCTTGTTTTTTGCCCCTTATTGCCCCTTAATTCCTACACTATTGGCCCCATAGCCCCTAAAATGAATCCCAACCTTCTACTTGTGGTATTAAACATTGTGGTACAATTTCAGAGCAATCAAAATACTTATACACAAGTTATTATCCTGAAACTAGAAAAATGCTTGTTTTTGGCCCCTAATTCCTAAACGGTTGGGACCACCATCCCCAAAATCAATCCCAACCTTCCTTTTATAGTATTGAACCTTCTTAAAATATTTCATAGAGATCCATTCACTTAAACTTAAGTTATTGTCCGGAAACCAATGTGTCTTCGGACGACGACGACATCATACCATTATACGATCCCCAAAAATTTTTTGCGGTCGTAAAAAAAACTCGCAATAATTTCTGAATTTACAGTATTATGGTCAACATGTTGGACATTACATAGGTTAACAAAATTCTTATGACGTCATACTGGAATGTGCAAAGACAAAATCAACATTTCATGGAATTTTGATTTATACTCATTAAGAGTGTTGACCATAAGACTAAGAGAAATAGGTTAAACAACTTGTGAAAATTGAATATCACTTGATATCAACTATCGCTATAATTTAATTTAAATAGTTATAATAAACCAGCCAAAGGCTCTTTTTTGTTATATTATTGAAATTAAATAACTCGAGTTGATATCAAGCGATATCCAATTCTCATTTGTTATGAAACCGATAATTATTTTTTTAAGCCAATTCTTAAATTGATATTTTACATGGGTTTGCATCAATATTTATGGGGATATACGGTATAACCCAAGTAACAGCATAGTTTAAAATCATTGCATAGTACATACCAATGGTAAAATAACCACATACATTATTTTTGGAAGATGGCTTATCAAAATTTTTTGAATATATAATTATTCATTATACATAAGACAGAGTGTGAAAATCAAATCAGGACTGTGAGGAGATTTGCAAATTAAATGGTCCTGAGTTCTGAGCATAAGATCATTATTTGCTATGCACTTCAAATTTTGGAATGAAACTATAGGAAGTTCAATTTTGCTATGATTTTACTGAATATGAAATCTAAAAATAAGTTGATTAAAAGTGGGAAATTGGTTAATGGTAAAAAGACTTACTTGAAATGTCACTGGTAAAGTTGACATTTGAAAGTTATGTCTGTTGCCTAACAGTCTTGCTTCCTCTGGTGTTAAACCAACATAAACTGACACATCTAGTTCACTGCAAAGGAATAACTAAATAATGAATTAACATCCAATATTTGTGACGCTACGCCTATGGAATTTAGTCTTGCTCAAGTTATGCATGCACACTCTTTGAGTGTTTTTCTATATTTGAAAAAAAAACTTTTGTGGGTCAAAATCTAACAAGAGTGCACACGCTGAAATGTCTCGCCTTCTTTACTAATCATTGATATTATGTTAATAGTCCTAAATATAAATCTTTATTACAACTGTCACATAAACTTAACACTAACCAAGTAAACTAAACATTGACCAATGAACCATGAAAATGAGGTCAAGGTCAGATGAACCATGCTAGGCAGGCATGTACAGCTAACATTTCTTCCATACAACAAATATAGTTGACCTATTGCTTATAGTTTAAGAAAAACAGACCAAAACACAAAACTTAACACTGAGCAACGAACCTTGAAAATGAGGTCAAGGTCAAATAAAACCTGCGTGACTGACATATAGATCATAAAATATTTCCATACACCAAATATAGTTGAAATATTGCAAAAGTCACATGCTCGACAAAAACCAATATTTTATAACATTTCAATTTCAGCTATATTCATAGTTTTTACCAAGTTTTTTATTTAATCAACTAATTTAAAACTTATTGTAAGTCATGTTATCATGCATCAGATTATATATATGTCATAATAACCTAATTAAATTTATTTACAATTACATTGCTACTGTAAAAGTTGATAAAAACAAAAAAGTGATAAAACCAATTTACCCAATTCCTTTGATTCCTTCTTCTTGCAATCCCTTGATAGCAGCCACAAGGTGATTACCACCAAGCAAATAAAGGGTAAAATCAGTTGATGTTATCTGTGAATTACTCTCTAGGAGTTTACTTCTAAAATTTTCAGGATCTGAACACTGAAATAAATGTTGATATGCATATTGAAATTTCTCATTATTTTTAAGGTGTATATGGTAGCTTAAGTAGTAATATGAAAAGAATTTTGTATTTTGAAACAGTCCTGTGTATTTTAGTTATATTTTGTACTTATAAAAAACTTAACCTTAAGAGTGTAAATTATTGTGGTAATAAGCATTGTGTATAAGTTTTATAACATTTTGTAGAGGCAAACAAAAGTTAGAGAACGGAAACGAAAAATTCAGCAATTTTTCCATTTGTAAAGGGGCATAACTCTAGAATGGTAAAAGTGACGCCACCCAAATTCAAACTTGACCTGTGTTTTGTGATAATAAGCGTTGTGTATAAGTTTCATAACATTTGGTTGAGGCAAACTAAAGTTAGAGAACGGAAACCAATATTGGGACGGACGAACGGACGGACGGACAAGGGGAAAACTTAATGCCCCCTCCGCTATGACGGGGGAGGGGGCATAAAAAATGTTCACTTATTCTTGATCTGTTACTCATCATTAATCAACTGTTATACATTATTTTAAATAAATTATGCAAACTGCAAATATTACAGTCGGAGAATTTTTTTTTCTTTCAAATATTAGTATTTAAAAGTACCTGAGATGGGTCCACTAGCACAGGCAGATGTGTCCCCTGTGGGATTGCTGCTTGCTCACGTATTTTATTTCTTATCTCTACAACCCAGTCCTCCCTTACTGTCCTGCATAAATATTCCTGTGGTGGGCTAGAAAGGGTCTTAGCGTCAACAGTAAATTCACCTATTAAAGCACAAATAATAATGACTTATAATAATTACATGTAGTACAAAATTTCTTTGATTTACACTTTCTGATAATGATAATAATCAATTGCAGGCTTCCTTAATATGACCACAGTGATATTATAAAGTCAATTACAAAAGCTTTATAAAATTGAGAATGGAATTATCTATTAATTACCATTTTATATGCAGATCACAAAATCCATGCAAATTCTTTTTTTTACATTATCAACTTATCATGATTAAAAAAAAAAAATTGTAATTGTTTTCAATTTAAGATAATATAATGATATCTATATATACATAAAACTTTAAGAACCAAATTATCTTTAAATTTCATACTGTTCATATGCTAGTTAAAAATTTCAAATAAATTACCAATCAATTTATCATCTTCAACAGATTTACCAAAACTCGGCTCAATATGCGTTACTGCTGGCAGCCTGTTCTGTTTTTCTTTGGTTAATTGTCTGGACGGTTTGGGCTGAAACCTTTTAATCACTTCACTAGAACCTGTATATTTGTCTTTGCCAAGTTTTAGCCCCTTCTTCTGACCAATGAAATAAATCTACAAAAAAAAATGCATATGCTTATCATGATATGTTACTTGTACATTATAGAATACAGAATTGAATCGGTGAATGTGTCAATTATATATATATACCATTATTACTGATTTTTTATTTTCAATAATCATAATTAATAATAAAATTATACATGTATGTATTAGTCTCTGTAGTGTGTGTCATTTAAATGCTATATCGATCAAGTATATAATTCTTTCCCTTAGAGTGGTGATTGTTCTTTTGTTCTTTTGCATTTGATTATTAGTTTAATGTTATAATTATGTTGCCCATTGTACTTGTAGGACCTTTACTTAGGAATAAATTTTAATTTATTCCTGTCTATATGCCCACCAAAACATATTCAGGAGATTTGTTTACCATAAAATTGCAAAATTTGTAAAAGAGCCTGTGGCTTAAAAAATAGTCCCAGTATAAGTTTTCTAATATTTAGGAGAAACCACCATCATTCGACATTTTAATAAACAACTACATATTTATTCTAATAATCATGTAGATAATTTGCCAGGAATAAATTTCCAAAAGGATTAACAGTACATTTACAAATTAATTAACGGGAGGGTTATTTATATATCCTTCGATATTTATATACCTTCTAAAAATAGAACTCCATAATAAACACATGTAAAAATACGAGTTGCTTAATATGTATGTAGATTATAATAAATTTATAAAATCCTTTAACTTAATTACATTTTGTACATCATTAAGGGTGTTGTCTTATTGTTAATAACGCATGCAAATCAACTAAATGTATGTGTTGCGTACAATATTTTTCTGTAGGCACGCCTACTTGGAATTTTTGTAAGTTTAATTTTAACTTTTGACACATGCGCAGGTCTAGTTGTGGAATGTTGTCTAACATTCATTTCGACATCTAACATAAGTAGCGATGTTCTTAATAAATATATTAGAATCAAATTATAAAATCGGACATTTAAACATTATTTTAAGTTTAATATGATAAAAAATATATTTGAATACTGTGCGAATGTGGATATAGACTTATAGTTGTAATTTTAGCGAACACGCAGGTTCTTGGGTTAGCCTAAAGCCGACTGATTTCTTATAAATTCTTACCAAATAGACAAATTTACACTCTTTGACGGATTTAACCTTCGGATATTTCTTTCCATTTTCATCAACTGCTTGTTTGCTACCAATTTTTACAACCCCTGCGTCTATCTTCCACATCTTGAGTTTGATTGTTGACAGACGTACAGCTGCACGTGACCGATTTACAACCACAACACAAACAAAACGAGCGAAGTAGTTCCATCAACGATGCGCGAATTCATATGCTGTTGCCGACATTAGCATGTTTTGAAGTAAAACGCAAATATATTATTTCATTTACTTTGTTGAAATTACATCAAATTAATATCTGGAGTAAAAACATCTTTAGAAATTACTAATATTACTCCACGAACGAAAATAGAACTGGGAAATCAGCACGCGATCATGGCTTCCAGATCGTCTGAAGGAATGGCAGATTCTGATGATTATTTTAATTCTTTAGAAGATGTAATAGGTAAGACTTGGTGCCCAAAAAGCATTTACACATTTACAATACTGGTATTTCAAATAAGAATAATGTATGGCCAGTTGAGACAGTTTGTAATATGCCTGTGTCAGTGTGTAACGTTTGGTACACCTAAATCGCCAAATTACAAGGAATGAAAGTTCCCATATTTCCTACGAAACTTCAGTGAATAAAATTTGCTCCTGCCTGTTACAGCTACAAAACGTTTTTCTCATCCATACAAGTAAATTTTCCATCAGAATTTACAATAACACAATAATTTGAACCAAACTTGGACAGAAGCTTCTTAGTATTACTGTCAAAAAAGATAGTATCTAGAGGAAAATATAAAAATAAGCGAGAAACCTTACAAATGTTTATAAAAAATAATTGAGGTCGTTGCACCATTGCTATGGATGAAATTTTCAGCAATTAAAAAAAAAGAAGCATAAAATGTATTTGCTTATTTAGGATAAAATACTCATAGAGCTGATTTGAAATGGTTGAGAAAAAAAACTGCAAAATTATCCACTATAAACACAACATAGAAAAAAAGAAGACCTAAGCCACACTCAGACTGGAAAAAAGAACCTTTATTAGATATACAATATTGCTGTATTTTGTACTAAATATATGATAAACATGAATATATAGAATGTATCTTTGTTGTATATAATCAAATAACCATCACTTGAAGTTAACTAATCAAAGATTCACCTCATTTTTATACATGTACAACCTCTTTTTTTATCTATGTACATGGGTATAAAAAGAGGTGAAATTTTCCACGTACAGAAACACTCAATAAATATTAAATATGCTTTGAAACACCAAAGATATATTTTTATGACTCAGAATTTTTTTAATGCAATAAAATATGGGCTTAAGAGAGCTACCATTTGATTTTTATTGGGGGAGCTACATTTTTTGTAGGATGAAAAATTTTGTCCTTCGTTTTCTTTTTTTGTAGTTGTAATCTGTCCTGCCTTATTACATGCTCCCTTCTGATTTTTATAAAATTTAGATTTTAAGTTTCCCAATTATGGGGTTTTATTCATTAAAAAAGGGGTATTTTCCAATTTTTGGACAATAACTCAAAAATGCTTTCAGCAGTTTTCATGAAACTTTGGTGAATTGTTTATATCTTTTGACGTATGCTCCCTTTCGATTAACATAAATTTTAGATTTTACATTTCAGAGTTATGTGATTTAATTTTGCATTTTTTTGTTACTATCTTGCATATTATAATAGATAGAGATAAACTGTAAACAGCAAAATTGTTCAGCAAAGTAAGATCTACAAATAAGTCAACATGACCAAAATGGTGAATTGACCCCAAAAAAAGTCATTGCCCTTTAAAGTCAATTTTTCACATTTTTTTGTAAATTTTAATTTCTTCCAAAAATCCTCTTTGAAACTCCTTGGGGGTTAAATAAAGTTTTTGGCTTATATCTCTGAAACAAAAGCATTTACAGCAATCTGACATTGAAAAAAAAATGTTCATCAGTTCAAGATCTATCTGCCCTGAAATTTTCAGACACATCAGACAACCTGTTGATCGGTTACTGCCCAAAATTGGTAATTTTAAGTAAACTTTGCAGTTTTTGGTTAATTTCTTGAAAAGGATAATAGATATAGAGATAAGCAGTAAACAGCTTAATTGTCCAGCAAAGTAAGATCAACAAATAAGACAACATTACCAAAATGGTAAATTGACCCTTTAGGAGTTATTGCCCTTCATAATTTTTTGTAAACTTTTGTAATCATTTACAAAAATCTTATCCTCTACAACTACTATGACATATTTTACCAAACTTGGCCACAATCGTCATTTAAGTATCTAGTTATTAAAACGTGTCGGAAGACCCAGCTGGCTAATATTATCAACATAGCTGACATGACTAAAATGATATTTAGAGAGAAAGTTTTTCTATTATGCCTAATATGATTTAAATCATAATAAATTAATAAACACTTTAAATCACACTAATGATCAGCAAGGCAAGATCTATTATGTAAGTCAAAGAAACTGAACAGACTAAAAGATCAGTTATACAAGATCAACAAAATAAAGATTTTTGTCATGAAGTCAGAGTATTCTTGTCTTCATGTTGGAGAGTGTACTTAATGTTTGATTTGCCTATAGACCAAGGTGAGCAACTTGGGTGCTTTAGAGCCTCTAGTTACATTTACTCAAAACTCCTGGCCTGCTTTTTTTCATATTTCATCCTATCCCCTCACCCTGGAAATTAAATGGTAGCTCCTTAATCACACACAACTGTCAAATTCAATGTAATATTTTTTTTCTGCCCCTTTATGGATATATTGTATATTGATTGATGTTTTAATCTGTTCATTAATTTTTCGATTCAGATTATGAAAATATCACAGATACATGTATGATGGAAATGAATAGTCCTGATGAAAGTGATAATGGTGAAGGTAATAAATTCAATTAAGGATTTTGATTGTAAAACATTAACTAAATTTTTGAGTTTGTAAAACTAATTGATTATATGAGCATGTTGTTTAACCCCAAACTCAAAATCACAAATTATATTTTGGTTTAAATATTAAATTAGCTGATTTGACGATTATGCGATATGGATGCATAAAAAAAGACAAAATCGTGCACAGAAGACTTATTTTATGATATATATAGATTCTTACATTGATACCAGTGGATTATCGGATTTATCCAATCGAGATAGTTAAATTATCAATTTTAAAGTCTGAGCCTTGGCGAGGACTTTAAAATTTATAATTTAACTATCGAGATTGGATAAATCCGATAATTCACGAGTAACTATGTAAGAATCTGTTTCTCTAATGATTAAAAAATACATTTTCATTTTTTGTTAAACCAAAACCCCTTCGAGTCCCTTCCACATTTCACAAAGTTGTCAATTTCATTAACACCTGTAAGCATATTTTGAGCTGATAAAGGTTATGACCCTTAAATTCATCCAATCATCTTCTGAGATCACCGGCAACCACACGTTGATTAAATTTTTTTATACAATGAGTGCAGAAAGGTATAAATTGTCAAAGAATTAGAGAAATATATATACATGCATTGCATGGTTCAAGAATTGGATAAACATTATTTTTCACCAGTCACTCATTTCATATGACTTAAAATGTATATCACCTTAATTTATAAAATGTATGCTATAGCTATAGTAATGTTTTAATCTGTTCAATAATTCTTTCAATTCAGATTATGAAAATATCACAGATACATGTATGATGGAAATGAATAGTCCTGATGAAAGTGATAATGGTGAAGGTAATAAATTCAATTAAGGATTTTGATTGTATAAGTAGCAAAAACTTATAGTTTGTAGCTCCAAATTGTAATATTATAAGATTTATTCCCATCCCAAATATCATCCCCAAATGCATGATTTATTTATATATATAAATGCAGGGTTTTCCTGGGATTGTGCTTTCATGCAGATCACACTTCCTACTATTACAATTTACACTGCAACTAGTTGTGTTTATTTCCTAAATATAGTAACACAGCTATATGTTGTGCAATGTGAATTTCATCATGCAACACTTTTCCACAATCAGGGGTTCCTTAAAGGATGAAAATAAGTTTGAATTTAGTTTTACAATTTTAATAGCTATCAATGTATTAATTTAACTTGCAGTATAAAAACAATATAAGGTCAATGTAAAAAAAATATAAACTTGTTTGTATTCGGCGCAAAACTGGTGAAGGGCTCGGTAGAACCTCACCCTTCCCCAGTTTCTCGGCCTCATACAAAAAAGTTTATATTTTTCTGATATTGACCGTATATTGTATATGACCATTTATGTGATTTTCCAGATAAAATTTTGCTGCAAAGCCCTGTTAATTAAAGGATGAAGGAATCTGCTTATAGAGATGCTCTTGCTTGGTTTCAATTTCTAAAGTCAATTTTTTTAAAATTAATTTACTATTTTGAATTAAGTGAATTCATTTATTTGTTCAATTTCAGACAGCAATCAAGATACAGATGATTCTGAGTTAGAATGTGAGTCAGGAGATGAAGTTGCTGAAAATATTGAACCTTCAGGTAAATCATTTAAAGATGTATGTCTAAGGTTCTATGTTACACAATTGAATAGGAAAAGCACAAGGTGTTCCCCTATTTTACTGCTTTTTTTTAAATATAGGGTTTCACTTAATTTTTTTCTATAAATGAGCTTTATCATATACATAATAGAAAATTAAATAAAAAAGGTGGTCACCGTTCATTTAACACACAATCTGCCTTTGAAAGAAGCATGCATTTTTGTTAAGGTACTTTTTTCTGTTGAACTAATAGGAGAAATAGAGATAATAGCGAAATAAAAAAAGAACTGAAATGAAAAAAATCTCTTAAATTTTACAATTGATCAGTTTAAGTACAGCTCATTTAAATAAAATGCTCCGCTGGGCACAGCTTGATACGACCGCAGAGGTCGAACCCTGAACAGTTGGGGCAAGTATGGACACAACATTCAAGCTTGATACAGCTCTGAATTTGGATTGTGATTAAATATTTGACACAGCATAGGTTTCTGACACAGAATGAATGTGGTCTAAGAACTTAAAATTTTTTAATTTACCTATTACGGTCCAATATCCAAAATCTAAATACATGGTTAGATTCAGCATATCAAAGAATCCAAATAATTCAATTTTTGATGAAATCAAACAAAGTTTAATTTTGGACCCTTTTGACCTCAATATGGACCAATTTGATAACGGGGCCCAAAAATCAAAATACATGGTTAGATTCAACAAATCAAAGAACCCCATATATTCAATTTTTGTTGAAATCAAACAAAGTTTAATTTTGGACCCCAACTTGGACCAACTTGAAAACTGGGCCCATAATCAAAAATCTAAATACATGTTTAGATTCAGCATATCAAAGAACTCCATATATTCAATTTTTGTTGACCTTAATGTAGACCAATTTGAAAACTGGACCCAAAATTAAAAATCTAGATACATGGTCAGATTCGGCATAACAAATAATTAAATGTGGTCAAAGATTTTACAAATCTAATGCGCCATACTGTGCAATTAAAGATTACTTTTTGAAATTTGTCAATATTTGAAATTTGAAAAAAAATATAATATTTGAAGAATAATTCTTTTTAATTTCTGAAATCTAAAATGAGAAAAAATAGACACCCCACAATTTCTTTTTACCCCCCCCCCCCCCCCCCCCTTTTCCCCAAAAAAAATTCCACAAGTTATTGTCTGGAAGCTAGAAAATGCTTATTTTTGGCCCCTAATTCCTTAATTGTTGGTACCATGACCCTCAAAATCAATCCCAATCTTCCTTTTGTGGTATTGAACCTTATGGTAAAATTTCATAGAGATCCATTCACTTATACTAAAGTTAGAGTGTGTAAACCAATGTGTCTTCGGACAACGATGACGCCAACTTCATACTAATAAACGACCGCAAAATTTTTTGCGGTCGTATAAAAATATTAAAAATATAGGTCACAGATGAGTTAAAAATATTTAATGCATAAAAATGGCATTTTTGTGCCAAAGGGAGATAATTTGGAGCCTTTACAATGATATAAACATTTTAAAAATCATCTGGGGCCAAAAATCACCAATTGATGCTGTTGAAGCTTAAAATACAATATTGTTATCTTCATTTTAATGAACCTGAAAGAAAAAAACGTCAAATTATACATTAAAAATCTTCCAAACATGGTTTGCGCTTGCATATACATTTCCATAGCATTAATTGTGAATTGATGCCATGAAAATTGGTGACTTTATCCAATAAAAATTAACATTACAAGCGATGTAGCATTAGAATAAATCTTCTTATATCTCTATTTAAGTACATTTTGAGGTAGGAGATTGCATGACATTTTAATGTGGCTTTAATAAATTGCAATACACTCAACTGTTTATTACTAAGTAATTGTGGAAAAATCAAACAACAAGCAAACCTCTTGTAATCATGGTAATGTTTGCATTTTAGCACATAGAAAAAGAGGAAGACCATTTGGGTCTTCTGTTGACCGTCATATGAACTATCCTGGAGATGAAACAATGGAAACTCCTGTGAGAAAAAGTAAGAAGCATGTATATTTAATTTTATATATATATTTATCATATATTTAGTAGTAAATACAGCAGTTTTGAATATTTGATAAATAGCCTCCTGTTTAATCCGTATCGCTCATCTTTGATGCAGACCCTTTATCATATACTTATAGCAAATAACATATAAATTTTACAGTATGATAATAGCATTGAATTTACGTGAATTCCATATTTTATAGCGATCTGATATGGAAAATTTATCACATGCTTCGATTATTATCACATGCCTTTTCGTAAACTTTTAACTTTTTGAACTTCTACGTGAGAACCATGAAAAAAGGACCAAAAAACTGTTTTTCTCCATTGTTGAGGCATATGATAAAAAGATCATAACATGTCATTTTTCATATCAGATGTATTATCAGCCCTCGGTCAATATCAGCCCTCAAGACTTCAGCTCTTGGGCAAATATTGAACCTTGGGCTGAAAATACATCTGATATGAAAAATGCCATGTAATAATCTGATATTATCACACCCCTTTATCGCACAAAAATTAGAGAAATATTTTTCTTCAATGGTTCCAAAATGGAACGGTCATTACGGCATTTTTTTAATGACATCATTGTTTGGCATGTGACTTCACAGACGTAGAGCTTTCATATTTTCTGGCACATGAAATGAAATCATAAAAAAATAAGGGCAAGAAGAGGGTTAAACTTTATAAATTTTGATATTTCAAAAGTACATATTTTTCTCACGTCTTAAAGTAGTCCTTTGTTTATTATAGTATACTTGTTATTGAATTGTTGGTTTACAATTGATACTTTTTATGCCCCATTTATGGGCATTATGTTTTCTGGTCTGTGCGTCTGTTCATCCGTCCATTCCTTCGACCGTCCATTCGTCCGTCGAGGTAGTTTTTGATGAAGTTGATGAACAATCAACTTGAAACTTAGTATACATGTTCCCTATGATATGATCTTTCTAATTTTAATGCCACATTAGAGATTTTGCCCCATTTTCACGGTCCACTGAACATAGAAAATGATAGTGCCGATGGGGCAACCGTGTACTTGGGACACATTCTTGTTTTCTTAATAGGTTTATTTCAGAATGTGTTTTGTATAGTACAACATTACTAAAGTAGGACAAAAAGAATTCAATGAAAATAAAACAACAACAAAAAATACAATAAACATAATATTTCTATGGACTACAGGACACAAATTGTAAGAAAACCCAGGTGCTTCGGATGAATAATTAAGCAGTTCCTATATTTGATAAATGTTAAAACGAGGCAAAAATGAATCTAAAGGTAACCCAGGTGTTTTGTATCAGTAAGCAGTTCCTATATACTCTCCTATTTAAATATATGATAAAGCGTATAAAACATGGCAAAATCCGTATCACATGCTGTATCACCCTCGATCCTAAAGACCCTCGGGCTGATATTGGTATCTCGGGATGATATGGCATGTGATACAGATTTCACCATGTATTATTCTCTATATACTAAACCCAAAAAATTAATTTTTTGTCTATTACCTGGTAGTCCTAATTATTGTCTTCACTAATTAAAATGACTAGAAATCAGAAACCGCATTCTCTGTAAAATATTGTATTATTAACATGTATTACACCCATGCAAAGAAAGTTAGTGGAGGGTACAAGGAACCACCGAATTCATCTGTGTGTCCAATGTAAGACATCCTATGTTTGTGCTTATAATTGCTGCATGCTTGCTTAGGGACATAACCCAACGACCATTTTGCATTTGTTTAACATATTCAGAATCTTGCAAGGGCAACTCATTGACCTTAACTCAATATATTTTGATAAAATATTATATGAAAGTAAAAGTGTATCACATGTTTATGTGCATGAAGCAAGATGATTATTGCTGATGATTTTAAAGGGAGATAATCCACTTTATGGGATTAATGTTGTCATTGTGGGTTATCAATCAGTAAGCTCATATTCCATTTATTTAAATTTTGCAGAAAGAAGAAGCCTGAAAGCACTGACTTCTTTCACATACATGGTGTGCTGTTCAATGCTTTGCATATCAGGATTGGACATTATGACCGCAGAGACTGTTCGAAATAATTTTCAATCCCTGTCTACAAATGAAAAAAGTCAGTTCATTCTGAATTGGCTACAAAGCCATTCTAGGTATACATATGTTCATTGATGTATAATTTTCATCTTTTATCATGTTTATATTTCAATATAAGAAGATGTGGTATGATTGCCATCCAAATTATCAGCAATTCTAATACAAATTTTTTGTATCAATGGTTCTGATTGTATGACAGTAAGCGTAAAATTCTCTATCTCCTATGACGTTACCTAGCTTAGGGGCCAAAGAAGACAACATCTTTTCATGGAATTTTCTTTAAAGATCTCTTAATTATAAGTCAGTCACAATACGGCATTCAAAGTGGAGCCTTTACTCACACAGCAAAGTAAGCTGTATAGGACCCCAAAATGACAGTGTAAAACAAGACATGACAAATCAACGTCCAGATTTATATGATAACATATGAAATGAAAAACAAATATTAAACACAACAACAATCCACAGCCATCAAAATTACAGACTGCTTAATTGAAACACTTTAACAGGTACATATAGTAATATGTAGTGAGCTAGGTTAAATATGAGCTAACACTGAACAATTCTTCATGGGACTACCGGAAATTTGTTACCTGCTGTATGAATTCAAATGCCCAAAAGCGGTGCTTAAAAGTGGCATTAAAACACAAAAAAATCAAATCAAATCAAATGCACTATTATTATACTTATAACCCTGTGTAATTTTTCACGAACACATTTATTTGATTGCATGATTTTGTTATAACATAAACAGGTTTTATATTGACAAAAAAATCTTTAACTTATGACAACATAAAAATGTAAATGAATACTAGTTAAAAAAATATGTTCTTATTCTCTTTCAGGATCAATGAGCTTACTTGCAAGTATGAGTTCAAGTACCTGATAGGTACATCTTCAGTGTGTCTATCAGCCTTTCTACTGGTTCTTGGAATCCCTAAATCAACGTACTATAGTATTCAGAAAAAGTTTTATGGTAAATATATAAAACATGCATCACACAACTAAAAACTGAGAACACTTTTATTTTTTTGCTTGCAGATAATGAGATTATTTAAGTCCCCTATTGCTATTTCATCCATTCTAGGAACACCTGTGTATCACTGAGACAGAAGCTTCTAATAGTAGATTCAAACTTCTATGGAAGAAGAACTGACAAACTAATCCAAGCTATCAACATAAAAACAGTTTGAGAATCATAAACCCAAACTGTTTATCAACGTAAACCTTTTAAGTACCTTCAAGCCACACACACGGGTATTTTTTTTAGTAAATCTGTAAAGGAGGAATTAGGATTTTTTAAAACACTAACTAAATTTCATGCAGAAAAAACAAATAAAGTTTATTATCTGACTTGCCTACGAAAAAAAATTCTTATGTATGAACATGTTTGAAGTTTCTTGTGTCTGGTTGTAGCTACATGAGTAATAGAATTCTTATTGTCTTCAATTTTAGATGGATCAGTTGTTATCAATAAAATTGGTAATCGTCTTGGTAGAATGAAAGCTTCTAGCCAAAGTGCAATGACATGGTTGCATATGTATGCCATCCAATTTGGTGAGAAATTACCCAACCAGGAAAAAATACACCTACCACCATGTGTGACCAAAAAGTCAATTTACAGTGAGATGGTTGAATACCAACATGACAAGGGGGAACCAGAAGTTATTTCCATGTCACATTTTATGTTACTCTGGAGAACATGTATGTGTCATATTGCCATCCCTAAGGTAACACAAACATACCATTTAATGATCTGAATCATTATTTGTATATAATTCTTATATGATTTGCATATCTATAAATACTTGAATTGGATTGTTCAATTAAAATTTTTTCGCTTGGTTTACACTTCGATAAACCATGTTTCTGAAACTACTTTTGTAAACTTCACTGTGATCTATTCATGCGCGATATGCACATTTATGCAAGGATCCCGGGATTTTCAGCAAATTGAGATAAAAAAACAAATACATAACATTTGTTTCTATTCTTATGCATATATAACAAATAAGAAATAACGCATTAGAGCTTCGAAAATGTAAAAAAAATAAAATTTAGAAAAAATTCTGCGAAATTTCATGAATGATTTAGCGAATTTATGTCATGGCAAAACACAACGTCAAACGAATGAAAACTTTCAAGGGAAATATTATTTCGTAACTTGTACGCTGTAAATTCGGACATTATCTAATTAAAATGAAGTTTTTGAGGTAGGTGCTATTTCATTTTAGATTCTGTTGCATTTATAGAACATTTATGGATTTTAAAATGGCAATATGGCGGCCAACTCCTTAGTTACGACCTGTCAATTGTGCATTTGATGGAAATTATAGTACCCATTACACACAAAAATATTAATTAAAAATCACTAATATTTGGCTTAAGAATTATAAGGATTAAACACATTTTTTCTAGAGGTTATTGATGTGTAAACCGGGGCTCTTACTCACAAACTTAACATAAAAGTCCTTAACCAACAAATGTATTCATGCGCCAGGCCAATCCAATGACACAAATATACAATGTACGTGAGATACAGGTTACGAGTGTGGGAACATGCATTCCTTTATCTCCATTTTTAAAGAATTATAAGGATTAAACGCCTTTTTAAAGGAATTTATTAGTGTATAAATTGAACTTTTATTTGTTCGTGAGTGAATTGGTCGAGTTTAAACACCAGTAAATTCCTTTAAAAAGGCGTTTAATCCTATGATAATACTTGGTTATGACATCTCTAATGATTAAACTCTTCACAATAATATCCACTGTATGTAACCATAGGCAACAGAAGTAGTTTTAAAAGGCTAAATTGTTTATTGAAGTGATAACCTAGGAAAGAAAGTCTTAATTGACATATCACAATCAACTACATTTTTATTTGTTGATATGCAAAACAAAATCATAATAGAATTATCATCCCACCTACAACCTCATTTAACCATGTGATAGTGGCTTCAGCACTAATTTTGATGATAAACTTGTTATATTTAAATAATGAGGAATTTTCTATTTTTGGATCATATATGGAAAACCACAATATCAAAGTTTAGAAAAAAGAAATTGCCTTTGAACTGCAAATATAGTTTTTTTATGTTTCCATGTGATAGATTCATGCACTCTAGGGCCTTTGAGAGTGAGCTTGTTTACAGAGTTGATTTTTTTCAGGTATCAAGATTTTCCAAATGCAATAAATGCATTAAAATAAAGACAAAACTTTCATCAACCAGAAACAAGACAAGAAAGCAAGAACTACAAAGAAGGAGAGAAAAACACCTAAAACAACAAAAGTAAGTATTGTAGACTTTGCATAATTTCTTAATCATTATATCAAAACTTTTCTCTTGAAATGTTTTAGTTATTTGATAGATAAGATAGTTCATTCTCTTCGTAAATTTATCATTTATTCATATACCTGTTCTGTAAATATATAACAAACTGATTTCTGAGGTCAAATGTTTCATTCAATTTTGAAACTAACTTCGATATAGCAACGCACTTAACCCCAGCTTTAATTTTATTCATGACGTAACTGGAATGATATAGATTTAAAATCATTAGTTTCCAAATGTGAAAATAAAGTGATAATTGTCAAGAAACTCGCTGGCTTGAAAAAAAAAATCTGAAATATGACAATTTAATTGAACTCCAAAGTAAGTTATATGTATAATAGCACTAATTGAACAACACATGCAGTTGGTATTTTCATTTTAAGGTAGATAGGGTGTCTTCCTCCATCTTGGATTTTGTAATACCTGAAAACAATCGGTCTAGATCTTTAATAGAATGTGCAAATTTTGAGAGTAGTAGGTAATTCATGTGTAAGAATTTTCATTTCAATATAGAAAATGACATGTTTTATCATATTTATGGTTATATTTTACAAAAAAACAGAAAACTTTTGTTTGATTCAATTTTTTCCAACTTTGCCACATAAGGGGAGGCAACTCAAATGTAAGGGCAGATAATTCAGATAAAGGTACTTTTACAATAGAATGTGTTAGGAATTTACCTATTTTATTATGTAGCAAGAAAACGGGTCCGGTGTCCCAATTTTTTCTTTTTCTTATCTGAAAGCATACTATTAAAGCTATCTTCTCATATTTTATCTCAAAATTCTATGGTGTAGTTTTCGTTTTATGGCAGAAAATTGGATTTTCCATGCATAATCTATACTAAATCTGTTAATTTTGAACAACCTGTAGCATGAAAATAAGCCCCGTGACCCATTCTTTTTATCATTTTTTTTAAAAAAGCTTGATATAAACTACATTTTGGCAAATTATTAAAAAATTCTATGGATTATAATTTAGACACCCCATCTACCTTAAGTAGGTTTTATTTTGTCAAACTATTTTCCCAAAGTAATTGAAATGCTATCGAAATTAAATTTATGATTACACAATATTTTTTGCTATAATCAATTGAATTACTACAACATGTAAAAAAAATGTGGACATTTACATATTAATGTCAATTACTTAAATAGATTTTATCAAAACCAATCAATTATGATTACATATTACAATTACCCCATCCCTGCTTCATTTCCTTTTATTTATTTTTTCAGCATGGAAAGAAGGAAATATTACAAGCATATTCAGAAGGCTAAAGAACAACAGGAAAAATATTTATCTGTTATAATTGACTCAATGGACCAAAGCAAAACTCAGCTTCCACACTTCCTGTATAAATCAAAGTTTACAGGTAATATGTGGAAGCTGAGAGTCCACTTAATTGGGGTATTGCTTCACGGAATCAGTACTTATGGATTTTTTGACCTATTTGAATACCCACACTCAGCGAATTTAACCATCTCAACCTTGATAAACATTTTGGCAGGTTTGGAAGACATCCCACCAGTCCTTTACTTGCAAATGGACAATTGTTACAGGGAAAATAAGAACAGGTTATTTACTATTATTTAACTGTATGACCATTGAATGAAAGAATGTTACAAAATAACCAAAGTTAAGGAAACATATATTTTACATAAAAATTGCTGAAATTTGTGCTTTGTGAATTAAATTTACGAAATCTTCAATGAAATTCATCAATTTAAAGTTTGAAAATATGATATGTAATTGAAAACCAGTTGAAAAAGCACTGTTTAAAAAACAGAAATGCTCAATAAAAAAATGTAACTTGTAGCTCAAAGTTAAAGGAGATGAAGAACCTATCAGAAAATACTTTGTTGAGTTCAAATACTGTTTGATGTAGGATTTTATTTCTTATGTTTATTGATATCAAATATGTATTACAGATTTGTCTTTGGATTCCTTTCACTGTTAGTAGAGCTTGGTGTTTTCAAAAAAGTTAAAGTATCATTCCTTATGGTAGGACATACCCATGAAGACGTTGACCAGGTATTTTCAAGGTACGTAATATATAGCATAATGTAAAAATTTCCTTTTTGCTATCCTTGACCAGAAAAAGATGTACATAAATATTCAGGAGATGGATTTCTGCAGTGGTCTTAGTAAGGTTTTATGTGGAAACCAGTTTGTATAGCCCATGATTAAAACAGAAGGCTCCTAGAGCTTTCATCACTTATTTATCAAAAAGAGAGGAGAGTAAATTATAATTCCAAATTATTTTCCTAGGACTAAAACATTAACCCCAATGTCTTCAAGCTTAACCACAAGTCCTACAGCCATGGCTTGTAATATTGCTGTCCGGCTTGTGAAATTCTTCTCTACAAGCCAACATAATCCAACTAAAAATTTGGTAAAATTGAGCTTCGGCCTGTGGATTCAAATGTTTAGCGTGAAGACTGTCACCCTAAATAAGCTACTTCTTAGGGTCATGTCTGCATAAATTGTTTGCACCTTACATCATTAGAAATGAATTTTCCTTACAGTTTCTATGTATAAATTGACCGTCTGTGGCACGTACGCCATTTTGAATTTCCAATCTGCATCAAATTAAAAACGCTTGTTCATGACCTTGATAGGAACATAACTAATAAGTTTTGTTTCAATCCCTTAAGCTGTTCTTCATATGTAGTTTTTATACGACCGCAAAAAAATCCAAAGACACATTGGTTTTCGCACTCTAACTTTAGTTTAAGTGAATGGATCTCTATGAAATTTTACCACAAGGTTCAATACCACAAAAGGAAGGTTGGAATTGATTTTGGGGGGTTAAGGTACCAACAGTTAAGGAATTAGGGGCCAAAAAAGGGGCCAAAAATAAGCATTTTTGTAACTTCCAGACAATAACTTGTGTTCAAGTGTATGGATCTTTCTGAAATTGTATTACAAGGTTCCATATTACAAAGGGAAAGCTGGAATTGATTTTGGGGGTAATTGCCTCAAGATTTTAGGAATTAGGGGCCAAAAATAAGCATTTTTCTAGTTTCCAGACAATAACTTGTGTTCAAGTGTATGGATCTCTCTGAAATTGTACTGCAAGGTACCATACTACAAAGGGAAGGCTGGGATGGATTTTGGGTGTAATTGCCTCAAAATTTTAGGAATTAGGGGCCAAATAGGGGCAAAAAAACAAGCATTTTTCTAGTTTCAGGACAATAACTTGTGTGTAAGTGTATGGATCTTTATAAAATTGTACAACAAGGTTCCATATCACAAAGGGAAAGCTGGATTTGAGTTTGGGGGTAATTGCCCTAAATGTTTAGGAATTTGGGGCAAAAAAGGGGCAAAAAAACAAGCATTTTTCTAGTTTCCAGACAATAACTTGTGTTTAAGTGTACGGATCTCTCTGAAATTGTACTGCAAGGCACCATACATTGTAACACAAAGGGAAGGCTGGGATTGAGTTTGGGGGTGATGAATCATAAGGGGGTTCAAAAAATTTGAGGGGGAATTTTTTTCCCCTTTTTTTTCTTTAAAATTTTCCATTTTAAATTGGTTATTTCTGATTTATATATAAAAGCAAATAATAATGATATGGTTTGAATAGGTAAATTAAAAATTTTTAAGTTCTTAGACCACATTCATTCTGTGTCAGAAACCTATGCTGTGTCAAATATTTAATCACAATCCAAATTCAGTGCTGTATCAAGCTTGAATGTTATGTCCATACTTGCCCCAACTGTTCAGCTTCGACCTCTGCGGTCGTATCAAGCTGCACCCAGAGGAGCATTTAATTTAGATTAGAATATGAAAAGTTAATAGAGGCACTACGGACACCAAGTGATGGCAATAACTCACACAAGCCTTGTAGGCTAAGGTCAGATAAAACAGATGTTAACTGTTTTACACCTGTCTGTCATTCTGTCCATCTGTTTCATGAATATTTTGACACATTTTTCTGAGCAACTGAATAATAAGGTTTTCTGAAATTTGGTATCAAGGTTTATATGAGTGAGCTAGACTGTGATGCTTTTTCAGATTGATCAATCAGCAACTTCCTGTTTAACAAACACTTTAACAATTTCTACACATGACAAAAAAAAGAGTAAACTATGTTCTGATGTATGGTTGCTGTGTTTTCTTCATGCTACAATTCTGTCATAATTTAATTGCAGATTTTCTTCCTGGTTGGCAAGACAGGCAGTTCTGACACTGCCCAAACTCATGAGAGCTTTTGAGTTCTGCACTACTCCAAATCCAGTGTCTGTTCAAACATCAAAAGTGTGGGATGTAGCTGGTTGGATAACTCAGTATCTGAACAAAATGTGTAACCATTCTTACCCCCACATATTTAAAATAATCAAGAAAGATGGGAAAACAAGACTGTTTTACAAAAAATGGTCAACTGACAAGGTATAATTAAATATGTCATACTTGCAAATACTAACGAATTATGTAATAAATGAATCAGTTATTTATTTTGTTCAAATGTAATGATTTAATTTCAACAACTTGGAATCCATCACTGTAGAATCTTTTGCTGTTTGTCAACCTCAGCATTTTAATTTTGTTATTTCAATACATATCTTCAGTCATGGAGGATCCCAAATTTTAAAAGGGTGCCCACTATTTTATTTTGTTCTGTAAGCAGTTTGATAAGGGAAAAAAGGGGGGGGGGTGTCCTGTACAAACTTTGTATAACACTATTAATGAAATTCTAGAAAACACACTTTCATCATTTTATTTATTTGGACCAACACATTTGAAAGATCTGTCATACTTAAAATATTCTGTTTGTCACTTTAACTTTAAGGAACAGTATGCTTTGGGGACATCAATTAAAGAAGATTTGTACTGGACTTTCTAATTTGATATCTTCTCCACATTAGAAATAATGGTTGAATTTAAATAAGTCAGGACAGAATGGCTCAAATTTCAGGAAACCTGGAGCACTTTTAAAGATGTATTAACATTAAGAGATAACTGTAATGTATTTGAAGCTTTGCGGACGTCCATTTGTAGTTTTACTGTCACAAATTTAGTTTACCTAGCAAATTCATAGCAGGTAAACATATTTATATTTTGTGACGTCCACAAAGCTTCAAGTACAATACAGTTATCTCTATTCTAATGCAAAAAAGTACATAATTCAATTTCAATAATTCTTTCAGTAAAAAATTTTAAATAAAGAAACTTCAGCAAAGAGATGTTATCTTCTTTTGCCCCTACACTAGGTGATGTCATAGGTATGCTTCCGGCATCAAACGTAAACACCAGGCATTTTCTGGCTTCTTGGCCACTTCAGAATTTAATAAAATTTGATGAAAAGAAGTTATTAAGGTGCAACATTTCTTATTTTTGCTTATTATTGTAGAAATTACATGTAAAGACATTCAGCAATTCAAAATGTCGGCTTCCTTAGTTACACACAAGGAGATGGAGAATTTTACGCTTACTGTCATCCAATCAGAACCATTGATACAAAAAATTGCCTTAGAATGATTCACATACTATCACAAAATGTGGTTAAAAAATATCAAATCTATTTCAGACTTGGCAAGAACCAGAGGAACAACTTCTTCTTGGTGTTCCCCAGGACTCTCCAACAATTATCATCCCCAACTACAACAAAATAGACCTGACAAAGTTAAAGAATGATATCATTGGTTCATTTTCATACTTCAAGAGAGAGGAAGATAAAAAGTGGTGGAATGATTTTTTCACAGATCTTTCTAGTAATGGTCAGTACTAATTTAAGTTTATATGATTAACAAAAAAAATAAATTTTAATTTCTTTTGAAAAAGCCTACAGACAAAATAATTTTGGAATATTAACTTTTCGTAAAGGCCAAATTGTATAATGCATTCCTTCTATACTACTGTTTGCTCTCTAAAAAGATAATTGGCACAGGTAATGGTATTCGTAATGGGGAATTTTCCTTGTACAAATACAGTGGTTAAATTCTAAACTATCTGCCAAAAAGAAGTATCTGCAGCAGAGATTTGAAGATTCTTTACACGTGCTACAACACAACTCAGCATTATCAAGCCTCAAACAATATAAAAATAATTTTCCATGATAGATTGTTAATATCTGTTGATTTCAGCTCCCTTTAGAATTTTATAAATTTTAGATTTTAAATTTCTGTGTAATGGGGTTTTTTCATTAAAAAAAAGGGGGGATTTTCCAGTTTCCGACAATAACTGAAAAATGCTTTCAGCAATTCTCAAGAAACTTTGGTGAATTGTTTATATCTATTCATGTAATCTCCCTTATGATTTTCATAAATTTCAAATATGACATTGAGAAGTATTTGAACTTTGTTCTTTGAAAATGTGAGGGTGTATCATGCGCTCATGGTGCAGCTGTTTATTCTGTTTTAAACATACCAAAAAAAATACATATAAAATTTTTTTTTTTGTCACAGAATCTCCCGAAGAAGCAGTGTGGCCGTTGACTGAGTTGATTGAGAAAGCCAAGGAAAGAGATTTGAAAGAAACCTCTAACATTAGAGAGTTGAGTGATTCAGAGTTAAGTGATGTGTCAGATGAAGATGAACCAATTCCTCAGGTAATTCATTTTGTATACTAGTATATAAAAATTTAAACTTATAAACTTCTACCAAAATTAATAAGAAGATATAAGTGCCAAGGAGACAACTCTGTATCCAAGACACAATATAGTATAAGTATTAAAGCAATTATAGGTTACAGTACTATCTTCAACTGGGAGTCTTGGTTCACATCGAACCGCAAGCTATAAAAGGACTTTAATTGACCAGTGTAAAACTATACAAACAGGAAAACCAACAGTCTAATTTATATACAAAAGGAGAAACCAAGAAACACCTACACAAACTACCAACACAAACTACAACAAGAAATGGAAAGACTCACTATAATTATAAAGATTAATTGATTTAAACAAGAACCATGAAAACATATGTTTTTTTGACTTGACAAAAAATGCTTTTCAGGAAGTCTGCTAGAACAAATAAGACCTGGTCAGTTACAAATTATATTTGGTTAATATTAAACCCCCTCTCTTCAACAACCAAATGTGTTCTTAAACATAGATTTAGTAAACAATAATTCTTATATGATTTGCATATTAGGGAATACATTGATATGATTGGTGGTGGTGGAGAGGACTTCTGGAAGTTGTTCTTGACGTTGTTTATTTTTCGATAGACGACGTTGACCGAACTTCTTTTTGTAACCAATGTAAACAAAATGGCGGTGATATTAACACAATCATGCTCGACGTTACAATATTTATTTTCACTTTGCAATAATCGTTAAATTAACAAATAAACACAAAACATTCAGTTGAATGATAAAATAGAGTTTTTGTTGTTGATATAAATCAGAGAGCAAATTTCACGGAGTACATATTTTTGAAGTAACCAACAAATATATTCATGCGCCAGGCCAATACAATGACACAAATATACAATTTGCGTGTGATAGAGGTAACAAGTGTGGAAAAATAAATTTCTTATCTCATATGTTAAGAATTATAAGGATTCAACACATTTTAAAGGATTAATTGGTGTATAAAATAGAACAATTCAGACTTTTATTTGTTTGTGAGTGAATTGGTCGAGTTTATACACCAATAAATTCCTTTGAAAAGGCGTTTAATCCTATAATAATTTTTTTCTAAAATTGTGGAAGTTTATAATGCTATAAATTTTTTGTTTTAGCTTGTTGTTGGAAAAAAGAAATCTGATAGCCGAGGTGATAACAATACAATTACCGTAAGCATAGGGGAGATGGTCCTTCTAAACCTAGTGGAATATAAGAAGGAGTGGCCTCAAGTTGCCCAAGTCATTGATTTTGATGAGGAGACCTGCATGATACATTGGTACAGAGGTTCCAAAACAAAACCATGGAAGCCATGTAGTAGAATGATACAAGGGAAAAAAGGAAAACGGGAAGCATGGACACAGAAAATCAGCAAAACAGAAATCATGAGGAACAGCTTTTGTTTAACAAAGGGGGGTTTCTTACCTAAAAATGTAAAAGAGTTTTGTAAAAGTCATGAACTTCAAGTCAAAATTTAAGAATTATCAATGCTAAATATTATTATTTAATATGCATATGTACTTAAAACACCCTTTTTTTAGACCAAAACACAAAATTGGAAAAAAACACTTATTTGAATTTATGGAAGTTTATCAATATTATTAAAAAATAAATTTTTGCAAACAACATGAACAATAACTTTAGAAACCAGCATACCTTATAAATTAACTTTAGAGATTAAGCTTATATATTACGTGTCCTGCATTTTACCCTCCCAATTGTATAGGGAGTTCTTGTCTGTTGAAGACCCATTGGTTGCCTTGAGTTGTTTATACATTTTGGTTGGGTTGCTGTCTCTTAGACATATTCCCATTCTTTATTCAATAATTTTTGAATGAAAAATATTATAGCACAAAACTTCAAACTTGATCTCATATCATATTTATTTTAATAAGCTTCTTACCATGTTTGGAAAAAATCTTTTCTATAAGTCAATGTGGGGAGACAAATTATTTTTGTCATGTTCATCCGCTCATTTTCAAAATGATTATCTCCTATATTAATATCGAAACATCTAAGAAACTTGTAAATTTTATACTGTAAGTAGTACAATGCAAGTATGTAGGCAAGACTGACCCATTCATTTTTGGTGTTTCCCACTTCATATTATATAAACTCATTTAAAAACAACTTTGAGGTGACCCGTTTATTGTCAGATATCATTTTCCACATGGAAAAACAGCAAAACTTTGTTCCTGAATGTGAAGCATTTTTTTTTTAATTTAAATTTGTCATTCTGAAAGTACAAGTATGAGTGCAAGAAAATTTAGATTAAGAATTGATTTCCGACAGGGTTTGACGATGTCAAAAACAGGTCTTTTGTATGATGATATCAGGTTGGTAGGCATGAAAAATTAAAAATGAATACATAATTTGCGTAATCAATTTACTACAGTTTTCAACCCAGATCCCGGGAACTAATTAGGAACCTTCTATACATCTTTGATGATTTTATTAACAGTTTTTCATACTGTGAGACAGTTATTTTCCAGTAAAATTTATAAACATGGTAAAAAAATTTCGAAATTATATCCTCAGTTTTTAACTATAATCCTTATTCAAACCTCATTAAAACAACCTGGCCATTTAAGAATTTAATCAATTTTTTTACTTTTTTCATTTAAATAAATTTTCTGTATTTTTGTTCAATTAAACTGGGGTTTCTTACAGTATGAAGTACATAATGCATTCAATATTAAATTTCTGTAAAGGATTTCATCTGGGTGATTTTTTTTTTTTATATAAAAAAAGTGTTTTTTGTCCATTACTTCACTAGTGTTAGAAAATACTAAAATTAATTTTTCTATGCCCCACCAAGGATATTACTAGTAGAGGGGCATTAGATTTTTGGACTGTGTGTAAGCCTGTCTATCCCCTTTTATCGTTAAAGTTTTTGGGCAAGGTAGTTTTTGAGGAAGTTGAAGTTCAATCAATTTGAAAATTAGTACACATGTTGACCATGATATGTCTTTCTAATTTTAATAGTCCCAATAGAAAATGATAATGAGAGTGGGGCATCTGTGTACTATGAACAGATTCTTGTTTATATACTACATGTTAATGAAGGTATTGTTTAATCCTAAAATATACGTTGGTAAAATCCTATTTTTGGCATAAATGAATTGACTGCTGGAATAATGTTGATATATTTAAATGAAAGCTATAGATGTAGATGTAGATTATGTTAAGAACAGTGTTGAGGGGAGAAAAAATCTGGAATATTTTTATTAAACTAAAATTGTTAAACATGTAAATCCTGATATAACTTGTAAACAAAATGTGCTTCATGTTTATGTACAATATTTAAGCCTGTATTTTATTGTTATCATTTTCATAGATTTATTGAGAAAAAAAAATTGTTATCAAACTACAACTGCACATGTTTTATTTGTTGGTTAATATCATTTTCCAGGAATAACAATTTTTTCTTTTTTCACAGCTATATCAAGAGTAGTATAAAACTTCACATGACATGTTAAAGAATGTCAACAATAAAGATTCGAATACATCATCAAGCATGAATCATTAAAAATACAACCGTAACACTTTTTGTACAAAGTAAAATTGAGAATGGAAATGGGGAATGTGTCAAAGAGACAACAACCCGACCATAGAGCAGACAACAGCCGAAGGCCACCAATGGGTCTTCAATGCAGCGAGAAACTCTCGCACCCGGAGGCGTCCTTCAGCTGGCCCCTAAACAAATATGTATACTAGTTCAGTGATAATGGACGTCATACTAAACTCCAAATTATACACAAGAAACTAAAATTAAAAATGATACAAGACTAACAAAGGCCAGAGGCTCCTGACTTGGGACAGGCACAAAAATGCAGCGGGGTTAAACATGTTTTTTGAGATCTCAACCCTCCCCCTATACCTCTAGCCAATGTAGAAAAAACAAACGTACAACAGTATATACGCACAGTAAAACTCAGTTTAAGAGAAGTCCGAGCTAGCATGTAAATCAGGTAGATGCGGAAAATCCCAATGAGACAACAAAGCAAAGCTGCTAACTTTAAAAGTACAACTTTACATTTTAGTACCAAAAATAATGGCTAGTAAATCAGGAATATGTCGAAATCCCAATGAGTCAACAAAGCAAAGCTCCTAATTTTTAAATGTACATCCTTATCACTTTAGTTCAAATAACTGGCAAGTGATTGCAAGTAAATCAGGGATATGTGGTAAAATCCCAATGAGACAACATAGCAAAGCTTCTAATTTTTAAAAGAACAACCTTATCAGTTTAGTTTAAAAAAAAACCGGGCAAATAAATCAAGGAATCTCCAGATATACTAGTTTAGAAAATCCAAAATGGACAACAAGAAGAGCTTCTAATTGCAAATCAAGTACAACCGTGCTTTAAACAGGATTTGTTTTACCATTCCCTGATTTTTGCAGATGTTATTTGTGTGGTACACAGCATTTAT
This sequence comes from Mytilus californianus, assembly GCF_021869535.1. Lineage (NCBI taxonomy): Eukaryota > Metazoa > Mollusca > Bivalvia > Mytilida > Mytilidae > Mytilus > Mytilus californianus. Next base: position 41,322 of record NW_026262704.1, read on the forward strand.
TACCATTTTCACTTCTGTGAATTTGCTAACATCTCCTAATTAAATCTATGAGGAGCACAAGATTTGTAGTCTTCACCTGGTCTATGCGACACAATATGTAACTTTACCCTGGTCTGTGCGTCGCACAGGATTTATATTCTTCACCAGGTCTGTGCGCCGCACAGGATTTATAGTATTCACTTGGTCTGTGCGCCGCACAGGATTGATAGTCTTTACCTGGTCTGTGCATCGCACAGGATTTATAATCTTCACTTGGTCTGTGCGCCGCACAGGATTTATAATCTTCACCTGGTCTGTGCGCCGCACAGGATTTATAATCTTCAGTTGGTCTGTGCGCGGCACAGGATTCATAGTTTTCACCTGGTCTGTGCGCCACACAGGATTTATAGTTTTAACCTGGTCTGTGCGCCGCACAGGATTTATAATCTTCAGTTGGTCTGTGCACCGCACAGGATTTATAGTTTTCACCTGGTCTGTGCGTCGCACAGGATTTATATTCTTCACCTGGTCTGTGCGCCGCACAGGATTTATAATCTTCACTTGGTCTGTGCACCGCACAGGATTTATAATCTTCACTTGGTCTGTGCGGCGCACAGGATTTATATTCATCAATAGGTCTGTGTGCTGCATGGGATTTTTTTCCATGATGTGATATTTAATTGGTCAACTATTGTTACCATGGTAACAAGCTCTGACATGTAAATATCCATGAAATCCATGATTTAGTTAAATTCCAAATTAAATAATTACTCCAAATTTAATTAATACAGTGTTATAAAGTAATATCAGAGTTCCACATAAGACAACTGAGGCGTTCCATGTAGGACTCTGAACCGCGATGATATGGCGCTTAAGTGCGTTTTTGATCACGCTGAAGTACGATGGTGGCATTGTGACGCTATCTTGTTAATAGCTAAATGTACGCCGAAGTGCAATGGCGGTAACGCTGAAGTACGATGTGCTACATAAACTATATTTCCAGTGAGTTTCATGTCGATGTAAAAGTAAATTTGTTAGTACGGAGCAGTTTTTCGGTGTTTTTTTAGGTTAATAAGGGGGTTATAAACTTTTTTAGACTACAGGAAACGGGGAGTGATTGGTAGAGAGGGGAAAGTTAATTAACCTTCTGTAGGGGGAAAAAAGTTTCTTTTTTATGTACGATATGGAGCGTGGCATAGGAGAACATGGGGTAACTCGCCACCATAAGAACTATTCAAGCTACTGCATCTTTCCCTCAAATCTTTGGTGAAACTTTTTTATCATTATGTGAAACTTAAGTGTATAGGGTGTGCTTGAAATACCAATAGCAAATGTATGTTTATATTCAATGATAAGAGAAGGATCTTGAATGAATTTTCACATCTTAAGTGGCGAGTTACCCCATGGCTTCGGGGTAACTGGCTACCATATTTTGGATTGTTCCGTTTGTCTGTTGGTCTTGAATGACAATTATTTCAAAGCATATTAAACTAAGGGGACGACCATTTGATATTCTGGGGGGGGCCAGGAGGATTTTGAAAATAAATAACTCAGCCTTGATAATCACTAAAATAAATGGTTTGTTCTGTGGTAGTTTGAAAATAAATAACCTGACTTGCAATGTATTAAAAATAAATAACTCGGCAGGTCTATTTGAGAGCATGAGATTGCACCAGATTCTTCATAAAATCCAACTTTTTTTTCAAAAAAAATCGGGAATCACTTCCCAAATCTTTGAATAATAAAAGTATAAATATTATTTAAAATACTTGAAATGTCTGAAAAATGAGGTTTCATTTAACTTGAGGTATATTGTCTCAGGAACACTTACAAATGTAACTCACTTTTATTACATATGGCAGTAACTACATTCAGGCAAATGCCTCATGTAGGAAATTTCAAAACCAAAAGCTTGTCTTCATATCAAATTGTTTTCACGGCAAGTGTCTTGCAAGAAGCAAGTTCTGTTCTCCCTCAGACGTAGCTCCTGGTTTTTGGGGATCAATGTTTCTTATTTATTTGTCTTTTGTTCATTGATTACCCTTCTGTATTCTGTTAGTATTGCATTCCTTTTGTAATTTAGTAATTTTGTTATTAACTTGATCAAGAGTTTAAAAAAAACAGCAGCCACATACTTAAACTATGTGAATTAAATTTTTGCTTTATCTTTGTCTTTTGATGTTGTTCCTAAAAACTTAATCTATACATGTTACTTTGAGACCAAAATATTGTCAAAAAATGATTAAAACAGAACTTTCAATATCAGATTAAAAAAGGGTATGGGAAACACATTTTGCATCATTAGTTCTATAGCAACTTGGGGCCTTCAGCGGCTCGAAAACCCTTCAAATTTTTTTTAGCCTCGCTCCGCTCGGCATAAATGATTTGTAATACTTTTAAAAGACACTAATTACAGCCAAACTTTACTATCTTGTATGTATGCAATACATGTATATGCAGTTGGGAATTCAGAAGATTCATTTCTACAGATGATGATGATTAATTCTGATTAAATGGTACATAATGATTGGACTATTCATGTATTATTTATAATAAAAAATGAATTTAAAAATTGTATGTTTTCAAATATTATAAATATAGTTGTGAAAATAAATAATCAGTCCCTTGCTTTACGGTAATGAAAATGAAAAATCTTGCTTCAACAGTGCAGAAAATAGATAATCTGTCCTCTTAGTTTACAAAAATAAATAACCGATCAAAAACAAATCCTCCTGGCCCCCCCCAGAATATCAAATGGTCGTCCCCTAATTGAGACAAAGTGATGCTCCTGCACTCTACTCTGAAGTAACTGTATTATAACAAAGTCAGTGTAGGAAATTCTATGAGATGTTATTGTGTCTGGGAGACACAAATGATGCCTCCGCAGATGCAAAGTGTTATCTTAAAATACACAAAGTTGAGCATGGGAGCATATGGTCCGGGTACACAGTTATCGTCCTTTGATTTTCGTTGTCCACGAATATAGTCCCTAGTGTGGACAGTGTGTTACTTGTCGATTTTTTTTATACCCCTTCCGAATTTATTTCTCCATGTTTTATGACTCAAATAGTAAGGAGGGGGGTGAAATGACACTGTAAAAAAATTTGGGTCATGAATTTTAAAGTAAAGTAGTGATTTGGTCCAGCTGAAAAATGTTAAAAATTAGCACATCGGAAGCTGTCAAAAGATTTGAAGACCCCCTTAGCATGAAATTGTCCATATTTTGAGTTAGAGCCGATGAAGTTTTCTATAATTTTGATATAATTTGTCCCAAAAGTAGTACAACACACTGTAAAAATATTATTGAGAAAGCGCAGGTGGGATTTTTTTAATTTCCATTTATTGTCTAAAAGAAATGCACTACGAAATAACTGTGTACTCGGACCTAAGAGGTGAAATCAGGAAATATAGAATCTGTACTTTGGCAACTTCCCTGAATGATTTGATGGTGTCAATTTATCAAATAGCATAAAACTAAAGGATTTAAACTTTTATTTGATAGAATTTCTGCAAAAATGACCAATTTTGGCATTTTATGGTCAAAATAAGCATTTCATAGCTTTTTCAATTTTGATGCATAAGTGGCATTCTGACTTTCTATCTGACAGGTTTTTATGTGTCAATATTTGTGTTTCTATGTTTCAATCCAGTTGTATTACTCATTTGTGAACTCTGAATCTACAGAAAAGAAGATTATCTCAGACAATATGCGCAAAATGTGTTGTATATATGATCCTCGTCTAACGCCCTGTTTGGATCAAGTTAAATGTGAGGAGCTTGGAACATAAAAGTTGAAGTCCATTATAAAGACCTCACTAAATTTGTATAAAAAGCACTTAACAATGTCTTTTGTGCCTGTTTTATGTCACATAATACCTTTCTTTTCTTCTGAAGGATAGCAAGTGGTTCAAATATAAGCCTGTTGAGACTAAAATTGCATGCATGTTTTTCACTAAAAAGTGAAAAATCTTTGTATCAGACCATACTGTCTGCAAAAAAAGTTGAATGCAAGAGTCTTTTTGTGCTCAGATTTATTGTATCATGTCACCTGAGTATAGAAATGATAGAAAAGACACAAAATTTTATTTCATATAGCTTCAATATGCATTTTTAAATGTAAATATGTGATACGGCCTAAATTGACCCTAAATTATTTTCAGTCTTACTTGGCCTAAGACCCTTTTAAGCTAATGTGATATGTTATTTGTAAGTTTTCTTTCCATTTAAAGTACATTAAATACATATGTAAGGATTATTTATAACCAAAAAGCTTTACAAATTTAAAATTGCTGGAAAATATTACATCTTCATGTAAGGCCCCCCTTCATTGGAAAACCTCCATTTTTAGCCACAGGCTCATATAAATTTGACTTTTTAATAATTATGATAAGTCTGATGAATCAAATGAGTACTCTATTGCTTTTAATACATAATATATTATATATTAAGGCATTTCAAAAGTATTTTTTTGCAATATTTTAATTTTTTAAGCCTCAATTGTTGATAGTTGAAAATTTTCAATTTTAACGTCTAAATTTAACACTCAAAGTTCAATATAGAATTAGTCATATTGTCTATAATATATATCCTATTGCCATGAAACTTTGTAAGCAGTCTTATAATTTAATAAGCTTTAGTCATACCAAGTTTCATTAAGATTGGTCAACTTTTTCTACCCTATTAGGTCCGGGTACACAGTTATCGTCCTTTGATTTTCGTTGTCCACGAATATAGTCCCTAGTGTGGACAGTGTGTTACTTGTCGATTTTTTTTATACCCCTTCCGAATTTATTTCTCCATGTTTTATGACTCAAATAGTAAGTAGGGGGGTGAAATGACACTGTAAAAAAATTTGGGTCATGAATTTTAAAGTAAAGTAGTGATTTGGTCCAGCTGAAAAATGTTAAAAATTAGCACATCGGAAGCTGTCAAAAGATTTGAAGACCCCCTTAGCATGAAATTGTCCATATTTTGAGTTAGAGCCGATGAAGTTTTCTATAATTTTGATATAATTTGTCCCAAAAGTAGTACAACACACTGTAAAAATATTATTGAGAAAGCGCAGGTGGGATTTTTTTAATTTCCATTTATTGTCTAAAAGAAATGCACTACGAAATAACTGTGTACTCGGACCTAAAGGTGTATGGTTCACTGTAGGAGGAGTTATCCGGAAACGCTATGCACCTCTTATGCAAGTAAATACTCAAAAAATGACAAAGTTCAACTATCTCAAAAAAGAGCAAATATTAATAAAAATCAAAACCCTTTTCCACATGCACACCTTCAATATATTTACAAACAGCCAGCAAAGTGAAAACTTCCTAGCATTCAAACTGTAGGAGGAGTTATCCGGAAATGCTATGCACCTCTTACGCAATTATATACTCCAAAAATGAAAAAGTTCAACTATCACCAAAAAAGCAAATATCAAGAAAAATCAAAACCCTGACCACATGAACACCTACAACTATATACCCATAATGGGACACACAGACGGAAGGACGGACAGGGGTTAAACAATATGCCTCCAACTTTTAGTTGCGGGAGCATAAAAATATCACATATATCAAAAGTCCACTGTTCAATTAAGTCAATTGAAGGATATTTATAGGTTTATTAGCTTCCACATGGGGTTTTTGGTTATAAGATTACTTGGCCGTTTTTATAGTGATTATTTGATTACCAGACCAAATATTTCATCATTATTTGATTATTTAATAATCTAGGACTGTATTTTTGATTATTTGATTATCTTGTTTAAAAAAATAATTAATGAATGTGTGATTACATTGGTAAAAAATTTGTGATTATGTGATTACTTGGACACCCCCATGAGGGGCCTCGTTTATTGTAAATGAAATTCTTCTCAATGTGTCATTGTAATTGTATTGTCAAACTGGACTCAATCAAATAAAGCCATGGTATAACATTATTATGTAAAACGATTGTTAGTCTCGTTTGGTACCCTCAGTGATTTCTACATTTCAAGGGGAGCCTTTTTAGATTTTTTGGCACCAGTTGTCTTATTCGTTGTTCGTGCTGAACTTTTTTTGTTTTGTCAGCAAATTAATTAGTTTTTCTTTTCTCTTCTCATCTCGATCGCATCTTTTTTCTTCCTTTTCCATTTCTTTCTGTTCTTTCATTTTTATGTTCCTTTTCATTTCGATGAGGTAGTTGGTGTCAGTTAACAGCTTGTTGTTATCCTTTTAGTTTTTTTCTTTGATTGATGTTTCTTAACTTCCGATATTACTAAAATTTCATCAAAATTTTCCTGAGCAAAATTAGTATACGGTATTGTATTTACTGTCATGAGTATTTCTGGTTGATTTCTAATAGTGTCAATCATCGGAGACAAAACATTTCACTCTGGTTCTGTTTTCCTTTCTCTAATGCATCAAAATTCAGGTGTGATGAAGACCATCAAGTATCAAAAGAACGGGTGTGGCTGGTGGCAATTTTTTCAAGATGTTGGTGAACCACTTGTCAAATAGATCACTGTCTATAAATAAGGATTTGCTACATCCAAATTCGGAGCCAGGTTCTGCGTTTCCTTTCAGAGCTTCACTTTCAGAAAAGCTTATCCTCAAATCATATCCAGCGGACTTTTTCTCTTCACTGAAACCATGTACCCCAAGTTTGTTTGCCATCTGGTATGCTAGTTTCCTGATGTCAATCACTGTCAGCCCAAAGACCCGCTCTTCCATTTTTCAGATATACTAGTAGCTGACTAATATATTTTCTTGGATTCTGTTCAAGATTGGTGGTTTTGTTGGAGGTGCTGTAATGTTTTCCATATTGAGTCTCCCTCTTAGCGTCGACCTTGGAACATTATATAAGACCAAGTCCTTATTTTTGCCATGCCTCCTCTCACTGCCAAACTTGCAATTTCCATGGCTGCCATGCTCCATTGTCCCTGTTTTGATGTCAAGCCTTTCTTTTTCTTTGCCATGTGTAATTTCTGGAAAAAATGAATAATTAAATAAGATCCTACAATTCATTTAAAGAGTTCCTTGATATCTATTGTATATTTTAACACAATTTACGTGTAAAAGGTATTACTGTCTGTTTTGTTGGTTTTTTTATTCTTCAGGCTCATTTATTTAAAAAAGGATCAACATGCCTACTCATAGTCCATTATACAATCTGTTTTAATGTATGTATAATGACTAGTTTTAACCATGATAAAGAGATGATTAGACTTTTTTCTTGCTTGTTTTTTTTTTTTTTTTCATCAAATCGAGTTATTTAATTTTGAAAATTTGGAAACGAGCATTGGCGAGATTCTAAATTTTCTAAATTAACTGATTTCCGTAATGTGGTCTCTCATGAAAATCATGAATACAAGGGAAATACTTTTCAACATACATGTACGTTGAATAACTTTGAGATGATGACACATCCGTCGAGTACAAGAATATACAGGCTCTCAAGCAGTAGATAACATGGCATCATTATGAGAAATATTTCGTTCTTCATCTTTTGTTACTTACAAGCTATGTCCTGAATATTCAAAAGTTTGTAAACCAGGTAGTATATCGATGCAATGATGTCTGTTTTCGTGTGTAAATCAACCTGAAATAAAGATGGTTATATTAAAATGTATTATATTGAAGAATCACACAGGAATTTCCAATTATAGTCACTAGTTTTGAAAACCCTGTAAATATCGGTAAAATTGTGTTATTCTGTCTGTCCAATTTTGTGTTTTTTTTATTTTTTATCGTTTTTTAAAAACTTATTATCAAAGGGAGGCTTTGTTGCGACACACCCCTGTGTGTTTATGTTGTTAATTGCCACATTTATCAGGTTCTCCGTAAAAAAAACCACGACGATCAGACAAGCTAGGGTCGACAGTAGATCTACACGTACTTGCCGACATATTCTGCATGTAAAATATGAATTAACACATCTTATTATGAAATTATGAATAATGAAATCAAAGACATATACTTTAATCAGTCATTTGTGAAACCGTGTGCATTTACTTTGATGTCAACTTGTTGATGACGCACACGAATATTGCTGTGGCGACTTACCTGATCAACATGAGGTAACTCGGCACCGTTCGTATTTGCACTTTTTCTGTATTCACCGTTATGAAATGGCACACATGGGGCTTAAAATCATATAAAGTAGATAGCGAAGGCTTCGTTTGTCATTGATTTGATCACGTAGAAGTTATTTTACGTAATTGCGTTAGCAAAACATTTGGTTCTAATAGAAATAATTGACGTCCATCACACCATGACGTCACAAGTCACAAAAATGGCGGAGCTTTCATCAAATTATGACCACGGTTTCATGAAGTTTTCTACATTATTTCACCAAACAGCAATAGAATGTTGCATATTTAAATAAATACAAACCATATCATTATATTTATGCCATTTTTCATTACTAGTTCCTCGGGGATACGCCGTTTCAACATTCTGAAGAGTAAATATGCGGTTTCAAAATATGCTAAAATGTGGCGCACTTTTCTGTCTTACTATTTTTCCAAGGAATAAAACGCACTTACCTCTGAAAGTTTCTATTCTAAATATCTTGGCTGAAAATGTCCTTGATGAGCACAAAAACACGATGACGTAAATGACGGATGTTGTAACGTTCAGACGTAATCAACTTTATTCAAAGAGAGACAACTCAAATATTAATAAATGACAAAGAATGAAAAGGTGGTGAGATGCAACTTATGGCGAGTTACCCCACATTCCCCTACTTTAAATATATACGGGTCCGCAGACACACTCTCCGTATTATAATATTAAGGTAAATAAAGGCAACAGTAGTATACCGCTGTTCAAAAGTCATAAATCGATTGAGAGAAAACAAATCCGGGTTACAAACTAAAACCGAAGTAAACACATCAACTATAAGAGGAAAACAACGGAACAACAGAAACACTGAAGTGCAACAAAAACAAACGCCAACATACATAGAAACGAACTATTTTATAACAACTGTCATATTCCTGACTTGGTACAGGACATTTTAAGAAAAAAGGGTGGTTTGAACCTGGTTTTATGGCTAGCCAAACCTCCCGCTTATATGGCAATGTTATAAAATATCGCTAAAATGACAACACTACGTGACAGAAATACAGCACAAACAAACGCAAGAACACACATAAACCAGAAACTCATGAGAGAAACCAAGTAAAGATAAGTTCTTAATGCAGAATTATGTTCACAAGCAGCAAATCAAGGAGGACGATCTTTCATTTAGTATGCAACTGTTACTAAGGACATACATAGACAATAACGAATTCTTTACTAACTATTAAGAAACCTACTTCTCATATATGTAATAATTGAACATATTTAAACTAGCCATCAAGTGTAATAAGTAGGGTGTCAAGTGTAAAAAAAAAAATGCCTCTAGTTAACGAGTTTACGTAAATGGAATAACACACGGCTAAATTCATATGCAAAAAAATAGGAAAATTATTAAATTTTACAATCATAATTGTCGTAACATCCCGTGGTCACGATTTTCTAAATTTCAACTTTTTACAGGGTACTCCCAGATACCGTATTGTACGGGGAATCTTTAACAAAAACAATGAATTATTGCGCTAATTATTGGTGGTAGAAATAGTATCTAGAATATATAGTTTATATATTAAATATATTATATGACGAAAGCTGAAAATATCTAGGTAAGTTTAGTACAAGTATTTCTTCACTTTAATAAGACTAAAATTTTACCCGAAATTTACCACATTTTCATCACAAGAAAAATTAGTTTGTGTATAATCACAAGAATTTTTTTCTGAATAAAGCAATAGTACACAGTTCACGTGTGTGCCAAAATTCATGAGTGAACCGTATAACGAATTTATCGCACGCGGGACTTTTTCTGCTGCGTTTTGTAGAAAAAGAAACAATGAAACACAACAACATTAATAGATGACATCACCATTAACAGTAGACGTGACGTCATGAACCTCCCTATGAAATTTACTAACCCCCTACGGATCCATAGGGGGTCACCACATGACGGCGTTAAACCAATCGCAACGTCATAATTTACCCGCGGTGCGATAAAAGTCATTGTAAAGGAATAAGCAATTAAAACACAAATTCAGTTAACATTTTTGCATTGATTCATCTCGGATTATCTCGTCTCGTTAGACATTTTGTTGCTTAGAATATTAGGTCATTAACTAGGAGAGTTGTCACTCAGTGCATTTCTTGGTCGATTTATTTGTTCTAAATATAGACTATCGCACTTTGAACAGCTTCCCCATGGAACCTCCGAGTCCTACATATATATTAATCATTTGGATAAGTTTTTGGCTTCCTATATTGTGTTATTTGTAGATATAGTAATTGCCGTAGGTCCGAAAAAACATGTATATACAAATATGGATCAAAAACTCGTCTGGTCGGGTTGCACAGACTGTTCTATGTAACAATGGATAATTGTCTATGAGGAACAATGACTTAATTCTTAAGTCTGAAAAAATGGAAAAAAAATCCATAATTACATATCATTAATGACAGTTTTGCAAGTTTATAGGTTATAATGATATGCAATCTATGGTTGAGTTTCGACTAAAAAAGCACCGATAATATTTTTGAAAATTTTGGACCGAAGCTTTCAATTGTCAACTTATAGGAGTTATCTACCTTTATCAATTAAATTTCTCTTTATGTTTTTGAAACTAATAAACCGGAAGCCGTATAGAACTAGAGTTCTTGCGTCCTAACTTACAAAATGAGATCAAGGTCAAAGGTCAAGGTCGTGTTTTAAATTTTGATATTCATTTCACATCGCTTCTACCAAGGATTTGTATAATATACAAATCCTTGCTTCTACTCAGAAAGAGTTATAGATATCGACAAAAAAATTTAACCAAAATGAGAGTAATGTCATAATTGGAAAATTTGTGTCTAATTAGTACGCGTCATTTTCTAAAGGGTTCAATGCCCTTAATGCCCTTGAAATGGTCATATTAACACATTAAATAATTATAACTTCAAACTGTGCAGCTATCATGATGTACATGTATTCTAATTTTAATTAATTATGCATAGATATTAATTAAAACCTACAATCAAATTTCTAAACAGGCATTAAACTACAAATATGTGCTCCCGTAAACATGTGTACAAAAAAAAAAAAGAATACATGATCAAAAATCAATTACCTGTAAAAACAAAATCAATAGTTATCGTGTTACTGTATCAATACACATAATGTGGTCTGTTCAACGGTCTCCCTTAAAAAGGTTAAAAAATCTCCGAGACTATATCGAGGCCCCATTTCAAGACTACCCTTGTGAAGTCAGATGAATAACCCTTTTGCACAACGCTTAGTGTGACGTCACTTTGGATACAAGTAGCAAGGGTTTGCAGAACAACACAATATCTTGCTCGCTAATACAAACCCAATGCTTACAGCGCAACATTTATCTTCATTTTTTTTCATATGATAACACATTTATTCGGTAATAAGTTTTTTTTTTTTTCGCTCGGTGGGAACGATTTTTTTTTTACGGACCATTTTCATCTGTTAGTGAGTGTTGCTTCACATGCTTATTTTTTTATACTTTTGTACATAATTGTTTTGGAGTATTCCTACATTTTTTGAAGCAGAATATTAATTTCCATCCGTCTTGTGCAAGGTTATTTATTTTCAGCTCTTTTTAAAAATCCTCCTGTCCATTCCCCTCCGAGAAAATCAAATGGTCGTCCCAAGACAACATTCCACAAGAAACCAAATGACACAGAAAATAACAACTTAAATAAGTCACCGTACGGCCTTCAACAATGAGTAAAACCCATAGTCTATACCGCATAGTCCGCTCATGGTAGCGTGCACGCCTCGAGTGCGGGAGGTCGTGGGTTTGAACACCGACCGAGCCAAACCAAATACTTGAAAATTGGTATTTGCTGCTTCTCCGCTAAGCACGCAGCATTAAGGAGTAAGAGCAAACTGAAAGACTGGTCGGCTCCTAGTTAGAATAATGTGTCCGAGTAAGACGACATGTCAACCGGCGCATATTTCCAAATAGCGATAAGGTGTATACAAAACATAAACATGTTCTTAATCTTGTCCTGAATACTCGCGGTATAAATGTGCATTTCATTTAAGGAATGACTGTTATATTTTTTCTGTCTATGAAGAAAAAACATCAAAAATGTGGTGCACACTGAATAACCTGCGTAGCGGGTTATTTTAAAGTGTGCACCACATTTTCTATGTTATTTCGAATAGACAGAAAAAACATTACAGTCATTCCTTATAATTTAATTCTAAATTCCATTTTAAACCGGAGTAAATTATGAAAAAACGTTGACGACTTCACGGTCACATGACTAAATTATGTCTATGAGCTGATAAACAAAACACCGTCAGCCAATCAGAAGACGCGTTACATCCAAAATTAAATTATTAATGAATAAACTTATCTTACATGCAGCGACAAAAGAAGACACAATGCTGACGTTCGTGGCACTTTTTGTCGTATTTTTTATCTGGAGGTTAGTAAAAAAAACCAACTCCAGCACATAAAACCTAAAACTGATGACCATTTTGTAGTATAGGTGTAGTAGACACTGCCGGGATATTTATCTGTTAGGTCTTGGAACTTTCTGTTGAATATTTGAGAAAAAGGACAAAACCTTTGTTATTATTTTTTTAGATTACTCCCGGTTTTTGGTGGGGTCTTTAGCTTTTTCTGATGTATTTTGTTGTAATCTTGTTTGTCTTTTGGTAGTTTATCCTTTTTGACATTGTATTGTGTGGTGTTTTTTTTTTTGGGGGGGGGGTTCGACTTGAGGGTTTGATTATTCCTTTGGTATCTTTCGCATGTCTTTTATCATAATATACACATCGCCAACAAAAAAAAATCAAAAATTACTTCCTAAATTTAATTTTTTTAAAACCCCCTAAAAAAGTAACATAGATTATAAAAAAAAGACACCCAAAACACATACTACGGGTCTCATTTGATAACTTTTATTGAGGTTCTCCGCCTATATCTTCTCTCAACGTTTAACTGCGTTTTCGTTCAAGCATGTTTACTGTTTAATCGTTAATGTTTAATCTAGAAAATAAATAGTGAAAGTTTGTTCATTGGTTTTCTGATGTTTAAATGTGTATTCTAGTTTTAGATGCATGTTTTCTTTACAAGTTGTTATTGCCTTAAACTTGCTGTGAGTAACTGTGAGTGCTCTAATGTTCTTGGCTGTATTCTGGTGGACATTATCTTATACATAACTTCTATAGTGTCTGAATGAAAGATGCATGTTTGTAAGGGTTGTGTGTGTTATGTGTTCCCCTGGAATTGACACTGGATTTTCCAGTAAATGCTAAATGCATCACTGACGGTCCTGCCCACTATTATTAGATTGATCGATTGATTTTTAACACCAGTAATGTCTTTCAGCACTATTGTGATATTTCGTGGCAGCCATTTTTTATTGGTAGAGAAACACCGACCTTCGGTAGGAAAACTGACAATCCTATAGTCAATTAAGATTGGAGTCGTGGCGCACAACCGTAAGAATATTTTAAACCAAATTACTTCTTTTAGAAGTATGAGATTAAATCAGTTGTGCATCTAAACTGAATTGAAGATATAACTAGTTAAAAACTGACAATGTAAATCAGTTTAGGAATACAAAGACAACGACTATTTAACTGTCGTGGGGGTGGGGTGGGGTATATTTTTTTTCGTTTTTCATTTGTGTCATGCGATCGCAAGTGCATGTCGCATGATCTGTAATTTTACATTCAAGCTTTAAATGTGTGCAAAAAATAAACTTTATCACAAAATCTATCTTTTTTCTTCTTCGAGATTTTTTCCCATACATTGTAGCATTTTTGTCTGGTAAATTTTTGTTGATTCACGTTGACAATTTGATGATGGCATACCCATTGATATATACAAGTAATTGTGATTTTTTTTCGTTAAATTTAGTGTATTAAAAACTATTATACTGCAAGAATTTCATTAAAATGTTAATCATTAAAAAGTTTTAAACATTTAAAAAATTAAAAGATGCATGCTCGAATAATTTCCTCGCAAATGTGAGTAAACTTGGTTTACATTAGCAACTTATCACCGATAGTCGTTTTACTTAGAGATACGTATTTTTTATACTTCTGTAGAATTTATATTATGTAATTTTATCTGTGAAAATAGAAGAAAAAACGAACAGATAATTCGCATGATTTTCAACGTATTCGTTTTAGGACGGGCAAATTGAATTATATATCCTTCTATTTTAACAAGACACATGCTTAAGACATTCTGACTCCAACGGGAAGTAAGTTAGAAACAGGAAACAGAAAATTTCTAAATTGCCGCAAATTTCATTTTTTTCCGAAAAAATAACGCAACTTCAAAATAGCAGTTTTAATATCAGTCCCATTGTTGTCTTTAGAAAGTAGCAACAACGGTCGTTTCTAAGGGCTTGCTTCGACTGTAAGTTTATGCATGCATGTTCAGTGGTTGTCGTATGTTGATGTGGTTCATAAGTGTTTCTCGTTTCTCGTTTTTATATAGATTAGACCGTTGGTTTACCTGTTTGAATGGTTTTACACTAGTCATTTTTTGGGCCCTTTATAGCTTGCTGATCGGTGTGAGCAAAGGCTCCGTGTTGAAGGCCGTACTTTGGCCTATATATATAATATAATGGTTTACTTTTACAAATTGAGACATGGATCATTGGATAGAGAGTTGTCTCTTTGACACTCATACCATATCTTCTTATATCTATTTGATTGACAAAAAAATACCAGATAAAACAAAGACTATTAGACTAGTGTAATCGTGGAAATGTAATACTTGCTCCTTTTAAGAACAGGACCACTCATTCGGGCTCTGTCAGAAAGAACATACCGTATACTCTATATTGTAAACAAAATAGTTCCTACGCATACATGTAGCTGTAGATTTGTTTAAAAGTATAACATTTTGGTTATTTTGGTATCAAATGATTTCCAGTTGAATGACTGTAACGTGACGGTACCCAAATTGCACCTATTTTGACAGTTTTTTCACCTTTGTTTATTTATAATCCAGACAAAAGTTTCCATTCTGTGTTTGTTTTGTAGATGTATCCTTTTTTTCTACAAAGTTACACCAATTTAATTTTGAATCCATATTGAATCATAGAAAAATCGGTTTGAACCGACCTCCAAACGATCCATGATTCTGTAATAAGGAGTACCCAAATTGCATCCATGCTTAAATTCACATCCTCAAAAATCGAATAACGGATGTTTTGTTTTATTTCTTCAAATATTTAGAACAATTTGACATTAGTCCATGCTTAGTATTCATTTTTTAAGAAATGGATACTTGTAACATACTAAGTATTTTATTTGCTCATTTTTAAAAGATGACTTTTTGTGGACGTCGCATGACGACGTTTCCGTAGATTTTACTTTTTCAAGTGAAAACTTCATCTGTTTATATATACTGTGAACTTTTTGTGTATATTTAAATATATTTACCTATGTTGAAAGACGTACATAGTGTCAAATCATGAAAATACAAATTGTTAAGTCTCTAGGAAAACTTGTAAGATTTCCTCTGCTATTTTCATCAAATAGGTGCAATTTGGGTACTCGGTGCAATTTGGGTACCGTGACGTTAGAACCCTTGTTGAAACTTTAATTTTTCTTGAATAATCAAATGCATATATGAAATTATGATAAAAGGGCATATTTGCCCTGTTCCTCAGATCAGAAGTTCCTGTTTTTATACTACCAACATCCGGGAACCAGTGCGCTATAATATGCAATTAGTTATATGATCTTTAGCACAAATTAGAATAAGGTATAGTTTTTCCTCTTCATTTGAACTTGAGACAAAATAGCTTTCAATGATCGAAAATGTAACATTTAAAATAGAAAGCAACGAGGCTATGAATTCGTGGTTTTGTTCCTTTATGTTCGTGAGTAAGAAAGCTCTATAGTGCGGCTGTATTATTGAATTGTTGATTGATTAACGTCCAGTGGCAAATATTTCATGCATGTACAGGACGAGAGCAAATTAACAATAAATACAATATGAAGGTCCTGTAATAGATGCCGTCCGGGATGAAAGTCGAGAAAATTAGACTGCCACTGGAAAATAAGGGTATATTGGATAGGGACAGACATTTTGCTTTGTAACAGGCCACCTATGGACCCCTCAAAGAGTTGTTACATGGGTTCTCAACGCGTGCAGAGAGCAGAGCAATATGTCTTCACGAGGCATCATATGTAATGTCCCCATTCTAACCGGACGTTGTATTGATGAGGAGTTGTAATTCTAACTTTAGAACTTTCCATGGCTTGTAACTTTATGGGGGAAAACATCGACTTCTTAAAACTTTCTTTCAACACAGACAAGAAAGCCAGATTTCGAATTTTGTCATCTTTGTGTGCTTTCATATCCAAGGCAAAATCCAAATTTCTGTGAAATCTATTTATTTCTACGAATGCTTGAAAACAAAAACATATTCAGAAACGTTGAAATGTATATACTTATACAGATTCAAGATTCAAATATACGAGACCACTGTCTGCATGGAGAGGGTAACAGCAGATGATACTTATACAAAACGCATCTTATCACCGCCCTAAAATGGCACTTTAGCATCCTTTTGCGATTTAATACCTTTTAATTATTTTAAGCACGCGCAGGAGTTAGATTTTATAATATGTATACTATAGTAGTTTTATATTTTACATGGCAATCGAACTAGCTTTCTGCAATATAGAAATTCAGGGGCGGATCCAGACACTTTTAAAAGGGTGTTCCAACCATATGTCATTCAAAAGCATTGATCTTAAAAAAAAAAGCGGGGTTCCAATCCCCGGATCACCCCCTGAATCCGCCACTGGAAATTCAAGACATACACCTATATATATATATATGGTTGATAACATTGGAAAGATCAAAACTTCTTAAGCCCACTGTAATCGCAAAATTAAGTCAGCATATGACCCAACGCACCACTGAATAGCATGGCGAAAATCATATGTACGGAGACAAAAGTTAAACGAAAAGGTCACAAAAAATAATACGAAACAAGAAGACTATATATACTGTGAGTTTTAAAAATAAATGTGATTAATATTTTTTCACTGTCGTGAAAGTTTGTATATTATAGTATGTAATATTTTCCAGTTTGAAAATATGTGAATATGTGGGAAAACCAGCAGAAATTTATGATAAGCCATAAGGTCAATAAATATGATCAAATATGACTGAGAAATAAGAAGATGTGGTATGATTACCGATGTGATAACTCTCCGATAGAGACCAAATGACCGGCACAGAAATTGACAAACATAGGTCACCGTACGGCTTCAACAATGAGAAAAACCCATACCGCATAGTCAGCTATAAAAGGCCTCAAAATGACAAATGTAAAACAATTCCAACGAAGAAACTAACAGCATAATGCCTGTACAAAACAATAAACGAAAAACAAAATATGTTACACAGCAACATCGACAACCACTGAATTACAGGTTCCTGACTTGGGACAAGCGCATACATGCGGGGTTAAACTCGTTTGAAGGCGCCAACCCTCCCTTAACCTGGAACAAATAAAGTTCCCATTCCTTAATATGAAAAGCCATGTACTTTTTTCCTACCGAAAGTAAACATTAAATAAGGAATCTTAGCCTCAGATCTGAGCTCCGAATAAAGGTGATATTTTCTCGATTATGCCGGAATGTGATACTCGTAAATATGGGAAAAGGTTACATTTTTACCTACGCAAAATATGAAAAGGTATAAATGTAAAATCAAAATTATATGAAAAGGGTAGGATAACAGAATTCCACCGGCACCCCCAGTGCCCCCTCCGCATCGAGCATATAAGCTTCTTTCAAAAAAGTATTTAACTTACAAATAAGATCAAATAATAAGTTATAAGGTTTGATTTATCGAAAATTGCCTTTATTGATCTATTATAAATAAATTTGGTGTATTTACTGTCTTCTGATTGGTTAAAAGTATTACCTTTATTTTCAATGTTGTCAATTTTTATGGCGGCACGCCCACTCTGACGTTGTGTATTCATACGCCAACATGTGTGTACGTTGTTATTGTTAATATAAATAATATAAAAAGCTCTTTGAGCCTTATTTTTGATAGAAATTTATTTATAATGAATGGCTATTATTTATTTTGAATTTATTGAACCATCAAATTATTTTTTGACTCTTCACATTTATTATTCAATGTGAAGAGTCAAAAATTAATTTTATGGTTCAATAACTTCAAAATAAATAATAGCCATTCATTAATTATTGGAATATCGACAGATTTTTTGTTGTTGTATCTTTGTATTTCAGAAAAATCCGATCGATGCTTTGGGTCAAAGGTCAGACAAAAAAATGAAAACTATTGTCTCATTTTATTTTTACCATAGGGTACATTCAAATAGTGGGTATGCTTTATGTGTATATTTTTAAAAACAGGACAGGATAAAACCCCACAGACAGTTGGAAAGCAAGTCGGGAAACATCCGTTGTCGTCAAGCTCTATCAGCAACAATAGCAGGGGGAATTAATTAGGTGGCGCTACAGTCGTCCGTGACGTCAAAAAGTCCGCCAAATCAATCGACTAAAAGATTGACGTTTAAAGTATTTATTTCAACTTGTCATGCTTTTATTATAACTGAATTTTAGAATTTGTAGGTTTTGCGACCAATATAGTTTCAATACGTCATACAAACATTATCAAAAATAGCTTGTTATTGCTATTTCTTTATCCTGTCCGTTCTAAAAAATTTCAGCCATCTTTTTTGTTCGCCAAAAACATCGATTTTTCATAACTTGACGTTTGCGTATCCAAATACGGAAAAGAACGGTAATAATCTTAAATGAAACCGGTTAAACTATTTCAAATTTCTACACAATTTTGAAGCCATCATTTTTTTACTATTATACATCAATTTTGGTGACCACCAGTCATGTCAATTTGTACATGGTTTTGGCTGCGTTTCTGCTTCAAAACAGTAAAGTTCAACTTCTTTTCATTGTACCTGTTTCCAAAGTACTCTAAAACACTGATTTTATTATAGATATGAATGAAATTGTGATTAAAAATTGTTGTTTTTCACAATTCCATACGATACCTCCATTTTAAAGTAATTAAAACCCTTTCTGATCCCCTACACAAATTGACGGTGACATTGTTTTCTTTTTCAACATACGTCATATAACGTTTACAAAATATGTGTCAGGGTCATGTGCATAGTGAAAATTTACACATTGGACAAGTGAAACAACAAACAAAGTTCTTCTTTATCATGTTTATGGCGTTTGAAACTATAGGTCTATTAGAAAATTTCATTTATACTGGAAGCAAATATGACAAATTAATAATGGCCTATGGATAAACAAATGCACAAAAATAGCAATAGAAAATGCATTGTGCAAAGAAAATTTCTGGAGGAAAAAACATATGAAAAAAGGAAATGAAGGTCAGTTAATTATATTTATATTTTATAAGTTAAAAACCTTGCTTATTATCTCTTTACTAAGTAAGCTACATTAATAAGAGCAAACACTAGCTTTTCAAGTCAAACAAGAAATTAATTCATAGAGATGTGTATTTATTCAAATGGCAAATTCTTGTCAAATTTAATCATCATTGATCATTATTAAAGTAAAATGCACAAGATTTGTCATACCAACTTTCATTTCTGAGATCAATATCCATTTATTCAGGTAAAATATACAATACTTTGTTTATAAATATGTAAAGCAGCAGATACAGCAACCTGAAGAGTAGTCCAAATAATTATGCCGTTTTTGTACGGCTTTTTGATAAAAAATTTTGGACGCCTTCCAAATAATTATGCCGTCTAGAAAGGCTATTTTTGATTTTGCTGTTACGCCTTCCTACGACGTCGTTGAAGGAAGGCGTCCAAAAAATTTTATCAAAAAGCCGTACAAAAACGGCATAATTATTTGGACGGCGTAACAGCAAATTAAAAATAGCCTTTCTAGACGGCATAATTATTTGGACTACCTGAAGAGAAGAAGCCCCATTTTTTTTTCAAAAAGTTTACTTCATAATCTATAAAATACCCTGAGAAATTGGACAAGGGCTACTGTGCTAGCTAATCTAATAGTTGAATTTTACAATAATCATGATTTTAAAATTCAAAATTATGTCACTTTCACTTATAATTTTATGCATTATTTTTTTACAGAACTTTTGTCATTTTTTTTGGTAAACGTTTTCTTTTTCTGTATGATATTTTCTAGGCAGTACTGTACTGTTCAACTAAGAAACATAGGCTTGAGTTAAAGACCAAACAGCCTATTGTTTATGCGCATCAACTAACGCAACTTGGTAGTGACATAAAAGCTCTATGACGTTGTTTCTAGCCATGAAAAAACGTCAAATTATAACGTACTATTTCGCGTTTTTCACGGATTCCAACAGGTGTACGTTTAAAATTACGTCTTCCAAGAAAAGTGGAATTAAGCGTCGCGCTGATATTTAGTGGAAATTAAACACGAATGGACACAAAAGATATCAACTATCTGTGACTTCCGTACTGATAAAATAATGAAATATAAATTTTGAACTCGGCTTTTTTCATTTGCGCCGATCTGCATTTTACTTTTTTCTTTCACTTGCGCCTATATTTGTCTTTCATTTGCGCCGATTGTGTACAGGTAAATTATAGGTGAAAGTTTTTTTTTTTTTTTATTTATCATATAAACCTCTTCCGTTATCCAGCTATACATATTTATGAATTGTCAACTATATAATGTATATAACTGTTGTCCCCTGCTCACAAAGGGGCGGTGGGGGTAGAATTTCGAGCAGGATAAGTCAATTTAAAAGATATCTGTGCATTCTGCTTACATCAATACAAATCACGGAGTAAATTTCTATTTACAGCATTTTAAAGCATCACAATAAAATCAATAAAAACGTATTACAATGAATTAATTATTATCTGTTCTTGCCGAGTATTTTATATGCCACACATCTGATATATAAAAAAGAAGATGTGGTATGATTGCCAATGAGACAATTCTCCACAAGAGACCAAATGACACAGAAATTAACAACTATAGGTTACCGTACGGCCTTCAACAATGAGCAAAGTCCATACCGCATAGTCCGTTATAAAAGGTCTCGAAATAACAAATGTTAAACAACGGACCGTGCAAGGGCTGTATAGCCAGTCAAGGTCTTTAAAAACTTCCATCGTCATGTAAAACAATTCAAATGATATATATTCCTTTCTCGTCATTTCATCTTTTCTATACGTGTTGTACTTGCCATCTTTTCTTTCTCGTATTAAACCGAAGTTCTCGAAAAATATGACAAAATTGATCTTAAACATAAGGGAACACTGTTTATATCCATATATTATCAATATACATTCTAGGTTTACTGCATGTACATGTATTTAATCGTAAAGCAAATATAGTATCGGCGCTAGGGATAACAAAATAATATAGGCACTGATGAAAGAATCAAATCCGCGCAAATTAAAGATCGAAACTGTTTTTTAATCGGCGCAAGTTTCGTACGTCCGTGTAACTTTACACTGGTAAATTTTAATGACTTACGCTTAGAATTTGAACTAATGTGATTTTCAAAATTGAGTTTCAGAAGGTTTAGCCGATAAACAATACTTTAGAGAAATTTCGATATACTGGCAACGTATGTATGTAGAGATTAACTTATTTCTGGATGATTCTTGTAAAATAATATCTGATCTTGCAATGAAGTTAAATTTTATTTATACTGCTTAATTGACAAAATCTTATAGTAAAAATAAAAATAATAAAGGTTCATCGTCTTTTGTCATTTATTTAATTTTAAATTGTCTTAAGGAGAAATAATAAAGATTTCGCCTGATCTCACTGAAGCTGAAGGCAAAAAATATAAGAAATTAATACTGAGTGAATGTGAATTAAAATCAGAATTTACGGTGTTTAAAACTAATCTTGTATGACAAAAAAAAATGCTTCAAAAATAAGATCCAACCTTAAATTTCTCACTTTCAAAAAGCTATAATGACCGGAAAGATTGAAAACAAATTTTGATTTCCAATGCGGGCAATTTATACATACAGTCTGGTCTTTGTTTTAATTGCCAAAATGGGCAATTTAGATACATAATATTTCATCCTGTTTTGAGAAATACTTTATAGTTTTCAACGGAAAATAATTTCTTAGATTCTAAATTATTTTTTGAATTAAAAACTTATTTGTATTTTATATTTACTATCTCGTTTATTCAAAACACGTGAGGTATAGTAATAACGGTGATCGTATTTTATGATAAATGGATGTATAACGTTTTAGAATCAAAAACTTTAATTCATATAGTATACCTTTAATTTTAATGTCCTTATATTTTAAATATTCATAAATAATGAATCCACAAGCTAGATGGAATAATTTGTATACGCTCGTCTTAATCGGAACACATAATGGTATAAAGAAGTCCGTCCTTGCTTATGTCTGTCCGTCTGTCAACAGTGGCAAAGGAGTGCGCTTGGGCAAACTTCTGAAACTGACGCGACGAAAAAGCCCACACATCTAGTCTAATATAGTCAAATAGTCTGTAAGTTAGCCAGTGTAATCTTTCATTTCTCTTTTTATTTTAAAAGATTTTGCTAATGAGAAGGGGAGGACAAAAACATACTTTCCTTTCAAACGCAGCGTAAAAGGTTATTTCGAACAATTTTTCATTCCGACGGATGATTTGTCTGAAGGTTAATTTTGTGCGGCAACAACATCATGAGATCTGATACTGATACATACATGTGATCTCTTGTATTACCAGATAATAAAGTAGATGAATATAGTTGTTATTCTGGAAAATTTAAATGTGGGTTTCAAACGTCCAATTTGAGATTTCTTTTCAAATAGTGCGCCACCAAGGAAAACATGTACTATGACGTCAGATTCAATGTTCTGAAGAACGACAACTCTTTTCTTCAAAACGAACTAAAAAAACATATGAAAATTACTCATAACTTTTTTGAAAGGTCGGTGACATATACTTTGTTTTGCTTTATTTTATAGAGTGCACATGGCACTTTCTTTCTTGAAATTTTTATGAAGAAATCACTGGTAGATATTTTTTAATACTGGAAACGTTTTTCATTCTTACGTTTTATTTTTGGCGGGAATGAAATAAACCATATTTTCAAAGATCAAAACAACAAGAGTCTTAAACTCTTGAACCTGTATTTGATAGACACAAATCTACTGTTAAACGTGAAACAAGAATTATGCTTGTAGGTTTGATATAAAGGGATTTTTGAGAGTTTAAATAACAAGCAAATATCATGTTAATATTCGGGAAGACACAAAACTGAGGTTGCTATAGTTACAAAACTAAGTCGGTGACCCCCAATTTTTTTCATCATATTTTGTTCCTCAAATCATGAAATACATTCACACAAAATTTTAAGGAAAAATCACTGGTTGAACTGAATAGGCTGTTTGGTCTTTAAAGGCTTTTTTACTTTGAAGAAATTAAATTGTGACTCTTGGTCCCACTTTATTAAAGATTATTTAAATTGTATTCAGTATGTTTTATTGCATTAAATATTGTTAGAAGTAATTAAAAAAAAATCCATTAGGAGTGATCCCATATCCCATTATAAAAATTACAAACTGAAAGTAAATTTCATCAGCTAGAGCTAATTCATATCAATTCAGCTAGGTTTCTAGATCTATTTTTTACCAATTTTTTATCTTTTAATTTTTACCTGTAATCCTTCTCTGAAAAGTAGGGAAGTATCTCTTCTTAATATTATAATAACATAGTTGTTAATCGACTTTCATTTATTTTCTTCTTGATTTTTGTAAAATAAACTCCTTTTTATTCATTTTGGTGGGTTTTTATTTTTGACTGGTGATATCAAGGGGAGATAACCACTTGCACAAATCGGCAAAAAAAAAAACACCGCTTCGTGTGGAACATAACTTGACGTTTGCGTATCCAAAACTGTATTGCCTATCTGAAGATATTCATATCGAGTGTTTGTCTTAAGGCGAAGTATACGTAATTGCACGCCTATAGCGGAATTTGGGATAAACAACGTGCGTCGTTAGTTACGCGAGTTATCTCCCCTACTCAAAGAAAGGAAAAATGGGCACATGAAAGACAAATGACTTCGTGTGGTCTATCATGAATCAAGACAAGTATTTCTGTGCCATCTCAAAACTTATCAGAATGACTCCAACATCTTCAATCAGAAATCTGAGTATCCTCTTGTTCTGACTCTATTGCCACTGTTTTTGTTTTAGACAGGCAGGAACAGGTACACAATACACCTTATCGCTATTCCCGGCTGACCCGAGAATCTGTCCCGCTTGAACTTTTGACGTCATACAACAATTACTTTTCCATTGTGGCGTCAGATATTTTGTATTGTGACGTCAAAATTTTACGGGAACCTGTGTGATGTCCAGTAATGGCGGACAAATAGCGATAAGGTGTATACGACTCGGTGTTTATTTAAACAGAAAGTAAAAACGCCTAAACAACAAAATTATAACCAAATAAACCAGTGACAGTTCTGCTTCTAGTCGTATCAAACTCGTTAAAATCAAACCAAAATTGACCCCACAATATTTTTTGAAAAACAATAGTTTTTAATGATATTCACAGTGTAGCGTAAAATTGTAGGTAACGAATAATTATATTGCATGTGAATTTGTGTGTTGAACTAGAAAGACGTTGGCATGTCCCGTTTTTTATGCAAATTGAAAATTTTAGGATGATTTCATTTATGTTAAAAGTATAAAAGATACAAAGGGGTTATCGACCACTACGGCACTATAGTGCAACATTTATAAGTCCTTATAACATTTATAAGTCGAAAAACATAGCCAAAAAAGACAATCAGATTCCATCCACAAAAGATTACACAGAAACTTAGAAATGAGCACTATCACATTTATCTCGGATAAGTAAAATCTATGTCATCCAAATCTCAGTTCTCAATGTGCAGAAAATAAACAGGTGTCTTCTATTCCGTCCGCAATTTTTGGGGAAAATAGAATCTAAATTTAGAACCATGGTTGAAACTGAAACTACGCATGTATGATAAAAATAGAACATGTTGTTTTTACTTTATCAAATTCTAATTTGGAAGGGATTGCAAAATTTGTATTCTTTTGTTGTGCTTTAAGGTATCATTCAGAAGAAGTGAATACAATTTTGAAGTATAATTTTTCTTCTCAAGTCTCAATTGAAGATTATGATAGAATAGAGTATAAGAAGGGGGAAGGGCGAAGAAAATAATGTTACAATGTCGGGGCCTTTTATAACAGACTACGGTATGGATTTTTCTTATTGTTGAAGGCTGTATGGTTGCCTATCTAATAATTGCTTACATCCACTTCATTCAGTAAGGTAGCTGGGGTGTCTAAATGTTCGACGATAGATTATTCGTAAACTTCTGTAAAAGACTTTTCAGTCAATGTAATTTCAAATTTCAATATAAAGACTTGGGATCACGGACCTTATTTTTCCGTCATAATACATTGAAATTAACGAAGTTTGGGGTATTTCATTTTGTTTGTATAGGGGAAACTTTTAAGTAATAGGGGTCACGGGCCTTACTTTCTTGAAAAAATTCCCAACAATATGTTTAATATACTTTACGACACTAAATTTGTCGATGATTCAGTCTTTAAATTTCAAGTTTTAGGTATTTTGTTGTATATTGAATGATATTTGGTAAAATATTTTTAAAACAAAAGAGAATTTGAACCATGACCAGAACGGACTCACAGAAAAAAAACCCATCTGATTTACCGATAGTTGTCTCTTTTGCAATCATACCACATCTCCTTATTCTTATATGATATAAAAAAAAACTTGAATGGCACTATACACAAGTTAAACTCGTATAGCATTGCATTATGAACAATCACCTTGCATTACATCTCATAACATCGCCCTTGTACATGCATTACATCCGTAAATTAATAGCATTACATCAGTACATTTATAGCATATCACTATACACAAAATTTAGAATTACACTATACAATGCTATAGCTGCATTACAATATACACAATGCTAAGGTATAACATTGGGAATGATCTGTGCTACGGGAAGTTATATAAAAAAAACTCCGATCTGTTTTATTTGGGTGAAATTCATATGCGGGTTCTTCTTTTGACCTTATTACAGCCATACAAATTCTCAAGATAATATTCAGATGCAGTTTTCTTATTTTTTGGGAGTCGTACATGTTGATATTTAACAAAAAGGGACAAGAAATTATTTCCTTTGTTACTGAAACTCCATCAAACATTACATCATGCTTTGTCGTGTAGTTAAAGAAAAAGGGAAAGCGATTGAGACAGGAACTTTTAAAATAAAATTGCAGAGTTGTGTCACGTGCACGTGTGTGAACCTGACAAAAATAATGGGTTTTGAACGCAATACCTCAATAGCACCGGAAATGGTGAGGATTAAAAGATGCAGAAAATTATATTTACTTCTTTCAAATACGAACATCCAGAAATAAGATTTAAAAAAAGACTTCTATACGCGACCTCAATATTATAACCGATTTTTTTAATATATATATATTTTTTTAGGTTTTCTTACATATATTTCGATGTGTCCCGTGCTGTCTATCATTTGTTGTTTAGTTTTATATGTATTGTCTATCATTTTTTGTTTCGAATATATTGGTCTTTTTTTGGGCAATGTATGACAAATAGTTGAAAAACCTCGCCCGTAAATATAAATAATTTAATTCATTGACCGCTCCCGACATGTGTAACTTCAAAGCATATTTTAGCGGCGATCGATGTCTTTCAAAATTACTGCACTTTTCTTGTATCTCTTGTGCTTTCGACTGGAGAACCGTCGTACACAAGCATCGCACAAGTTGGCACTCAGAGGCGGGTGGGGAGCAAGATGGTGAACTGTGGTTTATTTTTATCAATAGTAAAGCATAAGTCGACGTTAGGGGCCGTCTTGACCTTGTTGTATGGTATGAATGATTCGTTTATTGTGAAGACCCTACATCAACTGCCAAGATGTAGAACAGGAATAAAAGCCCTGTTCAATGATAATTCTTTTATTTTTTTCTATACATTGTGTGCGATTTTGTCCCATGTACATTTACTCCCTATCCTTTTATTTTCTATCTATTGAATCATTCTGTCAATGCTGTGCTAACCGGGACAATTTCCAACTCGATATTTGATTCATGATTATTAGAACAATACAAACATTGCCAAAAAGATGTGGAACCCTGTCTTATTTAGAAAAGATGGAGCCTATAAAGTAATTTTATTTCACTTGCAGTATATTTATTTGCCAATTTTAATTTTTTTTTGGCAGCAGAAATATCCTTAAAATTTAGTCAGTTTATTTCTTTATCAATTCGATTACGCTTGAGCATTTGCAAAAATTAGGAAAATGGGTTATACACACGATTTTTGTTACGACACTGTACGGTATAATAGCGTTATAGAGTAGAATTTATGACGACGTTACAGTAGACATCAATAACGTCGCCGAATATTTTTTTTATTTTTTCCGCTAAAAATGAAACTTCCAGACGATATACATTTGTAGCTTGAAAACTAGTACGATTGCTAAGGACTTTCTTTGCACCAATGGATTCATCGTTCATTTTTGAATCACATTTCGATTTTTAAAAAAATTCTGTGGACCAACGAATTAGAAAATCTTGATAAAGTAAAAATATCTGCCGATTTTTATGATTTTCCCTATATATCCTTTGTATTTTTGGCGTATCATGCTGTTAATTTCAACAGCTTGTATCTGAAAAACGAAAACGGTTACCCCCTTTTTTTATTTTATTTTCTGATGTATTTTTACAAGCAAAATCCACATGTAAAATTTTAAAAAAATCTGTGGAGTAGTTGATTACGTACACTTCGCCTTAATGAGATGCTTTATTAAATTTAAATTCAGCCCATCATTTTTAGTTTCCTCGAAAATATTTAGATTTTTCGATCAGGAGCCTTGACAATTTTCTATGTATATTCAAGATTATTTTGATCAATAAGTTTTTACCATGACAATGGTATTTTAATGAGTAAAAGTGGGGTTTGTCTCATTCGTAGTTTTACTGAATTTTCACGGTCACGTGACTCTATTGTTGCTGATAGACTTGGGGTCAAACCGTGACCTGCTTTCCAACTGCAGAGGCCCCATTTTAAGACTACCCTTGTGACGTCAGAGGAATAACCCTTTTGCACAACGCTTAGCGTGACGTCACTTTGGATACAAATAGAAAGGGTTTGCACAACACAATATCTTCAAAGTAAGTTTTGTAAGACTGCTCGCTAATACAAACCCAATGGCTTACAGCGCAACATTCATCTTCATTTTTTTTCATATAATAACACATTTATTCGGTAATAAGTTTGTTTTTTTTCTCTCGGTGGGAACGATATTTTTTTACGGACCATTTTCATCTGTTAGTGAGTGTTGCTTCGCATGCTTATTTTTTACACTTTTGTACACAATTGTATTGGAGTTTTCCTACATTTTTTGAAGCAGAATATTAATTTCCATCCGTCTTGTGCAAGGTTATTTATTTTCAGCTCTTTTTAAAAATCCTCCTGTCCATTCCCCTCCGAGAAAATCAAATGGTCGTCCCAAGACAACATTCCACAAGAAACCAAATGACACAGAAAATAACAACTTTAATAAGTCACGGTACGGCCTTCAACAATGAGTAAAACCCATAGTCTATACCGCATAGTCCGCTCATGGTAGCGTGCACGCCTCGAGTGCGGGAGGTCGTGGGTTTGAACACCTACCGAGCCAAACCAAATACTTGAAAATTGGTATTTGCTGCTTCTCTGCTAAGCACGCGGCATTAAGGAGTAAGAGCAAACTGAAAGACTGGTCGGCTCGGAGTTAGAATAATGTGTCCGAGTAAGGCGACATGTCAACCGGAGCAGATTTCCAAATAGCGATAAGGAGTATACATAACATAAACATGTTCTTAATCTTGTCCTGAATATGCACATTAATTTGCCGCTGGACGTTAGGCAGCCATTCATCATCATCTTCATCCTTATGCCGTCAACCCTTCGCGGTATAAATGTGCATTTCATTAATGAATAAACTTATCTTACAGCGACAAAAGAAGACACAATGCTGACGTTCGTGGCACTTTTTGTCGTATTTTTATCTGGAGGTTAGTAATTATAATACATGTATGATACTGTGCACTGTTTCAGTTTTAAATATGTTCGCAAATATTTTTTTAAATGTCAAGTTTTTTGATTGTTGTAAACTGAAAGTATATAAAGAGTCATTAGAACTGAGGAAAGGAGACTTATAACTGTTTTTAACATGTATATTTTCCTTACTGAGTTTTTCTGCTGTTTGTTTTGTCTCTGTATTGCTAAAAACTAAAATTGGTTTTTGTTTGTTTTGAAATAAATAATAGAGCTTACAAAGCAGACAAAAATGAAGATTTCAAGATTTCAAGATTTATTAGGAAAACACTCAGACACATATACATTACAAAGTGTAACAAGAGGTCATTATTGATAACAATTAAACACATCATTGGATATGTCATATGACAAATATGAACATGTGATTAAATACAAATAAATATGACAGTACAACTTCTCACTTTGAACTTCAATTTACTATATTAATACAAATAAATTTTAAATCTGAGAAGACAGTTTTCTGATAAACACTGACAATTTCTTATATAGTTCAATACTGCAAAGTGACAAAAGACCTTCAATTTTTACAATGTTTGGATTATTTCTATAATATTGTAGTAAATATCTGTTTCTCAATTCTACTATATCTTCATTTTTACAAATAAATAATACATGATATTCATCACCAATATCCTCTTTGCATAAATTACACATTCTTTCTAATTTTGGTATATTGTACCATCTACCAGTTTCTATAGGCAATCGTAAATTTGCAGTTCTAAATTTTGAAATCCAAATTCAAAAGACTCTGGTAAACTAATAAGATATCTTTCTATTTCAAAACTCTTTTTGTAAAGTGAATAAAATTGTCCACGCGATGTGGTGTGCAAGTCACTGTACCATTTTTGTATAAACTGGTCACACAAAATTTGTTTTACTAAAGCCTTTTCGTATACAGCAAACTGGTTTAAAAAAAAAGTTCATGCCTTACTCATTAACTATAGATTCTTTGTGGCTTATCCACTTGAAATTCACTCCATGATTGCTTTTTTTAAACATAGCATTAACTTGTATAATGTACTGCTAAGTTTATTTTCATTTAATACTAATTTACTCCAAAAAAAGAATCATCCTCAATTTGACCCGAATTTCGAGTGGAAACCTCCCAAGTTCTCCTTAAACCATAAATGATGCAGTTATTGAATTTTTCTTATGTTTGTTTTGTCTCTGTATTGCTATAACCAAAATTGGTTTTTGCTTGTTTTGCAATAATGAATATTATAAATAATAGACCTTACATAGCAGAGATATATGGGTCATTTTAAAAAAATGTCGAATTTTTAAATTGTAAAATTGATTTAAAGTTACTTATTCAAACAACCCTCGTCATAAGCAAATAAAAACAAACAGTTTTGCTCCTTGGTCGGGTTGTTGTCTCTTTGACACATTCCCCATTCCCATTCTCAATTTTATTAGTACTTATAGAACAACATATAAAAAGATGCAATCTTGATAATGTCATACAAGAATATATTGAAACATTTTTTGATAGGATAAAAAAGACTAAGGTGGTGCAATATTTTGTCTCTCCTGTTTCCATGTTCAAAACAAATTTCGGCCGGTTATTTAGAAATCATTTCGATAAAATTTTAAGCTTGTTTTTTGTAGCCAATAAGATAGTTTCCAAGAGTAAAAACTTCTATATATATTCGTTCTGTGAAATAATAGATGATTTGCCAATTTACCATGTTGTACTGAAAAATGCCTCTAAAAATTGGTTTTCAAGGGTTATAAAAATAACCACCAGTAAAGCAAGTCTAAGATAGAAATTCATAATGTTCAGCATTTTTCTCTCTTTCAAATAAACCCAACATCAACGTTTACTTTTCTACATTGGCTAGAGGTATAGGGGGAGGGTTGAGATCTCATAAACATGTTTAACCCCACCGCATTTTTGCGCCTGTCCCAAGTCAGGAGCCTCTAGCCTTTGTTAGTCTTGTATTATTTTTAATTTTAGTTTCTTGTGTACAATTTGGAGTTTAGTATGTCGTTCATTATCACTGAACTAGTATATATATTTGTTTAGGGGCCAGCTGAAGGACGCCTCCGGGTGCGGGAATTTCTCGCTGCATTGAAGACCTGTTGGTGACCTTCTGCTGTTGTCTGTTCTATGGTCGGGTTGTTGTCTCTTTGACACATTCCCCATTTCCATTCTCAATTTTATTATCAAGTAAATCCCTCGGACGTTGGTTTACTTTTGTCTTTATTTTATTGGTAACAGGAACGTACGTTAATGATATATCACTATATTAAGTTCTATCCTGTTACCTTTTTGTCTATCCTGTTACCGATAGCAGTATTGCACCTGCAAATGCCAAATTGCGAAGATTAAGACGTTATAACCTTTAGATGAGTTCAAACAACGAAACATTTCATTATGTGTACAACTATAAGTTATTATAAACTTTTTAAAGACAAGTCTGTCTACTATTGTCTATCCTGTTACTGTTATCATAGCAACAATTAATTTACTGTTCATAGTAACAGGATAGACAAATTTCTTCATTTTTGAATGCTGTTCTGTTCTGTTCTGGTATATTCCTCCGTTTTATCGGAGCACTCCACTTATCGAATGAGTATTAGAATTTTAAATACTTAACCGAAAAAGCGGATATTTTTATATTTACGATATGAAAAATATAATTTTAAAATAAAGTTAGTTAGTTAAAGTGAATAAAATAAAAGTTTATAATGTCTTCGATGATATAAAAATCATATATTAAAAGATATTAAAACAAAAAAACAAAAAAATATTATTCACACATCACAAATTACGGCACTTTGATTCACCAATATGAATAAATAAAAAATTTTTACAACCTAATGATTTCTATTCAATAGGTGCCCTGCCAAGGCAAATGTTAAAATTATATAGCATTATCTTTTATGCTGATATTTATAGACTGAACCAGTTAGCTTGGCATCCCATGCAGACTGTTCAGACTATATTTAATATTACTGTTATATTTTCATGTCACTTGATATCACATAAAAGTTGTGTACGCTTCATGTGTAAACGGTAGCATAAATCTTGTGTCTTCCTTTCTATATCTAGCAACTTGTCTATTGGTTGATTACTCATTATGTCTAGTGCTGAGCAGTCTAATATAATTTTGAGTAATAGTTCATTATTAATAACATTTGTTGTACCACCCCTTTCTATTTCTCGTAGCATTTTGAATAATTTATCCATATATCGCTGCCTAACATCAGATAGACTTAAGCAATGTAGTAGGAAATGTTCCAAGGTTTCTTCAGATTCATTGCATAGCTTGCAATTTGGTTGAATAGCATTTTTACTAAATTTTGCCCTAGTACTTTGGAGCATGTAGGTACCAGTTACTAGCTTACATTTGAATTCTGCCTTTTTTATGTCATATTGGTTATTTCTAACACATTTCCAAATGTTAACCTGATTATTGACCGGATTTTTTTGAAGAGATAAATGTTTAAGTGTTGATTTTGTGTTACATTCTATTGTCCAAATTGAAGACCAGTATTCATTTATTGATGTTTTCAATTGTTTTTTCCACATATATTTTGATGGAGGATGTTCCATAATTTCTTCTGCTTTTGGCAATTGATATTTTTGCAAAATTTTATTTATACGACAAATAAAAGAGTTGTCAAAATTTGAACTAATTTCCAATTCCCATTCTAATATTTTACGTTCTATCGAGCTATCCAGGCGAGAGATTGAGAGAAATAGTTCTAGCATGTTTTTGTCTAAAATCGACTCAATGGGCTCAGCTCCTATTAGTATATATACTGATGCGGATGCTGTTCTTTCTGGTAGACATTGGAATTGTTTAAATATCTTCCTTTGTAATTTTTCCAGTTCAGATATATCCTTTTTTGTGCATATTTGAACCTCGAGCCCATAAAGATAACGTGGGACAGCGTAGGTTTTCCATACTTTTTTAAGCACTATGGATGACATTCCTGTTCTTGCATGTAGACCAGAACCTAGCAAGGCATATATAGTTTGTCACCCTGTTTTAAGTCTTTCATCCAAGTTGACTTTGCCATTTGTAGCTCTAGTGATACCTAGATGTTTCAATTTTTCTACTCTTTTTATTTCTTTTCCGTTGAAGTTTGGAATTGTTGTTTTGATCCTTTAGAGACATACATAATTTCGGATTTATCTGGGTTGATTTTAACCATGTCCCTTTGGGGTGAAATTCTATAATGCCTAGCATTGCTTGTATATCGGATTGTTCTCCCAGTAAAGCGATATCGTCCGCGCATGTTGGTGAGCCTACATGTATGTTGCCTATCTTTGCGCCTAAATCGCTGGTGGATATTGCATTGAGAATGGTGTTATTATACCGTTTGTACAATAGAGATGATAATTTTGCACCTTGACTTACCCCTTGCAAAATATTAATGCTTTCTGATGATTTTCAAACAATACGCAGGCAAATTTATTCCTTCTTTTCGAATGATCTGCAAAAAGATGTGTTCTTTCTATGTGACGTCATCAGGCATGGTCGCCTTTTTTCATGCCGTCACAATTGGAAATTTAGAGGAAAGCAAGAAAATTCGACGTCATAATCGGATTTTAACCAATGAAGAACTGAGATCAAACGAACCACACGTTGATTATATTTTTTTTATACAATGGGTGCAGAAAGGGATAAAATTGACGAAGAATTAGTGAAATATAGATTCTACCACTGCATCGAGTGTGATACGATACTTATCCACTCGAGACAGTTAAATTTTCAAATTTAAAACGCGAGGCTCGCCGAGCGTTTTAAATATTTAAAATTTGACTGTCGAGAGTGGATAAATATCGTATTACACGAGATTTGGTGGTGGAATCTGTTTCTCTAATGATTTTCAAACAATATGCAGGCAAACTTATTCCGTCTTTTCGAATGATCTGTAAATACAATGGGTGCAGAAAGTGATAAATTGACGAAGAATTCGAGAAATATGAGTTATTTGTAAAAATAAAATTGACAAATTTATAGAACATTTATTTAAAACAGAAATTACAAATAATTTAACAAAAAACAGCTTGTGTTTATCTTTTAAAACAAAAAAGTTATGTATTTCGGTCGAAAGGAAAAATACATCCAGAAATCGGAATTTTGACGAAATATCTGAAATTTCAACCTCAATTTACTGAAAAAGAAGCACATTAGGGTATATTTTTTATTACATATTTGATTTAATCAGGTAAAAAATAGCCTATATGCAAATTTTCAGCAAAATTTCATTATGGGATTTAAAATACACTAGAGTCAAGGAACAGTAAATGGGCTATGTCGTAGATTTTGCTAAAATTTTGCATACAGCCATGGCTCGTTGAACTACAACTGAAAATCGAAAAAATAATGCATTTATCTCATTTATCAATTGAAATATAACTGATTGAGTTCTTTCAAAATCGGTGAACATATGTATAGAAAGCACATAAAATCGGCGAAAAGCCGTCTAAAATCTGTCTTAAAATCATAAAATCTCTATTTCTACTTGGTGGTACTCGTCACCAATGTAGTTTGACTCACAGACGGCAGAATATGTCTTTTCTCGGTAAACCCTGCAACCTTCCAGACTCAATCGGCAAATGGTGACTATCACATCTATATTTGCATAATGTA
Organism: Mytilus californianus; assembly: GCF_021869535.1. Taxonomy (NCBI): domain Eukaryota; kingdom Metazoa; phylum Mollusca; class Bivalvia; order Mytilida; family Mytilidae; genus Mytilus; species Mytilus californianus. The sequence goes on from NW_026262704.1 coordinate 76,119, forward strand.
TAAATAAATTTGTAGGGTAAAAATGAAAATTTTTTTTCAAATTGTAAATTCTTTAAAAAAAAAACGATAACATAAAGTTTTATGCGATTATACAACAAAAGCAAAGCATTCTTGTTGAAACTGGTCTTTGAGCTTTAAAAAATTTGTTTAATACATTTTGACACCCATTTATCAGCAAAGTGTGTATTCCATATATGGAACATAATCATACTGCAATTATCAAAAATATTTTTTTTATATATGATATCCGCGTAGTTTCTATTTCGTTATCATTATAATATAAAACACAAGTTTGTATAATACAACACAAATTTTACTTTCTTTTCCATTAAGAAGTCTTCTCCCGAAATTTATCATTTACAACTTTACAGACACAGTACTGGGGTATCTGCCAAGCTCTGCATACACCAGAAACATATATATATATATTAGATATACTGTTCCCGGGCATACACTATGACATTTGGAGTAGACTCTTTTAGATGTAAGGAACATTGTCTTCTTTTGCATCTAGATCAAAGACCAAATGATTTATTTTTGCGATTGAATACAGGTAAAAGAACTATTTGATTTTGATTTTTTAATTTAAGATAATTTCTGGTGATTTTTTTTTTTGTACGAATAGAGACCAATTCGAAATAGTTTTAATTTGCAAATTTTATTTAATTTGGTTTTTTTTCCTCACTAGGTAGGTGAAAATGTTGTGTAAAATTTATTGTAAAATTGCGAAACTTGCATTACAGGCATATTCTATACTTCTAAGTTTGAATAAAGAATCTAAACTTTTTTTTCAAATATGGAATACGCAACCAGATCTCTGTTATTTTATCCATGTTTGAATTGTATTTCTGTGAAAGGCGGTTGATTTGGTATTAGTTTAAGGAAGGCGTGGTTTTATGTAACTTTCCTCCAATCAACTGGCTTATTCAACAAACCTGTGTGCGCTGATGCGTAAAACTGGATTTGACATTGTAACGGCGGTGTCTTCCCGATTGTCCCACTTTTTGAAATTACAGGTAAAAAAGTAATGAAATTTTGTGGGACAATCGGGAAGATGTTTGTGGGACAATTGGGAAGTTTAAATGTGGGACAATTGGGAATTGTTTTGATAGTAATTAAATTGATTTGATAGTGTGTAGCAGGTAATTAAAGGTAACTAACCAATGTAACTTATAAAATAAGAAATAAACATGAACAAATAATAATATTAACATATTTCTTTTTTGCATACATTAGCAACAAAGTATCATCAAACACAGACTATAATATATATTTAGTCATAAAATAGCACATATCAAGCACTTCTCAATTCTACATTGATATATAATAAAAAGAGTTTCACTTACGCACACATAATAAACAGCTAAATACAATAAAGTACACGCAATAAACAAATTAATTCATTAAAGCACACACATGACACATGACACGAAGAGCAGATACTATTAAGCACGCACAATGCATAAGGTACAACAATAAAGCACACATGATTCATAACTTAAACATCACAACACATCATATAATTGCAACAAACTTAGTCAAAATGTAACAAATAAGTCAGAAGCAATGTCAGCATACTGAAACACAATAACTTCGCTATTCTGAAGATGGTCTGAGTTCCTGTAGGCATTGGTTGACTTGTTTGTATTTTGTTCTATATGTTGGTCCTACTCCCCAATCTTGGTACTGAATGATAGTCATTTCGTTTCCTGCCTTTAAGATATTTCAGCAGCTTTTATACTATGTTTGGGTGTGGTACTTAGATCATCTTCTTCAAGCTACTGTGACATCCATCGAGGTGGTTTGTCGTCCTTGGTCCTTCGGTTTGGTAATGGTTCCATAGCTGCCTGTTGCTTTCAATCCAGTATGTTGTGACGGTATCCGTAAACGAAGTGATATTTGCTGTTGAGTCCAAATTTTCCAGGTCTTCAAATGTATGGAACCAGACGTCGTCTTTTTCTGTAGGTGGTACCAGAGGAAGAACTGCTGCCGACCGTATAAGTTGATGAATGTCTGGTTCTCCTTTATAGTTAGGAGACGAGTCTTGTTTACTGCACTTTTCGCCAAATACACTGAGTATAGTGAAACAAAATGTCCTTCAATAGATTTTTCTTGGAAAGGATGCTCTGGAAGAAATCTGAACAGCAGCTTCGTAATCAATGAAGAAAGTTGTTGGGTTCAGGTTAATCTGACGTTTTAATTTAATTTTAATTTAATAATATTTTATTATATTAATCAAGCAATAGGATTGGACACAAGTTATTACAACTTATATTAAGTCCTCTCCTTACATATACAATACACATATATGATGACAGCAAACACATACATAGTATAGCGACAGTTATAAAGGAAGGAGTCACACATTGGCTTGGCAACAAAAAAAAGCAAATAGGACAGAGAGGAAAAAGAAAGCTGCTGACTTAGAACGTTAAAATCTTTTTGACTGTTAAATGAAATAACGAACTTTATCAAAAATTTTAGAGTTAGTTTCGTAATTATATGCATCTTTTCCAAACAATAGCGTTTCAATATCATTGTGTATGTTCATATGTATAAGATCATTAACCAGAGATATTCTTTGGTAATGATATAATTGGCATTCTAGAAAGTAATGGATGGCATCTTCAACAGGAGAACCCAAGGAGCATTTAGAATCATTGCATGTATCATTTTTAAATTTATTTAAAAACTTTAATAAAAAAAATGCAATTAAAAATACAATACTGATATTTGTTTTACAAATAAGAGTAACATTACATTTTATAACTCAGAAATTTTATATTATTTCATCAAAAGTGCTTTAATGTGATGATTTAAAAGATCATATTTTAATTCTTGTTTATTTAGTAAAACAAACAACAACTACCTTGTTTATTTTAAGAACATTTTACATAATAAAATAATGTGGGACAATCAGAACTTTTCATGTGGGACAATCAGAACTCTAAAATTGTAAAAAGTGGGACAATCGGGAATAAACCGTAACGGCACGTGTCTTACATGTACATCGGAATATGTCGTGCGTGACTAATGTTTATTGAAGTATTTCTTGTCATGTGGCCAATCTATCTGATAAACAAGTTTTAAAGATGGAAATTTAAATTCGCTTTTTGAAAGATTATTTAAGCAGTACCCCTGAAATACGGTCTTAGAATGTTTAAGAAAAACAAAAACTTTAAAAGAAGGATACATTTTTACAGAGGCATATACTACATATATTATATGTCTCCAAGGATTTGTATAGTATTGTATACTATACAAATCCTTGATGTCTGATACTAACTATAACCAACGTGTTTTGGAAAAAAATTAAGTGTCAGAGAATTTGAACTACGCAATTAGCGCATCTCGATCACTTTTGATAAAAATAGTACATCGTTGATTTTTAATATTTAGAAGTGATTTGTGACTACTTTAAGCAGAGACATCTATACACATTCTCTATGTATGTGCCTGTCCCAAGTCAGGAGCCTGTAATTCAGTGGTTGTCGTTTATTAATGTGTTACATATTTGTTTTTCGTTCATTTTTGTGCATATATCAGGCCGTTGGTTTTCTCGTTTGAATTGTTTTACATTGTTATTTCGGGGCCTTTTGTAGCTGACTATGCGGTATGGGCTCTGCTCATTGTTGAAGGCCGTACGGTGACCTATAGTTGTTAATTTCTGTGTCATTTTGGTCTCTTGTGGAGAGTTGTCTCATTTGCAATCATACCACATCTTCTTTTTTATACATTCTGGTTTAAGTTTACTATGATCACACTATAAATCATTTTTGGGCAGACTTGCTTTTTTCGATTCGTAAAGTGTTTTTTTTTTAGAGCCAATGAATTATTTTTTACATTTCATTTATTTCAGCTTTCATTCACCGGGTATGTTTTCTTCTAGCGTTTTTTTTTTTATTTTGTTCAATAAATAATAGTAAAATTTACTTTCTATAATATAGATATATATATATTTGAATTCCTAAATAACACGTGGGAAAAAATTTGAACATTGAATTTGTCACCACTTCGCTTTTGTCGTCGGCTAACTTAGTTTGGTCCTGAATATGCATGAAATACTTGCCACTGAACGTTTATCAATAAACGGCAACTATCCACCAATCCATCTGCAATTGCGATACCTCTGTTAAATACCCGTCATTTTGTCTCATGCTTGGTACTATTCTTTGAACAAATTTCGTGTTGTAAGCCGAATTTGTCCTACATTTAAATTGTTCTTGTCCGGTAATACATTCCTTTAACAGGTTTAAATGTAAAACTAAATCCTATAAAATTAATTTGGTGCATTGGTTCTCTGAAACACAATTTTGTAATTTTTGTTTGTACCCCCCTCATGTAGTAGTGGTTTCGGTAGAGCTAACAAAAGTCTGTATTGGTATAGTAAGTTATTCTTTCATTTTACATTTTTACAATTGGCAACATCAAATAAAATTTTATGCATGTTGTACTAAGCCATACATTACTATTCGTTTCTGTTATGTAAATTTGAAATCGAGATTTAAATATGATTTTTATATGCAAACTGAAGGATCTAAAATTTAAATGATTTATGTAAAAAATAATGTATACGGAGCGGGGGTATTGCACGAAGTCAGCAGACTACCCGGATTATAAATCCAAGCCTCCGTACATGATGATCACTTAATCCAAAATTTAGCTTGTCATATGAAACAAAAAAACAACAACACTTTGGTTAAGGACTACCATGCACCTTCCTGTTATAACAGATAACGACAGACGTGCACTACAGTCAACGGAATTACGGTTTACGTATCAGTTGTTATAGTATACACAAAAATTAATTGGGCTTATTTGGTCTCTGCTAATTGGTTTATTTCATTGGCAATCATAGCCCACATCTTTTTATTCAAGAAAAGTTTGAAATCTTGAATATATTTATGAAGCTTGACTGAGACGTAGATTCACTCAGATACTGATCATTCTTATCTTTTCTTCTTTAACACAAATGAATGTCAGGGATTCGGAATATGGCAGTTATATATATATATATATAGTCTCAGTTTATATTTAATTCGAAGCATTATCGAACTATGTCAGCCTATTGGACTTTCATCTTTAAAACTCACTTTGAATTAAATATCTAAATGAAATAACATAGGAATAAATTGCAGTGTATACACGTATATGTAAAAAAGAGAAACCAACAGCAATAGTTGACGTAGACGAAATTGATGATGTAATTTTAACATCCAGTGACATTTATTACAATGCATGTCGAAACAGAACTTGAAATTGACAATATGTACAAATAGAACAGTCGCTTTTCCAAAGTATTCACGCTTAGTTGAAATTTCACGTGCTATTTCACACGGTTCGCATTATAGTTATACATGTACAATATAACTAACAAATGTGATGACGAATTGCTGTTCTAGAACCTTCTAATTATACCCCACGCAACGAAGTTGCGGAGGGTATAATGTTTTTCACCCGTCCGTCCGTCAGTCCGTCCGTCAGTCTGTCCGTCCGTTCGTCCGTCCGTCCGTCCGTCCATCCGTCCGTCAGTCCTGTTTCTTGTCATCGCAACTCCTCTCAAACCACACAACAGAATTTCACGAAACCTTTTTAGATAAAAAGGACATATTATGTAGTTGTGCATATCGACAGGAAATTACGATTCAATTTTTTTTCTAGGAGACCGAGTTACGCCCCTTTTAACTTATTTGCTTCAATGTACTACTGCAACAGTTTGTCATCGCAACTCTTCTGAAACCACACAACAGAATTTCATGAAACCTTTTTAGATAATAAGGACATACTATGTAGATGTGCATATAGACAGGAAATTACGATTCAATTTTTTTTCTAGGAGTTACGCCCCTTTGAACTTATTTACTTTAATGTACTACTGCAACAGTTTGTCATCGCAACTCCTCTAAAACTACACAACAGAATTTCATGAAACCTTTTAAGATAATAAGGACATACTATGAAGATGTGCATGTCGACAGGAAATTACGATTCAATTTTTTTTCTAGGAGTCACACCCCTTTGAACTTATTTGCTTTAAGGTACTACTTCAACAGTTTGTCATCTCAACTCCTCTGAAACCACACAACAGAATTTCATGAAACTTTGTAGATAATAAGAACATACTACGTAGATGTGCATATCGACAGGAAATTACGATTCATTTTTTTTTCTTGGAGTTACGCCCCTTTGAACTTATTTGCTTCAATGTACTTCTGCAACAGTTTGTAATCTCCACTCTTCTGAAACCACACAACAGAATTTCATGAAATTTTGTAGATAAGAAGGACATACTATGTAGATGTGCATATTGACAGGAAATTATTATTCAATATTTTTTCTTATACAATTTTTTTTTTGTTACACTTATTTAATTTCTCCAATGACAATGTGGGGACGTGGGGTATGTGAGCATGCTCACTAAGGTTCTTTAATTTTGATATAAATCGGTGATTTGACGAAGCAAAGCAAGTTAGATATAGATCTGGGGTGGTGTTCTCGAAATTATCCTAAGATTCGTCCTAAGAGACATCCTAAGACCAATTTTATCATGGACTTAGGATCATCTTAGGACACTCTTACGCTGTGTCTCGAAGCTATCCCAGACGCATCTTATGTTAGGACATCCTAAACATATTCTAAGTGCAAAATTTTTAATCGTCAAAGTATTTTTTTTGATAAAACATTTATTAATGACGAAACCAATTAATAAAATTGTTAACGTATTTTATAATAACATGGATATGATTAAATACAGTACATGATTTTAAAAGTAATAATAAAATTATATCAAAAAGGATTGTAATTTAAACGAATGGGGATTGATTTTGTAGTGTTATCGTTAACACTAAGTTTAAAGTTTAATAGCATGCACTATTTCTTTAGATACGAGTTAAAACCGACGGTGCGTTTCATCTCATGTTCATCAGGTAAAAATATGAGTAAAAAGTGAAATCACAACTTTATTATGTTAGGATTAAGATAAGATGATCTTAAGCTATGACACCTAATTAGGTGTCCTAAAGTTAGGACTAAAAATGCGAAATATCGTTAGTTAAGAGAGCTTCAAGAACACGACTTAGGACAAAGACGTGTCATAAGATGGACTTAGGACACGTCCTAATCCTAAGATAGCTTCGAGAACACCACCCCTGGACTGATATGCATAAATCGATATCCAATCGTAGTATTAATTTATCAGGCGTAGAACATGTAGAAAAATCCGTCCGTTCGGAATAAATACGGGCCCTGAATTTAAATCAGATCAGTTCTGGAGGTTTTTGTCTTATTTTCAAAATACATATTATTAATTGTGACTATCTTTCTATCAGTATAAAGCAACGATCGACACGTGCGTATATTTTTTGTGAAATAAATATTTATATGTTTTAGAATGTCAATAATTATTGACAATTAGTACAAACTTACATTTTTCAAATTTGACCGATGGAAATTATCTCCATAAATTGTTACTTCCTCATATCGCTCGCCCCATATTTTTTGGAGCTTTTGTCCGAAGAACTACAAATCAAATTGGTGTGGCCTGACGACAGTAACGATGTTATAAGAACGATTGCGTCAATAAACGTTTCCAGCGCCCTCGTGGGAAAGATCGTTGACTATTATTCAGACGTTTTATATATAAATATTTATATATTATTAATTTTAACTTCACTTGTTTCGAACTTTTTTCGTGTATTATATGTTTCCAATGTATCCCCGACTCTGTGTAACCGACAAAATGTCAGACAAAAAATCTTTCGGCTAGACAATTTTTTTTAAAGATTTTTTAGTTGAAAATATGGTAGAATAATAGTCAAATCAAATTTCTTTATTGGACAGACAAACCCTAAAACAGTTTGACACAGACTGTGTTTCTTGTGTACATGTCTATTATGCTTGCATTTTAACCTGTCAGGTTTTTAACTTATTTTGCAATAAAAAGTATTATTATAAAAATAATATATAACTATCTGACAGTACTTTCGGTAAGAAATTTGTGTGTCAATTTCACATATTATATCTAAACTAGAGGCTCTCAAGAGCCAGTGTCGCTCACCTGACTCTACTTTGGTTTTAGAAATCATGTAAAGATAGATAAAAGTCATAACAGATACCCAAATAATGATTGAGGCCAAATTTGGTTTAATATTGGTCCCGTTATTTAATAAAATATCCTGGTGGCCATCTTGAACAGTAAATCGGCAACAAAGTAGCAAAACTTGGTCAGCACCTCATAAGGAACATTCATGCCACGTTTGGTTTCATTCCATTCAGTGGTACTCTAAAAGAAGACATTTGACAATGTATGTATTTCCCATAGAGTCCTATGTTAAACTCATTCCCCCCCCCCCCCCCCCCCCCCCGGCGGCCATCTTGGGTGATGGACTGACTGCAAAGTAACAACACTTGGTCAGCACCTCATAAGGAACATTCATGCCATGTTTGGTTTCATTCAATTCAGTTGTTATCTATATATATAAAAGAAGACATTTGTATGTATTTCACATAAGGTCCTAAGGTAAACTAAGTCCCCCGCTAGCGGCCATCTTGGATGATGGATCGGCTGCAAAGAAACAACACTTGGTCAACACCTCATAAGGAACATTCATGCCATGTTTGGTTCCATTCCATTCAGTGGTTCTCTAAAAGAAGACATTTGTATGTATTTCCCATAGGGTCCTATGTTAAACTAAGTCCCCCGCTTGCGGCCATCTTAGATGATGGATTGACTGCAAAGTAACAACACTTGGTCAACACCTCATAAGGAACATTCATGCCATGTTTGGTTCCATTCTATTCAGTGGTTCTCTAAAAGAAGACATTTGTATGTATTTCCCATAGGGTCCTATGTTAAACTAAGTCCCCCGCTGGCGGCCATCTTGGATGATGGACCAACTGCAAAGTAACAACATTTGGTCAGCACCTCATAAGGAACATTCATGCCATGTTTGGTTTCATTCCATTCAGTGGTTCTCTAAAAGAAGACATTTGTATGTATATCCCACATGGTCCTTTGTTAAACTAAGTCACCCACTGGCAGCCATCTTGGATGATGGATCGGCTGCAAAGTAACAACACTTGGTCAGCACATCATAAGGAACATTCATGCCATGTTTGGTTTCATTCCATTCACTGGTTCTCTAAAAGAAGACATTTGTATGTAATTCCCATAGGGTCCTATGTTAAACTAAGTCCCCCGCTGTCGGCCATCTTGGATGATGGACCGACTGCAAAGTAACAACACTTGGTCAGCACCTCATAAGGAACATTCATGCCATGTTTTGTTTCATTCCATTCAGTGGTTCTCTAAAAGAAGACATTTGTATGTATTTCCCATAGGGTCCTATGTTAAACTAAGTCCCCCGCTGGCGGCCATCTTGGATGATGGACCGACTGCAAAGTAACAACACTTGGTCAGCACCTCATAAGGAACATTCATGCCATGTTTGGTTCCATTCCATTCAGTGGTTCTCTAAAAGAAGACATTTGTATGTATTTCCCATAGGGTCCTATGTTAAACTATGTCCCCCGATGGCGGCCATCTTGGATGATGGATCGGCTACAAAGTAACAGCACTTGGTCAGTACCTCATAAGGAACACACATGCCATGTTTGGTTTCATTCCATACAGTGGTTCTCTAGAAGAAGTAGAAGGCCAGGTGTGCTTAAAAATGACACTTAAACTATTCATTTAAAGATATCAAAGTTTATCATCAGGGGCGGATTTAGAGTAAGGAGTCGCCTCCCTTCCCCTTTATGGAACTAAATACATGGTTATTGCATAGACTTTCTTTAAGTCCCACTCTTTACGTTGTCATATTGGTGGGATGCCCATTTTTCAAAATTTTGGATCCGCATCTGTTAATCCTGTTATAAAAGTAGGCAAGTCATCAGCAAGTCTATTACTTCTTTGTAATCTTTCAGACATTTTAGTTTCAGCTCTAGGATGTGAGAAACATTGGGTGCAATTTGAAAACTCTTGCTATTTTTCAAATCAACTCCCAGAAAGTGAGCGGAAAGCCTTCGATCGAATAAGAAGTAATAGTGCTGGTATGGTTGAAGATGTCTGGTTTAAATATCCACAAGCCAAGGTAAGTAAACTGTAGAACTGTAGATATCTGGTTTAAATATCCACAAGCCAAGGTAAGTAAACTGTAGAACTGAAGATATCTGGTTTAAATGGACACAAGCCCAGGTAAGTAAACTGTAGAACTTTTGATATCTGGTTTAAATGGACACGAGCCCAAGTAACTTAGTAAACTGTAGAACTGTAGATATCTGGTTTAAATGGACACAAGACCAGGTAAGTAAAGTATAGACCAGTATAGCAGAACTTTAAACCACATGCTTTTACCGGTTCTCGTGCAAACATGTACGAATGTGTGGATGGGGTTCCTTCATTTCTGTTGAAGATATCTTGTTTAAATGGGCACAGGTCTAAGTAAGTAAAACTGTAATATCTATCACCCTATTTATATAATATCAGCTGCTCATAATTATTACATTGATTAATTGTAATGCAAACACAGAAAAAAATCTACTTTTCACGATCGCAAAAGAATTGTTTTGAACCCTTACAGAACTGAAATGTTTGCTGCAGATCTATAATGTTTGCAGATGTTTGCAGTTAGCTGCAAACCTCCTGCAAACATTGCAGCTTTTTGCGGCAAGATCACAGGAAAAATTAGAATATAAGGGATGTTTGCAGCTAGATTGCAGAAATCTTATATTCTATATTGCTAGTAACAATTCTATATGTTTGCAAGACTTGGAGCATTGCAAGCTAGAATAACATAAAATGACTGAGCATGCCTATTGGTAACTTCTTGGAAGATAAATATTTGAAATTCGGTGGTGAATTATGTTGATTGTGTTTGATTCATGTTCTATATCAATGTTCAGGGAGGCATTTTAGGTTGGATATTAAATTTTTAGTTTTCAAAGATATTTATTCTTTGACGTTAAGCACGCTATTGCGTCAATGCCGTGAAATCCGACAGAGCACTTGGATAAACAGCTCTTCTTTGAAATCTAAATAGTTAAGCTTTATAAAATTTATTTCCATCGACTAGGCAGGTATTACTGTTTCCAAAAAGATAAAACATTATTTTATAACTTTTCATAATAGTATAAAATAATGATACAAATATTGTCAAAACGTCAAAAATATGCGTGTCAGACGTAACAAATTATACGCATAATAACTTTTACGGGAATTTTTGTGCTCTTAGTCTTAGAAAGAGTGTAAAATCCGCGAAAATTCGCATGAATGATAAACGTCATATATAATTTATGACGTCATTGCTGATTTTTGCGTTGATGCAACGGTCAAAGCTGATTTTTTTCAAAAATGAATAATCTTCACGATGGTCAGATTTCAGAAAATGGTAAGTTATCAAAAGTTATGGCTTTTTAAAATATAAGTTGATATGAAATTTCGTTTTCATAAATTATTCCCACAAAAGTACATAGATAGACCATTTCAAATCCGGATTTTTACAGCACTCACATCACAAATAAAAACGCATTGGCTTTGGACAAATGTCTTGCAAGAATGTCCAATGTCGAATTTCGCCGCTTTTTACAAGTAAACTGTCAGTTTCGACGTCATTTAATAAAATATTCGATTTGTAGCATACAAAATAGTGATTTTGCGTAATTGTACTTTAACCCCACATAACAGTTACATAATTTTTGATAAGTTGTTAAGTCGAAACGACTTCGTTTTTTAACAAATCCAATGTCTTGCAAGTTTGTCCACTTTACAATTTTCTTACGTTTTGAACGTTGTCGATTCGGGACGCTATATATATGTGTGTTTTCAAATTAAATCTAAATGTTTGTTTTGTGTTTTGGTGTTGAACGCCACTATAAGCGACTTTTATCGAACTTTATTAATAGGTGGAGGAAGCCGGACATCAGGCGACCTTCGGTTAGATGACTGACACTAACTGTCAATTAGGATCGGAGTCCAACAAATTTCGCCACGAGCGTATTTTAAAATCGCCAGGCTCGTGATCACTATATGAACCCCTAAGGCCACTCACCCATCTAGGCCATCGAAATTGAAAGCTTTTCGTATTATCATATAATATATGAACGATAATCTATTGTTTTCAAGTAACAAGTACGGTTCGATTTCATGTTAAGATCAGAGGACAAAACAGAATAACAAACTTATAAATTTCGCTATTAACTGTTCAAGTATCGAAATAACTTTATACGGCTATGTTAGAAACGAAGATAACAACTGTAAAGGAAAAATATATACTAGTAGTATTTAACAAAAAGAAATTAAATTATTACCTAAAATGAAACAAATATGGTAATTTGTCAATAAATAGGTAAAATATTAATTGCAGAAAAGAAGAATTTTATGTCCGGAACAGAGAGAATTAAATATTATAAAGAGATGAAGAAACTAAAAAGAAAAGAGCAGAAAAATAAAAGTTACAATAAATATAAAGACAAATACAACGCAAGCCGAATCAGAAGTCCGAAAAGTGAGGTGTCCAAAAGCGCTTTATATAAAAGAAATCAAAGGCAGAAAATCAAAGAAAAGAAAGTAAAACAGAATCAATATAAACGTCGATCACGAGACAAAACACAAAAAGCAAAACAAACAAATAATCAAAATGACGAAATTCGAAATGCAATATTTAAAAATAAGATGGCCAAATGCAGGGCACTGAAAAGGCTTAAGGACGCTCTACCATCATCTCCAATTAAAAAACAAGCTATACTACAACACTATCTGTGTATTTCACCAACAGCAACACAATCTTTAAAACGACAGAGTCCATCTCTCTCTGAAAAGGTCTTAGAAAATATGAAGGGATTCATACATGAAACAAAACAGAAAAGAAATTCTGATGCACGTAACGCTATGCATGTAATATCGGCTTCTGTCAGCGGTGAAAAAATTTCAAAAGGAGAAAAAAGCAAAGCAGCGCGTAAGTTGGGATTGCAGCCGCGGCGACTTTCTGGTGGTCAAAGAATTCGCACTTCTGTTTTGAGATCAGAAAAATCTTGTTACGAATTCACAAAGAGGAAAACAAGATCTGACATTACATCTGATGAAACAAAAAAACAGGCTTATGATTTCTGGATATCCCCTATGGTTTCGCGCACAAGTTCTAACAAAACAGACGTGAAACGCTCACGGATAGGGCCTCATGAATATGTTTCTCATCAAATACACCTGCTCGAAAAAACGCAAACTGAAGTGTTTTTAGAGTTCAAAGCGAAATATCCAGATTTTAAAATATCACAACGTTTGTTTGAAAGTTACAAGCCGTTTTTCGTGATGCCAGTCAAACAAAAACATCGCAATACATGTTGTTGTCGGCAGCATATAGAGGTTCGAATTCTTTTTAAGAAATGTATGGAATTTCGGAAAAATTTGCATGCAAGTAATCTGGACTTGACCCAAGAGAACTTACCAGTTTTTGAACATTTAAATGACATATGTGCTGACACTTTATGTGATAAGACTGCACCGCACGCAAAGTGTTTAAATCGGTCTTGCAAAGAATGTGGAGTTGAAAAATTGTCCTTCCACGACTATGAACTAGACATATCTAGAAATGCTCGCGACATTAAGTGGGAAAAATTTGAATACACTGAAATAAACGTGAAAGGCAGAAAAACAAGAACAAAACTTATGTTAGTTAGTAAAAAAACAAAACCTGGCGAAATGTTTAACCATTTTAAATCACTACTCGAAACTTTTCCAGCTCATCAAAATAGAGCTAACTGGCAAAGTGAACAGTATAGAAATATTGTTCAAAATCTTCCAACCAATCACGCAGTTTGTATTCACGATTTCTCTGAGAACTACCGATGTTCCGAACGGACTGAAATCCAGTCAGCATACTTTCAGAGAACCGAGGTTAGCATACACGTTACAATTTTAAGCAGGCATGCTATTCTTGAGGTAGACGGGATCGACAGTACATTAGATTCACCGGTAATAGTTAGTGAACAGTTTTTTGTCATTAGTCCAGACTTGGATCATGACCGTCACTATACTGGATATGTCCAAACTCTCATTTCAAAATACGTGAAATCGATATCTGCTGAAATTAAGATTATGCATGAATTTACCGACGGTTGCAGTGCTCAGTATAAAAGCCGAAACTGTATGGGCGATGTTTGTACACATAGATCGGATCTAGGGTACGACGTTTTAATTAGAAACTATTTTGAAACCTCGCATGGCAAAGGCCCACACGATGCTGCCGGTGGTTTTCTAAAGAATCAAGCGGACTCCGCCGTGCTCCGGGGTAAAACTAAAATTCAGACGGCGCGTGACCTTTATGATTTTGCTCAGAAAAATCTCCAGAATCCACAGAGTGGAATATATAAAAAACGGCTATTCAAATACATTGCTGAAATTCCTCGTCTCCATAATATAAACTTTAAACCCGTGGATCAAAATCGCAAGATACACCAAATCATATCAACAAATTATTCTACAGATCTTCTTGTCCGCGACTTATCGTGTTATAATTGTGATAACTGTTTAAATGGAGCAATAAACGAGTGTGAGAAAACGCAATTGATAGGAAATTCCAAAAGAGTGAAAATGATTCAAAATGATAACTCGAATTCCGAAAAAAATGATGACCATTGCAATACAAATGATAATATAATTGAAGACATTGTTGAAAAGGACATGATAATTGCGGTTTTGGCAGACGATACTGATTATGAGTATTATCTTTTAAAAGTGTCAAAAAGACCTCACATTATAAAAAAAAATATTTCAGATGACTGGGGTTGTTCGTTTAACCGAGGTTCCAAAGTTGTGAAAGGACTGTATTACGAGAGGATAAAAAATCAACCGTTAATTTTCAAACTTGTGAAGCGTAAAACTGCGATTTGCTATTCCTGTGCAATACGATTCATTTGTGCTGAACTTGAAAGTGACAGTAAAATTGTTGTACCTGAAGAGTTACACCTCGATATTATACAAAGCTTGTAAACATATCAGATGAATATAATTATTTTTTCACGCAATTATTTTCTTTCTTAATCGAATTGTTCAGTTATGAAAAATAGTAGTGTTGAATATTTTTTTTCCATATTTAACTTTTTTAGTAAGACCCTTTCACTTTTCATCAACTCCCCCGCCACCTCCCCCCCCCCCCCCCCCCCCCCCCCCCCCCCCCCCCCAAATAAAATAAAAAACAAAAACACGACAAAACACCAAGACTTCTTTATTAAAGCAAAATGAGTAGCTGCCTCCCTCCTCCCTGTTCTCAGCTCAGATTTAATGGGGGAACAATGTATATATTACATTCTATAGGCACTATTATCTCACCCAAATACATATTTTGTACTGTTTTTAGCTTGCGTAACTTCCAGTAGGAAGTATTTCATGCATATTCAAGACTTAGAAGTATCCATATCGATCAAAAAAGATTACCGACAAAACGAACAAAGTATCCTCGATTACTGGCATAAAACGTCAAATTTTGACGAACGTTACCAATTGAGACGCAATATCGTGCGTAACGTCTTTGTAAGTAGAAATTCCCCATAATCCTATAAACTTATAACCCGAATAATTCAGTCGTTATATTCCACCGATCTACGATTACTCAATTAACCTCGCAAGTAGGAGAAGTCGATTACGGGGAGGGACTGAATTAATCGGGTTAGTAACTTATGAAATTCGTCCCCTAGACAAATACTTGCTAGCTGTAATAGTGTATGCACAAAATGCATTTCAATTAAATACACCCTTCTTTTGTACTTTAGATATTCAATTCATTTGAGCGATTCAAGTTCAACAACAACAAAACTTTAAATACAAAGCCGAACAAAATAATAGATGTGTTTCCGCTAACCCTACCTACCCTAATTTTTAGTGCCTACCCTAACACTTTTCATGCCATTTTGGAACAAGCACTGTTAAAGTCAGACTGATTCCTTAGTAGTAACCAGCTAAAAAATGTTGGTAAAATAAAATGATATTGCCAACCTACCTACCCTATTTTTTCAGCACGTTAGTGGAAACACCTGATCATTTACACATGTATTTTTTTTTGCCTTATGTCTTAAAAGGTATTTACTTATGCTATGATAATTTTTCAAATGATGAAGTATTTGAATTATTGTATGTATTGTAACTTAACTTTTTCAGAATTCACACTGGCTGTGTAATATAGATAATGTCATGTGTACACAACATTCATTTTGGTTAATTGTATAATGTATGTATTTCCTGCAAGTTTGCCGCAAACACGCAGGAGAAAGATTAATGTGCATATAAATGTTTGCCGATGGTCTGCAGCAAACACACAGGAGAAATATTAATTTGCATAAATATGTTTGCAGCAGGTATGCAGTAAACACTCATTGGATTGGTAAACTGTTTGCAGCAGACCTGCAGCACATTTGCAGCAAACAATTAACATGCGCAAATACAGACTCTGTGTTCGCTGCAAGTCTGCAGCGAGTTAGCGAATACTTGCAGGAGGCTGGGGAATGGCAACTGGAATTTTTTTATTACAAGGTTAACAAAAAAAAAAAAATTTATGTGGTTCAGACTTTTTATAAAATATTAAACTGTCAGTTACTACAAGTTCCGATTACAATCTATGAAAAGATGGCGTTTTTTTTAAATTGAAAACTAGGTTGGTGACCCTATTTTTTTCATTAGCCAATTTTATAGCTTTTACTTAGCCTAAAGCGAAAGGAAAATTTAAAGGATATCTTATTGGTAGATCGGAATAGAAGGATTTGTCTTTAAGTTTACAAGCTGCTATTTTTAAATATTTAAATTTAAGATCAGCATCAAAGCAATAGAATTGAACAACATTTCATTTACAGGCGGCATGCGAAAGGAAAGACGCACACCTTGTAGAAATCGAAACCAAAGCGGAAAACGACTTTGTAAAGAAATTGGCACAGAAGGTCCCAAATCATTGTAAGCATTTTTATCAATACAAGACTAGTGTTTAAAAAGCTGATGTCAGTCCTTTAGCAGTATTTTCATTAGTTTAATGTGGTTCACAACACTACAGGGAGGTGTGTAATTATCCCCGGCTTAGTATATTTCTATGATTTTGATTGGTTAGCGCACGTCGTTACAAAACCCATAGCCCCTGGGTGTTGCTAACCCATATCCCCGGATGTTGCTATCCATTACATCGGGGAACTTGACGCGCGTTTTTCTTAGTTCCATGGTCGTTCCTTATGAAATATCGAATTCTGTAGATTATCCATGATGTCTGTATAATTAGATACTTAATCCACTAACAATTTTATCTTATTATGTCGATTATTTGCACTTATTTAAGTAAATCCATCACTATGCTGCCACATTGTCAATGAATGGGACTACTGACCTAGCTATGCAAATGACCCACGTTGACGTCAACCCGTCTATGATGTAACTCTCACAACATTGAGCGCCAAATTCGACCCATTTCAGTTTCTCTGTCTCTAGATTAAAAACGTCTTATATTTGTTTACCTATAGGGTAGTACCCTACATCCCGTTAAAAATATGTCAAATTCTAAAATTTTAATAAAAGATATTTAAAAAATAAAAAAAAACGTTGCTTTCACGTTGAACTTTGTGGTCGAATTTCTCTAAAATTCGCCAGATTTAGACTAAGACCGGGGATAAATTCGTTATCTACGTTCATATCCGTAGATATGGATATTTTAACACCCTTCAGTACACTGTACACCCTTCGGCTGAGACTCGGGGTGTACTTGGATACTTCAGGGTGTTAAAATATCCATATCTACGGATATGAACGTAGATAACTTGTAAAATCAGCTGAACGTTTTAATCACGTTCTATTGTTAAAGGGAAAATTGGCGATTTTTAACTTATCATCTTATCTTGTTCATAATAACATAAAAAACATATTCACCAATTTTTATCTGATTATGAACACTAATAAAAGAAGAACATTGGAAATTATTAATTTTATTTTGTCGAACTTCCTGTCAACTGTGACGTACTTTTAATTGCATGCCGGGAGTGAAATAAATCTCATTTTAAGTCTTGTTCGTTAATCATCTAATAACGCGATTTAAAGCGCCTCGATGACTATCTTGCGTAGCTATTAACCAACTAATAATTAAGAAATTAAAGTGATCAGCCGTGCAACTTTTTAAATTGAAATGTACGATTTATATTTTATGGATTCCTGATATGATTATAGTAATAAAAGTAAATCATACAATAAAATATTTTTGCGATTTTTAACTGGATTTTCGACGAAAATATCGATTATTGATTTGGGGATGTACGGCGGGCGGGCGGGTGGCAACCAAATGTTGTCCGTGCATTTACTCATGAACCGTTCAACCAAAGCTTTTAAAATATTAATATGTTGTTACTGATGACAAAATGGAGGTCAAGTTTAATAATGGCGATTTTCACTTTTCCTGTTCAGGAGTTATGATTCTTGAAAGATTGAAAAATGGCGTTTCCAGTCATGTCGTTGCATTTACTATTAAATTTACAAACAACCCTTAATTCCTTACTTGATCACATACAATGTTTTGGGTACCTGAGCTACAGGAACCGGTATCAAACATTCCTTTGGTCACTGGAAGCGATAAAAATACAATTTCTTGGGACCCCTGGAACCGGTATATAATCATGTTTCATTTTAAAAGAAATGATTCATGCAAGCCATAGATTTGTTGAAAATTTTCACTTTGCCTGGGTCGTTTTATTGAAATTTTATTCCTAGCGTAAGCAAGGGATAAAATTAACGAATATAATGACCCAGGCAATGTGAAAATGAAAACAATTCTATGGAATGCATGAATTATTTTGATTCCAATTTGGTAAAGTTTCCCACTGAAAACTCTGACGCCATTTCAGTAGAATATGGCGTTTTTGTTTACAAATCGCATTGTGACGTCGTCGATTTATAGTGGTTGTGGTTTATTGAGTATTTTATTATGGCTCTATTCATTTGACGTAATAAGCACCCCATATTAGAATCAATTAGCTTTCTTAAAAGTCAACACGTTATTAAGTCTGACGCCATTTCCAGATTTCAGTAAAATATGACGAATTGTGCACAAATCGCATTGTTTATTGAGTATTTTATTATGGCTCTATTCATAATTGCAATCTTATTTGTAAATATCACATAATAATCTGATTTCATGGCTCAATTCATAATTCCAATCTTATTTGTAAATTTCACATAATAATCTGATTTCATTAGTTGAATCCGTTTCGAGTGACTAAAATTGAAAAGGTTAACATATCGATTATTCTGTCTTCTGCATAACGAAACAAAAAGCATGGTGACAAACCAACTCGCCTCCTAAAAATTGTGCGTTCATGTTACTACAAATAGTTGACTTTTGCGTTGACATTCTTTAGATTTACATCTTATATTTTCAACTGGTGAAAAATTCAAAATGTTATATTGACATCAGTTCATGTTTAAGATACTTTTGATACCTTTCCTGAAATTCTCCAGCAATAAAATCATTTACAAAAATTCATCCTACAGCAGTTTACATACTTTCAACCACGCTCTAAATGCCCGCGATTTCGCGGGTGTGTTCTAGTGCTTATTTAATTTTAATATGTTGTTACTGATGAAAAAATGGAGGTCAAGTTTGATATTCACGATTTTCACTTTTACCGATCAGGAGTTATGGTTCTTAAAAGATTAAAAAATTGAGTTACGGTTCTTGAAAGATTAAAAAATTGTGTACCATAACTCGGAAACGTAAAATCTAAAATTTATAAAAAAACAAAAGGGAGCTCACACGTCAATAGATATAAACAATTCACCAAAGTTGTATGCAAATTGGTTGAAGCATTTTTGAGATAATGTCCGACCTGTTGACGACGGACGGACGGATGGACGGACGGACGGACTACGGTATACCATAATACGTCCCCATGCTGTTTCAAATATTCAATCACAATTCAAATTCAGAGTTGTTTTAAGGTTAAATGTTGTGTCTATACTTGCTCAACTGTTCAGGGTTTGACCTCTGCAGGAAAATCCGATTTGCTCTCTCTCTGACAGCCTCTTGTTTGTTTTATCCGACGGTTTTGTTGAACAAACACATATAACTGATAATGTAATAAAAATGCATGCATGTTCACTGGTAGTAAACTCGTCATATCGAGAAGCGTTTAGTACAGTGATTTTGTCATAGTTTGGTTAAGATGAACATGGTTGTGTTTTTGATGACAAACAGTGTCAAAATATAAACATTTGAATAGTTTGTTAAAGGAACTAATGACAACAAATTCAAGCTGGTAAGCATCTTTGTTTATAGCTAATATGTTAGCACATCAAAATTTGTATCATATAGTTATAAATTTGACACAGAATAATGCTTGCGTATGTCAAAATTTAAAAGTTGTGATTTGTTTCTAATGCATAAAGAAAAGTGGTTTGCTAACTGTCTGCTACATCACATATTTTGTTATGATATAAAACTGCTGTCAATTATCCCGAAAAACTGCCCCTAGTGCACACAATTTGAGATTACAGAATATTCGGTGTCATAGTTTGGTTCATTCGTGTCATGGTTTATTTCATGTTGAACATGGTTCACTTATGTGATTCTATTCGTGAATGAAGGAAGAGTAACGATCAAAATAAACAGACATTATATATATTGAATTACTCTTTTTTAAATCGTTTTATTTGGAATACAAAAGGACATATATACGCACATTCAATGTAGTATTATATATATTAAATACATGCGGTCTGATTGCCAATGAGATAACTATCCACCCGAGACCAAAATGACGTAGATGTAAGCAACTATATGTCGTCGTACGGCCTTCAACAATGAACAAAATCCATACCTTTTAGCAAGCTATAAAAGGCTCCGACAAAATTATATGTAAAAAACAATTAAATGAGAAAACCAATGTATTATACAATATTACAAAAACATAATCATTTTTATTCGGTTCGTAATAATAATTGATAAAAGTGGACATTTAATCGGCTTCATTCTGATTCGGAATTGTGATTTTTCATATATTTAAATTCTGAACTTGTGTGTATTTTTTTTTGTATTTTAATTTTACTAATAGTTTATAAAACAAATAATTTTTAACTGTTGTCCATGTCACGCGTTAACTCTTTGTTTCGTGGATGGTTGAAGACTTATTGTGTCCTCTTGATATCGTTTGGTTAGTTTTGTAGTTGGGATACTATAGCATGGGCGTATAACCCCACATCTCCTTTAATTCATCATAGACTGGTTCAAAATAAAACAACAGATATATAGTTTGGTAGAAAAAAAAAGTAGAACAAAAATTACTTTTTGACTAGCTGATACGTTTTGCAACTTTTAAGTAGACGTTTTTACACATTTTACAAGTGATGCCGCTCACGATATCATCGACAGAGTCAATCATGGACATACGGAGAAAATAATCTATGTGAAACAGAAGCAGCGCTTTCTGTTTTTGTAATTATTATCTCAAAAGTTTAAAAGAGCAGTGACTATCTAAATTATAAAAGCAAAATAACAAAAATACGGGACTTTGAGGAAAATTCTACAACGGAAAGCCACTAATCAAATGGCAAAATCAGAAACTGAAACACATCAAACGAATGGATAACAACTGTCATATTCCTGACTTGGTACAGGAATTTTTTCTGTAGAAAATGGTGGATTAGACCTGGTTTTATAGCCAGCTTAACCTCTCACATGTATGACAGTCGCATAAAATTCCATTATATTGACGACGATGTGTGAACATAACAAACAGACATAATAGATAAAAATGTCAAAACATAAGGGTACAGCAGTCATCATTGTGTTATACTCTTAGTCACTATAAAAACAAAACAAATATTTCAACAAAGAAAAACGAAAAGGCATATAGACAAAGCACATAAGCAAAAACGAAAAACAAGAATGCAAAAATTTACCATAGCACAATAACACAATGACGGGATATATAAGTACCGAACCACGTCAAATGGATTGGGCCAAAAATAGACTAAACAGTTAAAAGTATTTCACAACGACAAATAAAAGAGTACCATAACACGTCATTAAGGTGACAAACAATGTCAGTACTTAGAATCTATACTTAAAGACCATCTTTTATTATTTGTGAAGTTGAAAAGTAATATTTACCCACAAGGTCTTCCGATGAACTTTTTTTGGAAAAGGGACGAGACGTTCTTTGACATACCCCTGGTTCATCAACTTTCTGCTCAGACACTGTTGACGGTTTACAAAGTCCGAGTAGCATCTGCAAGCTCTTGAATATCGAATGAGTTGGGAAATGTATATCCCATATGCAGGAGAAGTAAATGGTATATTGTTACTAAGGTTGGAGAAACTGATAATTTTAAAATTAAAATCGTCTCGTTTGTCATAGATTCTGGTACAAAGATGACCGCTCATGTCAAATTCGAGGTATAAGTCTAAAAATGAGGCAGAGGAAGCCGTGTCTGTTGTTCCTTTAATATTTAGTTCTGGGGGATGTATTAATGGAATTCAATCAGAAAAGTCAGGATTGTTAATGGAAAGAACAATATATATATGAATGTGAAATTAAATGACCTGGCTTCATTGATCTTCTTGTTTTGTACAAATGTCTGAAGAAACTCCGACTAATATGAAAATAAGAAGAGGTCGCTGCCGCAAATACCGACAATTTTGTGACAAAGTCTACCTCCAAATTCAACAAAAATTTTGTCAATAAGAAACTCCAGCATACTGGTCACTTGTTCCTCTGTGTAGCATGTTTTATTTTTTTGTTCACTTCTTAACAAAATATGCCGTATGGTATCCAAAAGTAATAAATGTATAGCGTGCGCTACCATTTTTATGTTGAAAAGCATTGTTGATTTGAATTATTTCTTTTAGACGATTTTTCAATTACACATAGGGAATGGTGGTACACAGGTGTGAAAAATTAAACGTTTTGATAGAACTAATAGATCGATATTTACATTTATTCAGAAGTTCTTTAAAAGTTTTTTTTAAAATCCATACATGGTTAATACCACTACGCCAGTAAATTGTTTCACGGTATTTCTGAAAACCATCTTTCATTGCGGAAAGAATCTTTGTCAATCTATTGGACAATTCTTTCGTCGAACATGCAGATGAGCTGGCGATAAACGGCTGTTTGTATGAAATTTTGTGAAGCTTAGGTATCCAATACAAACAAGGTAAGTCCTCCGATTTGCTGCCCATAGTAATGTTCATTGAAGTTATTAAGGACTTTGAATCACCAAATCTCATCCTAATGTCAAATGATGTTTTTGTATGTGGGATTACATGAGTGCTAATTTATTCCTAATTCTTTTACAAGACACTCGTAGTAGTACGATTTGCATACAAAGACAAGTCACGAACAGTTAAATTGTTTAATGTACGCTTTGCCAATTACAGCATCTAATTTTGGTTTAAAAGGCTTTTTTTCTTCTTAGTCAGTTCGTAATTTGTGTAACTTCGTTTAATTACAAGCGTTTTTAAACAAATTATCAATATTGAGCTGAAACAGATATATATTAATTTGGATCTAAACCATGACAAACTTGATCAAAACCATGACGAATTTCTAGACACTTAACCTAACCATGTCATAACTTAACCAAACCATAGATATTTCGATAGTTTGCTTATTCTGCGTTAGTTTCTAGAAAACAACAATTCCAATGTAGATCGTTTGACTAACAATGCAAATTAAAACATCTTATTTGCTTTTTATTTGCTCGTTTGAATAGAACTGAGGCAATCGTTCGGAGAAGAAACTTAGCACAACCATGTTCATTTTAACCAAACTATGACAAAATCACTGTACTAAACGCTTCTCGATATGACGAGGTTACTACCCGTGATGTTTTCTCACTTTTAATTCAGTCTAGCAAACATTTCCCGCTAGTACTGTGTAAATACAATGTCACTGAATGTGTATTATACTCAGTAACTCTCACACTACCTGGTAAAGGCGTGGTTAAATTCACAATAATCAAAAGATTAGCATTATGTAATTCTGATCTTCTGATCTTCACTGGAGTGTATTTTACCGCAAGGGTTCACCGTATCAGGTGTGAACAACATCTCGTATGGATGATAAAAGAGAAGTGAGAGTTTGAGACAGAAAAATAAATATTTGGGGGAGGAATATGGTGGCAAATACCTGAATCGCCGTGGTATATTTTGTTTTATCTCTTATAAATACTAGGTGCATATTTTGTTGTAACAATGAAATACTGAATTACTTTCAATTGAATAATATTATAAATAAAAATGGCCTCCGAAAACGAGCGTATAAACCAAAAAATGTACTATTATAAATTATTATCGGTAACCTTGAATATTTAAATGTGCAGAGACATTTATCAATACTCTAGTTCAGGGAAACAATGCGCATGTGCAAGATCGGTCGTGATTTTGCGTTATCGACTGATTAGATACGAGATTTGATGAACTGGGGGCATTATCAGTTTATTGATTTATCAGATCGGCATCATTATTACTGTAATCAGATTATATATATATTTATGAAAAGTGATTGATTACACTGACAGATTAAAACAGACTATGTTGACTGTTATATGTTAATTAATCTTAATTACAAAAGAAACGGTTTGATATGTCACCTGACTTTGCGTGTCACCTTCACGCAAAAATGGACAGATTCATGACGTGATGTTCACTTAGCAGATATATTCAACAAGTTACGGGTGCTATTTCATTACCATATCTTAGGTCACAAAAATAAAAGTCAATCAACACCTAGGCCATATGGTATCATGAAGTTTTACTTTAAACTATGTATCTCACCAGGCGACAGTTGGACAAAATTAATATACTCTTAATAATTATAATCATGTTCTGACAGTTATACCGTTCAAACATATGTTCAAAATACTAGCCCTGATTGCATGAGTGTATTAAATTTACATAAAGGTATCGTGCTTAATTCAAATTCATCAGATATTGACAATTTTGAAAGGAGGGGGATCTGGGTCGTTCGGCATTTTATCTTGTCTTAGGGAGCTATCATTTGATTTTCATGGGGGGTGGGGAGGGGGGTGGGGGTGGGGGTGGGGGTGGGGGGGGGGGGGAGGGGGCTAGGATGAAATTTAAAAAAAATAGGCAGGACAGGAGTTTTGAGTAAAAAAAAAGGCAGGATGACAATTTATGTAAAAAAAAGTCAGGATGAACTAAAAAAAAAAGGCAGGACCGAATAGAGTGAAAAATAAAAAGGCAGGACAGAGATTACAACTAAAAAAAAATGCAGGACAAAATTTTTCATCCTAGCCCCCCCATAAAAATCAAATGGTAGCTCCCTTATCGTGAAGCATACATAATAAAGTATGCAGAATATCTAATTAATTTCAATGAGATTTTATAAGATCTTAAACAGAATAAAAGATACTTTATATATTTTTTATATCTTCAGAAAGAAAATTTTCACATATATATATATTTAGTTTGGCATTTGATTACATACTTTTAAAGAACAGTTCTGTTGTATATTTATTTTTGTGTCAGAAAATTCACGTTAATAGGTAGAAAAATGATAATAAATGTGAAAAAAAATATTGTTATATTACAATTAATTTAGAAAAAAGTACCCCCCCCCCCTCCCCCTAGACAAAAAAAAAAACCAATGATTGTCGTCTTGTCGAAAGCAAGGAGATCTTCAAGATTTATGAGTGAAATAACTGCCTACTTGGATCTTTTGACATACATCCTTCTTTTTGTCAAGCTTGAGAAATTTATTTCGCGAAAGCGAGACTTGGCGATCCTAGATTCCGTCGTCAGCGTTAACGCCGGCTGCGTCAGCATTTAGGTTCAATCTGTGGTTAAAGCTTTGTTTTACATCAAAATCTTTGTCAAAAATAATGGAATTTCGAGAAATTGGGACAGAAGCTTCTTTATGACCAAAATACAGAATCCAGGACAAAATTTTGCAAATATTTATTTTCATTTTTCCGTATTTTATTTCTAAATGGACTTCGTTTTTCCTTAACAGTTAAATTCAGGTTTTGTCTAAGGTTAAAGTTGTTCATACAGTCATCAATAACCGTTTTGTTTAATCGTCCAGTTGCAAGTTAAATGCATATCCATGCAGGTCAAGATCATGATAATGATATATGAATGTTGAAACTGTTTTGTTCTACATTGCGCTGGACTTTTCACTTGTTTGTACAAAATGCAACAGTCCGAGTAAAGACATTGTATAGCTTATTAGTGGGTGTGGCTTATTTGCTAAGAGTTTAATTCCATACGACGAACTGTACATAGCAGTTTGTTTTTAAGGGAACTTTTTTTATTATGGGTTGAACAAGGAACGTATATATTATTCCAAGGTTAAACGATCAGACTATTTATACAATATTGAAAACATAACATTTATGAAGCCATGGTTATAGTTTATTGAATACTTCGCATAATATCATTCATGATATCGACTAGCTTCAAGTTGTGTTGTGACAAGAAACAACTTTTCAAAAAGCTCCGTTTTACATGACAATCATATGGTTTAAATTGTTTATCTATATCCGACCGACACAAGCCAAAGAGAATAAATTATGCAGTGTCACTGTTGAATGATATACTGTTTTAGCAATTAATGCCATTACGTCAGCATGAATCAGGAAATTATTCTCAATCTCCAAAGATGATGTTTTTGCACATAAACTTCCTCGAAGTTCTTGGAAGCTTCCAGGGACTTATAGGCCCTCGTTCCTTTTTTATCAAACATTTCGTTTTGATTATTTGCAAGGTAAATTTCAAGTTTCCTTCAAATTTCTTTCCCAATTTTCTCCCTTAATTTTCAAACACTAGGTCTCGAAATTCTACACAATATTTTTTTTACTTTATTAAACATAAACATAAACAAAAAAACAGATGACACTCAACGACTTCACAGGTAAACGGGAAAGCGGCGGACATCCTTAACATCGAATATTGATTTGTACCAAATGACTTTGCCCCCAGTTCATCCAAATCTCGCATATTCTCGCATGAATTTTAATTAAACGCTTGGCCCACTCAGAATTCTAGGTCGCGAACAAGCTTTCCCTGAACTAGAGTATTGCATTTACCTAATCGGGAATGCTCTTATTAGAGATGACCAGGATATTGACGAACGAACGTACGAAGGCGTAACTTGACGAATCGACTCGTACGAAACGGGAGCTGCTGTTTATACATAGTACATAAAAAAAACATAAATCTAATATAAAAACGCATGTTAAAGTTAACTAATTAGCATCGTCTGCCTTAAATTTACATTAGATATATCTCTGTAGCTTACTCCTCACGTTGAATTGCATGATAATAGTAATAAAATGTTTTCTACAATAGAAAACGGTGCATTCGATAAACAATGAGGTTCCACAAGGGATTTAAATGAGTTACGGAGTTAATACAAGGGTGATAGCATAGATATTGACGCTTTTTATATTGATATGATTGATGATCAATTTCAAATCGGTTTTTTTACACCAAATTTAGTTGGCTTATGCCCCTAGACCACTGAATCGAGAAGAGAGAACATCTGCCAAAACAAACGTGTAGCCAAAAGAGTTTTTTTTACGAAATATTTTGTGATAAAAAGTTGATACTTTAAAATACATTTAAGTTTGGTATATGAAAGGGGCACTTTCTACGAGATATATAAAAAAAAAAAATCTAAAGTATGATTCTTTTTGGTTCAATCATTAACGAAGGTGAAATAGTGAAATAATAATTCGCTTTTAGCAGCCAGTATGGTTCAATTTTGTCAAATAAAGCTAAGAACCATTGATGATGAATTATTCACTTGCAAGTGAAAAATTCGACGTTATTGAATCCGTATTCATGTGAGCTTCATGCTGCGTTCACACGTAATTCGAATTCGATTCGCATTAACTAATTCGAATTAGTTTAATTCGCATTCGAAACGTTTTTCGTCAGAACGTAAATTCAAATACGAATTGCAATGCGCGTCAAATTCGCTTTCCTGTCCGAACGAAGTTAACTTTAATTCGCATTATCAATTAATTAATTGTAATTTAAAACAAAACAACCATTTTAAAGCAAATAACATCTCCAAACTTGCTCTCTTGATCTGATATGACATTTATCGGAATCATTTTTCCTTCTCATTTCAATAACAGGACTAGGATTTTTCTTTTTTTTAAAAGAACATTTTTTTCCTGTTATTTTGCACAATCCATGCTCCTTCATTTTATACGATTTTTTTTTTCGTAAACGTGTCGGTTTCTGTGAGTCCCAGATAACTCAGCCTCAATAGCATCATCCGCAACACTTGATAAGACAGAATGTCTCCATTAACGACCAAGTGTTATCCTACGGAAGCCGATAAGGGTCATTCAAAAAAAAAATGTATTTCGTAATTACGACATAGTATGTCGTAATAACGACATATTATGTGGAAATAACGACATCGCTATGTCGTAATAACGACATCGCTATGTCGTAATAACGACATATTATGTGGAAATAACGACATCGCTAAGTCGTAATAACGACATATAATGTGGAAATAATGACATCGCTATGTCGTAATAACGACATATTATGTGGAAATAACGACATCGCTATATCGTAATTACGACATATCATCTATATCATCTATAACAACAACCTTAACATTGCTACTTTGTGAGCATCGAAACACTATGGGAAACAACATTTTCATCTTTATTTTAAGAACTACTTATCAGAATTGAATCAAACTTGATATACGTGTGCACTATAAGGTCCTATTCAAGTGTTATTACTTAGTTACACATTGGTTAAAACACATGACCGCCAAGGGACTTTGAAAAAATCAATGTTCAAAATCTGCTTCTCAAGATCGCTGAAATGACTGAGCTTAAACTTAGTATAAATATACAATTTGTAAATAGTATCCAGGTCCTTAAAAAGAGTTTTTACGTTTGAGCTGATCCGAAGTTAAAAATGGCCGCCAGTGAGGGCAAAGTTTGTATCAAAACCCTATCGTAAACATATTCATTTTTGAGAATGATAAATACTGAATTTAATCAAGCTTAATTAATATTAAAGTTAGTTACGCTATATGTCTGCACATAATAGAACTTTATTTCATAATCAAGTCTAATGGGACCCATTGAAATGGTGAATGATTCAGGCTTGTTGGAGCCTCTATATTTATATTTGGCATTTATGTAGATCACATCAAGAAGATGTGTTAAGTACCAGAAGGATTATGTGTGCTATTGCAATCGCTTGTCGTCCGTCGTCGTCTGTATTTACCGTTAAATTTTTATTAAAGATTACAAAAATCACAAAATGTTGATAAAAATTTAACCGCCGTCGCCGCAAAATCAATTCCTAAAGTTTCGCTATTTATGACGTTCATCGCAGGCGAGGTAAAAATCTGCTATTTCGCTATGTGGTCTTTTTGTATAGTATTTTGGAAATAATTTCATACAGTTCGAGATTGCATGTAAGTTACGTAAGCGCTTAACTGTTTTTTATATCCTGTGGTGTTTGTCGTTGATGAACTATGTTCGCTGTTGTTCTGCAGGTTACATGTTTTGCGACTATTACTACACTGTAGTATATTATATGTTTGTGCGTTTCTCTGTGATATATGGTCTTGCGTGTGTTTGATCTGTATTTCTGTCCTATATTTTCAAGTTAATAACAGCGGCTGTGTTTTTAAGGAGTCAAAAATCAAAGCACGCCTTTTGTGAAGGGAACATTTAACAAGGAAAAATCAAACTAACTTTTAAAGAATTTTGTACAGTAGTTTCAAATGAGATTTTTAAAACACGCTTACGACAGACGACGACGGACAACAAACGATAGCAATCGCTCGCATACCACTTCGAGTACGAGACACAAGTTCCTTAGGTGATAGGTGAAGATCAGGGGACCAATTAGGCTCGATTATTAGGGGTCTAAAGTTTAACATAGGCTCCAATGGAAAAAGCTTTGAAAATCTTCTCATTAAGAACTACAGGCCATATTGGATCAATCTTAGAGAATAGATGATCCTTATATGATGAGGATTAAATATAAAAAAAGAAGATGTGGTATGATTGCCACAAGAAACCAAATACCACAGAAATTAACAACTATATGTCACCGTACAGCCTTCAACAATGAGCAAAGCCCATAACACATAGTCAGCTATAAAAGGCTCCGAAATAAGAAATGTAAAACAGTTCAAACGAGAAAACTAACGGCCTAGTTTGTACAAAAAATAAACGAAAAACAAATATGTAACACATCAACAAGCAACAACTACTGAATTACAGGCTCCTGACTTGGGACAGGCACATACATACAGAATGTGGCGGGGTTAAACATGTTAGCGGGATCCCAACCCTCCACTAAGTTTGTAGGAATAGTTGTCCTGGGGAACATTGGTTTAAAGAACTTGGGGTCCAAAGTTTAATACAGGCTTCAATGGGGAGGACGCTGTAAGAATCTCATAAAGAACCAACAGTAGCAATGCAGTTATAATTTGCATCAAGCATCAGTAGGCCATTGTGTACAAATGAAGGTACAGAGGTCCATGGGTCTGAGGACTAGGGAGTCCAAAGTTTAACAGTCTTTATTTGGAAAAGCTTAAAATTCATCTTCTTCAGAATCTGCAATGGAAATGCAGTCATATTTTACACGAATCTGTACATGCCAAACATAACTAGAGGCTCCAAGAAGCCCGAATCGCTCCCCTGTGCAACTAGGTCTCATTTGACTTGATTATAAAATAAAGTTCTAGTATGTGCAAGTAAATAGCTTTAATTAAGCTTGATTGCATTTAGTGTTCATTATTCTCCAAAAAAAGATGAATATGTTTACGCTTCAAACTTTGCCCTCACTGACGACCATTTTGAATTTTCTATCGCCTCAAAAAGTGACAACGCTAAGGTTGTCGTAATTATGACATAGCGATCAGGAGCCAGTAATTCAGTGGTTGTCGTTTGTTGCTGTGTAACATATTTGTTTTTTTTTTTCATTTTTCGTACATTAATAAAGCCGTTAGTTTTCTCGTTTGAATTAAATTGTTTAACATTTGTCATTTCGGGGCCTTTTATAGCTGACTATGTGGGGGCTTTTCTCATTTTTGAAGGCATTATGATGTCCTATAGTTGTTAATTTCTGTGTCATATAATCTCTTGTCAATCATTATACATACTATTTTATATATATATAGCGATGTCATTATAACGACATAAGGATGTCGTTATTACGACATAGCGATGTCGTTATTACGACATAGTGATGTCGTTTTTACGACATGCTATGTCGAAATTACGACATAGTTATGTCGTTATTACGACATGCTATGTCGTAATTACGACATGCTATGTTTTTTTTATCGGCTTCCGTATTATCCCTTTGGAAATTATTGTTGGACATTTCGGACTTGTCGGCATATACGGCATATACGCATATGATGTCAATATGAATATGACGTCATGACCAACATGACGTCATTATGGTTTCCGCCTTTGTTATTTTCGCGGACACGAATTATTATTTTTACGTTTTTTATTTTAAAGAATCTAGAAATAATGACTAATTAACTAATTCGCATTAGATCTAACGAAAACGCATTTCTAATACGAATTGGATAATGCGAATAAGCCGATTCGAATTCGATTCGAATTAAAAAAAGAAGAGTGTGTGAACGCGATTAGCGAATTCGATTCGCATTCGATTCGAATTAAATGTACGTGTGAACGAGACATCAATTTAACCCCTTAGCTAGAGATGGATAACGCATGCATTGTGCGTGTTGAGTTATTTAAAGGAAAAGAATATCAACATTGAAAGTAAAACGAAGCCAAAGGTAAATCATTTGATTGACTGATTCGATCCACTAAAAATTATTCTTATACCGGTAAAAACTATGATAAACATATATTATATTTAATACATAATATGAAATTAAACAGACCTAGAAAAATCCAATTCCACGAGTTCGTTTTCTATTTATATCTATTTTTATGTTTGTATTGCTTAATATATGACCATCGAAGGCCTTCGGAGGTCAACTTGATAGTTAATTAGATGGCGTCAAGACTAAAATACACACGAAACGAAGCTACGTATCTTATCGAACCCATGCTGTAAATTCTTTATTTTAGACTTTTTATAATTTAGATGAATGTTTTACATGGTTATAAATCAAATATGAGAATTTGAGTCAAATCGGTGAACATTAATTTGACAGCTAGTGCCCCTTTAATATATTGATAATCAAATTGGAGTTGCAACTCGGCTATTGCATCTTTGATGCTCATTTCATTTTCTGATTGCAAATTTAAACGGATATCAATGAGTTTACAGACTCACAACAACAACAGACTCATGTATAAACGCTCAATTTATCCAACAGACCACGCCAGATAAGTTGCATACTGGTTAGGGTCTAACTTTCTGAGTCAAAATTGATATAACTCTAGGAAAATTGAACCAGATCAGCCTACTCACGTGAACAGATCGATCAAAAGCACATTTTACCTTGATGAGTATCACATTATGTTTAAATCTGATAATATAACGAGCATATCATTTTGAAATTTTGATTTAAACATACTTACGGCAACTAATTTTTGTGACGTTTCCAACTACTATGGCTTGTTCTCTACTCATGTGGAAATTTTTGGGACAAAGATTTAGTTTTTGATAGGTACAAACAAACTTATTTGTCAGTGATTTCATGTTAACTATTTTCCGTACACTGTATCAAGTATACAACCAGCCGAAACCGTTTCTACATTTTAAAAGTTACTAAAAAATACCTATAGGTTTATTATTGGGAGGACAGAAATACCTTATTTTCCCACGTGAACTTAGGGAGCCTACCATTTGATTTTTATGGAAGGGGGGCCTAGGATGAAATTTGAAAAAAAGGCAGGACAGGAGTTTTGAGTAAAAAAAAAAGGCAGGACAGGAGTTTTGAGTAAAGAAAAAGGCAGGATGAGCAACTTGGCAAAAAAAAAAAGTCAGGATAAACTAATAAAAAAAAAAGGCAGGACCGAATAGAGTGAAAAATAAAAAGGCAGGACAGAGATTACAACTAAAAAAAAAATGCAGGACAAAATTTTTCATCCTAGCCCCCCATAAAAATCAAATGGTAGCTCCCTCAGCAAAACTGAAAGGCAATTTCTCAACATTTCGAAATAAAAAAAAGTTGACGTACCATCATATAAACGATATTTATAATCGATCATATCATTTGCCTTCCGTGTATTTTGTGAAATCGATGTAACTTGAAATACTTAAATCATTGAAACGTATTTCAAAAATCGCAAAAAAACAACAACAAAAAACATGTCAAAGCTGCCATAAGTATGCGCATACTGCCTGTTAAACTTTAAAGTTGTCTTCGTGTGCGTTATTAATGGACCCTTGTGTCAATTTAAATCCCCTTTAAAAAACATTATTTATTCATGACTAGTGTTTTTATACACCTAATACGTTTTGCCATCCTCAGAGGGTTTTGCAAATTGGCCGTTTCAGAATCTAAAGGACTATGGTTAATTTCATTGTTCGTACCAAAAATGAAAATAACGTCACGTCATTGGTTGAATTTCCATTGTTTATAGGACGTTTTTAACCAATCACGACGTTTTGGTGTACACTTTTGAAAATATTACCCAGAATGCATTAGATTCAGAAACGGCGAATTGAGAGAGTTGTTTTTTTTTAACTTGATTGATTGATTGATATATTGTTGGTTGCTAAAAGTCCAGTGGCAAATAGTTTATGCATATTTAGGACTAGAACAAATGAACAATAAATACAATGTAATAGAGCCCGTAATTCTCTGAGTCGTAAGTCGGGTAGATTAGATTGCCATTGCAAAACGAGGGTATATTGGTTAGAGCCAGAAATTTATCATTGCAAAATGCGGCTTATTTAGGCCACCTATGTATACGGACCCCTCACAGAATTTTTGCAAGGATTTAACAATCTCTCTTCACGAGGCATAGGATTTAACATCCCCATTCTATCCGGACGTAGCTGCGTACTAGTACACCCTGCATTGTCAAACGGACGCCCCACTTTGGAAAAGGTTTTGCTGCGGATCAGAAGAAGACCTGCAATGACTATATTTCTATTCTCCAGTCACCCTTTGGCGGGGGGGGGGGGGGGTGAAACTTGAATCCCCAAAATGAAAACATTGAGCAAACATACAATCCGAAAACAGTAATAAAGTAATCTTATAATTTTATAAATTGTTTCAAATCTTCCAAATCCTGCATAAATATTTGTTTGAGCATTGCGAAAGTCGTCGGTGCACTCGAATAATCCTATGTGTGATGTATATTTAATCATGCTTTTAACAAAAATAATCACATTGTATCGTAGATATGTAACACTTGAGGAGACTTTAAAACGTCTTTCATATATATTATGAATATCTTATTAGTTAACATCGGTATATTTTATGCGTTTCTATCTATTATCATGATTACATGCTATCCAAATAGTAACATCGTTAAGTTTAAAGTACGTTTTGTAAACATACAAATACCGCTCCTTTTACGTTAGTTCGTCGAGATACGTTCGTTCGTCAATATCCTGGTCATCTCTATTAAAATATTTTAAATCTCACAACGTAAAAATACTTTAGCTATTTGACCAAAGATGTTTAAAAAATTAACAGAATGAACTTAACGCCCTCTTTTCCTTATATTATTGGAATGGAGACAGACCGGAGGAATAAGATTTTCAACGTGCTTTATATCTTGTACCTTTGCAAGACTTATCATTCATTCATAAACTCACTACAAACCAGAGACGTATATTCCTAAAGCGGACAAGCGGTATATTCTTTAAATTTCTGTGATTTAATACCAAGAAAGAAGAAAAAACCGAAATTAATTTGATACTCAATATGTTTCCTGGAAAATATTCACATCCTCATTCGGTCTAAAAATAAGATATGAATTTAGTATATAGAACATGCATAAGTGTGAATGTCATAAAACTTTATTATATCAGAAATATGTATTGAACACCTTTATAAATGTGAACCCACATCTTCCTATATCTGTATACGTAAGACCTCATTGGACGTCACATAATCACATACAGGTTATATAAATGTAGCTCTAATACCCGGAAATGTCAAGATAAATCACTACCGATATTAATACAGAATGTACTAATGCAAAGAAATTCTGATGATTGTAAAGCATGACCATTCATGAATTTAGAGGAGTCTTGGGTAACGTTGGGGAACGATTTATATTCGGACTAGATTTTTTATCTCAATTTAAATCACTTAACTTTAAAAAATAAATACATCCAAGAACAGAATAATTGTTGTAAATTCATAAAAACAACGTTCTTATTTTGTAACTTTCGATAAATGTGATCTTTTTTGTTCAAATGCCCTATTGGACGAATGCCTTATTAGTAAAGTTTGAATAAAAAATCCACTCTACAATCAAGCAATTCCCCTCCCCCCCCCCCCCCCCCCCAAAAAAAAAAACAAAAAAAAACCTAAAAGAGGAAGAAATGAACAGTACATGTAAGTCACATCAGATTCTAATCATGATCTAAATAATTGATTGTCGTTAACTTATAAAAATGACAGGAAAATATAAACTTGAAATAGATTTATGATGAATACTATATGCAACTGGGGCATACAAACACTTTTTCTAAGGAGTTGAATAACCCCTTCTTATCGCGGGTGCGTCTAAACACACCTAGGGACTTCTTAGTGCACTAAGGACTTATAAGATGCCACTAAGGACTAGCGTACATGCACGTATTTAAATGACTCTGTCCGTCATTTCGATTAAGAATGACAATTGTACGTGAAATCCTAAAGTTGGTGAGACTTTTTCTACCAGATGTGCGAAAAGTATTTATATTTTTCTTATTCTCTCATTTAATATTTTATGCATAAGTGCAATATTGGGAATGGTTACACAAGCTAACCAAATAAATTAATCAACCCTCTAGCTGATCAGACGTTAACTTAATACAACTACTATCAGTCTATCCGAAGTGAAGTTTCTTTATTTCTTTAAATAGGCTTTTTGTATGTCCAGTGGCACATATTACATGCATGTCGGAACAGGAAAATTGACAATAGGTATTATTAGAACCATGTTCACATTATTATACATAATAGCTTACAATTGTGATGACGAATTTCTTAAACTGTTCGAGAACAATCTAATTGAAATATAAATCTGTGATTTTACTATGTTCATAACTTCGACGACCCAAGCAATTTAGATAATGATCTGAATTTAAATAAGATTGGTTCTAGATGTTTCTCTCTTATATTCAATGTACATATTTTAAATTGCGACTGTCTATTCATATAGTTCCGTAACTCTCTATCTAGCTGTATAAACCAAATGAATGATCATGCGTACATTTTTGTGAAATTAATATTTGTATGTTTCAAAATGTCCATAATTATTGACAACGAGTATATATATATAAAATTTTCCAAATTTTATCCTTGGAAAATATGTAAGTATAATTATTTCTATATCATCCAACTTTTGCTGGGATTATTTAGATTTTCATAGATATCATTCTTTACACCAGAAATGTTATTTATTATCAAGTGTATACACGTAAGAGTTTAGTAATGACTAGTATATCACTGTCGGACTCAAGACAAACAATATATACACATGATGTATATTACACCTGATAGTTTTTAAATGGAAAGTTACAAATTACCGGCCGTGTACACTGATACGCTCAGAAGTGAAGCGATGGATGAACCTGCTTTATGTTATTGTGTAATAAGACTTTTGAAGCCCGACAGGAAATCGCTTGAATACCTGGACGTGTCACATCACAAAACCTCTGGGAATAATTGCCTTGGCCGTGCTGGTGATCAAATAAGAGAAGGTCCGAATTTATTTGAATAAGTTTATTACATAATTAAAAGAATTATGAACAAATTAGATTTTCGAAACAATTTTAGACGGAAGACTTAATTATAACTTTGTACTTTGAGAGAATCCAGCAGGGGCGGATCCAGGATTTTGGAAAGGGGGGGGGGGGGGGGGGGGGGGGGGCGTAGTAATGAAGTTTGCCGAGTGGAGCGAGTCGAAAATTTTTTTGGGCCTTTTTTTGACTAAAAAACATAAAATAAGTGTAAAATGCATTTTATAGTTAAAGTGTAGGGGTTGGACATTTTTGGTGCCGTATTCTCTCCATTAATTGTCTATTATAAAATGATTGGATGGATCCAAAGCTATGTACTAATTAATTTATTTGATGTGGGATTTGTCAGTAAAAAATGGACATAGAAAATTTCGTTTGTTGTATGCATGGTTAGTTAGCATAACCTCACAGATTTCTTGTTGTAAACAAGATATACGGCTATTCAATGAAATTTACAATACGACCGACACGAAGAAAGACAAACAAGCAATTTTTATCCAAATGTTTGGTTGAAATGTTTAAACCAACAAGGGAAGTGAGGGGGTTCCAAATCAACCAAAGGCTACTAATGAGTCGGAAATGACAATGAAGTTGTGAATGACTGTCGACACATGAAGACATATAGGCCACACCCAGCAGCAGGTTGCAGTCGGGCCTTGAAAAAAGTATTCAGTATATCAGTTCGGCGAAACAGACATTCCGGTCAGATATGGGATTCACATGCAACCCCCCCCCCCCCCCAAAAAAAATAAAAAATTACGCCCGTTTTTTATTCATCATGTTCATTTAATGCTAAATAATTTTGTTGAAAATATTTTTTCTAATAGCAGAAAAGTGGACAAGATTATTGTTTTAAATCCAGATACGGCCAGAATTATTGTTTAAAGCAAAAATCAGGGTCAGATTTTTTTCTCTGAAATATCTCAGACTGCCCCCTCAAATCAAATGGTCCGTACCTTAGACTTTAAATCTATATTTAGAGCTTACTGACTGGGGATCACTATTCAGCAATGTTATTAATGGGCTGGCGCGTGTGGGGTTAAACATGTTTTCGTAGGTAAATAATATTGCTGTGGAACTTTTTTTTCATGAGAGTGTAATAGAGTATTACTTTCTGATGGTTGGAATTGTGAAATAGAAGTCAATACGTTCTTGCTCAATACTTTGTCGCTTTGAAGGCGTCATGCTTGTCATCCTCAGCCTAAGCAATGTGTTACTGTAATTTGAATTTCAAAATGACTGAGTGACGTTTTTTCGACGTACTGGTCAACTCCACCGTAGCGAATCACATGACTTTGACATAATCAATAATATATTACAGTAAATACGAGCGAAAAGTATCTTTATAAGTAAAGAATTGTCGCATAAAAATTGAATACACGGGAAATGGCAAAGTTCGCGAAGTCTAGTCTGATTAATCATTTTACAAAAAAAAAAAAAAAAAAGTGCAAGCAAAGGGGGGGGGGGGGGGGGGGGGGCGTACGCCCTCTACGCCCCCCTCTGGATCCGCCACTGATCCATAAACGTAATAGCCCTTAACTAGTTCCCCTATATATTTACGTTTTTCATATACCTAGTAAAAACAATTAAAAAACGACAGACCATAGTTATTTAAAACAAAATAAAAAGATATCCAATCGGCTGACTTTTCCGACTCATTAACTTTTATTTAACATTTTTCCGTATCAAGTTATTTAGGCAGAGACATATATACACATTATATCGATGGTGATCTCTAAGACTTATCTAGCAGAACAAAACGTTAATATTTATGAATTTGTGTTTTTTTTTATACGTAATGAACAAAATATCAATTTTTCATTTTTTTGCGAAGTTTCCCTTTAACACTTTCAGTACAGAATTGTATTTTTTGGCGCGTTCATATAGCCGGAGATATTTTAGCACGAGCGATTTCGTGGCCGGAATTAATTTGACATGTGCTCGAAGAAAATTCGTCTCGAAACTTCAAACAACAATTACCGCTATTTGGTATCGATTTTCGTGAAAATATTTTGAGGTTAAGTCGTACCCTACTTGTTCTGAGATAATGGTGTAGTTATAGCTATAAGAAAAGGAAGCAAGTAACATTTTTGCTTTGTGAAGGATGGGTTTTTTGTAATGACTGGTTGTGTACACAATCAATGACAGCGAAGGGACGAGTTTCTGCTGACTGTTCCCCTTTTCGTGTTATATACTTACGTTCGATGTTTCGTTTTGTTACAAAGAATAACATTAAATGTCTATGACAACATCTTAACTGACTGGGAAGCCGATAAACGACCGACAATTTAAGAAGTACCAGCGATTGAAATCCGCCATTTGCATTGCGTAGTTTATGTCAACAACAATTAAAGAGAGACAACTCAACTGGAATTGGCGGACGTCAACTCGTTAATACGTTGCTGTTGGTTATTTTCAGTCACTTGGGGTATTTCAGAAATTCTTGTTACCGTTCTATGAGCAATAAAAATGTGTATTTATTCAATGATTGCCAACAAATAATCTGTCTATATGTCATAGTAGATTACAAAATGTACCTTTACTGGCAAATAGAGGAACATTTCAAACCAAGTAACAGACATGCAACCTGATAGCAATTTTAACAGATAAAGATATACATAAAAAAACTAAATGAATATTTAGATAATTAAAAAATCACTGCTTAAGTGAATGAAAATTTTGAAATTGCTATAAGGTTATTAAACAACAAAAACAAATAAATTAAAGTTTTGTAACTTGCCTCTTTCTTTGTCTTTTTTTTTAGTGTTCCATTCCGGATGGTTATTTTCCTACATTTTGGTATGAATACTACTATGTCTTTTTCATCAGTTATTCTTTAGGTTTGCTCAAAGTTTTTAAATAAATAAATTCACAAATTGAAACGGTAAAGTCAATAAATCCAAAAATGTCTCAAACTAACAACATAGATAACACTAACAGTAATTTTGAACGGAATTGAACACAGTGAAACATTCTTGGAGACAGAGATGTTTTCCACATTCTAGGCAGCCATATCTTGTTTGTCTACGTGTGTCTTGCTGATGATTTTTCAACCTCATGTGGCAGACATGGCACCAACTTTTATTTCCAAAGGAACCTGGCAAGTGTCTCTGTGTGAGACGGTCATCAACTGGTACAAGTGATGGACGCCCCTTACGAACTGACCCCCCTGTGTATCCACCTATTAGTCCGGCTGCTACTGCCTTAGAAAACTACAGAAAGGTTATCGGTCTCTTACCAGGTCCTGGTTGATGACAAGGAGAGAGCAGAAAAAGCCTAAAAGCATTAAATTTCAGCATTTCTAACATCGTGAAGAAAATTCTTTTAGGCTATTTCAAGGTTTTGTGTTGAAATACATAGTACTGTATGTACTGGTCAGCCCTATCAACCCCACCCATGTACTGTGTGTAATCACAGATCATATGAGGACATGGTATCTCTTGTCTTTGGAAAAGACCATCTGCTTGCTGCACATTTCTCTGCACTGCACCAACAGAGAAGTCATGTATACTTGAAATTAAGTTAACATTTTTTTTTGTCCTTCCATACAACAGCAGCTAATGCATCCTTCTGTCTGAACTGCATGTCCCCACGAATAGTTATGCCGTCCGGGTTTTTCCTCATGATATCTTTTGGAAGCTCTCTCCTACTTAATCTTACAGTACCACATGCCCCAGTGAAATAAGTCTGTAAATAATGTGTGAGAAGTGAAGTAGTTGTCCATATATAAATGGTACCTTGCCCTGTGACATATTAGCCTATGCATGATTTTAATACACGGTTTGCTAGACCTTGAGCTGTCCCATTTATCCTTCCACTGTACACCTCACAAAAAGAAACGTACCCTGTGACAGCTTCAGCTATTGCCCACATTTTAATGTCCCATTTAGTAGGCTTGGCTGGCATGTACTGTTTGAAATACAGTCGTTCTTTGAAGGGAATCATCACCTCATCAACTGATAATTGCCTTTTAGGAATGTACTGACTAACCATTGAATCAGTAAACATATTCATTAACGATTCAATTTTGTATAAAGCTGTATAATTGGGTTCACCTGGCCGAGGAGCTTAATCACTGTTGAAGAAATGAATGTATCTCATAATTTGCACGAAACGATCCCTTTTCATGACTTTTCCAAAGTAAGGGGTCTCAAGTATAACATCAGAAGTCCAATAGGATTTTATATCTGGTTTGACATTGATACCCATTAGAAAACATAATCCTAGAAATACTCTCATTTCTTCAGCAGTTGGTGTAACCCATGGGGATTTATTTTCATCAGGATGCTCAATAATTAGCTTATTAGCATACCTGTCTGTCTCCTGTATGATGAATTGCAATATTTCATTTGTGAACAGCAATGAAAAAAATCAACAGGCTCTTTATTTGGCTCCAAAACTGCTGTAGGATCTGTATTCCCACGTGGCAGAAATAAATGTGGTAAACCCCTTTCATAATAAATAAAATTATCATGCCACCCATCAGCCTCAGCCAAACGGTCGCCAGCCTCATCAACAGGGGGGTCATAATTATCATCAGAAAGTTCATTTTCACTTTCAATCACATCTAGTTCACCTATTCCTATTTGCTCAAGCCTCTGATTGTAACGCTGTGCAGCAGCATCGACTTCATTTTGCGAAAATCCTTCAAACTCTTCATCCAAAGACTCAGACATTTTGAAACTTTCAGCCAGACGACAATACTACGAGTTTTACTACAATTTTACTACGGGACCGCCTTTTGGCCTAGAATATTTTGATTGGCTGCAGAAAAATATAGATTTCCTAATTTGGGAGATGACCTGAAGGTCGTGGGAAATTTATTAGTCGACGAAAACCGTAAACTCCCGATCTTCAACAGTGCGTAAATGAAAACACGAAAAGAGGCAGAAATTTCAGGCTTTTCTTTTTATTAAAAACTCTTAAGTACAGAGTATAACTTTTTTTAAAAACGATATGTAAATGGTTTAAAGATTTCGCGTGTAAGGTTATAAACTTTCAATTGTTAAAGCGATCACGTTGACTGCACATGTCACTGACAAGTTCGAAAAATGGCGGCACAGAAATGCAAATCGAAAGTACGAATAAATGACATAACTATTACTTTTATTGCCAAAATTTATACATTATATAAAAATCTTAAACCTTTTAAACACACT
This sequence comes from Mytilus californianus, assembly GCF_021869535.1. Taxonomy (NCBI): domain Eukaryota; kingdom Metazoa; phylum Mollusca; class Bivalvia; order Mytilida; family Mytilidae; genus Mytilus; species Mytilus californianus. The sequence goes on from NW_026262704.1 coordinate 118,156, forward strand.
ATGGTAACGGATGCTTTACAGCTTTACGCAATTGACCTGATTTTTAAACTGAAAGTGGGCAGTGCACTTTTCATTTTCCATGATGCCTTGAGGCATCACGCGGCCGTTACCAGGTGATGCTTTCAGGCATCATACGGCGGTTACCAGGTGATGCCTTGAAGCATCATACGCCTTGAATGGGTTAAAGAAATATTAATCTTTCGCGGCGAGTGTATCCTTGAGGATACACAATGCACAGGGCGGATGTATCTTGAAAGATACACGGTGCGCAGGGCAAGTGTATCATTCAGGATACATAAATATCATCCCAATAAAAGCCGCAAGTTTAGCTATTTGCCGTTCTTAACAGTTAAAATCAATGTTTCAATTAAAATCTACGATATCTGAAGATATTATTCAGTTCTTCAACAGCTTTAATAACATCGTGCAGGTAAATAAATCAAATCGGAAAATTTTATTTTCTAAAATTAGAACCGGAAACACGTTCTAAGGTCATGTGGGGTTTAAAAATGGCTCCTCGTGGTAACAAGGAGTGAAAGTACAGCTGTTTTCTGTGTTTTGATGAAGCCCTTCATAGTTTTTAGGTAGTTTTAGATATCTAATAAAAATAAATGGTTCAATATCTTTAAGAATTATGATAGCGATCTTGTTAAAGCCTTTAACTTTTCCTCACAAATCGGAACAAGACAAAGTAAGTTATTTGCTTTCCTTTACTACAAAAAAAATTCTCGATTTCGAGGGAACAGAGATATGGCTTGGATAAGCTGGTTCTCGGGTGAAACATACACTTTGATTGAGTGTAGAGTGATACAAGCGGATAGGGCTGAGAATGTACGGGATAACAATGCACGAAATTGAAAGTTGTTAGGAAGTGAAATTTCGTCTGCTAGTATTGCAGTGTGAATAAACAGACGAATCTGATGTCGAATTTGAAGGTTCAGTGAAACTGATGTAATCTGGTAATTAATGCCAAACAAGAGGTCTTAGCTACTGAAGAAAGATTAAGAATTGGTCAGAATGGACAGGGGATAGATGACAGTGAGGGCTATATTATGAGTCAAATAATGAGGATGACAAAGGGGAGCAGGAGGTTAATATCAATGAGTGAGGATATGGTGGTGATGGATGGCATGATGAGTATAATATTGTTGAAAGGGGTCTACCACATATATTTGCTCCTTGTGGTAATACTGGGCCAAGTCATGTCATGGGTGCTGAAAAGGAGGTTTTAGATTTCTGGCAACTTTATATGGACAATCCTTTTCTTGAATACATACTAAATCAACAAAACTGATAACTATGCTTTCGACTGATTTTCACAGTTTGTTTCTATGTTGTGCTGTATTACCACCATCCCATGTAAAGGGGAAGGGTTGAGCGCTCACAAACATGTTTAACACTGCCACATTCTTTATGTGCCTGTCCCCAGTCATGAGCATGTGAACGACTGGTTGTCGTTGGTTCATGTCTGTCATTTTTGTTTTTGGTTATTATAATTGTTTTGTTATAAATTAGCTATATATATATAGGCAGTAAGTTTTCTCAATTGAATTGTTTCATATTTTTCATGTCCGGGCCTTTTATAGCTGACTTTACGGTATGGGTTTTTCTCATTGCTGAAGGCCATATGGTTGCCTATAATTGCTTACATCCACTTTATTTGAACTTTGGTGGAAAGTTGTCTTATTAGCAATCATACCTCATCACCTTGTTTTTTTTTATTTACTACAACATTCAGCAAAGGCCAAATGACAACAAAATGCCTTGGAGCTACATTATAAATCAGAAATGAAAGCATTTCTTGGTCTTACATACCAAATGGGAATAAGTTGCTTACCATCTACTAAGTTGTATTGGTTAACAGTACCAATAATGGTCACCTTAATATTTTCTTGTACAATGATCAGAGACTGGTATACCCATATTTTATGGTACCTTCATTTCTCTGACCATGTAACTGAACCTTGATAAAGTGAACAACATGTTGATTTGGAAGGACAAAAAAAATAAAAATGTATCAATCTTTTTAACTATATATAATGAAAGTATTGGTCAAGTTAAAACATGTAAATGTGTAGTAAATGTTGGCCAGTTCGCAAGATAAGAGGTTTAACTACCCCTTTGCCATTGTTGACTACACTTCAAATATGGATGGCTTTAACAAAGCTGAGCAATACATCCAGTATTATTGTTATCTTCAGAAAACCTTGCAATGGCTCCAAAAAGTAAGTTTCAGTTTACTTGGGATGGTTAAATGTAATGCCTACATATTATTTACCATTCATCCAACCTAACATTTCTTCGGTTTTCCTGTTTGCTGGTAAAAGGACTGATAAATAGATATTGTGCTGGGGTATGCATGGGAAGGCCGTTACTTGCCCCAGACCAGAGACTAGTTCAGACACATGCCTACAAACTGGAACAATAAAGGGATCGGAGGTGTCACGTCTGCTGTATTTTGTTCTTGTTGTTTGTTTAAATTTTATTGTTGAAAGTCCAAAATTTATTTATCAAATTCTCTAAGTTAATTGTAATACATTATATAAATGGGTAGACATTGCTTAAGGTGGTATATAACACTACAGGGAGATAGCTAGGTAAAAATCAGCTGAACGTTTTAATCACGTTCTATAGTTAAGGAAGTATTAAGCTTCTCAATGATCGAAATAAGTGTTTGTCAAACTGCTATATATCCAATGAAATTTTTCTGATAAAGTGTGTGGTTCAAAATATTTTGAAATTTTTATATTTTTATTGAAGGGTCAAAGTAAATATTTTGTCAATTTTTTATGAAAATTAACGGCCTAGCCACAATCAGATGTACATTTTGTGTTTCACATGAAGTCAAAAATGAAGATCACATCAGGCAAAAACCCTTTTGATATTTTGGTACAGAAATGGTTTAAATTATGAAAAATGGCCGTCATTAGGCTAACACTTGAAGCATTTATATAATTAAATGCAGTTTTGGGAAGAAATATTTAATATTTTTATTAAATAAATGGTGTTTTAAAACTGTCTAATTTTCTTTAATGGTTGCCTTCAATACATGGTCACCAGTTTCAAATTTTTTGCCAATGACAAAGACAACAAAATATGTTTAGAATTATTGAATATCAAACATTTTAATCGAAAAAAAAAATTGACAAGAACATGTTTAACTCACAATTATTTCAAACAACAGAAGCTTTCTTTGATCATTACTCTGATCTGATCAAACTATTTCTAAAATAATCTATTAATAACAAAACTTTAAAAAAAACCTTTCTTTTGGTGTATAGAACATTAAAATAACTTGATGCATATTCTTACAATAAACAATCAAAGTTAGCAATACAATTTATATGTTTTGTCTACGGACTAGACATTTTATTGATATTTAATTAAATGCACCATTAAAACTTAATTTTGAAATAGTTGAATATGTTCTCTTGACAAAATAACATACATTTTATCATGTTTATCTATCAAATGATGCTAAACCTCGAGGAAATTGGAAACAAATACATAGTGATAATGTCTACGGACAAGACATTTTATTGATATTTAATTAAATGCATTAAAAGGATAATTGTTAAAATTAAGTTTAAGTTACCCATTTAATTTTAAGCTGTGTTTTTTAATTTTTGGAAAATATAAAAATGTACCCATGATTCTTTACATATCTCAAAATTTTATTGATTAAGCAAAAATGAAGACACATTCTTTCAACTGAAATCCATAAGTCTGACTGTTTAACAGTTTAACTTTTATTAAAACTCAATTTTGACAAAGTTGAATGTGTTCTCTTGAAAAAAATAACATACATTTTATCTATCAAATGAGGCTGAACTCAAGGAAATTGGAAACAAATAGATTGTGGAAATGTCAACGGACAAGACAATTTCAGTTGAATAAACAATCTGTTAGAAATAATTGTGATTATATTTATGTTGAAAATACTGAGTTTTAATGTGTTCAAAGAACTTTCATCACCTATAAATTAGATTTAAGTTCCAAAGTAGACATATATTTGAATTTAATACTTGTTATGTACAAGTGTCTTGTCCGTAGACACTTCCTCATCTGCTGATAATCCTAAAATGCAAAAGATAAAGTCAGAGAGAGAGAAATACTATTTCTTCATTTGATTAAGTTTATGTTTTAAGTTATGAAGCAACTGGAATAAAAATATTGAAGTAAAATAAGGTATGCTTTTAATGACTGACAATTTGCCACTTTTTAAAATCCACTCCTGTAAAGTAATTTTACAAAAAATGAGAACAGTTAAATAACCATTAATTAATCAAAAATAATATATTTCTAAGTTTAAAAAACACATAGGAACAATTTAGATCCATAAATCCAAGCAATATTGATATAAAGTCATGTCTACGGACAAGACATGTGTCTACGGACAAGACATTCTGACATTTTTTTCAAATTCTTCCTCTATTAAAAGATGGTAGAAATTAATGTTTGTAGTGTTTTCATATCTGCAAAAGAGCAGGAACTTAGCAATGCAACATTTACGTTATTACACTTCCAGTTTACTAGAAAATGCATGTCTACGGACAAGACATTTTTCACTTTATTTGGATATCCATTTTAGATGGCATATATCTCCAGCTAGGGTACTGCAATATAGATATATGAGGTAGTTGTTGATAATTCATATACAAGAAGGGAAAACAAAACACATAATAGCATAAATTTCATTTATTTTTCTCTTTTATTACTACACTATACAAGGTAAAAACAAAAATACAAAATTGCATAACAAACGCATAGTATTCCACTTTTTATCATAACTTTGTAACCACTGAAGATTTTTCGTTGCAACAACCAGCAAAAGAAAGATGAATAAATTGTCTATTACAGTGAACCAATAATGTAGTTCAAATTAGGTTCACTTATTAACTATCAATTGATAAAAACAGTGTATTTTTAAATGAAACAACATAACGTGAAATTTTGCCCATTTTAGCGTGTATTTTATTGGGTTTTTTTCAAAATGGTCACACATACACATGATATTTGATATGCATTGTGAAGCTCTATATTCTTTCCTTCAGTTCAAAGATGTAATACTTAAATTAAATTCACCTTCTTGTCTATAGAAGCCTATAACATAGACCTAAAATGAAATGTACATCTGATTGTGGCTAGGCCGTAAACGAGCCCAGTTAATTTTAGTCAAGGTGTTTGGTACCACCTTAAATTTTTATCAGAATCTCAAGTTTTGTGACTTGGGGAAAATGAAATTGCACTGAATTATCAAGAAAGGATGAAACATATGTGTACACAATTAATGAGTGTATAAATTCATTTTGTAATTAAATATTCTTCACATGATTACAATGTATATATATGATATCTTCATAATGAAAATGGTAATTCAATAAATTTTAATACTCAGTGATTTTAAAACTTTGAAAAATACACAGACAGAAAATGCATGAACAAAGTTTGTCAAACTGCTATATATCCAATGAAATTTTTCTGATAAAGTGTGTGGTTCAAGTTTTTTTGAAATTTTGAAATTTTTATTAAAGGGTCAAAGTAAATATTTTGTCAAATTTTTATGAAAATTAAACGAGCCCAGTTAATTTTAGTCAAGGTGTTTGGTACCACCTTAAATTTTTATCAGAATCTCAAGTTTTGTGACTTTATATGGGGAAAATGAAACTGCGCTGAATTATCAAGAAAGGATGAAACATATGTGTACACAATTAATGAGTGTATAAATTCATTTTGCAATTAAATATTCTTCGCATGATTACAATGTATATATATGATAACTAACTTAAAAGTATCTTCATAATGAAAATGATAATTCAATAAATTTTAATACTCAGTGATTTTAAAACTTTGAAAAATACACAAACAGAAAATCCATGAACAAAGCTTTTGTATATTGATAATAGAGAAAGTTGAATAAAGACCCAACCTTTGACAGAAAAAACTACTGACTACAAATGTACTTGTATATAATGGTTGATCCTGGTAATTTTTGTATTTCTAAAAGATAATCCTGATCAGCTATATTCTGCTATACTCTTCTGAAATAGGCAACATGGACTGATTGAACCCAAGCATTGAAAATATTTTTTTATTGCAGAGTTGTTTATTTTTTTGCAAAGTATTGCAATCTTTACCAGGGAAAATGAAAAAAAAATCATATCTAATTTGTTAAATTACACTCTTATCAGCGTTTACAATTAACAACGGATCTATGATATCCGTACGTATATTATATCTTGGCACTTTGAAAACGAGTAGTCGTTCGTCGATTGACAGAGTTGTCTTTTCATCAATACAAATGGCGGTCGGAAACGAAAAGTCAAACGGTCAATTTATGAGAGATAAAAAGCTTCGGACTTGCTATAAACGATGTTTAAATGACAAAAACGATTAATAAGACAAATAAGATGACTCGGTCGTAACGATTTGCTGAATATTATCCGTTTTAAACACATTTTTCACGTAAACAAGTACACAACAATATCGACATGTTGGCAACATTGAGCTAACAAGGTAACAAAATCGAGCTTTCAAGCATTGTAAAGTCATTATTCTTTGTTTTAATTTTTAAAGAATAGAAAAATCTTTTACAGAGCAATCTTTTTAACTTCTGTATCAGTTGTTTAGTCGATCTGTGCCTGCGTTCTCGAGTTGCAACATGTTTTTCATGCTGGGGAATCTGAGCGTGCAAATTTTGCTCGACCACAGAAACCCGCGGAAAAAATTAAATCAGTAGTGAGTGTTAATGATCAAAATCAGTGTTTGTCAAACTGCCATATAACCAATGAAATTTTTCCGACAAAGTGTGTGGTTCAAGTCTTTAAATTTTTATATTTTTTTTGGAGGGCAGAAAAAAATATTTTGTCAAAATTTTATGAAAATTAAACAATCCAAATTAATTTTAGTCAAGCCGAAGGGGTTTGGTACCACCTTAAATGCAAAATCTGAAGTCATATAAAAGTAAGGAGATGTACACTGGTATCATTGTCAATGAAATGATATATCCACCGGAACCAAAGGATGAGGATGCATGTTTGCAACAAACTGTCTTAGAATCTTGTGCGCCTAACGGTTACCTGGTTTACCATTGTTAATTTAAGAAATAATTCATGGGGGCTTTAATTCATACTGTTTACCACGGGTTGGTCCTTTATGCTTAACGAGCGATAGAGAGGGGTAAATTATCGACATAAAGGTCAAACTCGTGGTAAAATCAGTATAAGTTCAAGCCCCATGAATTATTTCTATTCTAATAGGACAAATACGGCAATTCTTATCGATCGAAGCTCTCTAGGCAAAGGCAAATGTGTGCTGTTCCCTTAATAAAAAACGTAAAGATTGAAAAACTTTATAAGTGACATGCTTGAACGATTTAGAATAACATACATGGACAGTTTGGACGAAGTTAAATAATTATCTTAATTTATGACCATTGACATTCAACTATTTTTTAGCATCATTTATTTATGTTTCTGTGTTTTGACGACATTCAGTTTCACATTCGTGCATTTTCCCGTATAATGCTTAATATCTTACGTCATTGTTTAATGACGTCCTTTACACAGTGGGAACATTCCAAAGAAATATTCATATTTTACCAAAATTCAAGATTCAAAATTCTTTATTTTTGTCAACACAGGCTTGCTCTGTTTGAATGAAGGAATGACAAACAAACAAATATGTATGAATTGAAAACTGTCATTAATTATTAAAATGACGAAGAAGCAACATATGAAAAAACATGTATAATTAAATCAATAAATCATATCTATAAACAACATATATGGTTATAATGATAAAACCTTATTGACCCATCCCATCAAAGATGGGGTTACATTCGCCACAATATTGTTACCCAAAGCCTTCCTTGTAACAATATCCCCCATCCAAGCCAGTGATAAAAAATTCAAAATAAACAATTAGTTCTTACTGCCAAAAATAAGAAAAAATTATAAAAGACAATCACCAATCTAAACAATCTACATCTATCTAAGAGCTTTCATTCTAGATACTAAACGCTCAGAGAACGTTGACATGTCATCTAACTCATGATTATAATGTATTTACAGATTAAATAATGGCTGCCAGAGGCCCATGTCCCTATGGCAACCAACGCCAAATATATATATATTTTTTTGATCCAGTTAAAAATCTTTTTTATTTACGATACAACATTTTCGACTGCTTAATTACGTGAAAGGTAACAGCATTTCCCACAGAGTTTATTACAGCGCGTAAAGTTAATCAACAATCTTTATGGGATTCCTAAAATTTTATGACAGTAGGTCAGTCAAGAGTTCAGCCCATCGACAACTGCAATGACAGACGGGGATGATCCATTACTGTTGGTTTTATAATCTCTAACAGATAGGTAAATTACAGGTACCTAAATCTAGTTCATAATTGTCATAGTTTTTGAAAGTCATTTTTTACTGTTACTGCTTGAAAAATATGGATTTTTCTTAAAATGAACTTTGAAAAGTGTTACATCACACAGTCAATATGTGCACATTCTGCAATAGAGTCTTTCGACTTTGATGGGTTTATTTACAATGTTTTATAGTGCCAGTGCTATTGGTGCCATTTGATGAATGCAAAAAAAAATGCCTTATTAATGCTGTAGGTAAAAAATTAGCTGAAAGGTATACAGATTTCTGGAAAGACAGTCTTTTTAACGTCCAAAATAATCCTAATGGAAACATATTAAGAACATACAGAAAAATTAAAAAAAGAATACAAATTAGAAAATTTTTTATTAATAGATTTAGATCGATACATGATATCAAATTTTATAAAAATAAGAATAAGTAATAGTTATCTAAATATTGAACAGGGTAGACACCGTAAATTACCTTTGGAAAAAGGAGGTAGAAGATGAATATCATTTTGCTTTAAAATGTCAAATTTTAGACGAATGTAGGCAAAAACTTTTTCAGGAAGTAGAGAGTATAGTTCCAGATTTTACTAAAATGTCTGATGAGGAAAAATTTGCATTTATGTTTATATTTAATGAGTATGACGTAACTAAAATTATTGTCAAGGGAGTTAATGATTTATATGTTTTAAGAAATAGCCTAGCTGATAAGAAATACTAGTACGATGTAACAAAATTGTGACTATTCTATATTTTTCTTATAGTATTTGTTATGATATATTTTATAACAATTGCATTATAATTTTTGTACTTGCAAAAGCAAACATTTAGCAAATTGACAAAAGCACTACATATGATCAGATAACAATTGTTGAATAGTTTATACAAGAACTTTTCACATTTAACAGTTTTATTACAAGTGTAAAAGATAGGATGCTGAGTCTGCAAACTGTACAGTTGTCATCTCTCTGTTGGCGTGTCTCTGTTTCAGGTTACCGAGTCTGGTCTCAATTTCTCTGTATTTTTTTTTTCTGTTGATTCGTTTACCACGGGCGGCGTACTGCAGTATTTGACATCTGGAAGCAGCTTCCTGGCGTTGTAACAGCTCGATCAACTTGTAGATATTTGGGTGTGGAGTCTAAACGATTTTCTTGATGTTTGAGTGCCACACCTCTAAGTTGTTGGTTGTTCTTAGTCCTACAGTGTTGTAATGGTTCCACAGATGACGTTGCATTCTACCCAATACTCGGTCAAGTAGTCTGTAAATCTTGCGGTGTTGATATCAGTATCTACATTCTCTAAGTCTTGGAGAGATTGAAACCAGACGTCCTCCAGCTCATCAGTTGGTACCATTGGAAGAACTGCTGCTCTTCTCACCAGTCTGTGGATGTCCTCGTTGTTCGAATAAGACTTGCAGGCCACACTCTTGAGTTTTGCGCCAGATACACTTGGTGTAGTGGAAAAAGCAACCTTTCTTGGTGATGCCAGGAAACACTGTATATGCTGCATTGTGTGCTGCTGTCTCGTAGTCAAGTACTATAGTCTCTGGTTGAAGTTGCAGTTAGTGTTGTTGATAGTAATCTTTAAGTAGTTGGAAGAAACGGATGTAGGTTGCCTGGTCTTTTCCTGGTAGTAACGCAAAGACGAGTGGATACATAGCTCCATCAACAAAGCTGTGTAGGGAGTATAACTAGTAAAAAGTAGAAGGACAACTGTAAAAGGTGCGATCACCATAAAGAGTAGAAGCTGCTGTCAAGTGGCATAAGTTGAAGTGGGTGCTGAATATCAGGATACGGTCTTGGTCTCCATCATCAAAGAGTAGAAAGTTATCAGCAGTTGTCGTCTCTCTCCATTTACCCTCTAAGTTGATCTCCTGTCTTGAAATTGGCAGTTGAGGTATCGTCTTACTGCGCTGGGTATAAAGTGATGTCTTGCAGGTTGTAAAGGTGGACATACTCTGGACTAGTCTTTCAGAGTCGTTGTCCCAGTCTCTGTTGCGTAGTTTGACTAATTCGTCTTCATAGATTGTTGGTTCTGGAGTGCTTTCAACAAGACATCTTTCTTTCATTCTTTTGAGTACTTGATCAACATTGAGTTGAACTGGCTGATTATGCTGATCTCTGATGTTAACTGGTATTCTATTGAGTGTGTTGATGGTAGCTGTGCAGTCAGACTTTACACACCTCCAGTAGCATCTGTCTCCCCGTTTAGTCTTTACTCTGTACTTGTAGTTATTGTAGACCAAGTTTTCTTTGCCAAGACGATTATCAACAAATTGTATATTTAACTGTGCATTAGCCATACTTGAAAAGTGAATGACATGACTTGCCTATCCTCCCCTTTTATGTGCATATCATTGGCTTGGACATGTGCTCACTCAGTGTCAGCTTGGGCTTTGCGCATACTCATGCTCACCCAGTTTCCAGCTTGGAAGTTATCAAATTTGATTATTTATCATTTATTTCTTATGATTTTTAAATTTTTATTAGTTGTTCAATTGAACATTTCATGTAGTTCACTTTAACTAATAAAACATTTAAAATTATGTGGAATTAAATAAATCTCTAATATTCTTTTTTTAGTTTGAAATAATTGTATCTTACTAAAATTTTGTTTAGTATTTCTTATATATATGTCTTATGTTTTTACAAAAAAAAAGTAATAAAAATGTTTTAATTTATTGATTTCTCTAAAGTTCATAATAGTTTTAACCCAAATTCTACTATTTTATTTATCAAATGTTGCAATTTTAGCAGGTTTACTAATTATTTTTAACAGTTTTAAAAATACTTATAAAAACATTTAAATAGTTATAAAAACACCTATTGTTATTATATAAACATCTATTGAAATATTTTGGTTGGCATTCAAGGAATAGGTAACATATAAAATGTTGGAATTCGAGGAAGACACCGAATGAAACGTTTAATATAAAAGATAGAAAAAGTAATAGAAAAGATAGACAAAAAATAAAAAATAAGACTAATGCGTTAAAAAGTTTAACAAGAAAACTATAAGTTATAGACATTTGGAGAGTAATAAACCAAATAAAACACAATATACCTGGAGAAGAAAAAAAAAAGTAGCTAGACCTAGGGTACTCCACGCTGATATAAGACCCGCTACAATTCAATATACAGACCATCAAGCGATTTCACTTAAGATAAATCATTGTCAGGGGGAAAAAGGAAAGGGTTATTTCAAATTAAACAATAGTATTCTTAAAGACGAATCATACAAAATGAAAATTAACACTTTAATAGATAAATATGAAAAATTAAGAAACCGAATAAGCTTAGCAATCGTGTTTAAAATAGAGGTAAAGGAGACGACTATTGAACATTGTAAAATTAAAGCTAAAAATAAAAGAGATGAAATTAAAGAATTAGAACAAGAACTAAAACTTTTGAATGAAATTCAGGACAACAACCTTGATGAAAAGAAAAAAAAAATGCCGAACATAATAGATTCAATAAAGAATGCCGACGGAAGAAATGCTACAAATTCTATATTCTGATAAAATAAAAGGGGCACAAATAAGGTAAAGAGTTAAATGGATAGAAGAAGACGAAAAAAATACAAAATATTTTTTTTGGAATTAGAGAAATCAAGACAGACAAGAAAAAATATTACTGCTATTAGGAACAGTGAAGGGGAAATAACTGAGGATCAAGGTAAAATATTAGAAACGGGGAGGAATTATTATGAAAATTTATATACGTCAACTAAGCCAGATTTAGGAGAAATTGAAAATTATATTGAAAATACAAAAATAAACTGCAAACTAACTACACACGAAAGTAATGAAATTGAAGGAAAGCTGACAATAGAGGAATGTACAAATTCTGTTTTTAAAATGAAACTTAACAAAACACCGGGTATTGATGGTCTTCTAATTGAATTTTATAGATCTTTTTGGTCCAACTTACAATATTTTGCTGTAAATGTCTTTAATCATTGTTATGAGAAAAAAGAATTGACAAATTCACAGAAACTAGGATTAATTACCCATATTTACAAGAAAAATGACCCGTTAAATTTAGACATATAGACCAATCACTTTATTCAATGTAGATACCAAAATTATAGCATATTCTCTTGCACAAAGACTTAAACCAGTATTGCATAAAATCATTCATAGTGATCAAAACGGGTATGTTAAAAATAGATATATTGGGTTTAATATTAGACAAATGCAAGATATTATAGACTATTCAGAAAAATTCAACGTAGACGGGGCATACCTTTTTTTTAGATTTTTCAAAGGCATTTGACTCGTTAGAATGGGAATTTATGTATTGTTCATTAAAGAAATTTGACTTTCAGAAATCTTAACTGAAGTGGATAAATACTTTATATACAGATATAAAGGGTTGCATATTAAATAAAGGGTGGATTTCAAGACCCTTCAGCATTGAGTGCGGGATCCGTCAAGGGTGTCCCGCGAGCTCTATAATTTTCGTTGTTGCTGTTGAAATTTTAGCCAGTAGATTAAGACAAGATAAAAATTTTAAAGGTTTTCAAATCCAACTAGATAATAAAACCCATACTTTAAAGTTAAGCCAGCTTGCAGATGACACCACTTTATTTTTAAATTCAAAACATATATATATATATATATATCTGTATTCTCGTAAACCAAAGTACAATGGTACAGAGACATATACAAATAAATTAACATACATAGTATAAATTTTAGATACAAATGTAAAGTAGAGACATAAGGAGGTACCCAGGAGATTCTAGGTATTTCATAATAATTCTTATAAACTTACACAGATTGTTTAGTTCAGACGGGTTGTTGCTATTCATTAGACCTTGAAATTTTAAAATATTTGGTCTGTTTACAAAATGATGCTTTAGTAGCATTTGTCTACTTTCGACTATTGCCGAACATTCTAAAATATAATGGAACTCGTCGCCAATATCACCGGAATTGCACAAAGTACAAATACGATTTTCTCTCTGAATATTTTGCCATCTACCAATTTCGATAGGAATTTTTGTGTTCAAAGTTCTAAATCTACAAAAGAAGCAATATTCTTGTCATCTAAAATATCAAAGTAGGTTTCGAAATTTATACTATTTTTGAATAATTTATAATTTAGAGCTTTTGGAGAATTTTGTAGAGTAGCATACAATGTCTGTCTGAACTGGTCAGTTAATCTTATTTCAACAGTATCATACAACCAGATTTTACTTATAAAATATTAAGTGTTCCATATATTTGATAGTCAACAATTATCAAGCACAGATTTTACATTCTTACACCAAGCTATATTTCCATTATAACTACCAGTAACAAGATTGTATAGAATAACAGGAAGTTTCTTATCTTCCCCAGTTACAAGCTTTTCCCAATAACTAATAGTACGCAATTTAATAAAAATATCCAGTGGGAATCGGCCAAGTTCCCCATATATCATGTAATCAGGAGTGGATTTTTTAAGATTAAGCAGTAATTTACAAAATTTTAGATGAACACGTTCTATAACAGAGGTGTTACCCATTCCCCAGACTTCACACCCGTATAATAATATAGGCTTAACTACTTTGTCAAATAATTCTAGTTGACATTTAATGTTTAAACTATGTAATCTCCCCTTTTTTAGAATATCGTACATAGCCCTTGTTGCTTTATCAGCTTGTGCCTTTTTTGCTTTTGTGAAACTTCCTGTTCTAGAAAATAATACACCAAGATATGTAAATTCTTCAACAATATCTAACTCAATATCAGCATATTTAAAAATTACATTTGGTAGTGGTCTACCTTTAGAAAATATTACTATTTTGCTTTTAGGGACATTGACTTTTAATTTCCATGTATCACAATATTCCTTTAAAACGTCTAATTGTTTTAATACGCCCGTCAAAATTTGGACGGGACGTATTATGGTATACAAATGTCGTCTGTCAGTCTGTCCGTCTGTCTGTCCGGCGTAAACATGTCGCACCGTAACTTGAGAACGACTTATCCGAATTTCATGAAACTTAACATAGTTGTTTCTTATGATAGTCAAACGATCTGTATACTTTTTGGTGAAAATAAGATTCAAACTTTTTGAGTCACGGGACTTAGTAACTAAAACAGGTGTGTGTTTTTTTTCACATGTCGCGCCGTATCTCAAAAACAATTTATGATTATTGCTTAAAACTTTACACACTTCTTAGTTATATTAATCTTAAGATCTGTATACTTTTTGGTGATGATTCAAAATTTTATTTTTGAGTTATTGAGTATTTTGTAAAAAAAGAGGGAGGGGTTTTCGTATCTCAAAAACGATTTATGATTATTGATTAAAATTTTACACACTTCTTAGTTATATTAATCTAAAGATCTGTATACTTTTTGGTTTTGATTCAAAATTTTATTTTAGAGATATTGATTTTTTTTTTAAAAGGGGGGTGTTCACATGTCGCGCGTATCTCAAAAACGATTTATGATTATTGCTTAAAATTTTACACACTTCTTAGTTATATTAATCTAAAGATCTGTATATTTTTTGATTTTCATTCAAAATTTTATTTTAGAGATATTGAGTTTTTTGTAAAAAAAAGGGGGTTTTCGCATGTCGCGCCGTATGTCAGAAACTATTTATGGTTATTGCATAAAAATTCACACACAAGACAACGGGCGTATCATGCGCTCATGGCGCAGCTGTTTATTGTAGATCTGCTTGTGTTTCTGACATAAGTACAGTGTCGTCTGCGTACAATACAACAAACAGTTTTAAATACATATTTAGCTCGTTCTCTATTTGATCTGATAAAGATTTCAAACCATTTATATTTTTGTCTTGAAAAAAGCTTTCTAAATTATTTAAATAAATAGAAAAAAATATGGGAGATAGATTTTCTCCCTGTCTTACACCTACATTACGAGGAAAGTAATCTGAATATTCCCCATCACTGAAAATTCCTGATTTGACATTTTTATACGCCCGTCAAATTTTTGACGGGACGTATTATGTTATACAAATGTCCGGCGTCCGTCCGTCTGTCTGTCCGTCTGTCTGTCCGTCCGTCTGTCTGTCCGTCTGTCTGTCTGTCTGTCCGTCTGTCTGTCCGGCGTAAACATGTCGCACCGTAACTTCAGAATGACTTATCCAAATTTCATGAAACTTAACAAAGTTGTTTCTTTTGATAGTCAAACGATCTGTATACTTTTTGGTGAAAATAAGATTAAAACTTTTTGAGTTACGGGACTTAGTAACTAAAACAGGTGTGTGTTTTTTTCACATGTCGAGCCGTATCTCAAAAACAATTTATGATTATTGCTTAAAACTTTACACACTTCTTAGTTATATTAATCTTAAGATCTGTATACTTTTTGGTGATGATTCAAAATTTTATTTTAGAGATATTGAGTATTTTGTTAAAAAAGGGGGAGGGGTTTTTCACATGTCGCGCCGTATCTCAAAAACAGTTTATGATTATTGCTTAAAACTTTACACACTTCTTAGTTATATTAACCTTAAGATCTGTATACTTTTTGGTGATGATTCAAGATTTTATTTTTGAGTTATTGAGTATTTTTAAAAAAAAGGGGGAGGGGTTTTTCACATGTCGCGCCGTATCTCAAAAACGATTTATGATTATTGCTTAAAATTTTACACACTTCTTAGTTATATTAATCTAAAGATCTGTATACTTTTTGGTTTTGATTCAAAATTTTATTTTTGAGATATTGATTTTTTTTTTTAAAAAGGGGGGTTTTCACATGTCGCGCCGTATCTCAAAAACGATTTATGATTATTGCTTAAAATTTTACACACTTCTTAGTTATATTAATCTAAAGATCTGTATACTTTTTGGTTTTGATTCAAAATTTTATTTTTGAGATATTGATTTTTTTTTTTAAAAAGGGGGGTTTTCACATGTCGCGCCGTATCTCATAAACGATTTATGATTATTGCTTAAAATTTTACACACTTCTTAGTTATATTAATCTAAAGATCTGTATACTTTTTGGTTTTGATTCAAAATTTTATTTTTGAGATATTGATTTTTTTTTTAAAAAAGGGGGGTTTTCACATGTCGCGCCGTATCTCAAAAACGATTTATGATTATTGCTTAAAATTTTACACACTTCTTAGTTATATTAATCTAAAGATCTGTATACTTTTTGGTTTTGATTCAAAATTTTATTTTTGAGATATTGATTTTTTTTTTAAAAAAGGGGGTTTTCACATGTCGCGCCGTATCTCAAAAACGATTTATGATTATTGCTTAAAATTTTACACACTTCTTAGTTATATTAATCTAAAGATCTGTATACTTTTTGGTTTTGATTCAAAATTTTATTTTTGAGATATTGATTTTTTTTTTAAAAAGGGGGGTTTTCACATGTCGCGCCGTATCTCAAAAACGATTTATGATTATTGCTTAAAATTTTACACACTTCTTAGTTATATTAATCTAAAGATCTGTATACTTTTTGATTTTGATTAAAAATTTTATTTTAGAGATATTGAGTTTTTTGTAAAAAAAAAAGGGGGTTTTCGCATGTCACGCCGTATGTCAGAAACTATTTATGCTTATTGCATAAAAATTCACACACAAGACGACGGGCGTATCATGCGCTCATGGCGCAGCTGTTTATTATACATATCAAAAATAGTGTTATACATCTTCCCATTCACTGTATGTAAAATGAGTTTTGACCAAAGACCAGATCTCCAAACTGTATCGAAAGCTTAAAGCAAAATCAATAAAAGCACAAAAAAGATTTTTTCTTTTTTTGTCTCAGTAGTTCAAATTAAATATCCAGAGTAAATATGCTGTCTATAGTGGAATAGCCCTTTCTGAAACCAAACTGGTTTTCATTTAACAACAAATATTTTTCCAAAAAATAACTCAGTCTTAAATTCAAAATTGACGTAAAAAGTTTACCCATACAGCTTAATATAGTTATTGGTCTGTAGTTTTGAGGATCTGACTGGTCACCTTTGTTTTTATAAAAAGGTATAACATTACCAACAAGCCAAAGTTCAGGCACTTTTCCAGTATCATATACAATATTGAACAGTTTTACATAGATTGGCATGAAAATCTGAGTGGTGCTCTTAATATATTCATTAATGATGAAGTCATCACCACAAGCTTTGTCATTCTTAAGATTTTTGATGCATTTTAAAATTTCATTTTCCGTAATAGGACTGTTTAATAGTGAATTAAGTTCGTTATTCTCATCTATAATAGTTTCTTCACCAGCGCCAGGGTCTTACGAATTTAAATTTTTGAAAATTAAAAAAGTATATCAACAGGAATATTATTCCTTCTTTTTTCTTTATACGAGTTCAATATCTTCCAAAATTCTTTAGAGTTACTATTTTTTAAAACATTCATCTTTTTTCTCATGGCTTTTTTATGCTTATTAATAGAAATGTCCATTTGCCTCTTATATTCATGTTCTGTATTCTTCATCTCTTCCTTTTTAAACTTGTTTTATTGTATTTATATCTTCTTTCTGCTATTCGAAAGCACCGCCTTTTTTCCCAACATATTTGGTCAAACCAAGGTTTAATAACCTTTCTTCGACATTTCTTTTCATGTCGTTTATAAGTAAAAGATCCAAACACCTTTTCGGCTGAATCCAGCATTAAACCATTTACAGATTCAACTATTTTATTAATATTTTCTTGAGCAAGTATACTGGTATTCAACATAGTTAAATCATTATTTGATTGATCGATTTTATTTCTATCGATATTTCTCACAAGAAGTCTCATTAACTTTGAACATTATAGAAATTTTCGGATCACTTTCAGGCCTGAAGCTTATTCGAAATAAAACAGAAGGGATATGGCTCGGAAATTTAAAGTCCTGTAAAGATAAAGTTGAAAACATTAAGTGGACACAAGAACCGATTAAAGTATTAGGAATATATTTTGGACTTAATAAAAATGAGTGTAAAAAATCAAACTTGCAAAGACAATACGAAAAATCGGAAAAAATAATTAAAGATTGGAATAACAGAAAATTAACTATGTTAGGTAAAATATTTCTTGTTAAATCACTAATCCTACCAAATATCACCTATGTTGCATCAGTAACAGAAATTGATAAAGAATACCTCGCAAAATTAAAAAAAATAATATATAATTTTATATGGAATAATAAACCAGAAAAAGTTAAAAGAGCGATAATAAGTAAAAATTATCATGCTGGCGGGCTTAAAATGATAGACCTAGATAAATATATAGAATCCATAAATATTAATTTAATGTAAAAAGACTCATTGATAATGAAGACTCATCACCCAATTGGAAAGTCTTACCAAAATTTTACTTAGACAAATTTGGACAAGAATTCCTTATATTTAAAATAGACTTTAACAATATTAATTTGATTAATAAACTAAAAGAAATTGTTCCAGAATTTTACTTAAAAATAATCATATCATGGATAAATTCAAAATCTGAAAAAGAATCAGATCGACTAACATGCATATAAACATATAAGACAGCAACTTATATGGGGCAATAAGCATATCAAATTAAATGGTAAATGTCTTATTTTCAAAAATTGGATAAACAGTAAAATTTTATTTGTAAATGACATAATTGATGACAAAGGAAAAATTAATCAAAATAAGATTTTAGATAAATTATCTTGCCATGCTAATTGGTTTTCGGAATATATTAAATTGATGAAAGTAATACCAAAAACAGTGGTTACAAATTAAGAGTTAATAAAAGAAGAATCAATTAAAACAAAAGTCGCTACCGACTCCAAATTTAAATTCCAAAATAGAGAAGGAAAAATGGTACCAATTAAAACATTTTCCTCCAAAGATATCTACATCTCCCTTTTAAATAGATATTATGAGAAAGCAATAGGATTTCAAAAATGGGACAGAATTCTTAATTTAGATAACAATACAAGGAAAAGAGAACAAATGTTGTACTTTATCTTTAACTATATCCAAGATAATAAATTGAGAATGTTAAGATGGAAATTACTACATTACATTTTACCAACCAAACAATTACTTTTCTCTTGGAAAATAACTAAAACTCCTTTATGTAATATATGTAATGTCATTGAAGATTATGAACATTACTTTTTGACATACAAATATCTGAAATCATTTTGGGATCAAATAAAACTAATACTAGACCTGGGACTATTATACTAACATAATAGTCCCAGACTAGACACACTTAAAATAGGACATCATATAATATCACTTGCATCATTTTTTGTATGGATACAAGATAAATGATACAAATTATTACAATATAAACGATTTTCTAACAATCATACTTTTTACTATATATAAAGTATAGTATATATCCGAGCAGAATACAAAACAAATTAATGTGTTTGAAATTTTTAAAAATGAACTTCTCCAACATTACGAAATATTGACAAATAAACAAGGCACACATAAAAACTTCTGCAATTTGGTTGCAGAAAAAATTAAGTTTAACTTATCTTCTTAAACTAAGATTTATAATATATCATATTAATTTCTTTTTATTCTGTTACATATTATTTATTAGCAAAACTGTATATTGTGTACTAACAAGTACTAACCTTATCACTGAAATGCTATATACTAACGTTAACGAGGCCGGGATAAGGTACCGGTACTTTATGTATCTCTAACAAATGTACTTTTCAAATAAAATTATATAAAAAAAAAATAATAATACTGGGAACAATCTGATGTGTGGTAATTTTATTGTTTATCATGCATGGATCATATAACAAAAAGAGATGATGTTGTTGGGCTAGAAATGCTTTTAATTTTCTTTTGCATTATTGTACTTCTAAGTGTCCAACCTATTACATTTACATCAATTTCATAACAAATATTTTGTCTGTCTTTTTTTAATATGTTCATATTCTTCATTGCTTACATACTTTAATATAAAACATATTTCATGTATCTGCACATTGTATCATCATTATGTATTCAAACTATCTTTATATAACTGATACCTGGGTTACTACATTTTTGTACTTGTATATATGTAGGACTCTAAAGTGCGATGGGGACGGTAAAGTGCGATGGTCACGCTAAAGTGCGATGGTCTGCGCTAAAGTGCGATGCCTCCATACGCTAAAGTCCGATGGTCCGCGAAAGTATAGACGTAAGAAACGTAGTTGGATTATGACGTTAACAGGTCGTTTATACAAACCAAAAATGACTATGCCGGAAGATAAATTAAGAATATTTGATTAACAACTTTTAAATCAAATGTCCATGACTTAAATAATTTCAAACATAACCGTGCTGAAACAAATGTGTGTTGTTTTTTTTCGGGTGCTGGAAGAAGGACTTGTGTCCTGCAGTTGACAATTTTACTATAAAGATACAAAATAGTATACGCATAGGTATCCTGTATCCTGCTTCTATTGGAAGCGAACGGATACATTTGATAAAAATTAAAATCATTGTTTACGTTGCAGTTTACTTTGCGGTCCCCGTTAAAATATTATCGATTTTATTGAAAAGTTACATGTTTTCAAGCGTAAATTATAAACTGTCGACTAAAACATAGTTTGTACATTGTAGGAAAATGTAACATGTATGTGTACTCGGTACAAAAAAGAAGAAAGCTCGGCGAATTTCACCTTTTGCTCGCAATTAGATTAAAGCTTGTACAAATAAATGTTACTGATATTCCGACAATGATCGAATTTTGTATTTGTAATTTACAAAGACGACTGTAAGGGGAGATGTTCAGGTTATTGATAGACTGTGTGAACGGCAAGCTATACCAGTTATCCAAGTATTTAACATGTTTAATACGCCAGAATTGTTAAAAAAATCATTTACAGGAAATAAAGTATTTTGTGACACCTGAATTACCTTTTTAGCAATTATTACGTGGTCGGTCTTCTAAATTTAGAAACAATCACTTAATCTTACCGGTAAATTATAAATTAAAGCCTGTCACATATGTTATACCTGTGAAAAGAGACTATTTTTTAACATCCATGTACTTTCACGTTTTAAACCCTCGAACCTTATCCTATTGATCCATCGCACTTTAGCGTGACATACCATCGTACTTTAGCAAACAAACAACCATCGCACTTTAGCGTGATTCACCATCGTACTTTAGCGTAGACCATCGCACTTTAGCGTGACCATCGCACTTTAGAGTACCATCGCACTTTAGAGTCCTACATATATATTAATAGTGTGTAATAATACGATGTACAATGTATCTCCCACATTTTATAGTAACAGTTGCACATACATATCATATAGTTCTGATATTATCATAAAAAATTGAAAACAACACGTTTAATAATTGCATGCGTCCGAAGCGCTTTTCTGGATTTACCTTCATCAGGAACGCTCAATGCCAAACATTTGAAATCCGAGGGATGTGTAAGTACCGAAACAGCTATATGACAAAAATAACTAAAACAAATAGCCAAATTCATCTAAAGTCAACTTTGTAAGACAGCCTCTAAAAAGAGCTGGACCGTTACAGTAAACTCCATGACAAACTATATTCATGTGTTGTAACCCCTGGCAATTTTGTAAAAATTCCTGTCAGAATTCTGAACCAAAATTTGTCTGACTAGTCGTCATATGATAAGACCTGGTAAAAATTTTCATAGTACATGTACTTCGATCATATCTGTAGATATACAACTATATTCTAAACATCAAAGAGGAAAGTGCGGTCATCGAATTATTATGATGACAAGTAAATGTAGCTACTAGATAGTATCATGTACTGTACATGTATGTCTTGTCACTTCTAGGATATTAAAGCCAAGAATTGGAATCTAGCTGAAATAAAAACAAATACAAATAAAAAAAAACAAAAAAAAAACACCTTAATATCACACAATTTAATGTTTACTTAGTAATATGATTCTTTCTAGGCTTTAAAGCATTTCAATAACTTTGATTGGCAATTTGAATAGATTCTACCACTGTGTGATACGATATTTCTCCCCTCGAGACAATTAGATTTTCAATGCGAGGCTGGCCAAGCGTTTTTAATATTTGCAGTTTAGATGTAGAGAGTGGAGAAATATCGTATTGCACGAGCTTTGGTGGTAGCATACCCAACTATATCAGTCCTATTCAGGATCGATAACTCTGTCGATAAATATTTGCGGATATACAATGTTGAAATGTATGCAATGACATATTTGTGTACACAAGTTAAAATTTCAGTATTGATTTTTTGGAATCTGTTTCTCTAATGATTTGTAAAAGATGATATGCACTCAAAATTAATCCTAATTTTTCGATGTCCTGCACATAGTCTCACAATAAAGAAAGTCTATTCCTCATGGGAATTAAAACAAAACTGTTCAACAACTGTCTCTGTTAGCTTTCCACTATAAAATGACAATAAAAAAACAAATAATTTTCTAAATTTTATTTTTTCATAAGGTGTTTGGTTAGGTGGTACGGACGCAGCTAAAGAAGGAACCTGGGTGTGGCCATCATCTGGTAAACCATTCACTTTCACAGATTGGTGGAAGAGTGTAGATGGAAGAAGGGGCGATGAACCAGATGATTATGGAAGAGATGGCCAAGACTGTCTCTCATTGTCCAGTTATGACAACTATAACGCGTGGCATGATAGCGATTGTAGCGACAAGCACAGAAGAGGAGACTTTAAGGGTATCATATGTGAAAAACGTAAGTTATAAAGATGACGAATTTCATTTCTTTTTTTGAATGCAAAATTAATTAAGAAAAGAATTTTTTATTGAAAATCTAATATAAACTTAAATCATATGTATAAAAACTTAAGTTATAAAGTTATAAGGATGACGAATTCCATTTTTTTTAATGTAAGATTAATGAACAATTATCTAAGCAAAAAAACGAGTGTGTTACTAACTGTTTGAAATGATCAAATATTAGGAATATTTAGTTAAGACAAAAAGGTAAAAAAATGAACATATAGACTTTTTTGATAAAAAAGTAAGAAAAAATATTTTCCATTAAACAATTTTATGCTTTTGAAAGCAATACATCTTAAAATAAAACTGTCACGGTCTTCCTTTATGGTAAAAAAAAATGAAAAACATTGTTCTTTGATATGATTTTTTGTAATTATGTTTATTCACCTCTATGCTTGTTTTAAGGATTTACTTAGCTGAGGTTCAGGAGTTTTTGTCAAATGCTCGGACTTCTTGGTTATTTTGCCCCCCCCCCCCCCCCCCCCCCCCGCCATTTTTCTTTTTATATAAGACTTCAATAGCTCATAATAGGACTTCACCAAAATTTAAGCATATTCTAGATTTCTTTTCTTTCGATTTGAGACCCAAATAATACCAATGCAATTTTAAGTCCGAGTCAGCCTTTTACCGCCTTTTAAAAAAAATCAATATCTCGAAAAGGAGCTCTATAACCTATCAATATTTTCAGCTATTGTGTTCCTTAACTAATGCTCTTCCGACTTAAAGTATCAATTTTAAATTCTAGGTTTTTTTAAAATTTCACCTTAGTACATCCTAAAATGAACATAATACATGTACATCAAATTATAAATGCACGAGACAATTTGATGATAAGTTTTTTTCTTCTTTTTTTAGCGGCAGAATAAAAGACATAGACGAAAACAGACAAATGAATAGAAGAATGTCACAAGACACAATTAAATGACTAGCTATTAAAAAACATTTAAATCTACAAAAACTTAATTCATGTGCACTTGAAGTGTTTAAAGAATGTGTTTTAAATTTATGGGCGGTGGGGGGGGGGGGGGGGGGGGGGGGGGGGGGCTAGGATGAAAAATTTTGTCCTGCATTTTTTTTTAGTTGCAATCTCTGTCTTGCCTTTTTATTTTTCACTCAATTCGGTCCTGCCATTTTTTTTTATTAGTTTATCCTGACTTTTTTTACATAAATTGTCATCCTGCCTTTTTTTTTTTTGCCAAGTTGCTCATCCTGCCTTTTTTTTTTTACTCAAAACTCCTGTCCTGCCTTTTTTCAAATTTCATCCTAGCCCCCCCCCCCCCCTCCCACAAAATTCAAATGGTAGCTTCCTAATTCAATATTGTAATACAAGAGTGCACACACACTGAGATGTCTCTCGTTTGATTTTTCAAGATGCATGAAAATCAGGTCAAGGTCATATCAATCCTGGCAGACGGACATGTGCACATTACAATCATTCCCTACACAAAACAGGTGACCTCTTGTTCCTAGAACCTGAGAAAAAGACCCAAATCAACAAAAACAATGTTGAACAGTAAACCAAGAAAATGTCAGATGTACCCCGCCAGACAAACATATACGAAAGAAATTTATGTATTACTGAAAAATTATTACACCAGGGTTTTCGATATCATAAACTAGTCAAAACATTTACTAAATTTTATCATCGGTATAAGGACATCATTCGTAAATATAACTCAACATGCAGACATCTTATACGTTCGGGTATTTCACATCCAATCTTTTATGGTAATATTCTTTACAAAGCACAAAAATGTCAGTATTCACCTCAAAAGCTAACAAAACCTTTACAGACTTATTAAGAAGGGATATAATTACGATACTGTTGTCAGGTCATTAAAGATTGCATATTTTAGCTTTAATATTGATTCACTTATAGGGTCTTTGCATCGGAATTAAACATATTTATTCTAAAACCAGTTGTTGGCATGACACGGGTTATGTTCTTCTCATATATTTTATGATGGTATAATTCTAAACCCCTAACAGGAGGGATTGTGCCTGATATTCATATGATGAAGACATAATCTTTCAATCAGTTTAATTGAGGTCTGGAGCTGGCATGTCAGTAACTGCTAGTAGTCTGTTGTTATTTATGTATTATTGTCATTTTGTTTATTTTCATTTGTTTCCTATTCTGACATCGGACTCGGACTTCTCTTAAACTGAGTTTTACTGTGCGTACTGTTGTACGTTTGTTTTTTCTACATTGGCTAGAGGTATAGGGGGAGGGTTGAGATCTCAAAAAACATGTTTAACCCCACCGCATTTTTGCGCCTGTCCCAAGTCAGGAGCCTCTGGCCTTTGTTAGTCTTGTATCATTTTTAATTTTAGTTTCTTGTGTATAATTTGGAGTTTAGTATGGCGTTCATTATCACTGAACTAGTATACATATTTGTTTAGGGGCCAGCTGAAGGACGCCTCCGGGTGCGTGAGTTTCTCGCTGCATTGAAGACCCATTGGTGACCTTCGGCTGTTGTCTGCTCTATGGTCGGGTCGTTGTCTCTTTGACACATTCCCCATTTCCATTCTCAATTTTACAACTTACAATCATTCAATTAGACCATATGATATGTGACCCACTGCTTACACTTACATTAGTTTAAGAAATGGACCAAATAAAAAAAAAAGTACATTGTCCAATGAACCATGAAAATGAGGTTTAATAAGGTCAGATGAACCCTACCAAACGGACATTTTTAACTATCATTTCCAAAGGGTCAAGTGATCTTTGCTCATCATTTGGTGTCTTTAGTCCTAACTTTTAACAAAAGTCTCCCACCAACCAACATGGCTGACATGGGGTAAAATGCGTGTTTTGTTTTTTATCTTGAAAACCTCTGTGAATAAAGAAAATCTAACAGGATCAAAAATGTTCAGAATGTTCTACATTGGCTAGAGGTATAGGGGAGTGTTGAGATCTCACAAAACATGTTTAACCCCGCCGCATTTTTGCGCCTGTCCCAAGTCGGGAGCCTCTGACCTTTGTTAGTCTTGTATGTTTTTTTATTTTAGTTCATTTATATGTTTTGGAGTTTAGTATGACGTCCATTTTCACTGAACTAGTACACATTTTTATTTAGGGACCAGCTGAAGTCCGCCTCCGGGTGCGGAATTTTCTTGCTGTGTTGAAGACCCATTGGTGGCCTTTAGCTGTTGTCTGCTATTTGGTCGGGTTGTTGTCTCTTTGACATATTCCCCATTTCCATTCTCAAAGTTACTGATCACCCATTGGCTGTTTTTTTTTACTCATTGGTCGTGTTGTTGTCTCTTTGACACATTCCCCATTTTCATTCTCAATTTTATCACAATGTTGATTTCTAACTATTTTGGTCAAAACAATCAACAGACTTCTTATATTCGAGTAATTACCCTTAAATGAAGAATTTTACCATTTTATTTTCATTTATATAACAATGAGGAGATCATGATATGGTATGATTGTCAATGAAACAACTATTCACTGAAGTTCAAATGAAGTGGTTGTAAGCAATTTTAGGCAACCATACGGCCTTCAACAATAAGAAAATCCCATACAGTATAGTCGGCTGTAAAAGGCCCGACATAAAAAATATGAAATAATTCAATTGAGAAAACTAACGGCCTAATTTATAACAAAACAATTTAAGAAAAAAACAAATATGACAGACATGAACCAACGACTATGGCATGGTATTGGTTGCAAAAATTTGATATTTTTCATTTAAATGCAATATTTCTTATTTAATTGGTATATTTCTTCATTTAAATGCAATATTTTTTTATTTGAATGGTATATTTTTCATTTAAATGCAATTTTTTTTATTCAAATGGTATAATTTTTCATTCAAATGGTATAATTTTCATTCAAATGCAATAGTTTTTATTCAATTGGTATAGTAGTTTTTTTTATTTATATGCAATAATTGCATTATGGGAAATTCTTTGACGTCATAAGGTCAAATTTGCAACAACATTTGTGATTGGTCGGAAATTGTTTGGATTTCTCCCCTTTCTTTCTAAACATGGGTGACCAAGAATTAAAAAACGCGTCAGAATATCGCCCCTCTAACTAAATCTAACGTTCGTGCGAGTCCTGCACTGGCTGTTAAAATCTTGTGGTCATAACTAGTATTTCTATTGCAAAATTTCGATGGTCAAAACGTTCGGTCCACTTTTCAAAAACCGTTTCATTGTATATGGATTTATATGCAAGTATATCGGTTTTTTTAAATAGATGACCCCGAAAGGTATTTGATACACTCTTAAGTCTTCCACTTTTTTACGAACACACAATTCAAGGATCCCTTGTTTAACTATCTGAATGAAAGTTTGTCTTATGGGTAATTGGGTTTTTCACTGTTTTTTTTTGGTGCTGTCTTGTGGACGAATACCTGAAATCTCCGTGTAATCATCAATCATATTAATGGCTATATTTCGGGTAATTCAAACACTCGTTTCTTCGCATAGAAACAACTCTTCCTTAATCTGAGCATGGAACAAATACTTTATATATCACGGACTATAAATGTGGATACCAAAAATGAAAACTAAGCGAAATTGTCAATCCCGCAATGCATGAAAAAATGTGTTGTATTTCAGTAAATAACACGTGTTCTTGCATGGTTGCTTGTAAACACGTAGTAGTCCATCATGCATTGTAACTCATTTAGTGGATTGGTAAAAAACCCCAGGTAAAAAAAAAATTGCGTCATACGTAAATAAACAATTACATGTGCAAGGACATAAATATGCTAATCGGGTTGTTGTCTCTTTGACACATTCCCCATTTCCATTCTCAATTTTATAATTTATGCATATCCATATAAGGTAGTGTTCCCGACCTGTTTCATGGCGTTCAGTTTTCATTGGTGGAGGTAGCCGGAGTGCCCGAAGAGAACCTACGACCTTTGGTAGGAAACTGTCAATCATAGTCAATTAAAATTGGAGTCGAGCACCCTCCTCTTAATAAAGGTTGATTTTATTTTATTTCCAATTATGTGATTTCAACCATCAGTTAGTATTGAAAAAGGTTTGGTGAGTAAAAAAGTCAGATTATCTTGATTATAATTTTACTATGGTATAAAGCTTATTACAACAAAACAGTAGAGTACATGTAGATTAATTTGACAGAAACAAATTAACAAAATAGTCAAAACAGAGTCAAGCAAATTCGTGCAAAGTTGTGTGTCAATCCAATCATATTGTATTGTACGCTTTCAAATTGATAGATTAAATCAATAGTTTCTAATAACTGGAACTGTTTCCAATTTTTTTTTTAGCTTATGGATTCTTCAAGAAATGAATTTTAAATAACACCGGTATTAATCTAGCTCTTGTGACCATAAAAACTACATATTTTTGGAAGATAAAATAGATAGTAGTTGTTTGTTGCTAAATATCATATTTTTTCTTCGTTCATTGTTTTGTACATAAATCAGGCCGTTATTTTTCTCGTTTGAATTGTTTTACATTTGATTTCGGGGCCTATTATAGCTGACTATGTGGTATGGGTTTTGCACATTGTTGAAGGCCGTACGGTGACCTATAGTAGTTAACTTCTATGTCATTTGGTCTCCGGTTGAGAGTTGCAGAGGCGGATTTAGAGGGTTTTTCAGGGGGCCCGGGCCCCCTCTTTTGTGGCAAAAATTTGATTGATTATATAGGGAATCACTGAAGCATGACTGGAGCGGGCCCCCTCTTAGTCAGTCAGTGGGCCCCCACTTATGAAAATCTCTGGATCCGCCACTGAGTTGTCTCATTGGCAATCATACCACGTATTTATATTTTTATTAATGTTTTAACAGTATCCAGCTTATTTTTGACATACATCTACATGTATTGCATAGAAATTTGAACATCGATAAAGGACTTTTGCTTAACTCTAGGTCGAAGAGGCTATTTTCCACATGGTTAAGATGTAATAGATCTCTGCGTCTGGTATTTTTGCACTAAATCGTTTTGATTGTTCGAATACTTTCCCATGGACCAGTTTCTGTATTCTGCATTCATATGGTCAATGACTGAACCTTGATGCATAGAAGTGGAGTTTAATCATTAAAGAATACATTAACATATGTCAAACGGTTAGACTACAGGGTATCAGATTAAATTCAAGATCAATAAATTAGGAAAGAAAAACATTCGGTACACATTATATTGACATGTACCATGAGTTCATATTCTATGCTGGTTTTCGTTTCAATTAACCACCCCATCTGAAGTCCAATGTAAGGACTCCGCAAACTGAAGTTCAAAAATAAACCAGAACTTAGACTACCTTCTAGTAACACACGTCTCATAATAAATAATTTATAAATACTAAAGTCAGACTAACTTTTTAAACTTGTTACATGTTTTTTGTATAAAGTGTTCATAATTTATAATTTAATTAAAGAACCTTTGTGAGTACGCTCACATACTCCACGCCCCAAATTGTCACTGGACAAACTAAATCTCACCAGATTCCTAAGTTCAAAGAATGATAAAAAATGTTCTTGTGGATATGCACATTTACACATTATGTCCTCATTAACTACAAAGTTTCACGAAATTCTGTTGTGTGGTTTCAGAGGAGTTGCGATGACAAACTGTTGCAGTAGTATATTGAGGCCAATAAGTTCAAAGGGGCATAACTCCTGGAAAAAAAATGGAACCGTAATTTCCTGTCGATTTGCACATCTACATAGTATGTCTTTATTATTTACAAAGTTTCATGAAATTCTGTTGTGTGGTTTCATAGGAGTTGCGATGACAAACTGTTGCAGTAGTATATTGAGGCCAATAAGTTCAAAGGGACATAAATCCTAGAAAAAAAATGAATCATAATTTCCTGTCGATATGCACATCTACTTAGTATGTCCTTATTATCTACAAAGTTTCATGAAACTCTGTTGTGTGGTTTCAGAGGAGTTGCGATAACAAACTGTTGTAGTAGTATATTGAGGCCAATAAGTTCAAAGGGGCATAACTCCTAGAAAAAAAAATTGAACCATAATTTCCTTTCGATTTGCACATCTACATAGTATGTCCTTATCATCTACAAAGTTTCATGAAATTCTGTTGTGTTGTTTCAGAGGAGTTGCGATGACAAACTGTTGCAGTAGTATATTGAGGCCAATAAGTTCAAAGGGCATAACTCCTAGAAAAAAAAATTGAACCATAATTTCCTTTCGATTTGCACATCTACATAGTATGTCCTTATCATCTACAAAGTTTCATGAAATTCTGTTGTGTGGTTTCAGAGGAGTTGCGATGACAAACTGTTGCAGTAGTATAGTGAGGCCAATAAGTTCAAAGGGCATTACTCCTAGAAAAAAAAATGAATCATAATTTCCTGTCGATATGCACATCTACATAGTATGTCCTTATTATCTACAAAGTTTCATGAAGTTCTGTTGTGTGGTTTTTAGAGGAGTTGCGATGACAAACTGTTGCAGTAGTATATTGAGGCCAATAAGTTCAAAGGGGCATAACTCCTAGAAAAAAACGAATCATAATTTCCTGTCGATATACACATCTACATTGTATGTCCTTATTATCTACAAAGTTTCATGAAATTCTGTTGTGTGGTTTCAGTGGAGTTGCGATGACAAGAACAAGACTGACGGACGGACGGACAGACGGACGGACGGGTCAAAAACATTATACCCTCCACAACTTCGTTGCGTGGGGTATAATTATACACAACTTATGCTTACCTTTTCAATCAATTCAAACTTGTTTGCTTTAAAATGAGGGGATATTGGTTTGGGACATAAATTTAATCTAGCAACAGACCACCTAAAGACCTGAAAAATAATTGTAGTTGAAGCTCGAAGTTCGGAACAAGAAAGAGAATATTTTGATTGGTCTTTTCGTAGGTTGATATAGTCGAGCATTTCGTTTTGTCAATTTTTATGGTGTCCCCTTTCTGAATTTTCCTTGGAGTTCTGTATTTTTGCTATTACAGTTTTTATTAAATGAAAAAAAAAATCCAAGAAGTTCCATATAAAAATAAGAATATGTGGCAATGAGACAACTCGTCACCAGACACCAAATGACCATCAAGGCTAGCAACTATAGACAAATTTTAAGCAATGAGCAAATTTCATACCTCATAGGAAGCTATTAAAGACCTCGAAATGACAAATGTGTTTGTCTATCTGTAAAACGTTAATTTATGGACTATCAAATTTTCTTACACAAAAAACCGTCTAAACATGTGACGCATCATTTCACAGAATCTGACTTTTTTTTATTCGGAGATATTATACGAATGAAATGAAAAGGTAAAATTCCAATCTGATTTATTTCCTGAGTTTAGTTTAAAACAATTCATACATTATTTCCGGTAAAATATGTGATAAAATTCATAATTATTTCCTTATTTTTTTATTTATTCCAACGATATTCTCATAATAATGAGAACATTAATTTGTTTTTATTTATTACTTACTTTATTTCCAGTCTCTGGATGTCAAACATGCAAGCTTAGAACTAACAGGTATCATAATGTCTATGTATACAAAATGTGTCTTATTTCGGGGAAAGCGTATAATTAAATATAATCTAATGTTATTATAAAAGTAAAACTTGTCGTCAAATTGCTTAACTTTATCGACCCTCAAAATATTTGGAACATGTTTTGTTCAGTTGACTTTTTAGATTTATTGATTGATTGATTGGTATTTAAAGCCACTTTCAACACTATTGTGTTATTTCGTGGCGGTCAGTGTTTATTGGTGGAGTAAGCCGGGGTGTTCGGAGAGAACCACCGACCTTCGGTAGGAAAACTGACAATCCTAGTCAATTAAATTGGAGTCGAGTGCACCTACCTCATGCAGGATTCGAACTCGCAACCTCAGTGTTGACTGGCTAGTGATACAGTAGTTCGACCACTTAGACCACTCGGACACCGAGGCCCCCCTTTTTATATTTTATGTAAACATAAACTGCAAATGCAGCATTCACAATTATGTTTGATTTTTAAAGATTCAGGATAAATTTTCTAAATAAAAAGTACCAACTCCATGTACATGTATTTGTGAAGATAAAATCCATAGGCAATTTTGGTGTTTCTTTCAAACAAAACTTTACCGATTACTCGGAGTACAACATTTGTGCTGGAAAAACCAGCGACTCTTTTCACAAAAAATATTATGGTTAAAATTGATCATAAGTTATACTGAAATGTATATGTCTTCCGAGTATTTGTACTCTTAAGATTTTTTTGTGAAAAGAGTCGCAGGTCCACTATTTTGATTGGTTGATTTTTGAGTGTGAGTACGCCCGGATAATTGTACTCGAATTTATTATGACTGAAGGCCTGCGCCTAATAATTATTAAAAAAAAAAGAGAAAAATACTGTCAGTTATCGAGTTTTATCGTATGAGTATTAAAGAAAAAAGCCCCTGATGATTATGCATGTTAAAAGAATATGTGTTATGAATGGTGTATTCGATATATCAAACTACGAGCAGACACTCATGGCTTATACACTATCAGTTATTCAATAAAAATAATGATTAAAATTCAGAATGGAAATGGGTTAGTTGCTTAAGGGAGGTGGGATCGTTCGAAGTTTGGTTTTGTCCAATAGCAAGTATTCCATCGGCGTTCAAGACAAGAAAAGCCGTAAGCCTAAAAAAGGGAACACACAAATAACAGCTCAAAATACCCTTCTTACCATTTTTGAGCACTTGAAATGATTAAATGCGTCTTCAATGCTTTTTCGTTATTTTTATTTTTTGAATATCCGAATTTACTTTTATTTGTTACGCTAGCAATAGGATGAAGCGGATAAGAACGAGATTTAACTGTAATAATGATTGCATATTTCTCATTTACTTAAATTCTTAAATTAAATTTTCTTGAACATCTATCAAATATTTGCCACCCGACTTCCAGAAAGCAGAAATTAAATAATTGACAACCAATTATGTCAGAAAACTATTTTTTATCTATCTTGAAGTTGATACGTCAAACGATTGATATCCATGCTTAGGCATTCTGGCAATGCAAATGCTTTCAGGGATGTTAGATTA
Organism: Mytilus californianus; assembly: GCF_021869535.1. NCBI lineage: Eukaryota > Metazoa > Mollusca > Bivalvia > Mytilida > Mytilidae > Mytilus > Mytilus californianus. Next base: position 151,213 of record NW_026262704.1, read on the forward strand.
AAATAAAGGATATACAGATATAAAAATAAGGAGATGTGGTATGATTTCCAATGTGGCAACTTTTCACAACAGTTCAAATGAAGGCCGTACAATTGTCTTTAATGGCTTACATCAGCCATTAAAGTCAATTGTACGGGTTTCAACACTGAGAAAAACTTTTACCGTATAGTCGGCTATAAAAGACACTGACGTAAAAAATATGGTACAATTCAATTGAGAAAACTAACAGAACATGCCAACTGTGGAGTAAAATCAGATAGAATATCTTGTTAAAGAGTTGATAGTAAATCCTACTGTTTGGGTACACATCTCAGAGTATTAAGGTTGCTTTTGTAAAAACATGCCTTCTAGAACGAGAACTAATATTTATTACTGTTCTTCCACTTTGATCTCATACATAAGCAAAAGAAAAGTGCAGCAAAATGGCGTCTATATGTATAGTTTAATGCGATTTGTTATTTATTAGCAAAACTGCAGTCGTCTTGCTGTTGTTTGTTGCTAATTGTTTTAACCCCCACCCTCCCCTATCAACACGACCAAATGAAAACAAAATTTATAAACACACTAGTTGACGAGAGATATGTACAGCCTTATCAATTTTTTTTAAGTACAATATTAGTATCAATTTAGTGCACACGACAGACGACAGATATATTTCTAGAAACACGTACTCTTGAGTTTGCAAATCTAATTTCCCCGTTAACAAGCAGCGGCCTGAATATTGTTCTGCGGTAACAAACCTCCATTTAATTTTATTAGTATTTTCAAAAGATCTAGTGTCTAAGCAAAACGGACAAAAAAAAAACAAAACAGAAAAGCCAAATATTATTAATGTTTAGTTTAATTTGCATTGAATTAGAAAACCCTGAAGCTGTTAAAAAAATATTAGGGATAACAGAAAACACTAAATTTTTAGTTCGGGATTAAATTGTTCCGAAATTAGGCTAGTCTTTTCGGTTATCATTTTACATTAAATCTTTATTGCAAAATTACAAGCAATACAAACAAACAATTATACATTTTAAATACAATGCAATACAATGTAATACAATACAATATAATAGAACATATTATAAGAGTTCAATTATAAATTTATGTAAAAAACACAATCATAAGCTTGTCTGACATGGGTCTGACCCCCTCAGTTCTAAAGACTGCTTAATAAAGACTCCAATATGACAAACAAGTTCAGGGATGGGGATTTAGAATGTGTTTTAGTTTATTAAATGCATCAAGATGTTGAAATAATGGTACATAGTCTTTTAGATAAGCAAAAAAATTAGAACGCAATGATATGTTAATGTCACAATACAAAAAAAAATGAAATTCGTCATCTAGGACTCCACATTTTTTACATAATCTTTGTGCTCTTGGAATGTTTCTGTACCTTCCCAATTTTACAGTACAACTCAACAACCCATAAATCTTCCACAGTTCTTAAAAATATAAGCAAAACATAACTAAAGGATCTATCATTATACATTTTATATCTTACAGCCTGTTCTAAAGGATACACATTAAGTATAGGCCAAAGCTGCAGACCATGTCCAAACAAAACATATGGCGAACGATGTGGCAGTGATTGTGATTGCTCAGTGCTTCAAATGTATAATATATAATATATATTTAGAATCAATTGCAATTCTAGTTTTAAGCAAAACCAAAAATATGGTGATACAATGTACCAAATATTTCATGCATGTTCAGGACGACCTAATAAGAGAGTACCGGACAACCGACATAAGTTATACGTTATCTATCGGATCTATGAGGTACACAATGAATAAGGAAACATAATCCTGAATGAGTTTTAGATGAGATGGGACATTTTCTGGCAAAAGGGAGATAATCTCATTCGAAAAAAAATCTTTCGATTCTTTATTGGTTGCAATTTGTATCACAAACCACATGTTTTTGGGAGATAATATTATAGTGTTATTAACTGGCTGTTTCTGTATTGGACCTGTTTTAGATTCGAGGTTAGCTGTATTGGACCCGTGACTCGAATAGTCGAGGTCCAATACAGCTGATCGAGAATCTATAACAGGGCCAATACAGAAACAGCCAGTTCATAACACTTTTATCTATTTTGATTTTAATATAATATTTTAATTAATCTAAATAAATTAGAATAAACTGCACATGAACTAAGAAACTTACCATGAAGAAGATACAGAATTTCATATCTGAACTTGTCTTTTCGCATTCACGTCCATGGATTTTTTTGTCAACATTGTCAGATTTAATTTCTGATTTCTCGTCCAAGTACTACAATGTTATGCTATTAATATTCATTTTATGTAGCAAATATAAGAAGTATTTGGGAAGAATAAATCAGACAGTTTTACTATTCTTACTCTGAATCGTCTGCGGTCTGGTCAACGGAAATGAACCAGTGTCAATAATCGAAAGTCGTCAGTACTCGAAAAGGCTGTGAAATATTTTCGTTTCAAGAATGCAAGACGTTACAAAACACTGAACATCATTTAAACTATTTTTTTTATGATTTTCAGTTAAAAAAATATAAAACAAATGGTTTTATTTTGGCATTACGATACGTTCAAATTTAAGTAATGCTTAAGAAAATTGAAACCGGAAGTGAACGTCCCGTATTAGCCCATGGGGCTAATACGGCTTTTTTCCGTATTGGCCCCCGTATTGGCCCGGTCCGAAAAGTAATATTAACTCTAGATTTTATATCGACAGGGAAACTTCATCAGTATTGAGCATGCTGATTTATCCGTATTAGGGCTGATTTCCTCGTATCATTTACTAGTTCCTAGATATAATTTGATGTGTTATCTCATAGAGACACGACTTTGGAATTTTACCAGTATAGATACTGTTTGATAGCAGACAAATTGAATTCTCAGTAAGACTCAAAGTAAGGGGACGGTAGTACAGAATTTTAGTATAAGTTTTTTAAAGACTTTGTAGTTCAAGGCATGTGCATGTTGAAAATATGTCGTAAAACCCTATGTTTGGACCTTTGCAAAAGATAGAAGTGAATATGAACTTTCCTTCCAGGATATATTTTTTTACGAAACTTCATAGTTAAGGAAGCACAGTCTTAGGTGTAAAAGGAGTTCCTATAGGAAATCGCATTGTCTATAGTTACGTTGAGTATAAACTATAAAAAAAATATAGTTTAATAATTTCTCCCGGTGCTCTTTCTATTTCGGACACGTGTATTACAGTTATAACATGTGAGAGAAGATATATCAAATCCCACAAACTACCTGTTGAAAATACATGTTTCATTGAGTGCAATATAGAGTATACCAAATGGTAGTTTTATGAAGTAAAATTTAATTTCAGTTGTGACCACGTTAAAGGATGTGTTGAAATTCCAACAACAACCGGTACTTCAATACATAAAAGGTCTGGTAAGTAACACATAATAGATTTCAGAAAGATAATATATTTTAACCTTGAATTTATCTATCAATTAAATTAAGAATTGACTGCTCCTTTTTGTAAACTTATTTGGATGTTAAAGCGTTGGCCAAAACACATTTTGTATAAAGCGAATCAAATGTGCACACGATCAGTATAACTCATGTAAGGTCAATAATACGTTAGATACTTTTGTAATTTTAATGCCATGTTTTTTTTTATAGATGACAGAACATACCCATGGACCCAAAGAACACCAACACATTCGGAACATGACAGTTTTTCTCATACGACAGTCAATATTTCTGGTACGGTGCATTCATAGTTCATTTCGTCATCCTCATCCGTGCGTTTTGTTCTATTTGATCAAGTTTCAATCTCTCACGTCGGAATGTCTAGATCCGAAAACAATCTTTATAAAATAAAAATTACGAGATGTGGTATAATTGCTAATGGGACACTAAAGTTCAAAGAAGTGGATATAAGCAAGTATAGCCAACCGTACATCCGTCAATAATGAAAAATTCCAAACCCGGTATCTGTATCTGTTTTATTATCGCTTAGAATTCTGATATTACCCATTTTCGAAAAAGGAACATAGAATCAATAACAGTGATTTTATTAGTTTTTTTAACATTTGTTCGAAATATAAATGGTATAGCTGTGCTGATCTCAGCCGCTCGACACAATGTAGTCTCTTTAAAGACTCAAATTGTGGCTCGCGGCATATATTTTAGAAGGTGAATATCTTACATAAAAATTCAGATAGATACATTTTGTAGATAGATAGATAGATAGATATACAAGTTTACAGAGAGACATACAATATAAATACATATACAATAGATGAGGTAAACAAATATATACAGATATTCTAAAATGAAGTACACAATTATGATGGTATACATGTATAATGAATGGTTATTACATTTACATGGAGGGACTAACTTTTTTATTAATACACTTAATAAATAAACACAGTTTTCTTAAAACTGATTGTTTTTTAGTATTAAACAGTGAGCAAATTGACATTATATTTGGACTATTTTATACAACTGTTACAGTAGTTATTACTCTTTGAAAGAAAATTTGTTTCTTTCAGATAAAACAACTTTACCCCAGGGCCTCGATGCAAGTACAAAGTACAAACGGAGAAAGCACGTTCAATAGTGTTCAAGGTATATATGGATTATTACACCAAGTTCAAATAAATGGTAGCAATGCATACACAAAAACGAGTTTTCATTCATTTTGTTGCTTTAAATATCCCCCCCACCCTTGTTGTGTAGTATTTTCTATGCCCCATTTATGGGCATTATGTTTTCTGGTCTGTGCGTCCGTTCGTCCGTCCGTTCGTCCGTCTGTCCCGCTTCAGGTTAAAGTTTTAGGTTAAAGTTTTTGGTCGAGGTAGTTTTTGATGAAGTGGAAGTCCAATCAACTTGAAACTTAGTACACATGTTCCCTATGATATGATCTTTCTAATTTTAATGCCAAATTATAGTTTTTACCCTATTTTCACGGTCCACTGATCATAGAAAATGATAGTGCGGATGCGGCATCCGTGTACTATGGACACATTCTTGTTTTTTTTTTATGAAAATGCTTAATTTACTTCCCTTTGTTATGTCTCCAGTGGCAAATATTTCCAGCATTTAAAAGAGCAGAAAACTTGACAATGGAAAAAGAGTTTTTTTATAAATCTGGCGAAAAAAGCCACATTCTTTTTAATTTGTTATGTTTTCTAGCAGTTTACATGTGTTCGTGTAAGGTGTTGTTGCTCTGAAGTTAAATTTTCAATATTTTTCTGCGCAATAATTATGTATTAAAAAAGGGTGTTTTACAGTATTTTAACGAAAAAAGTAAAAAAAACAAACATACCAAACTTTAAGAAAATTCAAATCGGAAAGTCCCTTATCAAATGGCAAAATCGAAAGCTCAAACACGTCAAACTAAGTCAAACGAATGGAAAATAACTGTCATATTCCTGACTTGGTTCAGCATTTCCTTATGTAAAAAATGGAGGATTAAACCTGGTTTTATAGCTAGCTTACGACACAATGTATGTGAAGTTGTCTATAAACAGATATATTTCGGGGGAAATTATTCATTCTTTGGCAGCATTATATAATCAAGTATTGATTTGTTTTGCGAACAATAGCATAGTAAATATTTTGACTGTTTTAAACATTATCTTTTCCAGGACTGCTGTCAAGAGAAATTATTGTGTATCTCTATTTATCAGTCTTATGCTTTATATTCTACAAATACAAGACAGTGAACAAAAAGAAGAAAGCAACAATTACGCAATCACAAAACCCTTCGCTGACTCAAAAACAGTCATAACATCGAAACGGAGGAACGTTTGTATGACATTATTGATGACGCAGACCTCTCAGAAGACAACTTCAAATGTCACCTGATTACCTCGATGTAATAAGCGGATCAAACAGCACCGGAAGTGGGGAAGGCAAAAATGTAGAAAACCAAGAAAACAATTTCGAGTCATTGTCAACTGATCAGATAAAAATGCTCGTAAACAAAGTAATTTGTAGTTCTTTGAATGATAGATAAAGTACCTCGTCTTCTGGTGAAGATCGCCCGGAAACAAAACAAGATTACTTAAATCCATATCAGTCCGTGGTTAAAACGTCACCACCGAATATTAGGGAGTATCTTACTTTAGCAACAGAACACAACAGGACAGACAATAGAAATGGGGTCGGTAACAAATCAGGTTCACTTAGCAATAAAAAGAATATACTTCAGTATTCAATGAAATTAGAGGAGATAGGTTTATATCGGCCTGATGAATACGAAAACTCTCCAATTAGCGTTGAATATGCAATACCTAAGCGCTGTTTACCAAGTATTCGAGGGCGAGAAACCAAGTCGTGCGAAAACTTGAATAGCAACCGGTTGAAAATTAAAACATCGTTAGGAAAAGACGATAAAAATAATCAACTAAGATTGGAGAGATGCGTTCAAAAAAGCCACCAGACTTATTAAATGAGAGAACATCATCTCTGCAGCAGAAAACTGATTAATTAAGAATTGAATGCTTCTTTTTGTAAATTTATTAGGGTATAAAAGCGTTGACCAAAACATTTTTTTTCCGCGCTTCATTCTAAAATTGTGCGCCTATAACATTACTAAAAGAAGCATTCAATACTTATAATGACGTTTTTGCTAGGATCATGAATATACGATTTCTATCAAGTTTTTCTTTTATTTTGTATGTGCACTTGATTTTCGGAGCTCGTGTCATCAACAATGTTACATTTCATTTTGAAATGAAGGTTAATTTCAGAATGACGCGAGATTGGTGTTAGCCAATCAGAATAACGCATTGTAATGAAACATACATGTAATGTAATTATTCAGATAAATGCTAAATTCTTTTCTTTTTTCTTAAGAAGCCCTTGTATGAAGTCATCCCCATATGAATAAAGAAACAAGTCACCAAGAAGAGGCACACTGGAACATTAGAATATTAAATATTTAGTTCAGTATATACGTATTATCAATTAAAAAGTTGTTCTGACAAGCCACCTATTTATCTAATGAGCTCGTAAATCGTAAATGAAATCTGATTTGTTTTTTTTTCTGTTCATTTGCGTACACCCATTGGTCGAATGGTCCTGTTTACCTCAACCTAAAGGCCAAGTGATATATTGAAAACAATTTAACGCGGTATTCAGATCGATATAACATTGTATAATAAACAGACCAATTGAGTTGTTGAATTGAACTAATCTATAAACATCATTTCGTTGGATATCGGAGGTGGTGCTATGACTAGGACTATAACGGTGATTTAAACAAGTGAAACATATAAAGATATATATATATATATATAATTAGCTATCCATGAATTTTTAGGGACTATATACAGCATCGGATTTTCAATAGTATGACGGACATGTATCTTTATTATTTCTGCACTTTACATTTAACGATGGATTTTCATTTTCATATTAGATGAAGGCCAGTTTACGAAACTCTCTCGGATTTTGCATTATATCTATTAGTTCCAAAATCATTTCTAAATGTGAATAAAACGATGACCGCTAAGCTGTTTAATATTGGATCAAGTGTATATATTATTTAACCCGTTTGCTCCGATGATAATGTGATTTAATTTTTGTGTGTGAAAATTGTTTCGCCACAACCAACATTGTTTCATACGTTTGTTACTGATCTGTGTGTGAGAATTGCCTCGCCACAGCTAGTCAACATTATTTGAAGAAATTAAACTTGTGTGTGAGAATTGCCTCGCCACAAAATTCTGACACTGAGTGTGTGAATATTGATTCGCCACTTGTAACGTGAATAGTGTGTGAAAATTGTCTCGCCACTATAGATGTAAATACCAAACCACGGATACCACAGATGTAGATGAAAGAACATTTTTGTGACAATATTGCATAAATTTGACATTTTGCTAATATGTGTCAATGAGAACACTAATTTACATGGAATTGTTAGTGACATTTGCTTCATTTATTTGTTCTATTTGATCTTATATTGAATTGGTTCTTTTGCATGCTTATATATAATTATATAGGGCTACACGTGACTGAAGTTTTAGAAGTACTATATTTGTTCTTGTTGAAATGATAACTAATCTACTTAAATTGTGCTAATAAGATTATTTGTAAAAGTTATTTTTTGCTATTTGAGTGTCTAATTGTATTAGGAATATGTGGTGAAATCAAATGATAGAAGAGGTAAAAAGTGTAATAGTGGCCAAAAATTGGTGGCCGGGATTTTGTTATAGTGGCCAAAAATTGGTGGCCGGGATTTTGTTAGAGGGGCCAAAAATTGGTTGCCGGGATTTCGTTATAGGGGCCAAAAATCGATGGCCGGGTTTTGTTTGTTAAGTGTTGAAACGTTGAACAACAGATGTAGTATGTGCCTGTCCCATGTTACAAGACTTTGGGTATAAAACCATTATATCTTGCCCCATTGCTTTCCATATTAAATTCTGCAATTATAAGCATAAATAGCTACTTTGTCTCAAATTCAAATAAAGTGGAAGTCATTTCATGTCAAAACTATACCTTATCTTGACCTGTGCTGAAAAATTTCACATATATTGAATATTAGAGCGTACTGGTTCCCGGAAGTTTGATAGTACAAAAACAGGTACTTCTGATCTGAACAACATGGCAAATGTCCCTTTTTATTATTGTGTCTTTATTGGTGGTTCATTTTTTATTTTATTTATTTGCGTTCACATTGAATCAAGTTGTGCACCAGTTTCTGTTATTATAAATCCTAGTTCAATCAGATATTGGATACGGATGAGTTAAGGATGTTCGCTACTCTGTTTCAAAATAACAAGCTTTTTAAAAGACTGTTTTAAGTTGATAGTATATAAATAAAGAAACTAAAAAAGCAGAAAAAAATGAAGGGTCCATGTGCTATTTTTCGAGATATTAGCCATTGAAAATTTGGCGGGAATAATTCAGCTTAACATTCATCAATTTAGACATAAAGACGAAGTTCTGTCTAATTATAACCAATGCTTTCTCATTGATTAGTCCACCCATGTTGGAAACGAAAAGAAAAGTTCTTAGGTCTTATTTTTTGTTGCTTGCACTTGCATATTAATTAGACGGTTTACCGGATTTGTAATAACATGAGCAACACGACGGGTGCCACATGCGGAGCAGGATCTGCTTACACTTCCGGAGCACCTGAGATCACTCCCAGTTTTTGGTGGGGTTCGTGTTGCTTAGTCTTTAGTTTTCTATGTTGTGTCTTTTGCACTATTATTTGTCTGTTTGTCTTTTTATTTTTTAGCCATGGCGTTGTCAGTTTATTTTCGATCTATGAGTTTGACTGTCCCTCTGGTATCTTTCGCGCCTTTTTTATACTGGACATCTTTACACAGAGGCAACACTTTTTTTCAGTATTATGTTTAAAGAACTGCAGAATCTTAATCATGATTATGTTTTGCAATGATATTGCTTATATTCCAATTTAATTGTTTGTATTGCAATTTTTGCTTACACTTGTTTCTTAATAAACAAGCACTGGAACCGCATATTAAAGGTTATACTAGTATTCAATATTAAAAGTGGTTTATATCCAGAACATTAATGTTGAAAGACTCTAAGCTCAAACTTATGAAAGGCTGCCTGATAATATTATTAATTAAATAATTATTTGACATTTGTATTTAATTCAACATGTTCAATGAACACAGATTTTTCACCAATGGTGAAGATGGTAAAGATGATGATTAAATGCAGTTTTGTGAGGATATCAGATACTTCTTACGAATGGACACTCTTAATTTTCGTGGTAAGTGTAATACAAAAATTGTCTTCCGTATGATAAATTAGCATCTTTCATTCATTAGAAGTATCCTCGCTTAGGGTACAATATGCTGTAAGTACGATCCCCAAAAGACGGGCGAAAGATACCAGAGGGGCATTCAAACTCATAAATCGAAAATAAACTGACAACGCTATATCTAAAATAGAAAAGACAAACGGACAAACAATAGTTCACAAAACACAACTTAGATAACTAAAGACTAAGCAACACGAACCCCACCAAAAACTGGAGGTGATCTTAGGTGCTCCCGGAAGGGTAAGTATATACTGCTCCACATGTGGCACCCGTCGTACGTTAGTACAAACCCGGTAACAAGTCTTATTCGGTCGGTCACGTTCGTGAAAAGGGGAAGGGATTGTAGTTACGACATTAGGAACATGGTCTATATAAGCACTGCACCTCTTTGGAGTTTCAAATTGTACAGTTTATCTCGTGTTTGACATACGAAAGCTCTATATAATGAATTGTGTTATTTGAATGGACGATTGCAAATATTTATATACTTTTGGAAACTTTGGGAAATAGGGATATTATTTGAAATTGATGATTATATCTGCCCTTCAGATGATTATGGGGACCTACACCTCCCAATGGGTAATTACACTGGAAAATATAACAATAGATTTTTAAAGTTTTACGTGATATAAGACAGAAAAAAATTCTTCAGTTAGAATAAGATATAGATGTAAGTATTGAAACAGCATGGTACAGAATATAAGTAACAAGGACTACGCAACACATTCATTCCATCACAAAATAATTTAATTTTGGATGTAACGCGTCTTCTAATTGGCTGACGTTATTTTGTTTATCAGCTCATAGACCAAACTCCGAAACAGTGGTGACATCTGGCTACGCTTCTTTACACCACTGCCATCAGCCCTTTTCAAAATCACAAGATTCTTCGGGTTGCGCTTAATTATTAACAAAATGATTTAAGATATTCTTCGAATTGTCAATTTTATTAAACAATTACACAATATATAATAAATTTGATAACAATCAAGTATACAGCAAGGAAATAACGCGAAGTATTTGGAACTTTTTTTTTTTTGGGTGTAGTGACTCAACTCGTACTACTCGATTATTCCCGTGTACAAATGGATGACAAAATTAAGGAGGTGTGTCGGGAAATTTACCCAGATTTATCAATTAAAGGTGAACAGCTGACTTGAATTGCAGCTATATTAAATAACAAAGATGTTGTAGTTAACCTTCCTGTTGGTTTCGGGAAGAGTGTTATTTTCCATGCTCTTCCAGGTAAGTGAAAAACCAAATTCGACGAAGATGCAGATAATTTGATCGGAACGATACCGGTTCAACGATATCAGGATATAGACTTATACTGGCAGTTCTGTAATACTTTATTTCATTCTATCCATCTTGTAACTGTTCGCACATTTAAATTAAAAAAATAAAATAAAATAAAATTGTCGTTTCGGCCATGTACATTGTAGAATGTAGTATGATCAGATGATGTACATGTACTAATTAGGCATCCTAGCAAAACATACTGATTTTGTTATTTATTTGATTTTTCACTGATGTACCTTTGATAACCCATTTTCGATATTCTGTTCCTATTTAGTTCAACGCTGTTCCAATGCATACCAAATGTAGTTAAAAGATGAAAAATCTCAATGAATTAATGAAGATGTAAAGATTTAGGTTTTTTGGTGCCTGTCCCAAGTCAGGAGCTTCTGGTCTTTGTTAGTCTTGTAATGTTTGTTTGTAATTTTAATTACCAGTGTAATACATGTACTATTAAGGTGTGAATATGGTCACATTAGCCAAAAGGTTATTATTATATTCACCTAAATAACAGTTCAAGACTCATTGAACAGGTTTTGCCTCATATAGTGATACATGTATTACTTTGTACAGTGATTTCCCTTCTATATAATTTTCTTCTATTATAAAAGAAACCGGCATCGCTGCAACAATTGATGTTCTTAAATCAATATGCATATATGTATAGTTTACACCCATAAAAGTGATAAAAATAATTACAATTTATTGTTTATTATATATGATGATCAGGAGATTCCACTCAGTCATGCCTCAATAAAATTGAGAATGGAAATGGGGAATGTGTCAAAGAGACAACAACCCGACCACAGAACAGACAACAGCAGAAGGCCACCAACAGGTCTTCAATGCAGCGAGAAATTTCCGCACCCGGAGGCGTCCTTCAGCTGGCCCCTAAACAAATATATATACTAGTTCAGTGATAATGAACGCCATACTAAACTCCAAATTGTACACAAGAAACTAAAATTAAAAATAATACAAGACTAACAAAGGCTAGAGGCTCCTGACTTGGGACAGGCGCAAAAATGCGGCGGGGTTAAACATGTTTATGAGATCTCAACCCTCCCCCTATACCTCTAGCCAATGTAGAAAAGTAAACGCATAACAATACGCACATTAAAATTCAGTTCAAGAGAAGTCCGAGTCTGATGTCAGAAGATGTAACCAAAGAAAATAAACAAAATGACAATAATACATAAATAACAACAGACTACTAGCAGTTAACTGACATGCCAGCTCCAGACTTCAATTAAACTGATTGAAAGATTATGTCTTCATCATATGAATATCAGGCACAATCCTTCCCGTTAGGGGTTTAGTATCATACCATCATAACATATATGAGAAGAACATAACCCGTGTCATGCCAACAACTGGTTTTTAAATAAATGTGTTTAGTGCCGATGCAAAGACCCTATAAGTGAATCAATATTAACGCCAAAATATGCAATCTTTAATGACCTGACAACAGTATCGTAACTATATCCCTTCTTAATAAGTCTATTTAAAGGTTTTGTTAGTTTCAGAGGTGAATACTGACATTTTTGTGCTTTATAAAGAATATTTCCATAAAAAATTGGATGTGAAATACCTGAACGTATAAGAAGTCTGCATGTTGAGCTATATTTACGAATGATGTCCTTATACCGATGATAAAATTTAGTAAATGTTTTGACTAGTTTGTGATATCGAAAACCCTGGTGTAATAATTTTTCAGTAATACATAAATTTCTCTCGTTAAAATCTAAAACATTGTTACATACACGAGCGAATCGTACAAGTTGAGATATATAAACACCGTAAGATGGTGACAAGGGAACGTCACCATCTAAAAATGGATAATTAACGATAGGAAATGAAAAATCATCTCTTTTATCATATATTTTAGTATTAAGCTTTCCGTTAATGATATAGATATCAAGATCGAGGAAAGGGCAGTGGTCATTGTTAGTATTAGCTTTATTTAAAGTAAGTTCAACAGGATAAATTTCTTTAGTATACATACTGAAGTCGTCATTATTGAGAGCCAAAGTATCATCCAAATATCTAAAAGTATTATTAAATTTGTGTATCAGATTGAACAGATCTTTTGTTTGATTTATATTATATGTTATAATTATACCCTGGCAGTTTCCTGAACATATACTGACATCTTTGTGTTGTTATCCAATAAAAAACATCGACTCATTAATTATTTGTAATATAACATTAGATTTAAAGGTCAACTGTCCTATTTGTTGTTGATCATTTGTTCAGATAGGAGCAAAATGGAATGCAAGTTGTGTTATTTCTGTAATCAGCAGAAAACTAGCAATCCCACTTTTTCTACAGCGCAATAATTGACACCTGCATGTAATCATGGTAATGTTTAAACAACTAGAAAAAGGCACTTCTGCCACCTTCATGCTTAAATTCCAATCTAAACTAATATATACCCACTAACTGAGTCAACATTTTCAATTACATAGGTCGAAAATGCATGAGGATTGTGCGATGTTGTATCAGCTGATTCCAATTGTCATAGATCTTCATTCTATACATGTACATTAAGTTAAATGCTAATATGATGTCATTTCCTTCATCTTTTTGTCATGAAGTATTGAAGGTCGTACCTTGACCTATAATGGTTCACTTTTATAAATTGTAACTTGGATGGAGAGTTGTCTCATTGGCACTCATACCACATCTTCCTATATCTATAAAATGAATTATAGTTTTGACATTGCTTTAATGTTACAGTTGGACTTATCTTGCTATAAATTTGTAGTGAGAACCCTGTAATTAATGCCACTAAGACAATTATCAACCAGATTTCAAATGAGAAGGATGTAACCAATTGTAGGTAACCATACGATCTTCAACAATGAGCAAAATACAAACTGTACAGCTTTTTGGGGAAAGACGACTTCAAGCCGTCAATTCCCTATTTGGTTGGCCAGACTTCCAAGCTTCTCACGTCAATCATTTTGTTTTTATAGTTTGGAAAACACCTCAAAATTTCATACTGATTTTATGAGAAGGAGACACAAAAATGAACAGATTGACTTTAAACACTTTTTTACACATTTCCCTTCTGTGTCTCGTAAAATTGTCGTATCTTGAGCTCTCCCTTACACTATTTACGTTTCTTTTACAATCCGGAAAAATCAGTATTACGAAATATTCTAAATATATCCAACCTAGTGACGTCATGGTTGGAATTCCACACTACGTAGAAGAAGGGATATCCTTTACTCATTATTAAAATCATTCACAGAAATCGTGTACGATTTTAAAATCGGTATTTTTTTTTTAAACATAATTATGTTTGCTATAGTTGATTCCAACATCAATGCTTTAATTTGTAGGTCAACTTTCACGGTGAACAATGGGGATACATGAGATTAGGGAGAGAAAAGACAGTTTTCATTCTTTCTGTAACTGTATTGAGAATCTTCCTCCAATACAGAAGCACCTCAATTGATGAGTAATTATCCACCAAAATAAAAGTTAATGTATCTGAACACTTAAAATGTGACATTTATTATATAATAAGTAGTCTTCCATTTAAACAAAATTTTGTGTACCAGCATAATGGTAAAAAAATTATAAAATTTTCAAATGTTGCTTTTTGTAGTTTAAACATATTTATTCATGAAATTTGCATATATCAAAATGTAGGATCTTTAAACAAGCTGCACACAGCTTATATCAATCTGATTGATTTTTGTAAGTACATGTATCCCTGTGATGAGAGTTGTAACTGGGAACTTTATCAATGGAAATTTAAAACTGAATAGACTTTTCAGTCCTCACTTTCTTGAGAAAGTTGTAATCAATTAAAAATCTTAGAGCACTGTCACAAAAAATGGAGAATGACCCTAGCCTGCAGTTTAGTGGTACACAAAAAAAAATTAAAATCTATTGTAGAAGTTATTAAATGATAGAATTCAATTGAATTTTAGATAATTAACTTTCAACTTTAATCAAATGTTTTGATTTAGAAGGTGCCGATCTCTTCCATTGGTCCAAATAGACTC
This sequence comes from Mytilus californianus, assembly GCF_021869535.1. Taxonomy (NCBI): domain Eukaryota; kingdom Metazoa; phylum Mollusca; class Bivalvia; order Mytilida; family Mytilidae; genus Mytilus; species Mytilus californianus. The sequence continues at coordinate 166,284 of NW_026262704.1, forward strand.
CATGATGAATTCTTGACTAAGGAAATGAAATTACATTAAGCAACAATTAATTTCAATATTGTCAACCTTTCTACAGGTTCTAGCTGTTCTTTTGCTCATTCTTTGTATGAAGACTATCAAAAGATACCCCAAAAAATAGAAACAATGGCCGTCTTTTCCCTCAGAGCTCTTAAGCTCTTTGATTTAATTGACACCATGACAAAATTCAAACTATAAAGACTAGCTGTCACTATAAAAATTATAGAAACTTTGTGTCATATATGTCATAGATTAAGCATGATAAGAACACAATTATTGAAAAACAGGTATGGCACTGTCATTGACACATGAACCGATGACAACCACTGAAAAAGATTCTCTTTTCCTGGGGCGGGCATGCAATAAATTGGGCAGAGTATAGAAGCTAATAAAGTTCACAATGAGTAAACACTAAGGACTGTGGACTTCACAACTGCAATTTGCATATAGGGATATTCTGCCATAAATAACAACTTTATATTGCATTATTCTCATCTTGAATGTCAAGAATGAAAATACAACTGATTAATACATTGTATCTCAAAGCAATAAGAATACACCAGAACATGTAGTATACTTCTTTCAGATTAATATATGACAAAAATATTAATTTATCTTGCTTCTAAAATATCAAAGGCAAGTAAGTTTAATCAAACAATCCCGAAAAATGAATTAAATGTTATGTTTAAGGTAGATGGGAAGTCTAAATTATAATCCATAGAATTTTTTAATAATTTGTCAAAATGTAGTTTATATCATGCTTTTTTTTTAAATTATAAAAAGAATGGGTCACGGGGCTTATTTTCACGCTACAGGTTGTGCAAAATTGATAGATTTTGTATAGATTATGCATGGAAAACGCAATTTCTGCCATAAAACGAAAACTACACCATAGAATTTCGAGATAAAATATGAGAAGATAGCTCTAATATTATACTTTCAGATAAGAAAAAGAAAAAATGGGGTCACGGGACCCGTTTTCTTGCTACATAATAAAATAGGTAAATTCCTAACACATTCTATTGTAAAAGTAACTTGATCTGAATTATCTGCCCTTACATTTGAGTTGCCTCCCCTTATGTGGCAAAGTTGGAAACAATTGAATCAAACAAAAGTATTCTGTTTTTTTGTAAAATACAACCATAAATATAATAAAACATGTCATTTTCTATATTAATATGAAAATTCTTACACATGAATTACCCACTACTCTCAAAATTGGCACATTTTATTAAAGATCTAGACCGATTATTTTCTGGTATTTCAAAATCCAAGAATGAGGAAGACACCCTATCTACCTTAAAATGTAGTTAAAAAAGTTTGTTCAATCTTATAACTTGATCACATTATGATACAATTTTCAAGTATACCATTAATTTCATCATTGGATACACATGTTTTGAGTACTTTGTTAAATATTTATATTCTTTCAGAAATTTCAATACAATGTTGCAAAACCATGAAAAGGGACCTATGTAGCTACTATTTTTTTATTAAGTTTTTGTTAGCAGTTATACTACATTCATCATGTTCATGACAGAATTATTTACATAAAATCATTAAGTTTTCAAGTGTTGAATATTTTTATACGACCGCGTATATTGGTATGACGTTGGCGTTGGCGTCGTCGTCGTCGTCCGAAGACACATTGGTTTTCACACCATAACTTTAATCTAAGTGAATGGATCTCTATGAAATTTTACCATAAGGTTCAATACCACAAAAGGAAGGTTGGGATTGATTTTGGGGGTTATGGTACCAACAGTTAAGGAATTAGGGGCCAAAAATAAGCATTTTTGTAACTTCCAGACAATAACTTGTGTGTTAGTCTATGGATCTCTCTGACATTGTACCACAAGGTTTCATATCACAAAGGGAATGCTTGGATTGATTTTGGGGGTAATTGCCTCAAAATTTTAGGAATTAGGGGCTAAAAAGGGGCAAAAAACAAGCATTTTTTCTAGTTTCATGACAATAACTTGTGTGTAAGTGTATGGATCTTTCTGAAATTGTACTACAAGGTTCCATATCACAAAGGGATAGCTGGAATTGAGTTTGGGGGTAATTGCCCAAAACGTTTTGGGAATAAGGGGCCAAAAATAAGCATTTTTCTAGTTTCCAGACAATAACTTGTGTTCAAGTGTATGATTCTATCTGAAATTGTACTGCAAGGTACCATACCACAAAGGGAATGCTGGGATTGATTTTGGGGGTAATTGCCTCAAAATTTTAGGAATTAGTGGCCAAAAAGGGGCAAAAAACAAGCATTTTTGTAGTTTCAGGACAATAATTTCTGTGTAAGTGTATGAATCTTTCTGAAATTGTACTACAAGGTTCCATATCACAAAGGGAAAAAGCTGGGTTTGAATTTGGGGGTAATTGCCCTATACGTTTAGGAATTTATGGCCAAAAACAAACATTTTTCTAAGTTTCCGGACAATAACTTGTGTTCAAGTGTATGGATCTCTCTGAAATTGTACTGCAAGGTACCATACCACAAAGGGAAGGCTGGGATTGAGTTTTGGGGTGATGAATCATAAGGGGGTTCAAAAAATTTGGGGTGGGGGATTTTTTTTCCTTTTTTTTTCTTTAAAATTTTCCATTTTTAAGTTGGTTAAAATATGATACGGTTTGATCAAAATTGAAATATTGGGGTTCTTTGATATGCTGAATCTAACCGTGTATTTAGATTCTTAATTGTAGGTCCCGTTTTCAAATTGGTCTACATTAAGGTCCAAAGGGTAAAAAATTAAACTTATTTTGATTTTAACAAAAATTGAATTCTTGGGTTCTTTGATATGCTGAATCTAAACATGTAGTTAGATTTTTGATTATGAGCCCAGTTTTCAAGTTGGTCCAATTTGGGGTCCAAAATTAAACTTGATTTGATTTCAACAAAATTGAATATGTGGGGTTCTTTCATATGCTGAATCTAACCGTGTATTTAGATTTTTGGATTTTGGGCCTCGTTTTTAAATTTATCCACATTGAGGTCAAAAGGGTCCAAAATTAAACTTTGTTTGATTTCATTAAAAATTGAATTCTTGGGGTTCTTTGATATGTTGAATCTAAACATGTGTTTATATTTTTGATTATGGGCCCAGTTTTCAAGTTGGTTCAAATTGGGGTCCAAAATTAAACTTTGTTTGATTTCAACAAAAAATGAATATATGGGGTTCTTTGATATGCTGAATCTAACCATGTATTTTGATTTTTGGGCCCTGTTATCAAATTGGTCCACATTGAGGTCAAAAGGGTCCAAAATTAAACTTTGTTTGATTTCATCAAAAATTTAATTCTTTGTATTCTTTGATATGCTGAATCTAACCATGTATTTAGATTTGAGATATTGGACCATAATACATTTGTAGGTAAATTAAAAAAAATTAAGTTCTTAGACCACATTAATTCTGTGTCAGAAACCTATGCTGTGTCAAATATTTAATCACAATCCAAATTCAGAGCTGTATCAAGCTTGAATGTTGTGTCCATACTTGCACCAACTGTTCCTGGTTCAACCTCTGCCGTCGTATCAAGCTGTGCCCAGCGGAGCATTTTATTGTTGAATTATTCCCCATATTTACTAATGAAAATAACTTTTGAGTATATTATTGTCAGTTTCAGATCATAAAAATATTTTTCCACAATTTCACAAAAAAAGATCACATGAATGTATACCCAAATGTTAGCGTTTTATCAATAAAGACTACAGAAATTAAAAGAAAAACTACATCTTATGATCTTACATTCTAAAATAATATAAAAACAACATTTTACGATACCATTTTGTTTCCTGATTTCTTATTAAAAACTCATTTTTAGAAAGAAAGAAATTACCTTTGCTTTTTATATTTCAATGATGTCATAGCATATTTGAATATTGAGTAACATTTTTTGTACTCATTAATTTATTAAATTGTCAAAGACATATACTGCTACACGATAATATGGACATTTTATATCATGTATATCAAAAGTCTCTGTGAAGTGAAAAAATTCAAATCTGAATTGTGTATAAAAATTGATTGTTGTAGATATATATTTTATAGGGGTACTGAATCTGTATAAAAAAACAAACAAAGTGCTGGTCATATTGCCCCTAACATCCATCATCAAAGAGCAAAAGGAAAAACTTGACAAAATAGGAGTTAAATCAGTGGCATTGAGTCAAAAATGTACTCTGTTAACAGATGAGGAAGCTGATGGTGAGTATACATTACAATGATTGTCCTCATTAAATAAGATTAAGTCATTTAAATAATTTTCCTTAAATACTTAAATTCTACTAATTATCATTTGTAAAAGTATGCAATTCATGTGAACAATATTAATTACTGTAACACAACAAGATAGTTAGTTAACAGTTTATTTATTTACGCCAAATGAGCCGATGTGTTCCATACAGTAAATACATAGGTATATATACAGAATATAACAGTTTGTCAAAGTTTCTATTAATTTGACAATAATAGTTTTAATTCTAAAGGTACATGGATGAATATCTATTAAGTTGACTCTAATTGACATGTTTTGACCAAGCTGGAAATTGATAGTTGTAGAAAACACGTATGTCCAGTCTTTTAACTAATTGTTATTACAACATGTCACCATCTGGTCTGCATGTAAACATGTTTTTAAAGTTATATGCAACGTAGTGGTCAATTAAAACAACCTTTCCCAAGGTCATGATTTTCTTAATAGATATTCCCCTGTATTTATTTTATTCAATTTAATAAACATTTTGAGAATATATAATCATAAATATAAATATAAATATATATATATATATAAATATATATATATATTTTAAGCCCATCATATTGTCACATTCCTCCCTTTCTTAAGAAATATAATTTTATATTTTAGTTAAAATCGGTGACAATATGAATGCTTACAAATTCCACAAAAAAAAACAATATTCATAAACAAAATCATTTCAAAAGTTCAACAACATCTAAATATCCAGCAATGTATAGTTCATACAATTCTTGTGTGAATAACTAAGTTCTTATAGTTCTATCATAACACTCTTCGTAACATCAAATATCGGAACTTCTTAATTCTAGAAAAAGGCGCAACCATCAACGGCGGACTGTCTTCATAACCCCGACTCCGGTGAACTGCTCCTCCGATCGTCGTTGTCAACTCCAACAATCCGTTTGTTTATCTGCAACGCCAATTCCCGTCATTCAGAAGTACTGCAACTACTCCGACTATCGTTGATAACTCCGACTTCCATACGATCCACCATTAGTCGTTGATATACTCCGACCTCCATGTGATCCACCATCAGTCGTTGATATACTCCGACCTCCATGTGATCCACCATCAGTCGTTGATATACTCCGACCTCCATGTGATCCACCATCAGTCGTTGATATACTCCGACCTCCATGTGATCCACCATCAGTCGTTGATATACTTCGACTTCCACGTGATCCACCATTATTCGTTGATATTACTCCTAACTGACCTAGCTTACCTACCCTGTTGATTCAGGGTCCCTGACTAGGTTGCTCAGTTATCACCGGCTGAAACAATTCAGGCAAATCTACCTGTGATGTTGTAGAACGATTCCCTCTACCAATATAAAGTTATGTGATCGTATAGTTTTATTTACATCTAAACGTCTGCGTTGTGTCCAAAAATCAAAGCCAATATCCAGTGTTCTTTTCCAATCATCATTCTTGTGGTCAGTTAACTAGATTGCTACTACTCATTGTTTGACAAGTTGAGTACTGGATAATGGGTCTTAGTGGCTGGTTCTAATAGTGGTCCAGAAGCTATTTTAACATCTCTGGAGGCAGTACCATCGCCCTCAACATTAGTTGACACCACTTGATCGCCACCAAGGTATCTTGTGACTATTTGAACCTCTTTATTATTATTCATTCTCTTGGCTAAACACCTATTCTTAATATTTTGACGATATTTATAAAATAAATATAACATAATCCCTATAGTGAAAGCAACAAAAAATAAATTAATGCATTTAAATAAGTTCTTACTGCTTTAATTTGGCAAATGAAATTATCAATGTGTTATCTATTTTAAATAGAACAAAAAAAAACTCTAAAGTTTTATGGAAAAAAAAACAAGAAATATTTTTTTCTCTCGGAAGGACTGAAAATGGTTTGAATAAGGTTTGACATTCAACCAACACTTTCCTTCCTTTTTCATAAACAAAGCTGTGATTCAGAGATTACTGATATTAATAGGATTTCTAAACAATCAACATTTTTTCAGCGATCCATCTGAAGCGAGAATTAGAATGATTAATCAAAACAAAATTATTTTATATACACATATATTTATTTAAAAACAATCATCACGAAGCCTACGTCTACGTCGTGTTAGTCGTGCATTTTATTAAGATAACAAGAAATGTTTGAGAGAAAACTTAAAATTAATTCGTCTTTCTTTGCAGACTTTTTAACAATTCGTTTAGTTTTCTTTGGTATTCTAATTTCATCAACAGACATTTTTTGACTACTTTCTGAATTATACCCATCGGAACTATTATTATCTGACATTCTATAACCGGAACCGGAAGTAACGGAAGAATTTTCATCCTCCTTTTCGCGTCGGTTTCTGTTTGCTATTTTCTGTTTTAATTCAGCGAGCGGAATATTGTCCTCGTCGGACGATGTTTCTCGTTCTTGTCGGTAACGATTTATGAGTCTTTCTCGAGGATTAGCGTCCGGAAGTTCACTTTCACTACCGTCACTGTCCTCGGGAGGTACAACATAATTTGTTTTCCTTAATTGCCTACCTTCTATATTTGTTGGAATAACCCATTCATCAATCTTAGCTTTTTTAAGGTGTTCTAAATGGACTTTTCTAGCGACAGACCCATCTAATTGGTTTTTAAGGACAAAAGTTACCGGAGAAGTTTTCTCAATTATTCTGTAATAAGGTTTCCACTTAGTGTCTAATTTACTTTTTCTTAAATGATTTTTGTAATATACTGGATCACCAATTTCTAAATTTATTTCTTGTCTATTTTTATCTGCGTTTTGTTTTTGTTTTTCTTTAGATTTCTTCAAATTTCTATGAACTAAAACGAAAGATTTATGTTGTTGTTCTAACAAAATCTTGTGCGGATCTTCACCTACATATTTCCTTCTAGGTTTTAACAGATTATCAATTGGAAGAACAGGATCTCTATTGTATAAAAGAAAAAATGGAGAAAATTTTGTTGATTCATTTTTTTGAAACCTAATAGCTGCTATTGTTTGATTTAAGCATACGTCCCAAGTAGACGCGTCACTTTGCAATTTCTTTGCCATGACGTCATGAAGCGTCCTGTGAAATCTTTCTACTTTCGCGTTTCCATGTGGATGATAAAAAGAAGTTGTTATGTGACTTATATTCAATTCTTTTAAAGTTTCTTCAAATATTTTGGAGGTGAATTCACCGCCATTGTCTGACACTATAACCAAAGGCACAGAAAAGTTTGGAATTATTTCTTCAATTAATAAATGAACAACATTTTCCGAAGTTTTATTTGGAACAGGAAAAGCCAAAGGCCACCCACTGTAATGACAAACAAAGCTAACAATATACTTATTTCCTGACAATGATGTAGGATAAGGTCCAGATAGATCTACCCCTATCTTAGCAAATGGAAATGGTGGTATATCAGATATTTGTAATAAAGGTTTTGTTTTACCTGCACTTTGAGATTGACAGATAACACAGGAATTAATATATGAATTTAGTTCTTTATATAACTTTGGCCAAAAATATTTTTGCCTAATTGAATCGTGACATTTGTCGATGCCCAAATGACTTAGGTTGTCATGATAACTTTTAATGACCTCATTTCTTAATTGTAATGGAATGTAAAGCCTTAATTTTAAATCATCATCGGGGTGAGAAATGTAATAAAGTATATCATTGATAATAATATGTTTATTATCAACACTCCTTGAAGCTTTACCTGTGTTAATTTGATTAATAATTTCCGAAAGTTCTATGTCTAAAGATTGTTCAATTTTCATGTCATAACCAGGAATCGTGCATTCCTTAACGCTTAATTGGTCATCTTCCTTATAGTCACAACTTGCAAAATCTTTTGGATTGAACTGATTTGAGTTCAAAGTATTGATCTGAAAAGCCTTGTCACTTATATCTACTTCAATTGTTTCATTTTGGTTTTGATTGTTTTCTTGACCCGGAGGTCTTCTTGAAAGATAGTCAGCAATAATGTTATCAGTTCCCGCAAGCCATTCAATCTTGCAATTATAACTTGCAATACCTAAAGCCCAAAGCTGTAATTTCTTGTTACATTGTGGCGAGAGCAAAAGGTACTTTAAAGGTTTGTGGTCAGTTCTGATAATAAATTCAGCCCCATGAAGATAATGATCTAATTTCTGTAATGCATAATGAATGCTAAATGCTTCTTTTTCGATAGTAGACCATCTAGACTGTGTATCAGACAATTTATGAGATAAAAAATAAATAGGTTTTTCTTTTCTTAAACATGGTAAATGAGTTTCTTCCTCCTCGCAAGGTTGCGTAAGACATGCACCTATGGTATCATTAGACGCATCAGTATATAAAACATAAGGTTTCTTCAAGTCTGGGTATGCTAATAAAGGAGTCACAGTTAAACTATATTTTAAAAAATCAAAAGCTTTTTGACATTCCTCATCCCATTGAAACTTAGCATACTTTTTTGTTAGAGCAACTAAAGGTATAGAAATTTTTGAAAAATTTGGAATAAATCGTCTATAGTATGAACACGCCCCTATAAAACTTCTTACTTCCTTAACAGTAACAGGGTTTGGTAAAGTTTTTATTGCTTCGACTTTGCCATCGTCCGGTTTTACACCGTCGATATTGATTTTAAATCCTAAATAATTGGTTTCTTTCTGTAAAAATTGACATTTCTTTAATTTCAACTTCAAATTATGTTGCCTTAATCTGTCAAATACTTGCTGAATATGATCAAAATGTTCTTCTAGAGTTTCAGAAAATATCAAAATATCATCTATATACGAGATAGCAAATTTTAGGTCTTGTAAGACTATCTCCATCAATTGACTAAATACAGCAGGACTATTTTGTAACCCAAATGGCATAACATTAAATTCAAAAAGTCCTCGATGACACACAAATGCTGTTTTTGATTTATCTTCGTCTGCCATCTGGACTTGCCAAAATCCACTGCGAAGATCGATTAGGCTGTAGAACTTTGCAGCCCCTAAAAGGGTCAATATATCGTCGATAACCGGTAACGGATATCGGATCGCTAATGTATTAGAGTTTAAATTTCTGAAATCAATGCAGAAACGTGTGGTTTTATCCTTTTTATCCACTAATACTACTGGTGACGAATAATTACTGTTAGACCTTCGAATAATGTTTGCTTCTAACATGTCAGTTATTGCCTTATTGACTATTTCCCTTTTATGTAATGGAGTTCGATATGGTTTCAATTTAACCGGGGGGTTATCACCCGTGTCAATCCTCATTTTTACAGTGTCAGTTTGACCTAATTCAGTATCCTTAAAAGCAAAAACATCTCTATTATTGTTCAATATTTGTAACACCCTACCCCTATAAGCATCAGGAACATTAAGATCAGTTTCAAAAACATTCTCAATTTCAGAGTGTTCTTGAGTAGATTCAAGTGAGACAACATTTTCTTCTAAAACCGGTGAAGCCCTGCCTATTGCTATGCCCCTTCTAAATTTATAAGTTCTATTCGTAGTATTAACTATAAGAACTGGCATTTGACGTTTTTCATTAATTTTTGCAACTGAATTAGCAACCATTAAACCTGGTTGAGAACTCAAATGCCCCTTAGTAATTGGTGAAATTTCAAAAGATTTAGAACTTGAAAAGGTATAATTTTTATTACCTTTTACATAACAGATATTGCTAGTCTGAGGTTTAAAGACAGTGGTACGAGCAAGTCTAACAATTGAAGCTATGTGAATATCTTCTACTAATGGTACATAAGTTTTATTTACCCTTAAACACCCCAAATCAAAATAAACTCTAACACCAAATTTAACTAACCAATCACGGCCCAAAATTGCATTTCTGTTCATGTCAGATACCACATAAAAGGTATGATTCATTTTGTTTCCTTTCATGTTAAAGTCTAAATTTATACTTCCCAAAACATTTAAAGAAGCCCCGTTAACTCCTTGTAAATTGACTTTTCTTTTTTCTAATTTTGGTAATCCTTTAATTGAATTGTAAATTTTATTATGCAATAAAGATACTGAAGCTCCACTGTCAATTAAACTTCTAACTTTCATATGTGCTATTTTAATCAAACAAGAATTTGGATTTCCCGCCAAATTAATTTCATAAGTTTCGACTTGATCAGTTTCACTTTGAGTTATGTTTTCGGTTATGTTACCCAAAGGTATTTGTTCATGATAAGGTTCAATGTTTCTATTTTGTACGTTTGAATTTCGCGCTCTAACTACTTTATTTCTGTTAAATTTTGAATTTCGCGCCATTTGTACTTTGTTTACTTCCGGTTTTGAATTAAAATTTCGCGCTATTTTTACTTTGTTTACTTCCGGTTTTGAATTAAAATTTCGCGCCATTTTTACTTTGTTTACTTCCGGTTTTGAATTACGATCGTTAGAATGTTTAAAATAACTTTGATTCCAGTGATAGGTAAAATTGTTAGAACATGCATTATTAAAGTTTGTTGATTTGTTATTTAATTTTTTTAACCATGATTCATATATATTATATACAGGTTTTGTATTTCCATAATTAATTTTTCTCTCAAACATCTTATTTCCCCTTATTCCCTTAAAAGTCTCCCTATTGGCTTCAGCATAAAGAGACCGTCTTAGTTTAAATTTTCTCTTGGTTTCCCGAATTGTTCATTTGGTCTTGCTCTACAATTTCTTTGATAATGACCTGGTTTACCACAATTCCAACAGAAGAATGTTCCTCTTGATTGTCCTGTTAAGTTAGGATTATTTTGGACAGAATTAAACCTTCTAGGAGGATATGAATTTACATTATTACTTAGCGTGTTGTCATTAAAATTCCTTCGGGGCACATGTAATTCGGCACGCGAACTTACTGTGTTTACATGAAATTATGCATTATTATCCCTACAATATTTTGCCTTATGGCCAAATCGCTTACAATAGTTACATTTTACACCTATTTCTCGGTAATGTGATACGTCCATTGGTGTAATATTACGCTCATTACCGTTACTTTTTTTCAAGTCAAATTTTCGTCTTAATTGCGTTTCAGCCATTGCCGAGTTTACTGCTTGAGCCAAAGTTTGTGGATTTTCACGCATTATTTTCATTCTCAAATAATCTTGATACAACCCGTTTATGAAAAAGTTAACTAATTGAAGTTGAACAATTGGTTGATTGATATCTTGCCCTCTAAAAGCATCTGTTGCTAAAGTTAAAATTCGTTCTCCAAATATGGGAACATTTTCGCCAACTTTCTGATGAACCTTATTCAGAAGTTCAAATGCATATGATGCATCAGGAATATGCCCATAACGAAAATTCAATTGAGTTTTTAGATTATCCCAACTGTTATTTCCGGCATCTGTTTCTCTTAACCACCTAGCAATGAAATCACTTACTGGCCCTACAGAAGTTTGATAACATACCATTTTACAATCGTTCGGATTTAAATTGGTAATCATTGCATATTTTTCTATGGATCGAATCCATTGAGAATATTTTTCTGAATTTGAACCATCAAAGCCTTCAACTATCGAATTGACACCGTTTGCAGTTAATTTTTGAGTAAGACTTTGAACTTGTGTTGCTAAATTTTGAAAAACTAACCCTACATTAAATTCTTGTTCAGCCATTTTTGAGAATATAATAATAAAGATTATCAAATAAAATTTCACTGTACCTTTCTTTAGAATTCGTCCTGGCACGGTACACCACAAAGACTGTGTAACACAACAAGATAGTTAGTTAACAGTTTATTTATTTACGCCAAATGAGCCGATGTGTTCCATACAGTAAATACATAGGTATATATACAGAATATAACAGTTTGTCAAAGTTTCTATTAATTTGACAATAATAGTTTTAATTCTAAAGGTACATGGATGAATATCTATTAAGTTGACTCTAATTGACATGTTTTGACCAAGCTGGAAATTGATAGTTGTAGAATACACGTATGTCCAGTCTTTTAACTAATTGTTATTACAACATGTCACCATCTGGTCTGCATGTAAACATGTTTTGAAAGTTATATGCAACGTAGTGGTAAATTAAAACAACCTTTCCCAAGGTCATGATTTTCTTAATAGATATTCCCCTGTATTTATTTTATTCAATTTAATAAACATTTTGAGAATATATAATCATAAATATAAATATAAATATATATATATATATAAATATATATATATATTTTAAGCCCATCATATTGTCACATTACTACACCTTATTACATGCATGCGAATGATAACATTTGGATAAATAAATGTATATTCAGTTATAAAAGTCAGTTTTGGGAGATTCTCTTCATACATCATCATGCTCATGATCTGATTCAGGTTTTAATTAAAAAAGAGTGAATCTTTTCAATAATCATACTTTAAAGTTTTGTATTGAATCAGATATTGAGAAGTTTGAAGGGTGGCGAGATGCCTGGGATCGAATCCCTTTTAGAGGAGAAGCCCTTCCTCCTAAAACTGAATTGTATTAATGCATTTTTTATACCTTAATATGTTTAGAATCAGAAACAGTGTTGAAAAGCAGTGTTATATTAGTCCATCCTGGGGCCGTTATAAATGCAGAAAAAGGTGTTGAGATTCTAACATCTTTATATGGGAAAATTGGGGCCATAGTTGTAGATGAGTGCCATAAAATAGATGATTTGTAATTCAAAATGTTTTGAATTTCCACTTTTTGATTTCTTTTCAAACAGATGTGTGTTTGTTCTATGACTTAATGTTAATTTGTTGCATTCATTTTTTTGTTTTTAACCGGAATTCAAATGAAAAATCTGTTATTGTTTTCAGGATGCATGTTGGGTGGGTGGTTGCAAAACAGTGTCAGCTCATTTACATGCAGAGGCTTTGAAAATTTCATTTTTTTAAAAATTTTGATATGCTGTTTCCTTGGACTATAAACTTAAGGTCAAGTTCACTTTTCATGATATGATGTACTCTCATTTTTGAGTTTTCATCTTTTTAGAAGTCCAAATATACTATTCTCATATGATTGAGTTATTTCCCTTTGAACCAAAATTATTAAGAAGTATTGTTTAATAGAATGATTGACTACATCAGGAGTCAGATTGACTATTTTTACTGCATTTTGTACTGGATACTTTTATATTTTGGACAAAATCAATTAATTAGCTACAAATAAAATGAGAACACAAAATAATCGTCAGCAATTCAGATAAGCAAAAATGTTCTAAATCCTGATTTATAGTATCGTCCACAATTATGATAATGTACATAGAATCAGTTGATGGTATCAGGCTATTTGGAGTCTCTCTTTGTATTACTATAAATAAAAATTGTATTTATAAATATTATTAAAACTAAATGTTTCAGCTTTCATAAATTAATTTCTTTTGGTTTTATAACCTAGAAATGTATCTAGACATTTCACATCTAACAGATTGTGAAAAAAATATTTTTTTAGAGCAAACAGTTTAAATGTTGATTAGATAAACATATTACTACATTTACTATGTGTATTTTCAATATAATGAATTTGTGATGCTGAAGCTTGCTTTTTTTCTATTTATTTTCAGGGGAAAGGACTTTAGAAAAAGCTTTGCAGAATTATACATCCTGAGATCTTTTTTCCCCAAGGCTCCTTTTGCATGTCTGAGTGGGACATTGACCAAACAACATATAAAGAGTTTGACAAAATCTTTACATCTTGCAGATGTTGAATATATATCAGTAAACCCTGACAAACCAAATTTATTGTTGCATTGTTTTAGAAAAGACAAAGGGGACTCTTTTACTGTAATAGAAAGTATATTAAAAGAACAGGTTGACAAACTCTACAAATCCAGAGAAGAATTTCCGGTTACACTAATGTTTATGCCATTGCAATATATTTTACATGCAATGTGCTATGCATATTTTGTTTTTGGTGGCAGAGAAATTTTCAACCTTAATAATGCATTATTTGGTTGCTTATATTCAAACCAGGATGAAGAGGTAATGTCTTGTATACTGTCTGATTTGCCCCAGATTTAGATTAATTTTTACCACTAGTGTAGTTGGCATGGGATTCGACCCTCCTTCAGTGACCCATGTCATTCATTGCAAACCTCCAAGAAATTTGACCAACTATTTGCAATAAATTGGTCGTGCAGGTAGGAGGGGACAGTCTGCAAAAGCAACTCTGCATTTTAACAAATCAGATATTTCAAGAAATCTTCCTGGAATTCAGGATGATATAATTAATTACTGTCATTCCGATTTATGTTTGGACATCGGAAAATTAGGATTAATTTTGAGTGTATATCATCTTTTACAAATCATTAGAGAAACAGATTCCAAAAAATCAATACTGAAATTTTAACTTGTGTACACAAATATGTCATTGCATACATTTCAACATTGTATATCCGCCAATATTTATCGACAGAGTTATCGATCCTGAATAGGACTGATATAGTTGGGTAAGCTACCACCAAAGCTCGTGCAATACGATATTTCTCCACTCTCTACATCTAAATTGCAAATATTAAAAACGCTTGGCCAGCCTCGCATTGAAAATCTAACTGTCTCGAGGGGAGAAATATCGTATCACACTCGATGCAGTGGTAGAATCTATTTAAATTGCCAATCAAAGTAATTGAAATGCTTTAAAGCCTAGAAAGAATCATATTACTAAAGTTAACATTAAATTGTGTGATATTAAGGTGGTTTTTATTTCAGCTAGATTCCAATTCTTGGCTTTAATATCCTAGAAGTGACAAGACATACATGTACAGTACATGATACTATCTAGTAGCTACATTAACTAGTCATCATAATAATTCCATGACCGCACTTTAGACCTTTTTGATGTTTTGAATATAGTTATACAAAAGTCATGTATATCTACAGATATGATCGAAGTACATGTACTATGAAAATTTTTACCAGGTCTTATCATATGACGACTAGTCAGACAAATTTTGTTCAGAATTCTGACAGGAATTTTTACAAAATTGCCAGGGGTTACAATACATGAATATAATTTGTCATGGAGTTTACTGTAACGGACCAGCTATTTTTAGAGGCTGTCTTATGATAATATCAGAACTATGATATGTCTGTGCAACTGTTACTCTAAAATGTGGGAGATACATGTACATCATATTATTACACACTATTAATATATATATACAAGTAGTAACCCAGGTATCAGTTATATAAAGATAGTTTGAATACATAATGATGATACAATGTGCAGATACATGAAATGTGTTTTATAAAGTATGTAAACAATGAAGAATATGAACATATTAAAAAAAGACAGACAAAATATTTGTTATGAAATTGATGTAAATGTAATAGGTTGGACACTTAGAAGTACAATAATGCAAAAGAAAATTAAAAGCATTTCTAGCCCAACAACATAATCTCTTTTTGTTATATGATCCATGCATGATAAACAATAAAATTACCACACCTCAGATTGTTCCCAGTATTATTATTATTATTATTATTATTATTTTTTTTTTTAAATTCTTTATAATTTTATTTGAAATGTACATTTGTTAGAGATACATAAAGTACCGGTACCTTATCCCGGCCTCGTTAACGTTAGTATATATCATTTCAGTGATAAGGTTAGTACTTGTTAGTACACGATATACAGTTTTGCTAATAAATAATATGTAACAGAATAAAAAGAAATTAATATGTTATATTATAAATCTTAGTTTTAGAAGATAAATTATTTTTTTCTGCAACCAAATTGTAGACTGAAGTTTTTATATTTGCCTTGTTTATTTGTCAATATTTCGTAATGTTGGAGAAGTTCATTTTTAAAAATTTCAAACACATTGATTTGTTTTGTTTTCTTCTCGGATATATAATATACTTTATATATAATAAAAAGTATGATTGTTAGAAAATCGTTAATATTATAATAATTTGTATCATTTATCTTGTATCCATACAAAAGTGATGCAAGTGATATTATATGATGTCCTATTTTAAGTGTGTCTAGTATTAGTTTTATTTGATCCCAAAATGATTTAAGATATTTGCATGTCAAAAAGTAATGTTCATAATCTTCAATGACATTACATATATTACATAAAGGAGTTTTAGTTATTTTCCAAGAGAGTAAAATGTAATGTAGAAATTTCCATCTTAACATTCTCAATTTATTATCTTGGATATTGTTAAAGATAAAGTACAACATTTGTTCTCTTTTCCTTGTATTGTTATCTAAATTAAGAATTCTGTCCCATTTTTGAAATCCTATCGCTTTCTCATAATATCTATTTAAAAGGGAGATGTAGATATCTTTGGAGGAAAATGTTTTTATTGGTACCATTTTCCCTTCTCTATCTTGGAATTTAAATTTGGAGTCGGTAGCGACTTTTGTTTTAACTGATTCTTCTTTTATCAACTCTTGTAACCACTGTTTTGGTATTGCTTTCATCAATTTAGTATCAATTAGTCTTTTTACCCAATTATTATTTATGGATTCTATATATTTATCTAGATCCATGATTTTAAGCCCGCCAGCATGATATTTTTACTTATTATCGCTCTTTGAACTTTTTCTGGTTTATTATTCCATATAAAACTATATATTATTTTTTTTAATTTTACGAGGTATTCTTTACCAATTTCTGTTACTGATGCAACATAGGTGATATTTGGTAGGATTAGTGATTTAACAAGAGTTATTTTACCTAACATAGTTAATTTTCTTTTATTCCAATGAATACTTTTGAACAGACTGAGGCTATTACGATCTGTCAAATGTGGATTAAAATTGCAGGTTTGAAAAATAGAATATGCTTTCAATCTTTATTAGTTGATAATAATAGTTGATTTGCGATAACATTTCTTGGAATCACTGTACAGTAGTCTAAAATAAAATTTCATGTTTACAATGGGAAGTGCTTTATGATACACGTAATTTGATTGGATGACTAATCAGATTCTACACCGGATGTCTATGAACAAAGTATAGTAGTCAGCCGAGAACCAGCTTATTCTTCTGATGTTTCAGTCTCGTTGAAATCTTGTTCGGGAATTATTTCCAAAACATGTGATACAAGTGGGAACTATAAATGAAACTAAACTATGTAAAAAAATATTGTACTTATAATAAGTAGTTTTTGAGTAATAAGATTTTTAATTTTTTATAAGCAATCCGGTTAGTGTCATCAGCCAAAATGTTGAGAAAATGGTTCAAGTGTACAAAGAAATAATTTTACAAAAATATGTACATTTTCTTTTCAAATTCTTAGATATGTATTTTTTCAATCATTCATAACAAAGAAGTTGATACAATGCGCTTTTTGTTCTAAAAAAAAAGAGAAAAATCCCAAATTTACAAAATTTACAGCATGGTCAATTTGACTCGAAAAAGCAACACAATTTCATAAAACTTTCTTACACTAACACCGACCTATAGTTTTTTTTAAGTTGAATTTATTCAGATTGGTCCACTCCATCTTTAGTGTAAGGATGGAAAAAAATTTAATTGTGAAACTGTGATAATAGCCCAAAAATGGGTAAAAATTGATGACAAATGGGAAAATCATAAATATGGGGTACTTTCAAATGGCCGTAGCAAAAAAAGAAGTGCACCACCATATGATTTTTCTCCAATTAATTACTTGTTTACAGTCATATAAACCCAACAATCAGGTTAAGAAGAAAAGTTTAATTCTAGAATTTTTTGGCTCGTCAGAGATGTACATCCTTAAAATAGAACAAACGTTTTTTGTTTATTATCTTGAAAACCTCTATGAGAATAGAGAAAATCTTAACAGGAACAAAAATGTTCAGAATGTTGAATTCTATCTACTGTCTATTTGGGTCAAAACAATCAGCAGACTTCTAATATTATAGGAGTTATTGGCCTTAAATGAGGAATTTTACCCTTTTTTTAATTTAGATAACAATAAGGAGATGTGGTATGATTGCCAATGAGACAATTATCCACTCAAGTTCAAATGAAGTGGCTGTTAGTTATTATAGGCATTCGTACGGCCTTCAACACTGAGAAAACCAATATCGTATAGTCGGATATAAAAGGCTGCGACATGAAAAATATAAAATATTTCAATTGAAAAAACTAACGATCCAATTTATAGCAAAACAATTTACGAAAAACAAATATGACAGACATGAACCAACGACAACTATATAAGTACAGGCTCCTGACTTGGGACAGGCACATACATAATGTGGCGGGGTTATATAAACATGTTTGAAGTCGCCAAGCCTCCTTACCTGGGATAGTGGTACAACATAAGAACAAACTATAAAAATCAATTGAAAAGAGTTTACCTCATCTGACAGATCGATACACCGCAGAAAAACACATCGGAATTGCCAGGGTATTTATACATCCCTGGAAACACCCCCCCCCCCCAAAAAAAAAAAAAAAAAAAAAACCAAACCAAACCACAAAGTATAGATCTGAGAGTACTCGCAGTTACTGACAGCTAGTTCAAAGCCAATAACGACTTATAAAAACATCACGTATCTAAGACAACAATATCAATCAGTACACCTCCAACATCCAATGGATTTAGTGTAAAGATGTCATTAACAGTTAGAGAAAAACTTGACCTTGTGCAATGCCAAGATACAGGTATCGACAATTTGTAGTACTGCGAATGTGAATATGTGTATAAAAATAATATTTATTATGCATGTTTGTCTAAAATCTTGAAAAGGGTAGATAGATAGAAACTTGAATAAGTAAAAAAGGCGAAAAAGTCAAAATCTACAAATAAGTTAATATGGTCAAAATTGTCCAATTTCCAATGGTGACAAGTTGAAAGATTTTATATTTACATGGAGGGTAGTGCTGCATGCAGATCTAGAGCAGGTCATGCTAATTCTGTCAACGCACTCGGTCCAAGTAAATTATGAAAAAGCGTCACATGACAAAATACGGTCTATGAGCACATAGACAAAAAACTTCAGTCAGCCAATCAGAAGACGTGTTACATCCAAAACTAAATTATTCAAATTGAAAAGATGCATGGTATTTTTCAATACTATTTGGCATGTGCTCTAGTATTGTCGTAATTGGTAAGTCTGTTTCTGAACTTTTCATTTTTGTGTTTGGCGTTCTCTGAATTTTCCTCAAATATAATTAAAACGAAACAGTGATGAAGCCAGGACACTTGATCAATTTAACTGTAACCTACGCGTCTGCCATAAACCCGTTATTTCAGCCAACCCACCCGTGACCATTATTATGGTCTCACTCTAGAGCAATAAATGGAGCTGTTAGTCTGCGTAATATATTTTTGTAAACACTGCTTTTATTTAAACCTCTGTGGGTCAGTAGGAGAGCAAATTGATCGTAGATCAGGTTGTAATGTATTTTGAGGTTTTATTGGAGCTACCCAACATGTAAATATACAACGCCTTTTATATTTTAGTTCTGTAAATAAGATCGAATCTTCATCCGCAATGTAAATAAATACATGCAAAAACTGTAGATAACGTACTAGTACCAAAAATAAGCAGAAAAAAAATGAAAGGTCCATTTACTTGTTTTTTGGGTATAAATCATTGAAAATTTGAAGGGAAATGATTCTCGCTAGATTTTTCACCAATTTAACATCGGTATTATTTTGTATTTGACTTTAAAAAATGCATAGGGTCTAATAAGATTTTCCAAAATGGCCTTTTAAACTATATGTTATAAAATTATGAAATGCAAGAGGTAGTGGTCAAACTCTTAAATGGTATACTTGACGTGAGACCCGTTTGAGATGGTTCATTCTAAATTTTGTAAAGCAGTATTAGGACTAAAAATGACAGCCACTAACATAGGTGCTAGATCAGAATTTACTTTGGACTCTTATATAAAAACTCAAACACTCATCATGTATTTTTATAGATTAAACTCTAATTATATTAATCCCCTGGTTAAAAAATCTCTACAAACAAATATAAATTGACATTCCGTAAAATTTTTTTCTTGGTACTCATTTGCAGATAAAATTGTTAAAGATATGAAAATAAACCCAGAAAATCACTCTAATATTTATGTACCTTTCAAACGATAAAAAAAGTGTTAAAATGTAATATTTAAAGGTTTGTTTCAGAAGATTATGAAAAAAACTGCTTTAAAAAAACTTTCAAAATTGTATTCCTCATAAAAACTATAATATTTTTCTTTATGGGAAATTAAAATGTTTTTAAATTGCAATAATTTTATACGCTGTAAATAAAAGTGTTAAGGATCTACATATTTTGAATGCCTTTTTGTAACACTTCTGAAACGCGTTACAGTGTTCTAAATCGTAACATTGGTGTTCCAATTTTTTACACCATGTTTACCCGTTTACTGGCTCCGCTTACGCGTCGCCAGTAAACTTAATTTGCGACCATCAAATCTCCAATTGATGCCGTCGGAGCTTTAAATACAATATAGTTATCTCCTAATTATTCATCGTCTGTCTAACTCTAAAGCTATGAAATATTATTTCATTCTATTACAGTATTAGAACACTAAAGTGTTCAAATTCAGAACGCTGTTCTTGAATCTATGCGTTAAAAGACTAAACACACGCTGGCGTTCAATGTGGAAAACAAGTGATAATAACAGAACATATTGTGTTTAAAATTGGAACGCGTCCGGACGCGTCAGGCGTTCGAAATATTTACAGTGTACATATATAGGCAGTTACTCTCAAAATTTAGACTTGGTGATCATTCCCCAGGCATTGACTTGGGTAGATACAGAAACATTCCAAGAGCACAAAGATTATGTAAAAAATGTGGAGTCCTAGATGACGAATTTCATTTCTTTTTGTACTGTGACATTAACATACTAGCATTGCGTTCAATTATTTTTTGCTTATCTAAATGACTATGTACCATTATTTCAACATCTTGATGCATTTAATAAACTAAAACATATTCTAATCCCCACCCCTGAACTTTTTTTTATCATATTGAAGTCTTCATTAACCCTTTTGCTGCCAGAAGGAGACATGTGTCCACACTGACTGTGCCGGAGGGACACATGTCACACATATGTCCATGTTTTAATTTATGCAAGCTTCGCATCATTGCTGTATCTCTTTCAAGTAAAAGACCGAAGATGAAACATTGTAATATTTTTCTTCGATGGCTCCTAAATGTAACGGTCATTAGGGCATGATTTCATATATCGAATGACGTCATTGTTAGGCATGTGACGTCACCGACGTAGAGCTGTCGTATTTTCTGGCACACGAAATGCAACCTTAAAAAGCTACTGGCATGCAGCAAGAGGGTTAAGCAGTCTTTAGAACTGAGACGGGTCAGACAAGTTTATGGTTGTGTTTTTTACATGCATTTGTAAATTGAACTCTTTCTAAAAATATGTTATATTGTATTGTATTGAATTGTATCATTGTTTGTTTTTGTTGCTTGACCCTTTATATTGGTGTACTTTTGCAACAAAGAATATTATAATTAGCTATGTTGAAAGACGTGCATAATGTCAAATCATAAAAAATACAAATTGTTTAATTAGTCTCTAAAAAAACCTGTTCGGTGTGAGCAAAGGCTATGTGTTAAAGGCTGTACTTTGACCTATAATTGTT
Organism: Mytilus californianus; assembly: GCF_021869535.1. NCBI lineage: Eukaryota > Metazoa > Mollusca > Bivalvia > Mytilida > Mytilidae > Mytilus > Mytilus californianus. The sequence goes on from NW_026262704.1 coordinate 188,052, forward strand.
TACTTTTTACAAATTGTGACTTGGATTGAGAGTTGTCTCATTGGCACTCATACCATATCTTCTTCTATCTATTTCCCCTGCTTTTTTGCTAAATAGGTGCAATTTGGGTAATGTGACGTTATACACTTACGGTGACCGTCTTTCATCTTGTCAATACCTATTTCTATTCGGCATTGCAAAAGATCCTGTTTTCTGTGTGTATGACGAGGGGTGGTAAAAAAAACGTAAAATAAGACATAAATTCACATTAAACATGAAACAATTTCTGTCATGAACGTTGCGCAAAATAAAGACTTTGATGTGAACCTTTTGTGATTGATTCAATGTCTGCAATATATGAAAACTCTCTGTTTTACTTGATTTTCCCGATTCTACAGATTTATGATATACATGGTTTACGGCTTTTAAATAGTATATATAATTATCTTCAATACAAATATCCCACAGTCACGAAACAATTTTTTTTTTAAATTTATTTAGTTTTCTTGACGATCCCTGCCGAGTGTTTGGATTTTATTTGAAAAATACCACGCACGCATAATACGCAATTGGAAATAATGAAGAACGTAAATATGAATAAGCAAAACACGTTAAACGAGGTACCTGTCTTGCACGACTGAACCACAAATAAAAAGGTAAAAACACGTTGAACGTTAAATAAAAAACGTTGCACGAAAATACCTCTTTACCACCATCTATTACGTCTGTGTATGACGTCTTTATCGTAAATCCAATATACTTGTTAACTCATTACTAATTAAAATTTTAGTCTTGGGAGATTTTTATTTGTTACAAACATATTTCGGTTTGGCCTTGCTTTCAGTACCTATATGTGAGTACTTTCAGGTCGGTACTTTGTGTCTTCTAGTCTTCTAGTTGGTTAACTGTCTTTTAATTGTGCGCTTTGTGTCGATCTGATGAGGTCAGGCCCCCAAATATGTTTAACCTCTACGCATCCTGTATGTGATTTTTTTTTCATTTCATGTCGTGGCCATTTTTAGCTATAGCTATGCGGTTTGCATTTTGTTCATTGACAAAGGCCGTTTGGTGACATATTCAAATTAAGTTGATAACTTCTTCATCATTTGGTCTCTCATTTGCGATCATACCACATCTTCTTATTTCTATACAGCTTTTCACTAGGCAAAACCTTTGATGGCTTAAATTATACCAGTTCCTTAATTTGAAATAATGAATACTCATTACCCTCACACAGTTGTACATTTATTTTTGTGTCAATGAAATGAGACAGCCAAAAGTCCGCGTGATATTGCAATCTGCGGTGCAGAGTTCATATCCGTTCCATACATGCTCCGCAATACTGCACTTAATATGACATATTGAGTGTAGTGTAACGAAGTATTGAACGGAACAGATATGATCTCTGCGCCGGGGATTAGTGATAAGCGTGGAATTTATCAATGAGCAATGAAATTTCTTGAAAACTAGGGTCATCGGACCTGGTGTGAATCGATATAAAAATATTATTTTGTATGATAGAAGGAAAAAACGTATGATATACGTCCTTAAATTGTTACCACTTTTATTCCGACTTGCCGTATTTCATTAGCATTTTTACTTTTATTTTCACGACAATTTTGTTAAGCAAAAATCGTTTTACAATGTCCGGTTTTTTAGTGAAAGCAAGTTTTCGTGATCGGAAAGTTTAGAGTATCACTTCTCGACCTTTTGGTAATATAAACGTGAAGTGTCTGTTCGATATTAAACTGAATTATGCAACTATGTGAGATGTAAGGTGCTAGCACCGCTCTTGTCGCGAGTTGGTCTGATACTTCAGTACCTCCAGTATCGGATCTCTCCCCCGTTTTGGGGAAAACAATCCAATAGAAATAAGATTTCCGTATTTTTACCTAGAAATTTTTACAGCCTGAATAAAAATATCTATGATGCGTTTTGCTTCTACATGTGTACTTTTTCTGTACTGTTTTTTTTGTTTATGCTGTAAATTTGCGTAAAATGTGTAGTTTATCCTTTCTTGTAAATTATTTCTATCACACGTGCATGTGAAATAAGTAACATTTTCATGTCTATTCGCTTAAAAATATTTGTTTCTTTAGTGTTATACTTTTGTTGTCGCGTGTGCATCAGACAGTACATGCGAGTCAAGTAATGTTCTCGCTAATAAAAATAATCTAAATTTTTAGCGTTATGAAAAAGCGTCGGAAAAGAATTCCGTCCCCTATTTTATTGTCAATCACGGCAAATGGCTGGTAAGTTTTTCTTCTTTTCAAAATAGCGTTACGCAAAAGTGTTGGAAAAGAGTCTAAAAAGAATCACTTCCCGCCTATTTTCAATTGATCATATCTCAAAAACAGTGGCACGGACCTTTTATTTTTTCTGCTTTTTAATTTTCGTTATTTACATACTATCACGTTCCAAAATTATTTTGAAAAAGAAAAGCAAACATTTTAAGAGCCATCAAAAACGATTCGTCGATAACGAGAGACCATACATGCTGCGCAAAAGTACAACAAACGAAACAAACAGACAAGCTCACAATACACTAAACACAAAACTATTGATTGCTGAAGACGGTGGGAAAGCCAGTGACATTGAAGAGTTCTTTCCGGTGGTCACGCGGGAAAGGGGACATAATCTAAAAATTTCGAGGTGGCGCTGTAATCAGCGTGTAAACAAAAACGTAGCATATGATTCAGACAATAAATTTATCAAAACGACTTATCATCCAACAGTATTTGCGGTTTAATCTTCATCAGAATAGATTTTGTCACACGACTGCCAAAAATATATTAAAATAAGTGCTTCGTTATTGAAATATGATAAATCAAAAGACTACCTCCGTTGGTTTCCAAAAAACCGCGGGTAGTACCCCCGTCTGAAAATAACTGACACAATTGCATCCTAAAGCTTTTCATTGGTTGAGATATAAATAAATGTGACCCAGAAACACATGGGCACATGACTATGTAAAGAATTCCCCGTCACTTCGAGTCTTGTTTACATAATAAATACCTCAACCGGAGGTCAAAATTCAACATTTTTCCAACGTTTTTGGCGTTATTTCATTGCAAAATGGAGCAAATGATGTCAATTTTACCAGTTTTTAACCACGAAATTGATTCAGACAATGAAGTGTGATGATGTTTCCTGGATTTTTAATGTTTTACATAAAAATGTTGATAGGTTGAAGGCTTTACTCCGTCATTTGTTGATTTTTTTCATGTTGCTCAGACTCCTTGTTTCAATAATTTTCTGCATTTATTTAATTATTTGTTTAATTATGCTGCAGTGTATAACAGATTTATGTAGTACATTGAAACTGGTTTATTCTATGAATGAATTTGTCCATATAAATGACTTCAGTTGTCTGGAAGCCCCCCCCCCCCCTTTTCCTACTTTCAAGAAATTTCAGTTGGGCAAAAAAATTGTCTGAATGAAAAGCTTGCACAAATGCAAAGTGTAAACACTCAGCTTATGTCTGTTTTAAGCCATTTTTTTTAAAGTCTAATGATTACAGTCATTCTTTGTTTCTGTAAATGTGTCAACTTGTCAATTTTAAAAATATTAAAAGTATCAATCAACAAATATTGCCTGCCTGCCACTGTGACATGAAAATCTGATGAGTCAATAATTTTCACTTGATTATTAGTCTTTGTTCTTATTGTATAAATAAAACTACTATGCAAGTGGGAAGTTAACACACAAACATTTGTTTTTTGCCTGTCCTTATCAAGGAACCTGTTGTACACTAACCATTCATGTTTTTAAAAGTGTGTCTGGGCCCTCTGGTAACAAATATTTGTCATTGTGTTTTCAAAGTGTGTGCATGTTCTTAAAGAATTGTTTTGAAAAAGTTTAGTGGCCATTCATCAAATTTGTTTTTCTTCCATATACATATAGTAGCTGTATTTATTTTATCATTAGTACTGGATTTAGAATTTTTATCACATGCTATTTTATAAGGTCCCATATACTTGATAAATTGGTTTGCAAATTGTTGAAGGCTAAAACTGTTACCTATAATTATCATCCTCTATCAATTGTCAATCATGTCAATATGGGTTTCTTTTAAAAACAACTTTTCCCAAGGAAAAACTAAAGTTGAAAAAATAGTTCAACCCAGATATGCTGCTGCTGAAGAAATTAACATTAACAATGGTATTTTTCAAATATAGCATTCATTAATTACACTATTCCTTCATTGAAAATGAAAAAAAAAAAATTTTAAATTGAATGCATCCAAGGGCTTTCCTGGATTAACCTTCATCAGGTATGCTCAATGCCTAGTACATACAAGTCTTAATACAAGTGAGAGCTATATGACCATTAAGAGCATTAAAAAAAGCTATATTGCTTCTGAGGTCTGCTTTGAAGATGGCATATGAATGTCTCACTCTGATTTTGGTGATCCTGTTTTGTTGCGTTGGTATTAATTTTTTGACCCACAACTTTTATTTCACACTCATCTTTTTCGAGGTCTATCATGATGGAAATTTTAGGTACTGTAAATTCAGAAAGGATAGCAAAGTTTTTATTACTGCAATAATGTAAGTGGGTGAGTATCTAAATAATAAATTGCATTCTGATACCTTTTAATCCGATTAAAATGCAAATCCTGTGTCCAAGCTTATTACAAGAAAACAAAGCTTGGACACAGGATCTATACTTAAATCAGATACATTTATACCATTCCTATATCTGTGTGCTGATTTTTCTGCTAAAGCAATACTTTTTACACATTTTATTCCATTCTTCAAATTTGCAATAATAAAAGCACACAATAATTTGCAAAATCATGTGATTACATATAGGAAAAGGGCACCTAGGCATCTCATTCTAAATACTACACATGGAGCAGGATCTGCTTACTCTTCCAGAGCACCTGAGATCATCTGTATTTTGTGGGTTCAAGTTGCTCAGTTTTCATTTTTCTAATTTGTATATTAGTTTAAACTTTTCATCAAATAGTCTGAAAACAGAGATATGTATCTGCTGAAAATGATTTATTTAGATGCAGGGGTCACCACACTTCAAAATCTCCCTGGAAGCATATAACAGTGAAAAGTCATGTCATGAGAGGCCACTATAGAGAGACATCAAGGATACCTCTGGGAGAAGTGAACGATTCTAAAAACCACTCCGTTTAAGTCCTTCACACCTAATAAATCATTAAAGTAGACCTTTTTCATCTTTGATATTTTTTTATGTCTCAAATACTACAGTACATACATGTATATGGCTAATGTGCTTGCTTTGCATCTATGAATGTTTTATTGTATTGCAGCAGCAGCATTGTCTCTCTCATGTACATCTACCCCATGTCATCAATATAAAATGATTATGGTGTTTCACTTTGTATATATAAAAATATAAAAATGTTAAGAAAAAAAAAGTTTTTTAAAAGATAAATAAATACAAATGCATAAAAATAATGTTAAAATGAAACATATGTAAATAATATCTTAAATAATTATAAGTAAATAAGCTTCAATCAAATAAACAAAATTTAATACAACTTAAATACTTTGATTTTTTGAAAGTAAAAAAAAAACAAACACATAACAATAAACTTTAAAATTTAAGAAGCATTATTATTGTTAAAAAGTCCAAGTTAAAGTAAAAACAAGTCAAATAGTCCTCTGTTCCATAAATCCTCAAAATGGAAATGTTTCCTGCTCTTCTTTATTCCTTATTTCTATTGTTACATGTATCTGTAAATATATAATTTATGCATATGATATTAAATGAAAATAATTTCCCAACTTCTCTAGAGTTGTCATATGAAATTATGATTTACATTTAAATTGTCTACTGATTCTTATGTGGTCCAAGTTTTAATTTAAATTGAATGTTTCTAATTTCACTAATGTAAAACTAATCAGATGTGAAATAATTGCCAATGAGACAACTATCCCCAAAAAATCAAATGGAGTGGATATAAGCAATTTTATGCTACACTAAAGCCTTCAATCATGAGAAAATCCCATAATGTATATACTTAAGTTTGTTTTTAGATACTTGTTATTATTTTTTTTAAATTGAATTTATTCTTATTTTAATCTTAAATAATCAAAAGTATGTATATAAACTTCAATAAAAATAAACAAAAAAATTTAACTTTTGGTGTAAATGAATAATTTATTTTAATGACTTTATATGATATGTCTGATAAGAAAAGGTCATAAACATATACAGCAACATATGTTCAAAGAAATTTTTCTATTTATTTATTCATTTCCTTCAGTATCTTAACATGTTAAAGTTAAATTTATCATTATAATGACATATCAATCTTTTTAATAGATATTAATATATATTTTATGATATTAAATGTAAGTAAACGTCATAATTACAAACAAAATATCAGTATGAGAGCAAAAATATAAAGTAAATGCACAAGTAAGTCTGCATTCAGGTTGAGAATTCAAACTCTCCTTGTGCAAGTTATCTGAACTAGGATTGCTGTAATCAAAGGTCTGTGGTTATCTATGACGGACGGACAGACAGACAGACGGATGGACAATGGTATACCATAATACCTCTCATAAATGGGCGTATAAAAAGGAGGGTTCTTTTTCCAAATTGTCTTTGCCTAATGAATATTCTATTAAGAATTTCTTTTAAATATTTAGGAAATTTCCTTTTATCATTAAATGACATTTTATCAAAATAAATGTGAAAATTACTAAGAATATTCATTTCTAATGAAAATTAATCTTCAAAATGACAACAGATTATGGGTCTATTCTAAATTTAAAAAAATGGAAAATTAATAAAAAAAAAATCATAACTTCATATTACATTCCTTTAACTGTATCTGAACATGATTAATGAAAAAAAAAAACACTGACTAGATTGTCATAATCTTATGAAGAATATTTATATTTATATTTCAAGTAAAGACAGAAAATGTCGATATGTTGACTTTCTTATCAGATAACCTATGTGTAACATCTGTGGTCAGTTTATTGGGAAGAGTGATATATAAATTACAAGGACTTCAAACTGTGAAGCTTATCAGTTGTGAAATTTGAGATTCCCTCAAATCTGAGGGCATTCTTCGGGCTGTACTATAAAGTATATGAGCAATCATGCATCCACCACCAATAAAACCTGGTCACAACACCTTGCCAATACTGTGGCGTTAAAAATCAACAATCAATCACATATAATTTGTGTGTTTTTTTTTTATTATGGAAGGAGGGGCAGAACTGATACTTTCCTCCTGATTAATATTTCATATACCTGAAATCTGTTCAAAATATTTTTCATGACCATATATGCATTATTTAACAAAAAAATGGTACTGTTGTTCACATAAACAAGGGTCTGGATGGGGTGTCCTCCATTTCTATATTATTAAATCTTTTAGTGTCATTTGTCTCTATTCTTTATACTTTTTGCCCATCATTCTCTTTTCTCAATAAATTAGCACAACATTATTCTCTATTCCTTATATTTTTTAGTCAATTTTTCTCTATTCTTTATACTTTTAGCCATAGTACTCTATTCTGCTGTTATTTTTTTTTGTCACACACTCATTGAACTAACCTTTTTACTATTTGAGAGAATCAAACAAATGATCACAAATGCTTTACACAACCATAATTAAACTAAAATATAAATGCTATCATTGACAGGCCAAAATTAAAGTTTTATTTAAAATTGAAGTCTCACGCTGGGAAAGGGGCGTTTATTAACATGTGGTCTGTGGAAATTTCAGCATCGAAAAAGGGGCAAATATATAGCCATAATTTGGCATAAACCGATCCGATCAATAAAATTTTGTTATGGATATTGTTCATATCTTTCTACTAACCATTAAAAGAATATTACTAGAATTTTGTGAGCAGAGAAACCTACTATTCATGTGGATCTGTTGAAAAATGGCGTCGATTTATGTGCTTCCCTTTCGCAGCCTCAGTTGCAATTTGACACGGAGTGATGGGTAGTTATGCAAATATTTAGGGACTCCCATCATCATAGATACTATTTTTGGTCATTTTATATTTAAATAGCCATTAGGATGCAAATGTGTCAGTTATTTTCAGAAGGGGAAAACACCCGCCATATTTTTATCTTCCAAAACAACAAGTCACTTGCCATTTTCAGATGTTTGTTTCTTGTAAAATAAAATCTCCTAAGAAGAAAAAATAGCATGGTCACCTGTTAAACTTACCTATATAACTAATTGATGATGAAATGATGCAAGTTTAATTGTCTTTAATAATAAAATTCTTGAAAAATCAAACGTACACGATGTAAACAAATTACCGAGATGGTGCGATACTGTCGTCGTCTATGTAAAAATCGCGATTGTCGCCCTTGAATTTTTGTCCGTTACGTCATATGGAAAGGGGGGGGGGGGGGGGGGGGGGGTCAAAGAATTTGTTCCCATCTTGATTCAAAAACCTTATTCATTTTTTAGAACAACCCAAAAACATTTTTTATTCAAATTTGAGTGTTGAATTTTATAATGTTTTATCAAAAATAAATATTTGTGATAACTCCTTCCTGAAAAGAAAAAAATGTTTAGATCTATATTATGCATGTCTGTTTGAGAACCATTTCATAAGACCGATGATTTCTATAGAAATCATTGATGGGACCCATTATAAATACATTTTTTTTATTATTCCTGGAGTAGATAATAATTTTCTTTTAATCTTTGGGAATTATTCAATTTGTTTTTATGTTAAAATAATTAACTTCATAATTTTGATGAAGAAAATCCATTTCAATTCAATTTTTTTTCATCAAAATGATGATTTTCATTTTCATCTATCAACAAACTTTTTAAATTGTAGTGGCATGGTCGGTCAACTGATAAGTTGTATGGCTGATTACAGGTAAAGCAATAACTTCTATTTGACAGTTGCGTGTACTCTGGGGTGTGGAATACCTTAATTTTATGGGGAACATCCTGTCCATGTGTAATACTTAATATATTCCAACAGATGACATTCCACAAATTTTTCTTCTGTTAAATGAATGATTTGTATATCATCATAATTTGCTATTTATATAAACCACATTTTGGTATAATAATTATTTACCATATCAACATTGAATATTATGAATGTAGAATGAAATATGTCTACAGTATGATTGGTTTGAATAATTTAATCTATAAGATTTAGGAATCAAAATTTGTAATTTATTTAAAAACCCTCATTGAAATTGTTTTATATCAACACACCCACATTTGAATTATTTTATACTTTAGATTTCATAGCCATATTTGCATTTGTAAAAATATTTATATACCACAATTTTCAATTATTTTACATGCCCAACTTTTATTTTTGTTGTAAAGAAGTGTAACTTGAAACAACAGTATATTATATAAAGAGAAATAAAGATTAAAGTTATATCATGAATATTGGTCATGATTTGTAAAACTCAGAACTGTCAAGTAAATTTAAGACACGATTCAAAATGTTCAGAATATGTCAAGCCATACTGAAAAAAATAAGAATGTCGAGAATATGTCGAGAAATTTCAAGATAGTATTCAAATGTCAAGAATTTGTCAAGAAATTTTAAGACCATATTCAGAATGTCGAGAATATGTCGAGTAAATTTCATACAAATTTAATATAAATGAGAATTTGTCAAGAAAAATTAAGACACAAGTCATACTTTTGGAGAATGTCGAGTAAAAGTTCATGCAAATTAAGACAAAAACTGGTCTTTTCAGACTTTTAGACTTTTGTAGTGTTGGTAAGTTGTATAAAGTGTTTGTTGTCAATTAGATAATCTAATCATGATAATGACAAATGCCCAATACCTGAAATATTTATGACCTTACAACTCTATTATATTGTTAATCAGTTTGTTTTTTAACGACACGTGGCCAATGCATAATTAACCTTTAAACAAACTCTGTTAAAACGGGGTTTTGATCCCTGGAGGACGCCACACTTTGCAATGAATTAAATCTATATTTGTTAACGTTTTCAAATTAAATAAACTGAATGGATTTCTTAAAATTCTCAAATGGCTTTAATATTATTACAAACAAAACGAAACGTTTATTTAACATTTTTTGCAACTTTTATCTTTATTTTTGTTCTAAGAAAACCTTTCTTGCTTGGTTAACTAGTGTGTGTTGATTACCTTCACTAATTACTAAAGATCAGACGACCTAATTAAGGATTTGTATAGACCTAATCAACATGATAATTGGTATCGAATATGATCATCGGTCATGTATGACATATTCCAAATAACGGCGCGTGTTAATAAACACTTCAATAACTTCTGAAATATTCAATTAATTTTATTCAAACAAAAATATTAAGATAAAAAAATAAATCATTTATCGGACGCATACCCTCAACGCCCACTAAAATATCTATTACATGTCCTGAGTGCACTCAGGAGGCCCTGAGCGGTTTTAAAACGTACCTTAAAATAATTTTTGTTGACTGTTAAATGAAATACATTTCAATTCATGGAGTGTCAGTGAGTTATAATATATTTTACAAATGAGGGCCCAACTTTGGTAGTCCAACTTGAACACATTGAGCGATCGTATATATGCAATCAGAAACTGACAAATGTAAAAGTTATGTTTGGCCAATTAATTCGGATCATGAGGTCGAAAGTATATGAACCCTGACGGACAGTCAGACACAGACATCTTACTATCATTCAATATATCAAATACAATTGACGTCATATATGAAACATGCAGACAGACATGTACACCATACACCAAATACCGTGGCCCTATAGCATACAGGTATGTAAGCTTTATAAATATAATGGGCATAAAAATGAGAATTCAAAGTTATGAATACAAAATAAAACATCTTAATGTATAAAAAAAAACAATACTTATGAAGGACGGACAAATGAACTGGTATTGATACAATTTACCAAGTCTGTGTGGTATTATAAGATATTAGATCCAATGGAATTGCACGATTGTAGTCCTATTCACCAGCAAAAGAGACCCGGGTCAGTCATGCCAATCTAGTTTTTTTAATACAATAACAAATATTAATTATCATATAATTGAAGAATAATATCAACGTCTTCGTAGCATTAGATCTTTCACGATCCTTTTCACGATCTTCAAAAACCGGTACGTGATCTTTCACGATCCGAAATATCAATTTTGTGTAAATTTTTCTTTTTTTACCAAGTTTCAGATTATACAAAATAACTATGAGAACCATTTGATGCATTCAAATAGAATGCCCTTTTTCGAAGAAAAATAGTTTAATTTATTGGAATTTGTGAAAAAATCATGTTTGTTTACATTTTTGATGTCACTGAAATATCGAGGAGCAATATGCCTTTTGTTGTTTTGTAAAAACTATGTACTTTTAGAACTGGATTTTCTCACATACTGATCATAATGTTCAACCATTTTGACAGACAGTTTTATTTTGTTGTAAATTTGTCCGTGTAATTAATTAAATTAGATTATTTAATGACATTTCATATGTCTTCTCGATTAAATTTCTTTCACGATCCGGTACCAGAGCTTTCACGCTCGTCTCGCAATACTTGACCTCCGTTAGATATTTTTTCACGATCATTTCTCTCGATAAACCGAATGACACCCGTGTTAGCGAGTACACACACATTTTGTATTCAGACAATGTACATTTATTGTTTATATCCTACAATTAATAACTGGCGCTTTAAGGTTCGTGGCATATAAACTCTTATGTATTTAATTATTTTGAAAACAAAATGAAAATTATGTCTAGTGAATAACCATGATGAAATAATTGTTTTTTCCATAATTGAATCGTGCATTATGTGTATTGGATTACTTAATTGCCTTCTTTCTAGTGCGATCTATTTTATTTACTGACAAATGACGAAATAATGCAATAGTTAAAATCAAATATTTTACAAAACTTTGTCACGATTAAAAAATTAAAACCGACTGAATGAATTAAAATATGAGAATTCAATGACTATCGATGTCGAAATTAGCCGTCGGTAATAAACAGTCAGTTTGTGTAAAAGAAATAGCTACCAAATTTGTTTTGTATGTATGTACAAAGTATATGTATATTGTATATAATCAGCCCTTCTGTATATTACTTGTTTTTATAATTGATTCAACAAATTTCGCTTGTCCAGGTGTCAGTAACGATGATGTTCACACCACGAGTAGTGATAAATGACACAATAACACAGCGATCGATCAATAATATAAGTAAAAATTGCGTGCCGTATGCTGAATGTCACCCCTCCTCTGAAAAAGGACGCTAATTTTTATATAAAATCTCGCAAAATTATGACCCATATTTTGGCATATCCTCGTTCACCCAATAATAGGAAGTGAATTCGTCACCATCATGGTTTCAAAGAGAAAGTAAAACGTTAAACGCCTGATTGTCGTCCAATTAAAACACTCGTTACATTGTTCTTTTGTATATTTAGAATCCGAGATAAACCTAGATTTTCTCGAGAAATGAGATAATTCATTATCTGAAATTGAGAAAATTAATTATCTGGAGATAAATTAGGATTATCTGAAAATCGATCAGAAAAACCTAGATTTTCTTAATATTTTGAGATAAACCGGGATTTTCTCCAGATAATGAATTTTCTGTATTTTCTGAGATAAACTAGGATTTTCTCGAATTTGAATTAAGCTGAGATAATCTTAGTTTATCTGAGATAAACCAGGATTATCTGAGATAATCCTAGTTTATCTGAGATAATCTAAATTAATTAATAAAAGTGGTTCAGGCATGCCATATATATAATTTGTAATGCATTTTTGTTATTCAGTGTTCACTTATTTTGTGCTATATCTCGTCTCACTATTTTTAATATATACCACCTTTGATTATATTTAGTATGACGATAAATTTTCACTTCTGTTCTCGTACTATGAACAACAAAAGCAAAAAGCATTTAATAATAAAAAACCATGCATCAGAGACTTATATCAACTAAAACACATGCCTGGGATTTATGAATATACAACAACGAAAACGAACAGAAATGACTTTTCTTTAAAAAAAAATTGCGAAGGGATGATTTCAACATCACCGCTTGGAACTCTTTGTGAAAATGCCTTCCTTGAAAGCAGCATCCCTGTATCCTTTATCTCAAATTTGATGGGATAGATGTGTTAAACATATTCACTAAACTTTAAATTATTTAGTGAGAGAACATCATATATATATAGCGGAAAGTGAAGTTAAAGGATAATGTTAACTTCTTTTTTTTCTTACAAAGAAACTCTTGTATGAAGGCAGCTTCTTATGAATAAAGGAACACGTCGGCAATAAGAGAATCACAGCTGGATCCCATGGGAATGCTGATTGTTTGTTGAAAAACACGTCCCCAAACGTAACACATATGTTGTTAATGAATAAATCAAGCATCTTGATAATGTCAGTTTCAGAGAAAAAAAATGTTTCAATCGCAGTTATTTTATTAAGTACGAATCATCTCTTCCTTTGACACGATACGTTAGCCATTCTTTTTTAAGGAACAGAGCAGGACCAACTCTTTCAATTTGTCTTTTATTTTAGAATGGGTAGTACTTGTGTACAGTGTATAAAGTAAAATTTTCTAATACTCTTACAAAATGGAAGAGTCTTAGATTATATTTACTCTCAAAGATCTTTGTATCCACATCTGAATCACGCCAGCCCTAGAAAAGGTAAATTATGACCGCACACACGTTTATTAAGCCTTCCTTTTGTTTCATCGACATAAAGACATTCACAAAATTTACACTATGATCCGAAGACGAGATTTGATGATTTACAATTCAGATCATCATAGCTTTTGGTAAAGTAAGATTTTTTTAATTTTAAATTGCTTGTAAATTGAGCATCTGCTATTACAGGTTTTACAGTTTTGGGTTTTACAATAAGAAACGAGACAGTGTTATTCAGAAACTTTATTTGATATTGATTTCAAGATAAATAAAGATTGAGTAATACATCAGTTAAAAAAGAGTCTTCCTGAATTCACATATATATCCAAATTCATAAATATTGCAAATTCAAACCAACATATCGATCCAATATTGTCCGCTAGTTAATCTCACGCAATTTCCAATAAACAAATCATTTATTTGTTGATTACCCCAACTCTCGTATAGATTTGAGGTTGTCGTGTTTCCAGATGGCCATTCGAACTGTTTACCATCTTTTGAATGTAATCCTATCCAAGCTTCATCTACAAAAAGATATTAAGAATATCGATATGTGTTTCATTTTCATTTGTGTTTGTTTATTTTATGTATATATTTATTATAAAACATTGATTTCTGGTATTTGGCATATATATGATATATTTTTTCAGGAAGTCAAATATTATGAAAGGAAAGCAGTCATGATGTCTCGCATGAACTATTTTTTCACAAATATCATACTTCACAGTTGAAGAACAAGTATCATGATGGAAGAAAAAAACATTAAAATAATGTCCTATAATTGCCAAGGACTTCACATGAGAGAAAACAGGGAGATAATTTTTGATTATATTTATTCAAATGATTTAAACATATGTTGTCTCTAGGATACACACTTTGTAGAACAAGATGAAGTTTTGATAAAGAACAAATGGAAAGGCCATTGTGTTTTTAATTCATTTGCTTTAAATAAACGAGGAGTTGCTATTCTGTTTAAAAAAGAATTTTAACTATAAAATACATAAAGTTAAAAAAGATGGAGATGGCAATCTGGTGGGATTGGATCTTAATATTGAAGACAAGAGATTTTCTCTAAAAATGTTTATGGGCCAAATATTGATACTCCCTGTTTCTATGACAAATTAACAGAAATAATAGATTTCTTTGGAAATCAGCTTTGTATTATTTGTGGGGACTTTAGTCTTGTTCAAAAATTCAACCTTGATACCCATCACTATATAAATATAAACTATCCAAGATATAGAGTGAACATTTTAGAAATTAAAGAACATAGGAAAATTGTCGACCCATTTAGAGAATTATACCCTGATCTTAAACGATTTACATTGAGAAGGAAAACCCCTTTTAAACAATCTAGATTAGATTTCTTTTTGATTTCTGAAAGCCTTATAGATGACATTTGTGAAGTAAACATTGGTAATAGCTACAGGTCAGATCATTCACAAGTGATTTTGACTTTAAAAATAAATGAATTTATAAAAGGCAGGGGCCTTCGGAAGTTTAATAACTCTCTCCTTCAAGATCCTGAATATGTAAAACTAATAAAACAACAAATTACTAACACAGTTGAGCAATATGTAATGCCAGTGCATAGAGGGGATGCTTTACATGGTATTGATAATTTAGATATTCAATTAGCAATTAATGACCAATTATTTTTGGAGACCCTTCTTAGTGTTTCCCCTATCACACAAAAAGGGCATGGTAACTTAATTGAAAAAGGGCATCTATAGCGCGCAAACATTTATAAAAAGGGCACCTAGAGTGTATGGAAAATTAACAAAGGGGCACCTACAGTAATCTGCAGAAAAAAAAAAACAACAGGTAACCAGTTCAATAATCACTATTATATTAGTTGTATTTTAACCTTATATTAACCTTAGTTAGAAATTATAGTATGTGTCTTGATGTTGGTTGGAAGTAATTTAGTCTCATTTAAATTGTTACAAAAAAACATCCTTTTTTCTCCATAATAGTTAAAAATAAAAGCATTTGTTAAGTGCTCCTATAAAGGAGGATTATAAATACAAGAAGTAAAACAGGAAGTGATCTAGTTTATGTTCAAAATACGAGTTTCTTTAAATTTCATATTCAGGGTTATGAAACAAAACCTTTGTTTACCAATTTAGTCAAAACTATGTATACCTTTAAAATTGTTTCACAATTCATTTAAATTTTTAACTTAAATAAAGTTTTTCAGGTGTACATGCTGTACATAAACAAATGGATAACATTGGACTTTTTCATTCTGTATTAAATATCTAGTATTTTTTTAATTATCTTAAGTCCCCTAATTAGCAGTTAACAATCATTAAAAGAGGTGATAAAACTGCCAAAGGCAAGGTATTTAACTTGAGTGTTACACAATTAGGTTATAATTTTAACGAAAATGGCCGATAGGCATGAAATTTTGAAATTTAATTTTTGAAAAGGCTTCTATTTAGGGCATTTTCGAGACAATGGCGTCATCCAAAGAAGTGAATAAAGGGCATGGCGTCATTTATTTAAACAAAAAAAGGGCATGGCGTCATTTAAAAATGGCATGGCGTCTATCAATGCTAAACATGCTTGGGGGAAACACTACTTCTCCTTGAGATTAGAGGTAAGACTATTTCTTATTCAACATTAAAAAAAGAGAAAGGATAAATCAGGAAATCCAGCTGACTGAGGAAATACAAAATTTAGAAAATAAGGTAAGTACAGAGGACAATCTTGATAAAATAGAAGCCAAAAAATGTCAACTTAGAATTTTTAGACAGAACAAGGTTAAAGGTCAATATGTTATGTCAAGGCCAACTAATTTCTTTTGTAATTTAGAAACACAAAACTTTGTCAATAAAACTATTAAAAAACTAGTTATTGATGAAAATACTGTAGTAGAAAATCAAAAAGAAATCTTAAAACAATGAAAAAGATTTTATGAAAAACTTTACATAACAAGAATGTCTTAAAAAAGTAAGGTTATCAAGGGAATTACCATTTTTGACATCTAAATTAAACGAGAACGAAAAAGACTCCTTAAAAGGTAACATTTCATTTACTGAATTAACACAAGCTTTAAAAAGGATAAAAAATAATAAAAGTCCTGGGTCAGATTGTTTTACTGCATAATTTTTTAAAGTATTTTGGATAGACATTGGAAAGTTTGTCTTGGGGTCAAAAAATTATTCATATCAAATAGGGGGAATGTTTGTCACACAGAGGCAGGGAGTTATCACATTTATTCCAAAAGAAGGCAAGTCAAAACAGTTCTTAAAAAAATGACGTCCAATTACACTTTTGAATTCAACATACAAACTAGCTTGTAGTTGTATAGCTGAGAGGATAAATTCAGTTCTAAACAGAATTATTGACTCTGATCAAACAGGCTTTATCCCGGGTAGATTCATTTGGGAGAACTGTAGACTTATATATGATATTTAACACTTTACAGAAGAAAATGATATCCCTTGTATATTATTACTCATTGGTGTTGAAAAGGCCCTTGACTCTTTATCATGGGCTTTTCTCTTTGAAACACTGAAGTATTTTAATTTTGGAGACTCTATTATTAACTGGATAAACATTGTACAATGATATTACATCAACTGTCACCCAGAACTGTTGTCTGTCAGACTTTTTCCGTGTGGAGAGAGGCTGTAGACAGGGGGATACTTTGTCTCCTTACCTTTTCTTGCTATGTGCTGACATATTAGGCATTTTAGTGAGAAATAATAAATGAGATAAAAGGTATTACAATAGATGATTCAGAGTATATCTTGTGCCCAGTAGTCAGCACTTCTGTGTTGACATGAATTATCATTGATATGGTAATAATTATAAATTACCTGTTCACAAAACTTTGAAATTTTGAAATACTAAGGCTTTTCTACCTCAGGAATAGATTACCTTAGCTGTATTTGGCAAAACTTTTAGGAATTTTTGGTCCCCAATGCTCTTCACCTTCGTACTTTATTTGGCCTTTTTAACTTTTTTGATTCGAGCGTCACTGATGAGTCTTTTGTAGACGAAACGCGCGTCTGGCGTAAACACAAAATTTCAACCCTGGTATCTATGATGAGTTCATTTGTCTCAATATGCAGACGACACATCACTTATTTTAGATGGGTCGCCTTCCTAACTGGATGCATCTCTCCGTATATTACAATTCAATGCTGTGATATCAGGACTGAAAATTGATTTAGACAAAACAAACGTTATATGGATAGGTAGTAAAGACATAGTCAAGACTAAATATGTGTAAAGTGGGGACTAAAATGGGCTTTTGGTACCTTCATATTTGGGTATCACTTTCTGTGTTGATTTGATAGAATTTTAAGCCTAAATTATGCTCCTCGCATACAAGAAATAGAAAAAAATATTACAAAAAAGGGTCAAAACAGTCACTTACCCCGTTTGGTAAAATAACAATTATAAAGTCACTTATTATATAAAAAAATTATCACCTGTTCCTGTCAATCCCCGGTCCAGATGATAATATGTTACGTCAACTGAATAATTACATTTATTCATTCATTTGGGATGATAAGCCTGACAAGATAAAGCGGGATCTTCTATGTCAAGAATGCTTCAGAGGGGGCCTAAAATGATTAATTGACGAAATTTTATACAAAGGTTAAAACTTACTTGTGTTAGAAGATTATTTAAGTCAAAATCTAAATGGATACAATTATTTACCTCCGAACAAAATATGGCTTATTTTGGAATCATTAAAAAATTAAAAAAACACATTTTTTCATGCCTGAAAAACTATGTCAAAACTCAGACAACCATTTCATTTTGAGGAAGTCATTTCGGCATCTATATGGAATAACGAGCATATTAAAATTGAAAATGTCAGCGTTTACTATAAAAAGTTGGCACATCATTGGGTATGGACTGTAAAATACCTGTTAGATGAACATGGAAATATATTAAAATATGCAAATTTTGAAATAATGCATAATTTCCAACCCATGTTTATACAGTTTTATGGGCTTATACTAGCAATAAAAAAGTGGTTACAAGCCATTGGAATCAATACTGAAAGAAAGAAAAAAAAATATCAGGCTATTGTACCTTTTAATATCAATATTTTCTTCAAGCCAGAAAAGGGCACAAAGGACATGTATTCTATTTAAATCAAGGAACTATATAGATTTTGCAGCAGAAAAAAAATGTGAAGGTATTCTAAATAAAGTTATAGAAAATTGGAACAAGTACACTTTGGTGTTACCAAGGTTTCAAAAAAAACACTAGGTTATGTTGGTTTTAATATAGAATTATTCATTATATCTTTAAACAGGGGCGAAAGATACGAGAGGGAAATTCAAACTCATAGATCGATAACAAACTGACAAAGCCATTGCTAAAAAAGAATAAAGACAAACAGACAAAAAATAGTACACAAGACACAACATAGAAAACTAAAGACTAAGCAACACGAAACCCACCAAAAACTGGGGGTGATCTCAAGGGTTAACATGAACCTAGTTATTTGTAATGTGTGTACATTTTGCATGGAAGAGCCAGAAACCATAGAACATTTACTTTTGGGATGTCATATTGTAGCCGACATTTGGCACAATCTAAATTCTTGGATTTTCGATATAGTTCATATCGAAATTCCACTTAATTTGAATATAGTCATTTTTGGCCTCTATGAAAATTATAAATTAAATTTTATCATATAAAGTTATTTTACTGGCAAAGTACTTCATTTACAGATCTAAGATGCAAGATATAAAACATAATATAAAAGGACTTCAAAATAACATAAAAGACAACTTGATTTTACAGAAACATATTTCCTCAAAATATTTAAGTGTGGAAGAACACAACTTGTACTGGAACCCCTGGGCTAAGCTTACTGATTAAACTTGAAGGAGGTAAATGCATAGACATATGTGTGTATATGAGTATTTGAAAGTATATGTATACTGTTATACCATATGCATGTACATATATTTCTTGCACTAATATTACTATTATTATTATATTAATGAAAATGTTATTACTACACTCAACCCATATATCTCATACTGTTATTCTTTAGAATGCTTAGTATGCTTATTTTTTTCACTTGCTTGATTATTGTGCCACAAGATAAATACATGTTGATACCTTTAAATTCATGAAGAAAAAAATAATTATAAAAAAAAAGAATATCGATATTTTATTCTGTATAACGCAGTCATGTGTTGTTCTTAATTTTAATAAAGAACAAATGTGACATGTCCGATAATATTTCTGGTTCCCTCATTTGAGGCATTTTTTTTGTTGCTCTGATCGTTTTGTAGTTTTTGACGAAAAAGTTAAAAGATACCAAGAGGCACTAACGACTCAAATTCTAAGGAAAACATGGAACTCAATGGCCGAGAAATAAAAAGATTACAAACAGTCTTAAGATATTACGCTGGTAACTTATTTTTGAGCAATACGACGCCAAACTAAGCATTGTTATAAAAACCAATGTTAAATTTCGGAATAATTTTTTATTTCCTTAACGACACCCGTTGCGATATTGTGTTTTAGTTCAATAAGTGAAACCTGACAATGAATCGAATTGTTATTTATTGTACGTAACACTTTATTAACCGCGTGTGTTCGACGTGCTTCTTACAAGTTGCATGCATGTTCGACAAAACTAAACGCTGCAAAGCCAGTGATGTTTTATGTGTACATACGCAATAAAGTCAGGAGTTATATGTCAAAAACGGACCTCTGCAGAAAAACCGAAATTGTTTGAGGTCAATTTTGCTTGAGGGAGTGGAACATATATTCTTTATAATTTGGTAATTTATGAACGATGAATTTTAAATAAGTTTATGTTAAAATCATAACAATACATCTATATTTTAGTTACTATGATGAAGTCAAAACAGTTTTAACATGGAAAAACAAAATACCGTGGATTCATTATAATTCGCTGGATACCAATTTTCTTGGTTTTCGTGGGTACCGTCGAACCACGAAGTTAAATGATCAACGAATTACAAATTTTCTATCAGGTTGTATGCAGACGTTGGCAAAACTACGAAATCACATATCCACGAAAAGGCAAGTTTTCCGCAATCCACGAAAATTGGTACCCACGAATATAAATGAATCCACAGAAGTTTAAATTTCAGGAATCATGACAAATAAGATCATGCCCAATGGGAATAAGATATCCATTGATAAATTCAATGTCACAAACACACAAAAAAAGTATTTGCATAGCAAAAGGTACTTTAGCCAAATTAAAAGCTCATTTTGAATTCATAAAAATAATTTGTGACTTATTGTTCATGGTATAAGGATATGAATACAAAGGAATATTTGATAAATGATTATCACTAAACGGTTACATGAACTTAGTGGATTTTTGACCAAACGAGGTTATAAGATAAGGAGTCTACGCGTGCTAACAATAACAGCCGCAATGGCCTATTACAGTACAAACAGAAGAGACGAAGTGAAAAAGTTCCGTTTGTTTCAACATAAAATCCCGCCTTTACTAACCTTTCACGTTTGATAAATGATTATCACTAAACGGTTACATGAACTTAGCGGATTTTTGACCAAACGAGGTTATAAGATAAGGAGTCTACGCGTGCTAACAATAACAGCCGCAATGGCCTATTACAGTACAAACAGAAGAGACGAAGTGAAAAAGTTCCGTTTGTTTCAACATAAAATCCCGCCTTTACTAACCTTTCACGTTTGATCCGTGCCAATTGTCAGATTATTGCCAAACACCTAAAAAGTTATCCAAGATCTTTCCTCAGCCTCCTGTCTTAGATTTTCAGAGATCAAGTCTGACAGACTTATTTATGAGAGCTGATGTATCCTCTAATAAAAGCTCTTCAACTGTAGGATGGTTAAACAAGTGTGGTAACAGACGATGTCTGATTTGCCAACAAAAACTAAATGTAACTTGCAAAATCCAGAATGATGTATACATTCTTCAGTGTCGATGTGGCATGCATTATGTTAGCGAGACAAAACAGTCATTCAACAAACGCATGAATGGTGATCGAAGTAACTACACCTGCAAGCCAAATTTCCACGTAAGTCGTCATTTGAGATCAACTGACTTGCTCGGGAAGGTTCACCTGGACACGCACAAGCTGATCTCAAAAACCTTACCATCAAAATCATAGACCACAACGAGGGTTGGTAAAGGGCCGACAGACTTGCTCGGGAAAGTTCACCTAGGCACGCTCAAGCTGATCTCAAAAACCTTACCATCAAAATCATAGACCACATCGAGGGTTGGTCACGGGCCGACAGACTTGCTCGGAAAAGTTCACCTGGATATGCCCAAGCTGATATCAAAAACCTTACCATCACCATCATAGACCACAACGAGGGTTGGTCAAGGGCCGACAGACTTGGATAAGAAAGTTAAGGACAGTTTCGCTAGAGGGCATTGAAGAAAAAATACAGAATGAGTCCCTACCATCACTTGTTTCCAGTAACTCAGGCGTCAGTACAGGACTCATCAGTTTAAAGGAACTTACTCCTCCTCCCAAACATCAATATTGAAAAAAAATTACCAGCGTATTGATTCGTGATAATTTTTTTAACGATCAAGATTATAGTTTCAGTTTTACTACCACATGTCAAGATAAGAAACATTTTACATCTTACTTATAAAGGATATTAGTTATCCGAAATATTTAACATTTGTTCATGATTTATTTTTGTTTTTGTGTGATAATGTACTCTTTTAAAAATTGCTTACTATTTATTATATTTTGTAGTGAACAGTATCATAATTATATGATCCATCGCCCCGTAATATTTATCGTTGGCTATTATTTAGACATTTTATATATATATATATATAACTCGTCTAAACATCAGCCCAACAATGTTAGATCTGTAAATTTGCTTTCGCAAATTTTTTTGTTCCTCCCTCGCCGGGATTCGAACTCATGCTACTGAGATATCGTGACACTAAATCGCCTGCACTGTATCCGACGCGCTAGACCACTCGACCACCTAGGCTTCCCTATATATATATATATACGCCTAAAAAGTGTACAAAACAACACTAATATAAAAATAAGGAAACATTAAATGTAATTATCTATAAATATTTTGGATAAGAGGTATCCTTCATCAGTATAATTATGATGTAAAATGAATCATATCAATCTATTCTGCTTTAACTATAACAATCTTGAAATTTCTACAATTAAAATCGAACACAAAAATGCTTGTTCATTTCTAAAATGTAAAAAATGACGTAGGTTATATAGGTATTTAAAACAGAGACTGCATAGATATGCTTCTAATAAAAATAGTAATGTGCGAAATGAACTGGTACATTTCTAAAATTTCAAAGGTGACGACAGTTAAGATGTATCTTATTTGTTAAAGTTTTTCTTACACATTGACATTAGGGTGTCAAACTTCTTTCATTTAGATCAAAACACCAAAAACTGATAAATAACCTCATTTTTATTGGTGGAGGACGACGTAGTGCCTGGAGAGAACCTACAACCTTCGGCAAGAAAACTATTTATTAAGTTGGGAGTTGAACTCACAATCACCGCGTTGACAGGCTAGTGATACACAAATGAATTACTAAGACCATTCGGCCATCAATGCCAACACTATTAGCTGAAAATTATGAAATTCAAATTTGTGATGCAACTGTAACGTCTTTATACCATAGAAGTTATTAAACTTTCATTTAAATGCATTAATATAAATCTGAGATAATCGGCTGATTGCTTACCTACAGTTGAACCAATGAAGTTGTTTTCTTCCTCCGTATTGATCTCTACAAGACTCCCACACACGTAGGAACAGGATGTCTACAAAATGTTATAAAAATATTAATAAAAATACATATATGAAATGCATTGCTTAGAACACAAGTTTACAAAACACGCCAATACGTTCAGAAAGTACATGGATACTTTATTAAAATTATCATTCATACAGATTTTTTTAACAATAAATATCTGAGCTTTAAGCTATCGTTTTAGCAAATGTATCAAGCACAACAGTCATTTTATTTTCTATTACTTAAATGTATTGATAGCTTGAAAAAAAAACTTCAATGAAAATAACACAAAATTCACCTGTGCGTCGGGGTAATTTTTCTGGTCTCCAACAGAAAGATAGTTGAAATTTTTGAATGAATGAAAAACGGCTGAGCTAATATCATTCGGAACACCTAAAAAAGAAAATTCTGAAACGTTGAAACAATATCAATTGTGAATTTTCAAGGTAGTTCTGTTTTTTGTATTCACCCTGTTCATTTCAATTAAAAAAAATGATGCTATTATATTACATTGGTTATCTTTCTGGATAAAAAGTAAAATATAAAAAATACCGAACTCCAAGGGAAATTCAAAACGGAAAGTCCTTTATAAAATGGCAACATCTGACGCACAAACACATCTAACGAATGAAAAACAACCGTCATATTCCTGACTGGGTACAAGCATTTCCATATGTAGAAAATTGCAGGTTATACTGGTTTATAGATAGCAAAACCTCTCATTTGTATAACAGTCGAATAGCATTTGCAAGATGTTCTGTAACAAATCTTTGTCATTTAGATTTTATTTCTGCGTGACACATTGTGTAGATTATACATCATCATATTTTTTCTTTCCATCTTCAAAAGTTTAATATAATTATATTGTTTTATGTTGTTAGTCACACTTATCTTATCATTCTTCAAATTTGTTTTCTTCCTGATATATACATAAAAAAATGTCAAATTTGATAAAAAAAGAGGCGAATAATACCAAAAGGAAAATCAAACTCAGTCGAAAACTGACAACGCGAAACATATCAAAGGACATAACACAACATAGGAAACAAAATTCTGAGACACAAACCCAAAGAATTACTAGAGATAATCTCAGGTTCTCCGGAAGAGTAAGCAGATCCGAAAGATGATTGATGCTCAAATACAATACTCAATGAAAAGCAATACTTCATAATAGATACATCTTAATTATAACAGTTATACATGATTGAAAAATCTATTACTGTTTGTTTGAGCCATATCGTGTGCGACTGATAAAATAATAAACAAACTAAAAAAAAAATAGACATAACGGTATTTTAACAAACTAGAACAGATTACCAGCATTAATCCCTTTTGTATCGTTAATTTAATTTGAAAAAAAATCACACTCATAATATATTTATACAAGGCAAACTATATTCCTATAACGGAACTCCGAACCACTAACAATCGAGAAATTGACGACTGAAAATGTATCATTCGTAAGCTCTCATCTCATTTGTTACCCGATTATATTTGATATCATCAAAGCAAATTTATTTGTACTGCATAAAGGTAATAACTGTTGTGCGACCTATATTTTTTAAGAATAAACGAATCTTAAGATTTGATGAAGATAATAATCTATGTTATAAAGTAAAATGAATTTAGATGTGGTTTTTGTGAATGTATATTTGTTGTATCTAGCTTTACGCTGAAAAATTGTATTTTTCCATTCTAAATTTTATAATATAATTAAAACTAATCAAGGCTGTCCATTTTCGCTGAACTATTTTACATTATTATTTAGGAGCCTGCTGAAGCCCGCCTGGTGGTTAGATTTTCTCGGTGCGTTAAAGACTCATTGGTGGCCTGTATCTTCATTTGCTCTTTAGTCGGGTTGTTGTCTCTTGGACACATTCCCCGTTTCCATTTTCAATTATATTACGTAAAAACAAACTGAAAACCTTTATACTGCATCACATGCAGTAAATGCATGAAGTGTTATAAAGGAAAATTCAGAGATTCTAAAAGCGAACTTGTTTACGAGTTCACAGTCATCAGATTTCGGACTCCTCTTGCACTCGAGGAAACTGTTTAAAGTGGCTACAAAGAAAGGTGCATGAAAGGGCAGTCTATGTTTTTTTTTCTTTATACAAGGTGCCGCCACCAGATCTTATTAAGAAGCTTTCCAAGGAAAGAAAAAAAAAAGAGAATTGTTTCACTTACACATGTTACATACGTCATTTAGTTTATTCATATTGTTATCATTAAATAGATATGAGAAGATGTGGTATGAGTGCCAATGAAACAACTCTCCATCCAAGTCACAATTTGTAAAAGAAAAACCATTACAATGCCCCTTTTACTATTTGTATTAGCGTTAAAAAACCTCACCCGTGATAACGTTACCTTGAACATTGGTTAAAGACCTGGTAATTGTCAGAGAAGACATGTAAAAAGTAAAATCACAAAAATACTGAACTCAGAGGAAAATTCAAAACGGAAGGTCCCTTATCAAAAGGCAAAATAAAAATCAAACGAATGGATAACAACTGTCATGTTCCTGACTTGGTAGAGGCATTTATGTAGAAAATAGTGTATTAAACCTGGTTTTATAGCTAGCTAAACCTCTCACTTGTATGACAGTCGCATCAAATTCCATTATATTGACAACGATGTGTGAACAAAACAAACAGACATAATAGGTAAAAAGGTAAAAAAATTAGGGATACAACAGTCAACGGTTGTGTTATAATCTTAATCACTATAAAAACAAACAAATATGTAACAAAGAAGCACAAAAAGGCATAAAAAATGAGAGACAAGAATACAAAAAATTATCACAAAACAATAACACAAGGACGGGATGTATCAGTACAGAACAAAGTCATATATATCAAAGAAACACAAAAAGGCATATAGACAAAATTATCATAAAATAATAACACAATGACGGGATGTAAAAGTACAGAGTCACGTCAAATGGATATCACCAAAAACAGACTCATAAAGACAAATAAAAGAATACCATAAGACGTAATTAAGATGATAAACAACGTCAGTACTCAGGATGTTTGAGAAGAAAAAAAAAGACAACATTTTCTTAACAAAGTATGCAGCAATCATAACATTTAAAGTTTTAAATAATATATGGAATAATACACTTATAAAACGAAAATTACAAATAGCATTTATCTGACTCCAAACGCCAGATTCCAAGCATTGAATGGTGTCATTCCCATACAGGCTGTGGTCAGCTGAGCAAGTAAGGCTGCCTATACTGCCAACGGATCTCCCTTCTGCAACATTAGATATGGCCCAATTTGTACAAGTTTTGGTCGGGGGTTCAGGACAGTTAACTACATCTACAATAAAATACAATCAACACATTCACATTGAATGTACAATACCATTTTTACTTCTATTTACAAATCAATGCACACAGGTTGCATTTGCAATTTTGTTTTGCAAAAAGTGTTTTCGAGATTGATTTCCTATGCATAAATTAAGATTTGAGACTCGTTCAATAATGTAGAGAATGGTTTTGTTTCATGTTGTTTAAGTTAAGGATTGATTGGTTGATTTTTTAAGTTCAAGGAAACTTTCAATACTTTTGTTTTTAGTTTGACTCTTTTACATTTAACTAGATATATTTCATTTTACTCTTTAAAGACAATATGACTTAAAACTGGTTTGTTGGTTTGTAACATTTTTTCCATGTTAAGATAAACACTTTGGTGATGTAGAAAATTTATCCTACTAGTAAAAACTAGACCGAAGCACGTGTTGAAAAGAGGTTAAACCTTTTCATGGGCTTTGCAAAGAAAAGAAGCGACTAAAAATGGAATACTCTTTACACTTAAAATGTCATTCTGTAATTGTTTTACTAGAGTCTTATTTTGGAAATTTCTAAAGAATTATGTTGAAGGATGAGCGTCGTTTAAATGGTACGTTTAAATGTTAGCCAACAAAAAGTAGAATAAGAAAAATACTGAAGCCAATGAAAATTCAAAAGGAAAGTCTCTTATATTTAACAATTGCAGATCAAAATCTCATGCACATCAAACGAATGGAAAACAACTGTCATATTCCTGACTTGGAACTTGCATTTTTTTATATAGAAAATGGTGGATTAAACCTTGTTTTATAGCTAGCCAATCCTCTCACTAGTATGACAGTCGCATAACGTTCCATTATATTGACAATAATGTGTAAGCATAACAAAACAGACATACAATGTTTACATTTGTCATTTCGGGGCCTTTTATAGCTGACTATGCGATATGGGCTTTGCTCATTGTTGAAGGCCGTACGGTAACCTAAAGCTGTTAATTTCTAAGTCATTTGGTCTCTTGTGAAGAGTTGTCTCATTGGCAATCACACCACATCTTCTTTTTTATATATAATGGGTTAAAACCTTAAAAAATGGGGTACAGCAGTCAACATTGTGTTATTATCTTAATCACTATAAACAAAAGCAAATATATCAACAAAGAAATACAAAAAAAGCATAGAGACAAAGCACATAAGCAAAAACGAAAGACAGGAATACAAAAAATTTACCATGGCATTATGACATAATGGCGGTTGTTTAAATGACGAGCCACGCAAAAATGATATTACCAAAATAGACTAAACAGTAAAAGTAATAATTTACAAAGACAAATAAAAGAACACTATAACAGGTAATTAAGATGACAAACAACTTCATTTCCTAGAATTTAAACCTCAAGACCATCGTGTAATATTTGTGAAGTTGATACGGAATATTTATCAACAAAATCTTAGTATCTTCCAATGAACTTTTTAGAAAAAGGACAAGACGTTTTTTGCCATAACCCTGCTTTATAAACTCTTTGTTCAAACACTGGTAACATTTTATAAAGTCTGAGTAGCAGCTGCAAGCTCCTGACGACCGATTGAGTTGGAAAATGTATATCCCATATGCAGGTGAAGTTTGTATATTTGACGCTAAGGTGGGGTAAATTTATAATTTCAAAATTAAAGTCGTCTCGTTTGTCATAGATTCTGGTACTAAAATGACCGGTTATGTGAAATTCGAGGTATAAGTCTAAAACTGAGGCGGAGGAAGCCGTGTCTGCTATTTCTTAAATTTGTAGTTCTAAGAGATATATTGATGAAACCCAATCAGAAAATAGAAAGAACATTATCAATATATCTGAATGGGAAATTAAATGATCTGGCTTCTTTGGCGTTATTGTTTTTGATAAGTGCCTAATGGAACTGTGACTAATTCGTAAAAAAGAAGAAGTCGGCAAGGAGAGACGCTCAGTTTGTTCCCATATGAATGCCGCCAATTTGTTGAAAAAGTCTACCCCCAAAATCAACAAATATGTTGTTCATAACAATCTTCAGCATGCGGGTCACTTATTCCTCGGGGTAGCATGTTTTACCTTTTTGTTCACAATTAACAAAATATGGGGTATGGTATACCAAAGCAATACATTTATAGCGTATGCTACCATTTTTATATTAAAAAGTATTGTGGAATATTTGTTTTAGACGATTTTTCTATTTGACATGGGGAATGGTAGTATAAAGGGTTGAAAAATCAAAGGTTTTGGGAGAATTATTTTTTGAGAAAGATCGATACTTAGAATTATTCAGAATCAACATATGGTTAATACCACTACGCGAGTAAAAAGTTTTACAGTATTTCTGAAGACCGTCTTTCACTGCAGACATAATTTTTGTTAATCTAATGGACAATTCCTTTCTAAAATATGCAGATGAGCCGGCAATGTACCATTGTTTGTACGGAATTTTGTGAAGCTTAGGTATATAATACAAACTAGGTAAAACCTCAGATTTGCTGCTCAATGTAATGTTCCTTGAAGCCACGAAGGACTTATGATTCGCCAAAATCTCATCAATAAATATTATCTGATTGATTTACATTTAAGGTGTCAGTCAACCAATTCAAAACGTTTTGTAATCAACCAATTTTTTTCCAATGTTTACAGCTTTCTAAATACTTTACCGTAAGTTTAACTTCATAGAAACCAGGTATAGTATGGATTATATCAACTTTGTAGATACAAAGTTTCAAATAATGTTTAATGTTTTGCATTGAAACACGATTGTTCGGAAGTCAACAGCTATTAAACTTAACCCCTGGTTTTCTGCAAATCTTTAATACCATCTACCATTGAGCTTATTAATCCTCAACTTTCAATGCAAGACCATGGACAAGTAAATATTGCCTCAAAATAGTCTACATATATTTCTCTCTCACCAAAAGTTTCATTTTTTAAAATTTTTTGGTAAGTTTAAGTAAACAATGAACCCAAAAGCACTACTTTTAGTCAATGAAGGGCTACTTTTTCATTTACATGGAAGTGTTATAATTTATCAGCAACAGATTCAGATTTTGGCAATTAAATAAAAAAAAAAAAACAAGATATTACAGCGATTAATATTGCCATACGAATAGATTGATAAGGTATCAATTTGATGACAGAAAAATAGACGTTATTAAGATTTCATTCCAAATAAATAACCACCAAACATCTTCTAAAAGTCTTACTGCATCTGGAAAATTTGAGATAATGTCACGTTTCCTATATTTTCAAAACTTTTATTTAATTAAAAATTAAATATTTTTGTATTACGTCGATGTAAATTAATTTACACGTCTCATTCATTTGAGGCTAACAGCCCTCAGATATGACAAGCTTGCATCTAACACATGTTCAAAATTGAAGTTGGTGAATTGGTGGTCTGATACTTATATATAATGAGCAATAACATGCTAAATTATTAAAGAGGTCATAACCTACCGGTAATTTATTTTTTGTAGCAATGATCCGGTCTCACTGAAATAAAACTATATTTATTAATCCTTCGTCAATCATGAATTTTATAACGATTCATTAAATAACATATTTATACAATCGCAATATATCGACACTGGCGAAGAAATACCTTTTGTTTTAGCTATTGTTGACTTAGATCGTAAAACCTAGGAAATCCTCATTCAAAACTTCGCTTTTGAATATCTTAATTTTTTTCTAATATCATGTGACCGGTAATCTTTTGTCTGTTGATAATCATAAAAACTAGGGAATAAATGTACAATTTTTTACTTGAAACCGATTAGTTAAAATTATTGATTGATTGATTTTTTAGCCATGGCTCTGTGTTGAAGGCTGTACCTATAATTATTAACTTTTGATACATTGTGACTTTAATGAAGAGTTGTATCATTTGTACACATACATCATTTTCTTATTCATAAAATGATGTCACATTGCAAAATGTATAAACAATTTTATTTTCTTTCTGATATTCTATATTTGATATATATCTTCATAATCACGCTGATGAAGGATATCTGTTATCCGAAATATGTAAGTTTATATCCTGGTACATATTCATAAAAAAAAACCTAAGAACTTAACACAAGTATTTAAACAAATTCATATATTAAAAAGATAGATTTGTATCACCTTTTCAGATAGTAAGATATTTACGGAGTTTTAGAATATATATGAAAAAAAAAGATTAATCAGTTTGTGAGAAAAACAACTTAAAAATATATACATACAAAGACGTTTCAAAAATTGCACATTTTAAATGCACATTCAATATAAAAAAAGAAGATGTGGTATAATTGATAATGAAACAACTCTCGATAAGAGACCAAATGACACAGTAATTAACAACTTTAGGTCACCGTACGGCCTTCAACAATGAGCAAAGCCCAAACTGCATAGTCAGCTTTACAAAGCCCCGAAATGACAAATGTAAATCAATTCAGACGAGAAAACTAACGACCTAGTTTATGTACAAAATAATGAACGAAATACAAATATGTAACACAGCAACAAACGACAACCACTGAATTACTGACTTGTATAAATAATGCTTGTATATATGTTTTCTAATTGTTAAAAGTGTTTTATCATACCTGATATGTTATACTTATTAGGTGTAAAGCAATTACGGTGATAAATAAATAGGAACATGAAAAATAAAAACAAAGATCATTATTTATTGAGAGAAAAAAAAAACGATTTTTAAGCTGTAATTCTTTAAAAACTTACTTTCAATGGATGGTAAAATAGACATCACCAACACAGCTGTAATAATATCAATTACTGACGGCATTGTTTTCGCTATTCCGAGTGTAGTCAAAAGACAGTAGAGAAAATGTTGTATGGAATAAAGACGTTCTACAGTATTAATAGTGGGGCGGTTCTAACACATGACGTATTGAATTTTCATACACTTTGTTCAATTAAGACCAATCAGAAAATTAGAAATCTTCTGTATTGACAGACTGTTTTAATCCGACCAATCAAAAAAATACATGTATTCTGCTTTTTCAGACTGTTTTAATGTGATTTGATGTGCTGTTACAAATCATTTTAATTTTGTGTTCATCTTCATTCGTGTGAAACAATATTTTCTTGTCTAAAGATGAATTATATTATTTCGCTACAACAAAAATAAAAACAAAAAATCAATATGTAAATGAACAAATCTCACAACGGCGTATTTTATAGAAAGATTAGGTTTATCATTTAATACACTTTTTGTCAATACATTTCTCAAGTGATGACATCAAATTGAGTATCAGTTAACTTGATACTACAAATAAAAGAAACGATTACAGTTATTTTAAATTCTCAAACGTTTACGGAAACAGATTGCGTTAGATATCTTAATAAATCCATAAACTTAAGTATATATGGGATCATAATGAATATATATCACTTTCAGGTAAGATTTTTGCTATCGTTTTGTGATTTCGTCTCTTCGTTTTACATGTAATTTTGGCATGTTCGCATTATGACAGGATGATATGATCAGCTCTAAATCTTCATTGTTTTACAATATTTGGAACTATATTAATTTATTTTGTGTATTTCATAATATTGAAATATTTATAGCAATAAGTCCTATGATAAAATTTTACGGTAAATAAATATCAGAGGGGTCAGCAGGGTAAAACAGAGGGAAACGTAGGCCTAAGTGTACCGTTACCGCTAATAGTAATGACACTACCCCTAAAACAATTAAATTGAAGGGTTATGTCTAGATGTCTTGTGTTCTTATGTCTTACATAACCGTATCAGTGATTTTTACAGTAAATCCCAACTTTTGATAGACAGAGGAGATAAGAGCATCGTGAAATAATGGAACTAGTATGCAAGATTAAAAGTGGAAAGACCAAAAATGAAGATAAAGTCATTTGATTTTCACTGTTTTAATTCTGCTGTAGACACTTGTCAATCGGTTTTATATATAGCTGACCAACTTCCTTTTTTATACCTTCCGTTATTGACTTTAAAAGCTTGAAGTAAAGCTAATAGTTTTTTTCTATTTCTATTTCTATTATCAGGCAACGTTCTAATGAGCAACAGCAATACAATCGATGATAACTTTATTACCCTAAATCATGAGCAGGCTAGTATATAGTTAATCAATTAATAACAATTACGGAATGATAAATCTGTTTTCTGCACGATGTCAAAACTAAATATTGTCTTCTGTCAAAACTAAACATTATCTACTGTCAAAACTAGACGTTGTCTACTGTCAAAACTAGATGTTGTTTACTGTCAAAACTAGATGTTGTGTACTGTCAAAACTAGTTTGAGGGTGACAACTCTTCATATCCTTTTCAATACAGTTTACGTGAAATATTTTGTTTGAGAATCTAAGTCTTAATTTTTATTAGATAAACTAATATATGATGAGCGAACAGTTTATGTGCATTAGCTTTAAATCATACAATGATATAATATCGATACTAACGTGATGCCACTATGACGTCATAATCATCTTGCAGTTGATTAACTTCGACCCAAAAAGCCAGTTTACTTATAGTTGATTGTATATAAGTTATGAGCGAAAGTCCTACCTAAAGAGATAGATTAAACATAGTTGAATCTTTTTATATTACATATTGTAGAAATATATCTTTTAATGTGGACCTCTATCTCATTTCTAGATATCAATTACATGACATCAAATTAATGCAATGTTTCAGATTCTGCAGTTTTAAGTATAATGAAAGAATTAGGAAGCCATACATCAAATACGTAAGACACAAAACAAAAATAGTATTACTAATATTGGTATCTGACAGACTGATGTCTTGCGAACGTTAGTTTAGTTTGATAGATCTAACGTACGTTTTGATTTTCGAATGCAACAGGCAAAATATGTTGCCTTCTTCTTCATATCAAGATGCGTGATTTTAATTAATATATCAAAACAATAAAATATGTTATAAGTACTGATTAAAGCACGCACAGCAACCAGATTGTTTATGTGGTACCTGTTTTTGGTTTGGCACTTTTGTATGGTACTTCTCTAAGAGTAGACTAATTCGTTAAGAAACCCAAAGATAGCAAACGTTTGCGAAAATCAAATTAGTTGATTTTGTTATTAATATAGTTCATGATCGATCAGTCAGATTGCATTTCTCTGCATCTTGTACGCAGGAAAATTAAGAAATAATTCATGGGGGCTTGAATATATCGTGATTTTACCACGGGTTGGCCCTTTATGCAAAATATTTTACCCTGAGCGATAGCGAGGGGTAAAATATCGGCATAAAGAGACAACCCGTGGTAAAATCACGATATATTCAAGCCCCCATGAATTATTTCGATTCTAATAGGACAAATACGGCAATTTCTTTTGGATCGAAGCGCTCTAGGTGGAGGCAAATATTTGCCGTTCCCATAAATAAACGCACTATTATAAATTAGCGTAAAAGAACGGAGCAAACTGAATTAGTGACATGCTTTAACTATTTACAATAACGTATTTAGATAGTTTTGGATGAATTTAAATGATAATTTACTTATATGTCTCAAATGTATAAAAAGATATGGCTTATAACACATTTTAGCATCGTTTGTTTACGTTTCCTTGTTGTGATGACTCTCGGTTTCACAAGCGTGTATTTTACCGTAAAATGCTTATATTCTTACGTCATCGTTCTATGACGTCGGGAAGCTCATTCATAAAAAAGCATATGACGTTGGAGTACGATCGGAACAGCCCAGGCAATATATTCATATTTTACCACGGGTGTGTACTCAAAGCGTTTGAAGGACGATATGTTATAATTTACAGTGTATTTTTTGTTTTTTGAAGAAAAAAAAATTGTAAAATAAGTTTCTCATTTTTGTCTTTTATTGAAAAATGATAAGCATTTGACTGTTTAATTTATTTATGTTTTGGTTGATTCCTAATCAAATTTAAAAAGATATTTATAAAAAACCGAACTCCAATGTTAATTAAAAAAACTAGTGAAGAAAATTCTGGAAAATGAAAAGTATTGTTCCCCATTAAATCACTTTAAATGCGCAAAACAAATTGGGAAGAGAAAAACAAATCAAACGTTTAAAATCTGGTTTTTCTTTTCTTCATAATATGACAAATGACAGGGGAAAACAATATTTGGAATATGACTGAAGCATGAATTATTTATCCTTATTTGATATCAGAGCCATGTCTGTTTTGTGTCCTACTGGTTTAAAATGTTTAAGTAGTTTCTTGTGATTTGAAATGTATAGCATATGTCACTTTGAGGTGTAATACCACCAAATCATAGTACGTCACATCCGGTTGCATACGAAAAAGGGTTGAAAAAAATATTCCCTTGAATTTGACAGTTGTAGGAAATTAATCCTACATTTCATTGCAGTAAAATATGTCTGTGTCATAGACATATACCTTGGGTGTTTCAAAGCTCATATTTTTTTTACTTGGTGTTTCTATAGAATATTTTGGTAACTTGATGTTACATGGTTACTAAAGCTTGTACACAAACTTGTAAGTGCAAACTTAACAAAGACTAATAGGGGGAAATCAATGGTGGTATTACACCTTTGAAGATGATTAAAAACTTGTCATCCCACTACCAGTTATATTTTATTACCATAGTAGTGCACAACCATCATTTTTAACCTTATATTGTTTTTACTTCATTTAACTATTTCACTCACGTCGTCGGTAGAAAGTAATTGTAAAGTATTCTTCTTATCGAATGATGGCTACACAAAATGTGAAACCTAACATACATTTTTAGGCAGGGTCTGTTGATCACTACGGTGCGTGTCATTTGCTGCTGACCACAACTTTTCTTGACTTTTGTTGCTGACCATAACTGTTGTTGCTCACTTCTACTCTTCTTGCTTTTGACCAAGTTACTGGCTAATTACCATAGCATATTTTGTCCATAGCAAGATGTTTCACTTCCATAGTAATTGCTATAATGACTCAAAAGTTCTGTACTTTATCTCTTGAGTCATTATAGCAATTACTTGGGAAGTGAAACATCTTGCTATGTAGATGATGTAGATATTGATATTGATTTCATTTAGTATGAAACATTTCTCAACCTGTCTGATGTACTTTGTAGCAGGTCATATAGAAATGTTCACTTTCATTAAATCAATTATTGTTGTTTTAGTATATTTATCAATGTTCTTATCAAATACATTTAGATCTATATAAAGCTTAATTTCACTAACATAACACTCAAGACTTTCAAGTTACTGTCAATAAACAAACACAAAACAGCAATATGATATTAATCAAGGTAGCTTACATTTTCAGGATTACCATATCAAATCAACAGTTAAGTGTCACGACACCAAGACAGAGGGAAAGTACGGTCTCTAAAAAGATTTCGACGGTACTTATATAGGGTATTCTCGCTGCATTGAAGACCCATTGGTGGCCTTCGGCTGTTGTCTGCTCTATGGTCGGGTTGTTGTCTCTTTGACACATTCTCCATTTCCATTCTTAATTTTACCATAGCATTCTTTTTTTACATTATATTCTTAAAATGAAAGGAATATGAGGAATGATTGGCAATGAAACAAATTTTTACTAGCAACTAAATGACATAGAAAAAAGCAGCTATAGGTCAAGGTATGACCTTTGTTTTATTTGGAGAAGTTTGTGTATTTTTGGGGAGGAGGGTTATCAACTTTTTCTATCAATTAACGATTACATTTTGATTAAGATACAAACATTGAAACTAATATTGATAATGATTACATGCAAAAATACGTATAATCAGGTATGCATTTAATATTATTACCCTTTAAATGTCCTTTGATTTGTCATTAACATCAAAACGAAACGGGTATACGATCATGTGTAATTTAGAATTCACATTAATTTTTATTCTAGTTTAAAAAAAACACCAAATGTGTTCTTATTGACCTCGTAGCCATGTTAGATCTAGAAAAATAATTGAAAATCTAAAAAAAGACTGATTCAGGTTTCACTTTTTGCTGTGTGCATTTTAAAACAATATTTAAAGATGATGTATTTAATGAAGATACCTGCTGGGTGTTTTGGGTTGTCTCTGTATTTTCAAGTGGTTTAATTTCTGGCAGGAATAAGTAGGAGTTTGAATAAGTATATTTCATATAGTTTGTAATTGGATTTTCCCTGTTCGCTGTACATATAGATAATGATTAGTATAAATAGTTCTACAACAGTACTTTTTTTTATACAGTTTGATATTATGAGGATGTGTAAAGAGATATAAGAAGATGTGGTATGAGTGCCAATGAGACAACTCTCCATCCAAGTCACAATTTGTAAAAGTAAACCATTATAGGTCAAAGTACGGCTTTCAACACGGAGCCTTGGCTCATACCGAACAGCAAGCTATAAAGGGCCCCAAAAATGACTAGTGAAAAAACATTCAAACAGAAAAACCAACGGTCTAATCTATATAAAAACGAGATACGAGAAACACTTATGAACCACATCAACAAACGACAACCACTGAACATCAGGTTCCTGACTAAGGGCAGGTGCAAACAAATACATCGGGTTAAAACGTTTTAATAGGAGCCAACATTTATCCTACCTGAAACAATAGTGTAACATCACAACATAGAAAGACACACTATAAAATATCAATATAAATGGCTTAACTCAATCAAAAGACATATTAACAAAAAAAAAAGTGAACATACACTGAACGATTAAATTTGATCTATGACACAATGTAAATACAAAATTAATAAAACAAGGGGGTTAGATGTTTAACAATATCAGAAAGAAAACCACAACCTTGGACAAAATGCCGCCAAATAAAATAACGTACCCAGGTAAATAAAAATAATTTTGCTGTAAGGTATATATGGAGTGCGGAAATAATTTTTACAAAATAAATGATTTTGATGTTCCTAGTACGAGAACAAAAGTGAAAATTTATCGTCATACTAAACACTTATCAAAGGTGGTATATATTAAAAATAGTGAGACTAGATATAACACTGAATAAGTAAATATCAAATTACAAAAATACATTACATATTGTATCAACAGGTCAATATAAACACGAAAGTACGATTTGAGAGAAATCGCAGTTACTGAAAGCTAGTTAAAAGCCAAAAACAATTAATGATAAAAAATCATGCATCAGAGACTAAAATCAACTAAAACACATCCCAGGGATTTAGCGTTTTAACGTCAGGGACAGTCAAAGAAGACATGACTTGTGCAATGCCAAAATAAAAGTATCGACAGGCAGTAGGATAGTTAGGAGTTCACTTGTTAATAAATATATATAATGTAATAAATAGGTAGAGTAATCTCTATACAGAAAAGCTTTGACAGTTTGTACAGGACTGGTGTGGTTGTTTAGTATTATGTAAAGTCCTAATATGCTTGTATCAGTATCGAAGGTACTAGCAACTACTAGTTTATTACATTTGTTCAAAATGATTTTTGTCTCGACTTGACGTAGTCAAAAAGCGAGACATAGGTTTGCTGTTTCAGGCGTCGGCGGCGGTGGCGTCAACAATGTATTAGTTTGTGATTAGGCCTAGTTTATGGTGAACCACTAGTGGTAGGTCAATCATATTTGGTATGCAGTGGTATTAGCATTGGCACATGTCATTACCATTAAGATTATTTTGCCCCGCCCATTCAGTCATGGTCTATTGACTTTTGAACTTTGCTTAGTTTACATGTATTAGTTTGTGATCAGGTCAGTTTATGGAGAACCACTAGTGGTAGGTAAATCATACTTGGTATGCTGTTGTATAAGCAATAGCACATCTCATTTCCATGGAGAATATTTGGTCCTTACCTCTGAGTCATAGTCTATTGACTTAGAAACTTTTGTTTAGTTAACATGTATTAGTTTGTGATTAGGTCAGTTTAAGATGAATAACTAATTTTAAGTCATTGATATTTAGTATGCAAATGTATTGGCATTTATAAATTTCATTTCTATGGAGATTATATAACCCTAACCCTCATTATGGTTCATTGACTTTGAATCTTTTACATAGTTTACAAGTTAATGTTTGTGTTTAGGTTTGTTTAAAGGGAACGACTTATGAAAAGTCAATGGTATTTGATATGCACTTGTATTAGCATTGGCACATCTGATTTCCATGGTCATTGTTTAGCCCTGTAACTTCAGTCATGGATCATTGACTTTGAAATTTGCATACTAAATATCAATGACTTAACATTAGTTGTTCATCTTAGACTGACCTAATCACAAACTAATACATGTTAACTAAGCAAAAGTTTCAATACACAAACAAGTAATACAACAGTAAATAGTCCGTCCAATAAACAATTTTCACCGCCATGTAAAATATTTAGCTGAATTTTCCAATCTTTCGCTGGATGTAACGTCCTAGGTCCTGACCTTCGGTGAAGTTTCAATTGGAAATATGTCGTTGCGACGTCTAACCTTCTAGTGGGCGCCAAATTAACTAGGTTTCGCGGACTAAATACAGTAATTCGTCTAGTTTACAGATGTTTGTTTAAAACGACATAAATAAAAAACCCTGAAAGTACCAAAAATAACAAAACATCTATACATAGACAGTATGGTGTACAACGGGATTTTACTCTAATTTATTTAACGGAAAGTACATGTATAAATTACGATAAACCGACTCTGTTCTATCATATAATAACCAATACAATTAACGTGTATATATTTAAAATGTATCAATTCAATTAAGTTTTATCGGATTAATGCATTTCACATATATACATTTTAATTGTATTAGTTGTATTCCGATAGGACAGAACCAATTTATCGTATTTTATAATGTACTTTTTTGTTAAATAAATTAGAGTTATATCCCTTTGTACACTGTATTGTCTACGTATTAATGTTTTGTTATTTTGTACTTTCAGAGTTATTCATTCATGTCGCATTAAATAAACTTCTGTAAACTACGTGAACTAGACTTTATGATACGGGTAATATTCTTCTCGTATAATTTATGATAGCATGATACTAAACCCTTAACAAGAGGAATTGTGCTTGATTTTCATATGATAAAAACATAATCTGTCAATCAGTTTAATTGAGGTCTGGAGCTGGCATGTCAGTAACTGCTAGTAGTCCTTTGTTAATTAATGATGATCATTGTAATTTTGCTAGTTTCTTCTGTTATCTATTCTAACGCCGGACTCGGACTTCTTTAAAACTGAGTTTTACTGTGCGTATTGCTTTGTGTTTGTTTATTATACATTAGCTAGAAATATAAGGGGGGAGTTAATATCTTACAAATAGAAAGAAGAAGATGTGGTATGAGTGCCAATGAAACAACTCTTTATCCAAGTCACAATGTGTAAAACGTAAACAATTATAGGTCAAAGTACGGCCTTTAAACATGTTTTACCCCACTGCATTTTTGCGCCTGTCCCAAGTCAGGAACCTTTAACTTTGTTAATCGTGTTTGTTTTTTTTAATTTTTGTTCATTTATATGTTTCGGAGTTATTATCATTGGTAAGGGGCCAGCTAAATCCCGCATCCAGGTGCGAGATTTTCTAGCTGCCATTGGTGGCCTTGTCCTGTTTTCTGCTCTTTGGTCGGGTTGTTGTCTCTTTGACACATTTTCCATTTTAATTCTCAATTTAAAGGTCAACTTTGCCTAAGGTAGTTGGCAGAAGAAATTTGTGTTCGAAAGCATTCTTTAATACATGTGTTACTTTGTCAGAAAACAGCACCTTTTTTAAAATCGAGGACGCCATGAATAAAGTGATGAGGTCATGTCTCCGCGCGTTGATCTCCCCACAATGCATTAAATAAATCCCAAAAACTCGGTTATTTTGTCTGAATTGAAAACAAATCGATGTCTGATCATGAATATAACTGCAATATGCCGTATTTACAATACGCCGACGTTCATTATTATATAAGGTGGTCGATAGGCAGTAATTGTTCCTCAAAAAAAAAAAGAAAAAAAAAGAAGATATCAAGGGCAATAATAAAATCATATCAATGTTGAAAACACCACTGCGAAAAGAAAAAAAAAGACGTATAGACAAACACTAATGCATACAGCTGAATATAAAGACACGAACCCTAACAAAAACCGTTGTTAAACGCTTGTACTACGGACGTTTAGTCCATTACTAAAATATTGCCTTCAAGTGTTATTTTCTATTTTTAACAAGTGACTGAGCTTAACCATTTGTGTTGATTTTGAAAGTAGAGGACCATAGAATAAATGTGTGAAAACTATGGAGTTATTAAATGTATGCAAAGTATTACATTTTCAAAGAACTTATTGTG
The DNA here is from genome assembly GCF_021869535.1 of Mytilus californianus. NCBI lineage: Eukaryota > Metazoa > Mollusca > Bivalvia > Mytilida > Mytilidae > Mytilus > Mytilus californianus. Next base: position 228,969 of record NW_026262704.1, read on the forward strand.
TGAAAAAAATGATTCTTTTACCACTAGGAGCCGCATCACAAAAGGATTTTCGGGGTGTGAAAAATGAATCTCACTTCGTACCCCGAAAATTTAACCACATATGTGAAAATGTCTCATTTTCGAAAAAAAAACCATCATACATATCCAAGTTTACGATATGGACTTAGCTACAGAAGAAAATGTTACCATTACTGGCTGCGGGAAAACAATTACGGACACTGACCCAAATAGAAAAATCAAAAGCTCAAACACATCAAACGAAGGGAAAACAACTATCATATTCCAACTATATTATGTCTTTTTATATATCGGAGGTAACGGTGGACCTAAGAACAAAGTTGTAACATAAATGTTCTTTATTTTTTTCACTATTTTCCAATTTCCCAACCGATTGTGAAAAAAATGATCTCCTCACTAGTGAAATAACTGTTCTCGGCAGATGATTGATCGAAATCTAATTATGACGTCATATTTTCTTGGTATCTTCTGAATCTTCTATTGTAATGTCATGAAAAAAGGCGACCATGCCTTATGACGTCACATATAAAGAACACAACTTTCTGCAAATCTTTGAAAAAGATAAAAATCATAAGACAAACAGATTCCACCACTATAACTCGTGTATTACGATATTTTTCCACTCTCAACAATTAAATTTTATTTTTTAAAATAGCACGGCAAGCCTCGCGCTTTAAATTATTAAAATTTAACTTTCTCGAGTGGAAAAATATCATTACACACTTGCTGCAGTGGTGGAATCTATGTTTCTCTTATCTCAAGAGCAACATGTCAGTATCATTGACATACAAAAAAAACAAGTTTTTTTCATTGGATTATATATCGATTTTATATATCGCTATACTCGTGAAAGCCTTATCAATTTATCAAAAAAGTATAAATCATTCGTTTTGATAGACATGATAGATATAAAATATGAATTATTATTATTTTAGATTTATTTTCCGCGTTGCATATCCTAGAATAAAACAAACTTTCCATATATAACTAATACTCTGCTTATGTCCGTGTTCAATTGATTTGTAAAACGTGTTTCAATATACTCCCTTTCACATGTCTGTCCGTCGATAGTTTTGATATTTTATAGATACTAGAACACACCCAGCTCAGCCTAATGAGTTTTTAAAATATCACGTTTACTGAAGATTGAGATGTCAACAACTTCAAACATGTACATACTATCTCTCAAACCTAGAAATACAAACTTCGGTAGAAGTGGTCGCCTTAATTTTACAATCTTAGAAAGGAAAATTGATTAATTCAATGGAAATAATCGTCCGGTATGTCATACATGTTCATTGTGTAAGACTTTGTCATGATAATTTCTAGCAAATGTATCACGGTTTCAAACAGGTAAAAAATTCGTTTCTAACGAAGGACAGAAATATTACTTATTTGGTACTTGTTTAGAGGATATTGTAACATCTTGATTGTGAAGAATGATGATGTCGTCTAAAGATTTGAATAGATATAATTAGGAACATCTATGAAGTGATTTTTAGGTTGAATCCTTAAGATGTTAAGCTATTATTTGGGATTCATAGCAGTTAAGGAACACAAGAATATGTGATAAGAGGGGCGCACTTATTATTGACTAGATTACTAATTATTTTTCAGTGCACGTTGTGTCCAAAAGCAACATATATATCAGGGTACGGAATTTTCTCCCTGCGTCAAAGACCCATTGGTGGGCTTGGGATATTTTCTGCTCTTTGGTCGGGTTGTTGTCTCTTTGACACATTCCCCGTTTCCATTTTCAATACTATCAAGAAATAATCAAATTTTTATAATCATTTGTAACTAGACCTTGACCAATAATATGAAAGAGCATACGTGCAGATATTATCGATCAAAAATAATTTGACCGCTCAGTGCAAAAATCCAAGGCGACGTTTGAAACCTCGAAATAAAAGGTGAAATTAGTAATGTATAGATGGTGATAATAATCTATTACGATTTCACCCCCAAAAAAACAAACTACCGTACAGTTTACACCATTCGATTGTACTATGAAACGAAAAAGAAAAGAAGACCGCGCATACACTAACTTAATCCAATTTCAAAAGCATGAGAATATAACAATTTTATTTCATTTTCAAACGCTTTGTATAATGCCATACAACGTGCAAAAACTGCATTTGTCTAAATATGATTGTGAACTTTTAAGGAGAATATCTTTACACATTATAAATACATATTTATGTAAGATTCCTATAAAACCTTGATCGATTTTTATCCTATCTTGGCCGTTTAGCAAAAGATCCACGAAGGCAAAGATGGTGTAAAAGACAAAACATTGAAGTGGCAGATATACAGTATAAACAAATATTTGCTAAGGGAAATAAAGTACAATCAATGTCCCATTAAGTGCATGGTTTTGCAAGGAAAACGATATGATACTTCGAGAAACTCATTTTGTTCTATGGGATCAAAATTTTATAATACCAGAAATGAATCGCTTAAAACCAATTATTCAATAATCAAATATGTACGCCCTTAAAGATAGTCCAGATGAATAAAGAACAGGACATTTGGACTGCAAATTTGAAAAAAAGGTTTGCTGGATAGGCAGAAAATTGACCCTAAAAAACGTCCCACACGGACCCTTAAAGGTGCGTACATGGTACGAACAAAACGTATGACGAAAGATGCAGTCATGATTGTTTATGTTCAGTTTTTGAGAAGTATATATTTATTTTAAAATGTGTTTTCATGTTCACAAATAAAAAACATGTATGATGACGGTTTATAGATAAAGTAACAAACTAAGATGACGGAATGACCAGGATGCTTATTAGGATGACCGATCTACATATACCTAAACAATGATTTGTAAAACATAGAAATAGACAATCAGCTGATCTTTAACGCAAGACCAACGACATAAGTTTGACTTTACTAAAGCAACGAATCTATCATGGAGTTATATCGTAAGTGTTTTCTGCTAAATGAGAAATACTAAAAAATGAACTTCGCCATATCGTGCATAACAACTTAGTATACATTAGATAGTTACGTTGAGTATAAATCATTCTATCACTAAATTATAAAAAAATTGGTGACTATGTTGAACGCATCTATCCAATCGAATTTAAAATAAAGGATACAAGAGACACAGTTAAGTCTGCCTCATATCTTGACATACATCTAGAAATTTACAATGTGGGTCGGTTGAAAACAAAACTTTACGACGAATGAGATGATTTCAGCTTCCCAATTGAGAATTTTCCATTTCTATGTAGCAACATTCCAGCAGCGCCTGCATACGGAGAATTTATCTCCCAAATGATACGATATTCCCAGGCTTGTATTTCCTATCATGATTTCCTTGATAGAGGGTTGCTGCTGATAAAGAAGCTATGAGGCCAAGAGTTCCAAATGATGAAGTTGAAATCATCTCTTCGTAATTTTACGGACGCCAACACGAGTTGGTTGACCGTTACGGAATATCCGTTTCACAGATGATAGCGGATATGTCTCTAATATCGTAACTACAATCCTGTCCCCTTTTCACGAATGTGACCTACCAAATTAGACTTGTTACCGGGTTTGTACTAACATGAGCAACACGACGGGTGCCACATGTTGAGCAGGATCTCCTTACCCTTCCGAAGCTTCTGACATTTCCCATAGTTTTTGGTGTGGTTCGTGTTGCTAAGTCTTTAGTTTTCTATGTTGTGTTTTGCGTACTATTGTTTGTCTGTTGGTTTTTTTCCTTTTTAGCGATGGCATTGTCAGTTTATTTTCGACTCGTGAGTTTGAATATCCCTCTGATATCTTTCGCCTCTCTTTTGTACAAGTTATGTGTCTTCTTTGGGCGTTCCATTTAGTCATGATTAAATCAATGCAATACTGACAAGTTAGAGTGCAGTCATTTGAATGTATGTGTTATAAGATATTGGAGCCTGCCAGAAAAAAAAAATCATGTTTTAAATGAAAGCAATTACAAACGGTAGATCTTTTTTTCATTGAATGTTATAAAATTATATTGCAGGTGTGCGTTGTTGAAGGTTGTGTTGATATTTCAGTGCGGGAAACGTCTGGTAATTATAACTTATTTAAATGACACAGAACTAGTAATTTTTTGTTCTTCTCCTCAACGGTGAAAATAAGTTTTCCCAAGTATTATAATCTTAGATTAGTTGATCGATCATTTACAATGGTGATATTTGGTGCAGTCAAAATTGTGTAAAACACTCATAATCTTTGTAAAATAAATGTAAATATTGGCCTTAACTTTTACCCATATAACACCTAGAAGTTAACTCTAAGACGACGCTGTATGTTTCTTATTATTCATCCTCCCTGTTTTAGTTGTAATAATAACATGAATAAAGCAAATAAATTGAAAGTGACTTAACCAATGAATATTGATGAATGATAATCTTTTGAATAACGTGTTACGACTATCAGTCACTTTGATTCTTAAGACAGAAAACAAAACTGTATTTATTTGTTAATTTGATTTCTTTTTTTCGGTTTTTCTCTGTTGGTTGCAAAAAATAACATTCAGATAAATAAAGTAACAAAAGTGGTTACTGATTTTGAAATTTGAAAAAATAATACCGAATTACACGGTCGAGCAATGGACGCTTCGTAGTTATTTTAGTATCTATCAAATATCTAATTTTTCAAATTTGCATATATGAACAGACAATGAACACCTGGTGCATGTACGAAAATGATTCGAAATCTTAAACTTATCATCGCCACAATTTCGTTCCTTTTAACCTCTTCGTTTACATCGACTTTTCACTTAAGTTTTACAAAAGCAAAACGACAGTAAGTAGAACAGGAACTGCTTAGGATTCAGAAGGACCTGAACCCATCGCCCAATTTTGTAGGATTTATGATACACTTTAGTGATTGGTGAAGTGTATTTTGGACTGTTTCAATTTTTATCTTTTTGTCATGGTGCTGTCTGTGTTTCCTCGAATGATTGGTTTTTGATTGCGCCCTTCTTCTCCTCCATATCTGAACAAACTTGTAGAGAAGAACGGATGATTTGAAAAGCCAATTCTAATACATTTACAAAAAGTATGCCGTGAGTTTGGAATACGGACGGAAAGGCATTGCAATAACGTCGGCTCTTCTAAATATAAATATGGTCATGCTACTAATCACAGGAATGAAATTGCTCCAATGTTATGATTTTTAAAAGAATTTGATTTATATGCTAAGAAATTCCTTTTTGATAAAATTCGATCAATAAATAAAACATACTGTTTTCATAATTTTGTTTTACTTATATGAAAAAATTTGATTGATTAATTTCCAGTTACGGTTATTTTCTTATATGCAATAAAATATTATGTGAAATTTTGTCTATAGTACTGGACATGATAAAACCTTACTCATGCCAAGTATTTCTTTATTTGAAACAAAGATAAATTTTGCGAAATTTTTTGAAAAGTGCAAATTTAATAAAGTCTAATAGGGGAAAAACAGTGCTGGTATTACACCTGTGAGATAGTCTGAATTGAAATCTCCATTGCCAGGTCCATTTTTCATTTTTAAGTTCGGATTCATCTACTCCTTGTATAGTAGTAATTTACTCTCGATGATCGAGCTCTCCAACAGGAAGATAATGGATTATTCATCAACCACACACTAGATAACATACATTCCCATTACGGAATACAGAGTCTGCGTTGAAAATGTTATCGAGTAATACTATAATGATTAATGTACAATGGTTTAGCTCTAAGTTTTTAATTTTACGTGAAAATGGTAAGGGACTTTTGTCTTTATGTTAGTTTATGATTCGAGTCGATCTTGTGAGTCAAGCGATTTCCAACTGAGATTTACAGTTTGGTATTCCGTTGTGCTGTCACACAGCTGCCTAAGGTTAAGGGAGTGTTAAACGCCCACAACTATGTTTAACCCCACCACGTTCTAAATGTGCTTGTCCGAAGTCTGCAGCCTGTAATTCAGTGAGTGTCGAGCAGTGTCTAAATGAAGCTTATTTGAACAACAACTAAAAGGTCACCGTACAACATTCAAAAACAAGTTATATTATATACAACAAGTGAAAAATCAACGGCCTGATTTATGACAATACAATTAACAGAAAACAAATATGACAGACACCAACACACGACAATCACTGAATTACAGGCTGCAGACTATATAAACAAAAATTGAAATTGCGATTATCGGAGTGCCGGGTATACGTAATTATATATAAGCGCTTAAAATTTTTCAAGCCTATGCAGAAACATGAGAGCACAAATAATAATCTACCAAACTGTAGTACAATGTTTGGGTTAAATGGAGCGACAAATTAAACTTTTCCAAAAACTGTAATAAAACATATTAAACTGGTACATTTTATCAATTAAGAAATGAATACTGTAAATTCAGAAATTATTGCGATGCTTTTATTATTGCGAAAAATGCGACAGGGTAATAATCGCAATAATTTAAACATTTTGAAATTTTTTATATGAACTAAACAGGATTTTTCTCAATATCGCAAAATTTAAAATCGCATTTTAGTCTAAAATAACAAAATCGCAATAATAAATGCACGCAATAATTTCTGAATTGACAGTAGTTATATTACCAATACCTTCATCCCCAACTTCCCCCGACCCGCCCACACACACATACAAACGTACACCTTTCCGGCCCTATACTCACGAGCAATACTATCATAAAAAAATCCACATGCTCGATGTAAAACGAGATGTTCTAAATTAAAATTTAAGTGTGTGATAGCTGGCCAACAACACGCGCAGGATTTAAATTTTGCCAGTTTGAATCGATAATCCATGTTTTGACACAGTCCCTACATTTAAAGTCTTAATTGTCAACCTCAGCGTCGAGTATATACCTTTTCGTAACACATCTAATGAAGTTATTTCAATGGAGGACAACAAATGTATGACCAACCCGGACGGAATGATAAATTATTTCTACCCCTTTAAGCATTTGTATAATATGTAATAAAAAGATTATAACATGCCCTTTTCCATATAGGACCTGGTATCACCTCTCAATCATATGAGCCCTCGGCTAGCGCCTTTGGTTGATATGGGAGTCTCGGGATGATACCAGGGTCGATATGGGAAAGGGAATGTATAATCTATAAATACTATAAATATAGAACAGCTGTTTAAAACTAAAGGCAAATGTTGTAGGGCTACTAGATAAAAGTACAATCGGGACCAGCTTAGACAAAAGTGCTCAAGGTATGTATTTATGGTTATAATGTGGTATATTAATGCAAACAATGTAAAGTAGTGTTTTGCCATTTACTAAAGTTTGATCCTAACTGAGTTTTTATTTATTTAATAATGGGCTTTTCCTTATTGCCTCGGCTATCAACCCGAGACATAAAAATTCAGCTCTGGGCTAGCAGATTGTCATATATTGGAAAAGAGATAAAAAAGGACCGATGTGGCAAATAAGCCCACGTATAATGTTGTTAATTACGTATTTCGTACTTTGATTCTAGGTTCCAATATGTAAGCAGAAAACCATATTTATATCGTGTTTATGATTTTCAGTGTGATAATCAGACCAATATAGAAATGAATATCTGTGTGCAAGATACAATGAGCTACAAAATTTAACACGTATTTAAAATCATTACTTTTTTCCAAAAAGAAGTCAACCAAATTGAGATTGGGAAAAATACAGTAAAGTTATTTACTTGTGCATATCTTGCATAAAGGAATACATATTTAATATAAGTGAAGTACTTTACGCCCTTGACTTTTCGTTTGAAACCTGACCTATATCTACTCCAGTTTAAAAAAAAAAAAAAAAAAAAAAAAAATGTTTTCTAAATATGTTAACGCGCAATGTTGGTCATGCTTTTATGTAATACATGATAGTGTATATAATAAAATGGTGTATTTGTTGAAACTAGCAGACATCCGAAACCGTGAGTGCGCTGTTTGGCTTTGTTTTCGTTTTGGCAGATCAATTTTAACTTTTGGTAATTATTTAGTAATTTTAGCATTCTAAATATGTAAGATATATAACACGTTTTAATCTATTTGATATTTAAACATTTCATAGAATCAAGGTTGTAATTTTCTGTATTTCATGTACATAGATTTGTATGTACATTTTATTTTATAAATAAGTATATTAATAATCAGTATTTACTTTATGAATCAAATTCTGTGATCCTGTTGTATTAATAGATTTTTATCTTTTCTGTAATGAACATTCTGAAAAAGATGTTAATTGTTTTTGATTTTGCCATTTCAGGACCGCTGTCAAGAGAAATAGTTGTATACTATAGAAGTTCTGACAATGAAGAAATGTTCAAAGTTTTGAGATCTGCCTGCTCTTTAATTATGCAAAACTATCGGACGACTTTTTATAGGAGTTATTGCCCTTAAATATCAAATTTTATCCTTTTTTCATTTATGCCTTATATTTTGAAAACTATAATACGTGGAGGGAGATTTGAATGAGGAAAAGTTATCAGCAAAACAAAATCTACAAATTTGTCGATTGACTAAACATTTTAGACGACTCCTTATTGGAGTTATTGCACTGTAAAAATATATTGTTCAACGACTGGTAATAGGACACAAAAGATAAAACAACTTATTATGATGCAAAATTGTGTTTTCAAGGTGATTGTGTACCTCAATCTTAAGTTGACTGAGAATATATCTTTGGGTTAAATGTTTCTGGAATTAGATTTCAACGGTCGTGTCTCTGGGGCTGGTTGAGAGTGAATCCACTCAGACTTCGAAGGTTGAATTTTTAAATCACAGCTGTACTTGATTTCTAGAAAATAAACCGTTATTTTATCGCGAACAAAACATACATGTTCAGTGGTTGGCGTGTGCTGCTGTATATCATATTTGTTTTCTCGTTCATTGTTTTGTACATACATCAGGCCGTTCGTTTTTTCATTTGGATAGGTTACATTTGTCATTTTGGGGCCCTTTATATCTGACTATGCGGTATAGGTTTTGCTCATTGCTGAAAGCCATACTGTGACCCATATTTGTAAACTTCCATGTCATTTGGTCTCTGGTGGAGAGTTTTTGAATTGGCAATCTAGAAAATCATCTTATTTTATATGTAATTTCATTATAAATGAAAAATAGCGAAAAAAGAAAATAATGTTGGCAAAAAATATACCCAAAACCTATGCCAAATATAATATAAAGCATATTATATCAATGCCAAAAGTTAAACGATAAACCGTGTTATTGATAGAAGGGCTGTTATCCCACGCGGGTATAGTCAGTTCTATAGTAAATGATTCGGTATTGAAATGGAACATAACAAACCTTTATTTAATCCTCCGTTGAAACATATATGAGTTATTTAAAAGAAGTTACGGTTTCAACACCCTCAGGCAGATTGATCCCGGATTGCTATAATGGCTATTTTTATATATCTTTTAAAATACAAATCCCAATGTTTTTAAGTATCTATACATCCTTTTTCTTTCAATGTTTTGGGATTGAGCATTCCTGATAAACTTTTATGCACCAAAGCTCTAAAGGTGCACTACACCTATAACTTACGTTCATTGTTATAATCTGTAACTTCAGTACGTCAAATATGATATATTTAATTCTTTAATTTTTTCTCTAATTCTGAAAATTAGTCCATGTTCCTGTGAGTAAATGAAAAATCAAATACGCCTTTAATAGATAGTAGGCTAGCATATTTAGATTTAAGAAAAAATTGTTTGTTGTAAAAGATCACCCTGCGAGCATTCCTGCAAAGACAAAAAATCAGTAAGGTCACCAAATTACTGTTTGATAGAAGATTATGAAAGAATATCACAAGAAACATTGACAAAGTACATCCTTCTTTAGGAGAAACACTTTGAAAATGTGACAACAAATCAAAGGCCATAATGGCAATATTGAAATAATTTAGGTTGCTGAAAAGCAAAGAGAAAATTTACCAAGGGGGCAATAGGAAAAAGTCCAGTCGTACTATTCAAAGAAGCCATATACTAATTATCAAACAACATATAAAGTATCTTATTTATAGATAAAGTTGATAAGTATTATTATGTTTAAATGATCTTCCGCATTGCATATCCTGATGTTTTTACAATATCAATAAATGACTAATACTGGACTTTGACGTCCGTGTTTAATAATATACAAAGCGTGTCTCATTATACTTCCTGTCACATCTCTGTCCATAATTGGAATTGTTTTTCATATTTCAATTTCGTGCACTGTGGCAGGATGTTGGCCTGCGCATATCGATGAAAGTGACGCCATGTGTAGTGTCATCCCTCTGGTCATCAACCGTTTGACAGTGTAATTTGCAACTATCATGATATTACCGCATCTGTGGTTGTGTTCTTAGAAATGGACTAATTTCACGTTTGTTTTTTTCTGTCTCTGTCAGTCCCATGTTTGATTCTTTAATGATTTGAGTTAAAACAATCATATGTAATATAATGCTAATTGGAATATGACACCACAATGCTGCTATATTATATACATGTATATGTCACATATGTTGGTAAAGTACTGAGTATAAGTATAAGATATGTAACAAACCCAAATCAAACGAACAACAACAAACAATACACCTTTATCAAAAAGTGTACTAAGTCAAAAATAAAGATGTGAAAGACAAGTTTTAGTGTGTGGGGTAAGTAATTAGCCAGGAACGAAAACCTAATGTTTTTGAAATCCTGCATAAACAGTTAGAGAGTCACACTATATACCTAAATATTTTGTTTGTAGTTAAAGTTTAAACCAGATTGTGGTGTCTGCTTTTCCGCAGTAAACGTTTAAGAAATTAGTAAATCATGCGCGTTTAATGATGTTTCAGATGTTGACAACGTTCAAAGTATACAACGCGTATTTCGTTTGAAGAAGCAAGGTTACTAAATAATTTTAGAAGAAATAATATAAAAAATTAAAAAACAAATCGACCGTTTGTCACATGTTTTGCAGGAGTTGGTCATGAGCAATTCTCACAAATGTATCTTGATTTAAAAAAGGAAAACGATCACTCTTGTTGGGCGCACTTAAACTTGTTCAGAAGAATTAGTTTATTCCAAATGTTTATTCTAAACATCTTGAAGAATGAAGATATGGAATAAAAATCTATATATATATCAAGTTTTTCAAAGTAGGATTTATATGATGTTAAACCATAAAAAAGATTCATAACAGTGAAGGGACACAGTATTTACATCTGTTGTTTGTCTTTTCGTCGTTTATGATTTTTTTCCTGGTTTTGTCAGTTTCTTTTGATTAAGGAGTTTTGAATGATCTTTTGGTATCTTATGCCTCTTCTTCACAAAGGAGTAGGTTCGGTTAGGCCCATATTTCTACTTACAAGATCAAATTTGTATTAAATGTATATTATCACAATAGATATCAATCAAACAATGAAAAGATATAAAATATATTAAGATTTTGAAAATTTGCACATAAGTGTTCGTTGTATTTCCTCTTGGTTTAAATCAAATTCAATTTTCAATCCAATTCAATGAAAACAAGTCAAATAAAATTTTTAGAAATGTAAAACATACACATGTATAGTTCATTCGTTGAAAAAAAATTATGTTGTAACATTATGCTTTTTATGACAAAGAACATATCTGATAATAAATGTTAGTTTGTCGATCATTGCGCTCTACATTTATGGTTCATATTCTTTTATTTGGTTGATTTCCATGAGATCGATATTTGGGGCATAATAAGGCCCTTCCCGCATAAACCTACTTCTTGCGTCCGAAGCATTTTTCTGAATTTTACTTCATCAAGAAAAAACCAAAAGTTTTAAAGCCAAACATGTTAAAATACCTAAACACATCAAAATCTATATCACTACAAACTGCTCAGAGTCTGAAAAGACCATATTTTGTGCTCGACCAGTACCAGTAAGGTCGAGCACAGATTTTACTTGATAAGACTCGGCATAATCTCGACAGTACTTAACTGTACTTAACTGTATTCGACTTTGGTCTTGACTTTAATTAATACGTCTGATTCAGTACTTTATAATCTTGGTATAGTCTAAAATGGTCTCGACAAATGCTCGACCAATCTGGACTCAGTCTCGACCTGTCTCGATTCAGTCTCGACCTGTCTCGACCAGTCTTGACTCAGTCTCGACTAGTCTTGACATGTCTCGACCAGTCTTGACCAAAATAAAGTTAGTCTAGACTTGTCTGAATCAGCCCATCTAACTCAATTATATATTGATCTTACAAAATTCCAGGTTATTTGGTAGTTTGGATCATTGCTGTCAAATTAAATGATTTTATTAATAGGTAAAAAAAAAGCTAGAATTTTCAGTTTTGATTAAATTCAGATAGTCACCTTTCATTATTTCTATTAACGTTTTCAAATTAACTTGGATGTTCATAAAACTCTACAGCTATCTCAATTACACATTGAGATTAGAGAATGCTAGGTTGTTTGGTAGTTTGATTTATTGCTGGCTGTCAAATTTGAGGATTTAATTAATAGGTAAAAAAAGCTAGAAATTTCAGTTTGGACTGAATGCAGATAGTTCAATTTAAACTTTCTTATAACATTTTCTAATCAACTTGGATTTTCATCAAACCTTACAGCTATCTCAATTATATATTGATCTTATCCAATGCCAGGTTGTTTGGTAGTTTGGTGTATTGCTGTCAAATTTAAGGATTTGATTGAAGGGTCAAATAAGCTAGAATTTTTATTTCGGACTGAATTCAGATAGTCATCTTTAAATTTTTTTATGACTATTCGAAATCAACTTGGATTTTCATAAAACTTTAGGGCTATCTCAATTATATATTGATCTTACAGAATGCTAAGTTGTTTGGTAGTTTTGATTATTTCTTCAAAATTCTACGATTTAATTTGTAGGTAAAAAAAGCTAGAATTTTCAGTTCAGACTAAATTCAGATAGTCACCTTTCACAAATTTCTATAACTTTTCCAAATCAACTTGGATTTTCATCAAAATCTACAGCTATCTCAATTATATATTAATCTTACAAAATACCAGGTTAATTTGTTATTTGGTTAATTGCTGCCAAACTTAAATATTCAATTTATAGGTATATCTGAATTTAGTCAAAACTGAAAATTTTAGCTTTTTTTTTAACTATTAATTAAATTCTTAAATTTGACAGCAATACACCAAACGACCAAACAACCTGGCATTCTGTAAGATCAATGTATAATTGAGATAGCTGTAGAGATTTATTAAAATCCAAGTTTATTTGGAAAAGTTATTAAAAAATTTAAAGGTGACTGTCTGAATTTAGTGCGAACTGAAAATTCTAGCTTTTTTTACCTATTAATTAAATCCTTAAATTTGACAGCCAGCAATAAATCAAACTACCAAACAACCTGGCATTCTCTAAGCTCAATGTATAATTGAGATAGCTGTAGAGTTTTATGAACATCCAAGTTGATATGAAAAAGTTATAGAAACAAATATGAGTGACTATCTGAATTTAATCAAAACTGAATATTCTAGCTTTTTTTTTTACCTATTAATTAAATCCTTTAATTTGAAAGCAATGAACCAAACTACCAAATAATCTGGAATTTTGTAAGATCAATATATAATTGAGTTAGATGGGCTGATTCAGACCAGTCTAGACTAAATTTAAAGGACTGGTGGAGACAGGTCAAGACTGGTGGAGACAGGTCGAGACTGGTCGAGACAGGTCGAGACTGAGTCAAGACTGGTCGAGCATTTGTCGAGACCATTTCAGACTATACCAAGATTATCAAGTACCGAATCGGACTTATTAAGTAAAGTCGAGATCAAAGTCGAGGACAGTTATGTACAGTTAAGTACTGCCGAGATTATGTCGAGTCTTATCTAGTAAAATCTGTGCTCGACCTTTTTTTTCGAGCACAAAATATGGTCTTTTCAGACTCTGAGCAGTTTGTAGTGTATGACCAAAAGGTACCTAACATAATAGTCAAATCAATCTAAGGTCGACGACAAAAGCGTGACTTTAAAGTTCGTAAACGAGTAAATAATCTAGGCTTTAGGTTTTAACGCCCCCATTCTGACCTGACATGGTTGCGAACAGAAACCGTTCTTGATGGGTTTCACTGCCTGACGGTAGATGTTCGGGTGATCATATTAATTAATTCCAGTCAATCTTTGCTATAGTCAGACACTATGTAAACGGATACAAGAGATACGTGCAAACTATGACAAGAAAGTCACATTCATACTTGTTTATGCAGACCTATACGAGGCGACAAAAACTGATGAAATGGTCGTTTTAGGCAGGGAGACAGCAGACCAAGATAATTGGACAAACATAATAGCAAACACCCCCTTGATACATGAAATATTCAATGTAAACACAAATCATAAAACAATCGTACCTCAATCATATTTCTTAGAAAAATATTATCTAACAAAAGGGATCACAAATGAACCATATTTCATTGTCTTGATAAATTCAACATAAATAAATTTTAGACATGAACGAATCGGTTAACATAAATGGACGTTGAAACCTCCAGTCACATTCAACATTTAAGGTATAAACGAACACTTTTCACCTCAGAATGAAAACATTTAAATCTACTTATTTCCTATTTTGACATTATTTTAATATATGTCAAATTTCCGGTCATAAAACGTGATCGATTTAACGATTATTTTCTTAATTAGTTTCCAATCTATCAAGGTCATATCATCAAAATAGTGAATATTGCATTTATTTTGTATTATTTGAATATACATACTCCATGAGCCGCTGATGGTGATATATGCATTATAAGGACAAAAAGGTTAGTCTTAATCTAAAATTGATAGATTGTATTGTATCCAAATTACTTTAAATGTAAGTGTAGTCAAATTCTTCAACAAGTGACACTACATTACGGAAATCATCAATATCGTTTGACCTATATCGTGTCTCAACACGTGACACTTTCTTACGGTCTTAGACCTTTGAAACAAGGATTGTTGATTAATCTGAAAAAACTGTGACCTATTCTCTATTGTGACAATTTGACATAGGTAAAGTAGCAATGTGGGTGATGCATAGCTATGCCATGCAGGAGAAAATTACTCTGTCGAGGTACATTGTCTTGCTACTTTCTGAGTTCATGCATTACTCTCTGTGTTTTTAGTTTCTGACCTTAATATGATTGCTTTGAATTGATTTATAAAATTCAGACATCGGTAAACTACTGTTGCCTCTTTATCATTACTTTGGTAAATAATTCGAAAGGTTACAATTAGCTCGTTTTTTGTATTCTTGATATTTTTGTCTATAAGAAATATCTCCGCTATATGTCATAATCCACCCTCTATTTGATATTGTTTCGGATGTTAGTGGGTATAATTAGAAAAAAAATGAGCCCAGCATGAACCTTGTGTCTTTAATTCTAAGTAAGTTATCCATAATGGTCAAAATCACTTCAATGGTTGCTCTATTTCAGAAATAAGTTCATTTCTTCTCAAAAGAAAAGTGGAAAAAAAATCTTTTTAAAACTTCTTTACCAACACATATTACTAGGAAGTTCATTGATTTCTTTTCGGTTAATATGCAAATTAACTGCTACATTTAGAAAAAAACGTAGTCTTCTCTGAATGAAGTAATTTATAAAACTTGCATGACATAATATAGAAAAAGGTAAAAATTCGAACAATGCATTGTTGCTGCAGCGCTTTTAAGTTCACGTAAGACGTTTGTTCATGTGGAAACTTTAAGAACAGCTATTTAAATCTCAATACTGTGACAATGAATAGTTTATTAGAATGCAACCTGAATGTGAACATGCGATATACATATTGTTTTAGCATAATGATTCAGCCAGGCAAATTGGTTTACGATGCACCATATTATTTTAAACCGAACATATAACAGATGTAGGACAATGATTCAAATTATAACATGTTAATATAGACAGGTATGAAGTCTTAACTCTGAAATTTGAAATGAACGGTTTGAAATAGAAAGTTATAGGAAGTGCCTCTTATATTTGAGCGTTCAAAAAACAATTTCGCTAGAAGTATGCTTATAGCATGAAGAATTAGTAAAGACATTGTTTGGAGAGAGTTTATTTATATATTCTAGTGGTGAACAATAATATGCATGTTGTGCCGATTATGAATCTAAAAATGATGAGTGCATTGATAAGTTGTAATTTATTATTTTTCATATGTCCAGCATAACATCCTCTTAACTACAATGTACTTATAACACTTGTCAATTACGAAATTTATACATGTCCTTGGATACGAGGAAAAGAATGTACAGTTTATGATATATTTAAAAAATGCTTTAAACTTGATAGAGGCCTCAACTTATGAGAATTTGTTTACCGTACAACTTTTATTCGTTTTAATTTGTAACGGAAGTGAAATAAATTTAGTTTGGTCAGATATACTAGAGTTAACTTAGTATTGTAGCCTAGCAATAAAAAAATCCCAAATTCAGCACGATAAAAGTCGAGAACAGCCAGCAATCGATACTAGTAGATGGAATATCTACACCAACATGTTCTCCCGTTTTAAGTGCTTGTCTTTGTAAGAAACAGGAAATTTTGAAAAAAAATCAAAACATGGCCGAAAAAAACCCACTGACCTAACCATCCTATTTTGAAGTTATCCTTATCCTGAGTCAGAAATGGTAGGTTATTCGTTTCTGCGTGTCTGGTAACTCGAGAAATCACTAGATAACTTTTGGTTAGACTGAGAGTAAATTACGGAGTTAGCTCCCCTTAATTGTTAATTTCTAGTGCATTTCAACCAAATTAAATTGAGTGGGTTTTTGTTTCTTATGTTTTCACCACTGCTTGATTCTTAGGCAGATTGACACTTAAATAGCAATTTAAGTACGCATTAAATAGTATTTACTTTTTGAATTTGCATTTTTTTTTTGCATTTATCTTAAATATTTTCCCTGAATAAAAATATACTTTAAAAAATACTAAAAGATCTGTCATTATACATAATTGAAAGAATGATTTATATCATAGCTTGTCCAATTGGATACACATCACACACATGAAAAAACTTCAGATCCTGTCCGAACGACACGTAGGGTGAAAGATGTAGATATGATTGTTCTTCCTCAGTTTTTTAAATGTATATATAAAATAATCTTTCTCTTAATATGTAAAACTAAAAAAAATCCCAAATGATTCCGGCTGGCATATCAAGCAATATATCTAATTGGTCTTTTTATGATATTACACTTTTCTGGTACACTGCTCTTATGATTCTTTTTATAATAAACTTTAAAGTGTTCTGATATAATGACCTATCATCAATATATCAAACAGTGATACCTGGTGCCAAAAAGAAAACTGTCCATGCATTATTGTTTGGGAGTTAGACTTAACACGTTCCCGACAATAGTGCCTTTATATACTACTAATAATGATAGAAAGAATGTGATGGAATATATTTAATCTCTGTTTTATGAATGGCAGTATTTCTGTGATCTCAATTCCGGTTAATGCTTAGCTATTATATATAGAATAACATTACACATTATAAGCCATCACACTGTATCCTCTTCTTTGTTTTAATTTGTGTCACAGAAAAGCAATGAATAGGAATGTGCTAGTGAATTATATTCGATTCTAGATTCTATTGTGAGGCTCTGGTTACTTTGACTTTTGGATATTATTTGCCAAGTTTGTTTGCGTTGTTTTCTGGTGAGTGATAGCATTGTGGTATATGAACTTTACTAAATTTATTGCAGTTTCGAATTTATTTTATGAATAGTACGGAATTACTCACATGATCGTAAACATGGTCAAAATGACACATAAACACAACACCGACAGCCTTGTCTTACAAAATACACGCTAAGCAAATATTTTAACATCTTCAAAAATATCCAGGGTTGACAATTTTCATATATGGACAAACAATTTTTCTTCGGTTTGTGGTTTTTAATTGCGCCCTTAATATCCTTTCCTTCTTTTTATAACATATTTTGGAGAAATACAGACAATCAGAAGAGGATCAATGGCGATTTGATAATTCCAATTTACACAAAAGGTAGCCACAAGTATGAACAACGGATGTAACATCACTGCGATAACTTTACTATATTACAAAACATTACGACAGCATGATTGAATTCATAAAAGCAGTCCTGCGACAAAATTTGTTAACTTGACTGGTCCTAAGATCGGTCTGAGCAGTCATAAAACCTCTAAGTGGTAAACTAGTTGTATGGTTATGACCGGACCTATCTGTAACTTGAAGGGAAAACACACACGTATATTAGTCTTAATGACTATTAATAAATTTCGAATATCGAGCAGAAGAGCTGTTTGAATAAAAATTCTTAAAATTCTTTCTTGCAGAAACTACGATTTTACATAGGGTCCTTGATGTCACAACATCCGTGAAAAGCACAGACAAAAGTGTTCAAGGTATGAATTATTGGTTACAATACTTGCTTCTTAAATGCGAGCAATGTTTATGGGAATTTTTTTTTATGAAATTTCATAAGAGGTTGTGATTTTTTGTATTACATGTACATTTCTCTGTATAATAGATTTATTTATGAACATAAAAAGCATCATCATTTTTTTTCAAATAAATGTTCTTCAATCTATATGTCATTCCTATTGACATTTAAGTTTTGATCTTTCCGAAATCAGTTACCATTAACAAATATTTAATGGTTTGGATATTGCCATTTCAGGACATCTGTCAAGAGAAATAATTACATACTACACATTATCACTTATCGGTACGGTTTTGGAAATATGGTTATATTTGCTTTTCTTCAAAAACAAGACTGTGGCAATAGCAACATTAAGCAAATAAAAAAAACGTTCATTACCGCAAAGCAGTTAATATATCGAAATGGAGAAACGTTTATTTGACATAATCAATGACACAGGTAATCCAGATGACCCAGATATACACCAAATGGAGATTTCTTCTGATTATATCGACGTAGAAAGCGATCTCGAGTCAAACAGCACAATGAGTGTTGAAAGCAACCATTAATTGAAATGTCGCTTTCGAAAAAAATGTATCTGAGACTAACCACAGGGCACAAAATATACAGTAGTATACCAGATTAAAAAGAAATTGTAATACTAAGTAGTTTTAAATAACTATATGCTCGAGCAGACACTTTGCATCGGTCATATAAATATAAACATTCTTCAAATAATGTCATCATGTATAATCCCACCATACGTGCAATCAAATGGTAGGACACAAATGGAAAGGAGTTTCCTTTTGCAATTATAACATAACACTTTGTTAAGATTGTTGTCATCTACTTAAAGCAAATTTTATGCATCGGCAGAAAACCACGTATTCTTATCCCGATTATTTTCTATGTTGATTTTTGCAATTTTAAGCTTTCATACTATTTTGTCTTTAGTGTACATATAAGAACAGTAATTTCATACCTCTGATTACATATAAGGTTCACAGAATTTTAGTAATACATAAACTGGTACTTCCGATCTGAGAAAGATGCAAAATCTACCTTCTATTAGAATTTGATATCATATTCAAAAGAAACTTTCAACATGGTTTCTGTAGTGAGCCCAAATCCATAAGCTGTCATTTGATAATAAAAATAACAAAATATGTTAACTTATTTACAAACTTACAGCTATTTGTATTTTTTTTTTTAAATATCTACAACTTTCTTGTATGTTATTTTGGACCGTGCCCGAATTAGAAGTTCTATACCGGACAAACTTGTAAAACCAATGTTCCAACAACCCCAGAGCATCATGCAGATACAACATAAAATGCTATTATTGTATTAGATATCGCTTACACCATTCAGAAATGCCTGATCGGATGATTTATCAAAAAAACATTTAATTATACTTTTTTTATAAATTATTATTAGAATGATTTTCCTCATTGCATATCCTGGGGATATGAAAATTTCCATATATGACTATTACAAGGGTTTGACCTTGATCTATTGATTTGTAAAGTGTTGTTCATTGTACTTCCTGTCACGTGTGTGTCTCTAGACGAGCCTAATATAACGCCGTGTATGTCTGTCCAAAATTAAAAGCAACTTTAGTTTAACGATGTTAAAATATAGTAAATCCATTTTGAGTTAATACATATCTGTATACTGACAAAATCGCAAGTATTCTGTCTACATCAGTAAACTGAAAAGATTTGTCAGTTCACTGTGAACAATGTGCATAGTATATCGTACATTCATAATTAAACTGTTAGGTTTAATGCTAGGTAATAAATTGGTAAAAAAATCATTAAAAGTTGTAATCAGTAACAGAGTCCTTCTAAAATATGGCAATATACGCGAAAATGTTTTTTTTTTAATTTTGCTTAAATTTCGAAGAAAAGTGTATTCGTTCTTTTGGTTATTACTAAAAAATTAGATATTTAAAGGGTTGTTCAAGGTCACTATTCACGTCAATTGTCACTGTCTCTTGGTGTTTAAAAATTTGGTGACATGCATGAAAAGGCGACAGTAGTTTACCAATGATACGTATTTTTAATTAATTTGTAACTGTAATTTAGATCATCCTTTTGGTCATTACATTTTTATTTAGAATGTTTTGGTTATATTTCAACTGATTAATTCTTTATAAGAATCTTTATTAAAAGAAAATAAATTAATAGATGTGACAAAAAGCAAGTGAACGTACAATGTAACGACCAACATGTCATCGTATAGCCTTCAATTATGAGCAAATTGAATATCTGCTAGCGAGGTATGAAAGGCTTCACCATGACAAAACATTTAGAAGAGAAATCAAAAGCCATGATATATGTTTGTTACAATGTACAGTTAACACGTTCAATTGGTAAATGTACATATACATTTATTCGAGATAAGTATACTTCAGTGTAGTAATAAAGTACAGAAATAAATTAAAACTGCAGTGCAGAAATTTTTATTTCTCTTCTTTACAATTTAAAAAATTCGAGAACAAAATGAAAATTGATTGAATTAAATGTACTTTCGATACTAATACAAATTTTTTTTAATGAAATTGATAGTTACGGACACTTTCCATTGGGTTTGTTGGGTTGATAAAGTCTAACATTTGACTTTGTCAGTTTTTAAGGACTTCAATTTTTAGAATTACCTTAGAGTTCGGTATTTTTGTTAAAACTTTTTTGATATTGATATGTATGATACTGTTTCAAAAAACTCCAGCATAAATTTGGAGATAAGAAAATGGATGCGTTAACTTGAAACCCATGCTTCAATAGCTTTCTAATGAGCAGAAAACCTCTATCAAATAAATCCTGATAGGAAACGCAAAGTCTTGTATATCTTATCAACTGAGATATATTATACCCCATACACAGGTAAAATAGCTACGGACGTATTACGTCCGTAAAAAATCCGTAATACGTCCGTATTATACGGAAAACCTACGGACGAATAGTACCACGGACGTAAAACGTCCGTTGCTTCCCATCCATAATACGTCCGTATCAAACCGTAAAACATCCGTTAAACGTCCGTAATACGGATTTATAATGCTACGTCCGTAATACGGATGTTTAGTACCACGTCCGTAATACGGATGTTGCAGAAACGTCCGTAATACGTATGTTTAAGAAACGTCCGTGAAACGGAAAATCCGTTTTACATCAGTTTTTACACGTACGTTTTACGGATGTATTTTTACAGACGTTTTACGGACGTAACCGTATCATCCGTAATACATCCGTATTACGGATGTTTTACGGACGTTTATTACCACATCCGTGAAACGTCCGTAGCTATTTTACCTGTGTAATATAGCAGGCGCTACGGGAATATTGCTACATAGAAATGGAAAGTTTATAATTGGGAAGCTTAAATCATATCTTTTGTGGTGAATTTGGTTCTAAACAGACCCTCATTTTTATTTTCTAGACATAAGTCAAGATATGAGGCAGACAAAGCTATAAGTGTGATATCCTTTATTTCAAGTTCGATGTGATAGATACTTTGGATAAATTCACCAACCATTGAATTATTATGTTCGTGAACATCATCCTTATAGTAGAACGTGAGGTTAAAAAATATTGCTAGCTGTTTTTCATTCTTTCTGAGAAGTCCCTGCTAGAGGTACAAGGTATGAATGTCACATATATTTTTGTTCGTGCTGTACTGAATATAGATTAAATTATGTAAATAAACGGTATTGATTTTACTTGAAGGAATTAAAATTACAATAAATGTTGCATGGAATGCAATGCATTGTTTTGCATGCAGAACAATTAGGATGAGAAATATTGGACTCTGGTAAGTTAATCCCATTGCTTTATCTTAGTCAACCTTATGGGTGTCTAGCCATTATGTACAACAGATGCATTCAAATAAACATCTGTTTGTGTAAACCGTCTAAAAGCGACAACCATTGATAATTTATCGACTTAAAACCATTAAGTAACAAGATGAAATTTTTCAGTTTATAATATCAAAGAGTATACAAAAAGGTAAACGGACAGAAAGTCACAGGACAAAAAGTCAAAAGGACAAAAAGTCACACATAATTTGTTTATTTATAAATTAGACGCTTTTGTTGTCCTACGCATGCCACTTTAAAAAATGACACGAGCTGACTCTACGCGTCGGCAATATTTCTGCAAATAAAATTTTAATGATTTCCTGATTTTAGCATTCAATAAAACATAATTATGTGTAACTTCCTATCAAAGAATATGTTGGACTAAATGATTATTTCCTTCATTAGTGTTATATCTGTTAGGATCAGATTATCATGATGGCAAGAACATGCATTTGTTTTGTATTATTTGTTATATTCATTTCACGAAATGATAGTGAAAAATGCATTTTAAGGACTGAAAGGTACGTTTTATTGTATCCAAACGTCATTGAATGTATAACAGTTAAACTTGTTGATCAATAATTGTTTTAGGCAGATCTCGTACAATACTCTACATAAGTAAGGCATTGGTTGGCTAATGCGATATGCATGTGTCTCTACTCAGTAACGAAATGTTTGCGCGTTTGAAACGTCATCTGATCTGTAGCGATTTTGCTTTTTTTCCCGACTGTGTCTTATTCCCTTTTGTGACATTTTGACTGATGTTTGGGGATGCATGCATAACAGCAGATGCTTATCTGTCGAGGCATCCAGTTTCGAGTAATTTTGGAGTTCATACGTATTCCTCAACTACTATCTTGAAAGACTTACAACAAATTTGAATTTGCGCTACTTTTCTATTAAAAATATCTATGCAATATGTATTTAATCAACCTGTATTTGATAATTATCCAAACGTATGTGTGGGAATTCTCTAGAAAAAAGTACTTCAAAATTACAAATAAGCTTTTAAATCTTAGACAACATCTCTTCAAAGCTAGGGTTAATACAGACATTAAGATTATTCCTATCATATGAAAAGGGGAAAGATATTATTCTTAAAAGTAACTTTACGACATAACCATAATGATCATTAATTTACCCACTCTAACATTTAAAATATGTATTCAAAACAGAATAGAAAACTTTCATATCATGGTAAGTCAAAAGTAACAATGTTTTCATTGTTGCATCAGTGTCTTTAGGGATGTACGTATGTCAGGTTTAGGAATTTTGGACTCCTTGGTTTTTTCCTACGATACAGGGTACAATATTTTGCCCCATAACATCCCTTTTCCTTTTCATATAAGACTTCAATAACTCATTAAAGGTCAATTACCAAAAATTCAGCAGATTCTAGATTTCTTTTCTTTCGATTTGAGACCCAAATAATACCAATGCTAATATATGGTAACAATCCTAGTCAGCCATTCCCCGCAATTTAAAAAAAATCAAATATCTCGAAAAGGAGCGCCATAACCTGTTAATATTTTTAGCTTATTTTATTTCTTAACTAATGATCTTCTGACTTAAAGTATCAATTTTAAATTCTAGATTTTTTTAATTTCGCCTAAGTACATCTTTAAGTTAAAGTTAAACGTATGACCGTATACAATAGTAAGCATAAACAACCGAAGCACTACAAGTAGACAATGATAAATAGTATAATAGTATAATAAAACGATAAATTGATTAAAAATGAAAATCATATATTAAGGCTATCCAATAGACCTAAAGAAGTTTTTAAATATATTTCAGTGGTGAAGAAAAAAGGGTTTGCTGTGCCGATTATGAAGCAAAACATAATGATTGCATTGGTAAGTTTTCACTAATTATTTATACTTTGTATAAAAGTGACACCTAACATCCACGCATTCCAACATCAATCCGAATTCCGATAGCAAAAAAATCTTTTTTGGAAGACTCCGTATACATACTATAAGTATCTTAATGTAATTATATTACAGAATGATCTAATGATGCTAGTATTACTAGACTTGCAATTGCTTACATCAATCCGACACTAATTTAGTGTTTTGGCGGTTTTTGTATTATATGCTAATGATAATTGTATTACATTTATGAATGGCTTTAAGCATTGTAGGCCCGCCATCATCAGGGATTTGTCTTTCAATTTATTTTATTTTGTCGATGTCAATAGATCGGCTATATTTTTATGCTTTTTATAAGCTATTATTGGTTTGCTTGAGAAAATATCTTGTCAAACCGCATCCTGTTTTAGTAGATCCCAATGTTTACTGATGCGTTATCTTAATTTGTTAATGCATGGATTGAATTTCGTTGCCAATACTAAAGAAATTTACTTTGTGTGTTTTTTGGCCTTTTTTCTGATTAAATCAGACCTATCACATGATAATGCCTTATTTATGTACTGTTCGACTTCGATCTCCTCATATCCTCTCTTCATTAAGTTCAATTTGAACTGTAACAAACTATGTTGTGAATCATCTGCATTATTTGTTGTTCTAATGTATTTGATGACCTTCATAAAACCTGGAAACATGGGTCGACTGTGACAGCTTTTACGATCTAGATAAAGGAAAGAATTTGTTGGTTTACAGTGTGTTTTCACATCCAAGATGTTTTCATTAGAAACCTACTTCCTTTAAAAATATGAACATCAAGAAATATTATTTCTTTAGATGAAAATTCTAGTGTGAATTTTAGGAACGGATGATGATTATTTGCTAACTCTAACAAGTCCTTTATTTCTTGCATGTCGCCGTGCTATATTAATATAATATCCCTTCCATAGAAAAAGTGTTCAAAATTAGAAAGATTTTCTTTCATAATTTTATACATGAGAATATCACAGATTTCCGGGCTTGGCACTGCTCCTATCGCGGTGCTTATTTTTTGCTTATAAAATCAAAAATGTTGCTTTCTAAAATTGATCTGAGGAAATAGATTAAATCGTCCGTAGGTTAGCATTTGATTTTGTAATCTGATTAATCAAACTGATCATACGAAATTCTAACTGCCGATAATAATTCATTAATCAGGCAATTAGTGTACATTAATACTACATCAAAACTACGAAGCCTGCTATCTGCAATAGGCTTAATGTTTTCCAACATGTGTATAAGATCAGACGTATCTTTTATGTAAGTGTGTTGTTTCTGTACTATAGGTACAAGAAAATAATCAATATAGCGTCCAATAAATTCCGTGACAGTGTCAATCTGAGATATGACTGGCCGACTTGGCGGCAATCTGCAATAGGCTTAATGTTTTCCTGTGTCCCACTGGCACCTTCCTTTGTATCATCATTTAGTTGGTAATCCGTGTTCCTAATCTCTATGGAATTCGATACTAATTAACCTTGTTCCTATAAATATTTTTGGCGATGCCATTACGACGGAAAAGCTTGTCAAACATATGTTAAATGTCACTGAAACAATTCGCTTACTCAGTTCAAAAAGTTATTTATTGTTTCGAGAAAGGAAGTACGGCACCTTTGGTCAATCCTTTCTGATTCACACAATTGGCGTTACTGTAATATTAGTACTTCAAACATTTTGATGTTGAGAACAGATTCTGGAGAAAATGCATATATTATCAATAATAATTTATCAGGTTAAAAGAGAAACACTGATGATATTCCTCATGTGAAATCTTTGGAAATCCAAAGCACACAGGAAGCTTTTTCCAACAAAACATTTGATGACTAGGACATATAAATCGGAAGAAATTGTTGCATTTTCTCGTGATCAGAATTAGGAATAAACAATAAATAGTTTATTGGTCTATGGTCGGGTTGTTGTCTCTTTGACACATTCCCCATTTCCATTCTCAATTTTATTTATTGGTTTATTTGAAATAACGTGCTTGGCACTATATACCTAGTGATGAAAAACAATAATATTTATTGTTTTTATTTATAATGTAACTTTGGAATTTATATTTTCCATTAAATTGGTTTGTATTGAAATACTTGTTACTCTTAACATAATTACAGACGTAACTTAGCCAATGAAAATCAGTTTAGGCAAATACACCACGCCTCTTACCATTTTGTTTTGTTGATATTGCATCGATAATAGTCTTTTAGATACTAGTCTCTGTGATCTCAGAAATGGCTAGACATTATAAGAAATATGCAAAAAGAAATAAACATAAACGAAAGCTGAAAAATAAAGTTTCAATGCAGCAAAGTAAGCTAAAATTTATTTTATCACAAGCTAGAAAACAGGTTGGTAATCTTGCACATCAAAAATTAACTGATGACGAGTATTTGGTATTATCCAGAGGTTTGAAATTCATTCCTTCACCGTCAGTCAAAAAGGTAAAGCAGGATTTATTACATGATTTCGATGAATTAGCCAGGAAAATGAGATGTCGTTACTTATATCATGGTAACTTGGATGAAATTCATGCCTTCAGAGTTACATCTGGACACACACCACCTTTAACCTGCAACACCCTTGAAAATTACCTGTTTAATACAATGTATGAATTATCTTTAATGCAAGTTTGAAAATTTCGAAACAATTTAAGTGTTTCACAGAGGTCCGGCTTTTCATCTCTGTTAAATGATAAATCATTAATCATTTAGAAAGCCGATAAAAATAATAATGTTGTTATATTAGATAAGGCCAATTACCTTCTTGAAGGCGATCGCCAATTAAATACACAACATTACACCAAATTGGAAAATTTTGACCTAAAAGCACTTGGATGTCATATCAATACATATGCCAAAGGCATGTACACCAAAGGTGTTATAGATTACTTCACATTTAATTACCTTAATAATGGTAATCAAATCAATTATGGGCCTGGGTAAATGCATATCTTGCCTAAAATACACCGATTAAATGAATCGGAATTAGTAAAAATCAATAAATATGGGTTTAACATTAAAAACATAATGCCGCCATGTCGGCCAATCATTTCTCAGATTGGTACTGTCACGGAATTTATTGGACGCTATATTGATTATTTTCTTGTACCTATAGTACAAAAACAACACACTTATATAAAAGATACGTCTGATCTAATAAACAAGTTGGAAAGGATTAAGCCTATTGTAGATTGCTGGCTTTGTAGCTTTTATGTTGTATCAATGTACACTAATTGCCCGATGAATGAATTATTATCGGCAGTTAGAATTTCGTATGATCAATTTGATAAATCAGATTACAAAATCAAATGCCCACCTACGGATGATTTAATCTATCTCCTCAGATCAAATTTAGAGAAAAACATATTTGATTTTAATGGACAGTTTGATAAGGAAAAAAAAAAAAAAAAAAGGCGCCGATAGAAGCAGTGCCAAGCCTGGAAATCTGTGATATACTCATGTATAAAATTATGAAAGAAATTCTTTCTTAGTTTTCTATGGTAGGTATCGTGATGATATTATATTAATATATCCCGGCGACATGAAGGAAATAAAGGATGTGTTAGATTTAGCAAATAATCATCATCCGTTCCTAAAATTCACACTAGAATTTTCATCTAAATAAATAATATTTCTTGATGTTAATATTTTAAAAGGAACGAGGTTTTCTAATGAAAACATCTTGGATGTGAAAACACACTGTGAACCAACAATATGCTTTCCTTTATTTACATCGTAAATATAATATCATCACGATACCTACCATATAAATTTTTGTATTAAGCTTCCCGTTAATGATATAGATATCAAGATCGAGGAAAGGACAGTGGTCATTGTTAGTATTAGCTTTATTTAAAGTAAGTTCGACAGGATAAATTTATTTAGTTTACATACTGAAGTCTTCATTATTGAGAGCCAATATATCATCCAAATATCTAAAGTATTGTTAAATTTTTGTATCAGATGTTGTTTCGATGGGTCTTTGCTGATTCTAGTCATAAATTGTAGCTCATAGCAATACAAAAACAGGTCCGCAATAAGTGGCGCACAGTTAGTCCCCATTTGAATTCCGATAACTTGACGATATACGGAATCTCCGATTCTATGATTGCCAATGAGACATATATCCACCAATATTCAAATGAATTGGATGAAAGCAATTATAGACAACCGTTCGGCCTTCAACAATTAGAAAAATCCATACCATACATGTTCTTATTGTATGATATCAGAACGGAAATATATTAAAATATTAAATTGCAGTTGAAACCACGTTGAAGGCTGTGTTGAAATTCCACCAATAACTGCTACTACAGTGTATGCCATGTCTTGTATGTAACATAACATTTAATAACTAACACATTATAACTTGGATGGTTTTTGTTTATTCAATTTGTTAAAATAACACAAAGAACGACATGAATAGATAAATTTAATTTCATTCTGATATATTTCTCCCTATTGTGCAACTTCCTTAAACTAGTTTGGTCACTACCTCTATGCCTTCATGTCTTAAAATAGAGAATGGAAACGGGGAATATCTCTAAGAGACAACAACCCGACAAAAAGTCAGAAAACAGTGGGCCTCCAACGCAACGAGAAAATCTAGCACACGGAAGCACACTTCAGCTGGCCCTTAAACAATGCCTTTCTTCTTAACTTTTGGTTTAGAGATTAGTTTAAAAGGTTGATTAAAGAAACACTTTCTGTTGATATCTTATCAGGTATGCGATAAAAAGAATAACATCTGGTTTTCAGTACAAACACTTTTAAATCTGCATGAAAATATTCACCAGCCATATATGTGCCTATTATATATACAAGGAAACATAAAATCAATATGGGTATTAAGATAAAACATTAGCTATTTTTGTGCATTATTTGGTTTACATCATTGATGCATTCTTCATACCTCCTTTCTTTCATAAAAAGACAATTCATTACTTTGTTATTGAGTGCTTCACAATTTTTTCTATTTTGTAGATGACATAACAGACATACGAACCTAAAGAACAAAAACAGATTTTGAAAATGGTAAATACGTTTATCCGATCACAAATTTTGTGGGTTAAATGCGCCTATTGTAATTGTCGTCATCTATTTCAGTTTATTGTTACTACACTTTCGTGCATTATGATATAGTAGACGAATCATCCTTAAATTTGTTATAGTGATCGCTGGTTCTGAGAAACAAATTGCCACAATTTTAGTGTTTTTAATTTTATATCATCTCCTTTAGCATTCTCTTTTCTTTTCACTTTTTGTGTAAAATATATAGTGACTGTTCAATAAGCTTAGAGAAAACGAAACAAAAAATTTCAAATGCATTTTGATACTCTATAGTATTATCAAATTTCGATTTGTTATAAAAAGAAGTCAGTGAAAAATATTATCTGTTTTAATATTGTCATTTCAGAAAAGTTGTCAAGTGAAATTATTGCTTTCTTTGCATTACTACTTATTATAGTGGTTCTTGGATTATGCTTATGCTTCTTTTTCTACAAATACAAGATAGTTGACAAAATGAAGACATCAACAATTATTCACCCTCAAAATTCTTCACTATCACAGAACAGGCAAGATATCGAAACGGAGGAACGTTTATATGACGTCATAGGTGACACAAATATGCTAAGATATGTGCAGCAAATGCTGAAAAAAGACTAGCAGTGTCAGTGGTGAAAGCAAAATTGTGGAGAGCCGCGAAATACTTCTTTTTTCGATGAAGGTCACCAGGAAACAAAACAACTTTCAGATCAGCCAGTGATTAAATTTTCACCACTAAAAATTAGGGACTGTATAACAGTAGCAACAGTACACAGTAGAGACAGTACTATATTACAAAAGAATTATAATCAGTCAAAGGTAGTATATACTCCATGGTGCCCTAGAGCTGAAGAAGGATGCCCATCATAATAATATGAAATTTCTTCAATCAGTGTTTTGTGTACATTTCCCAGCGGCGTTTATGAAATATAAGATGACGCCAGAACTGTGCCAATTTGAATATTAATGATAAGTTCAGAAACTGTTAATATAAAGACTCAACTGAAGACATATATCTCAAAATGATATATAATTAGCATATTCAAACTTTTAAAAAATAATCACTTTCACATAACGAACTTATTTTAAAGTTTCAGGTAGTGAAAATTATTTATGTCATACAGATCAAATAGCTAAAATACTCATGCATGTTAACTGAAAGAACACTAGATTACAGAACTCACAATACAGTTTAAGGAGATAGTTATCAAAAAATACTTTAAAAAAGAAAAAAAAAACTTGAGATAATCGATGTAAAAAAAAAACAGGTAAATTTACTGTCTAATTCGATATTTGTAAATACCCATGAAGTATATCCCCTAATACGTAGCTTAATTTGTATTTACCGGATTTAACTAAACGTCTCATTCAATGTTTTAATACGATGTTTACCAAAAAGATGTTTTCTTGTAATTACAAATTTATTGCATTTCTATATCAAAATTTGCAAATAGTGTACTTATTCAAACCAACAACATGAGATCCAAATTATCTTATAAATGATATCAAATTGGTATCAGTGAAACTGCTTAAAACCGCTGAACACGATAAAATCAACAATACCTCTTTTTCACTGAGGTGTCAGCTTGATCTTGTAATGATTTGTTACATAATTGTCCAAGGCAAGGGGGTCGAGTGCTAAAAAACATGCGCCAACAATCTTTATGTTTCTCTCTAAAATCATGACCATGTAATCTAGCGGTTTTCGTTTTTTCTGTGCTTTTCCTCTTGTCGACTTGTTCTCTTAAGAGGCTGACTTTATACAGGAACTTCTTAGGAAGAAGGAAAGTCAGCAGTATACTTTAACTTCACTTTCCGTCACTTAGATGATGTTCTCTCACTTAATAATTTAAAATTATTTTTTTTGATGACGATGTTGAACGCATCTATCCCATAGAACTTGAGATAAGTCTGCCTCATATCTTGACTAACATCTAGAAATTGACAATAAGGATCGGTTGAAAACAAAACATTACGACAACAAGGATGATTTCAGCTTTCCAATTGTGAATTATCCATTTGTATGTAGCAAAAATCCAGCAGCGCCTGCATATGTAGTATATATCTCCAAGTTGATACGATATTCCAGGGCTTGTATCATGAATTTCTTGATAGAGGTTTGCTGCTCACAAGAAAGTTATAAACCAAGAGTTCCTAGTGGTGAAATTGAAATCATCCCTTCGTAAATTTGATGGACGCCATCACAAATTGGTTGACCGTTATTGAATATCTGTTTCAGAGATGATGACGGATATGTTCAAATTGTCATCACCTTATCCCCGAATGTGACCTACCGAACTAGACTTATCAACGTGTTGTACTTACACGAGTAACACGACGGGTACGAAATGTGGAGCAGAATCTTGTTACCCTTCCGGAGCACCTGAGTTCATCCAAGGATTTTGGTGGGGTTCGTGTTGATCAGTCTTTAGTTTTTTATGCTTGTTTTGTGTACTGTTGTGTGTCTGTTGTTTTTTTTCTTTTTTAGGCATGGCGCTGTTAGTTTATTTTCGACTTATGAGTTTGAATGTCTTTTTGGTATCTTTCGCCTCTCTTTTGTCAAAACTATTTTCTTGATTTGTGTTCAGCAAAATCTGATTTTTTTTCTTCGTTTAAATTGTCTGCCATTGCGCAACCGTTTCCATGGTCCTCTTTTAGTATACGACATACTTGTATGAGTTTTGCGGTAACATGTAGAGGTTCATAACCCATTCCTTGGCCTAAAGTGGATAACTGTTTCAAAGCCAATCGTTCTGCATCTCTTTTATTATATCCTACGCTACGAAGTAACATGAGGGATACAGTACGTCACCTGACCATTTGTCCATCCGTTAGTTCGTCTGTCCGTCCGTCCGTTAGTCTGTCAGTCCGTCTGTTAGTGGTTTCGTCGTTTTTTGTTTTGTTTCAGGATAATCTAATATTTAATATCAGCGTGCATTCGTACTCGGATATATGCTCCCATTTAATGGGAAGCATTCTCCTTTTGAATTTGAGGTCACTATATCGTGTATATCTAAGGGTAATGTCAGCTTTATAGAAATAGACTGCAATTTATGCAGAAAAGTGGTTCCTGTGTCTTTATCGAATATTTCAAATGGGATTCCAACCTAACATGGACATATGGTTCCATATAATGAGTGGAAGATACCAATTGGTACTACTTCATTACTTGTGAAAATTGGCTTCAGGATGCTAGGTCGAATGTCAATGTCTAGTTACTAAAATATATTGGTGTCACCTAATACTGTTGTTTGAAATTATAACCGAAAAGGATCAAGTAAGATTTTTTACATGGCACGGGCCTGGGATATATGACCATGTGTGTTTACTAACTAAAGGTTCTTTACTTATTATGCTATAAAAGCCTCTACATTCTATGTTTGCCTGATCAAAGCATGAAGCCATGTAGTTGTCGTTGATTGGCGTCTGTCATCAATGAGTTGTTCGTTGAATTTTAACAACTTTATTCATGCTGTAACAAGCATGTGTTTTTGTTAACTGTTTATTTTAATCGAGGCTTGCACAGTTACTATTCAATATGGACCTTTTTCAATGATGAAGTCCTTACGATGACATGTAGTGGTTTAAATATTGCTTTCATTTGGCAATAGTATGAAATCATAATTCCTCATTTGTTAAAACCACCCATAAAGCTTATTTTTCATTTAAAGCAGAAATCGTGATATTTTTTGTTATAAATATATATAAAGTCACCCCTTGGTCTTCTTTCGACCGACAGTAAAATCGTTTCTAAGTATGGGGTCAAATTGGCTGTGTGGGATGTATAAATTAGTTAACAGTTACGTTGTTCATAGTGAGAACGTTACATGCGATGCCTTTTTTAGAAAGAATGCTACGCTCAGAGCACGATAAAAAGCTTTGGATTGATTGTTTGAGGAATCGAAAGGTAACATGTTGCGAGGCTACATTGTCGTCCCTATCAAACACATAATTTTTTAAGTGAAATTCCAAATTGCCCGTCCTTCATCCGGTTGCCTCCATATTGCAGGACCTTCCTGCATTAATTAATTATTATGTTTATGATTGTGCATGAAGTATTTATGCCACTGGACGTAAAGCAAACAACAATCAATCAATAAGGAAAGAGGTACCAAAACTTTCTGCAACATCCTAACGTACGACAATTTGCTGTCAAAATCTATGTAGGCGTCTTGTTGAGTTGTCGGCGTTCGACGCTCTGATACTAATGCCATGTTTTATGACCTTGATCCTAGAAACTTAAATAAGTATCTTAATTTGTGCAGAGTCTGTCAATTCTTTCTAGGCGCTTGCTTTCTATTCGTAGTAAGGAAACAGTCTGGTCATTAAAATATGTACAACAACAAGACCTTAAGCATGCAATTTCTAGTTATATCCGATGTCGGGTTGATATAATGGCTATAATTTTCTGTTATCACCGGTTTTGACTGATGTGTGACAGGGAGGTTTCATTGCCTATGTCAGCGGCAATAGAAATTTGTATGTTATATGTTACATTGTTGTAAGCATGTCACTCCCGGTACGGCAGTCGGATCAAGATATTGATTTTTTAAGTCTTATACGCATAGGAATGGATGTTCAACCTCGTAACGAATATCAATCCTCAGCTTCTGCGGTTTCTATATTGATCATTACGTCTTTAATCTCAACCTTTTCATGAGCTACACGTTCGGTCTCTTGTTCCAATTGAACTTTTCGTCAAATAGCCAATTGCTCCATATCACACTTTATCTTGTTTTGTCTATTTTGGGCAAGCTCTATTAATATAGCTCCCTGATTTGCGGCGAAGGCAACGTTTGCTTTACGATCTTCTGCCTAGGCGTTCTTCCTCCGTGTACAGATTAGATAATTTAGAGATTCTGCTGTTACATATTTTACTGTTGTTTAGTGTCTTTGTTCTGGTGGTCTGTGTCAGGTTTATTCAACTGTCCTTAAGCAGTGTCATGACCAGCTGCTACTTGGTAAAACGAACCTCTGTTAAGAAGTTGCAAATGTCCATTTCCTTTGACTGTCCATCGTTATTGTTCTAAATACTCAGCTTTGAGTCTATGATACATAGCATATCACTGTATTATTTTTTCCCTGAGCCGTAAGCAGTTTACAAATCAGACCGTGTCACGTTTTTAGTTGAGGCTCATTGACTTCTTTCGGATGGCCGACGCATTCGACTTTTTTCATTTGGAGTTCCAAGATTTTCACCTGGATGCGCGGTTTTGGCCTGCTTGTCAACTACTTCTCTGATGTCTCACTCTTATGGCTGGACATCCTTTGTGTTTTATGTCCAGTTTCCATAAAAAATGGTATGAATATTACCACGATAGATTCATATACCAATGTTGTAGCTGAAATATGAATTAGGTGATCTTGAGATTGATCTTGTAATCACATATATTCCCGCTCGTAGCATAACTATAAGTACATAACGGTGAAGGTCTACTTTCAAAATCAACCTTAACCTCTATATTTTGGTCAATATTGTTAAATTTGAAAATAACGTAAAGTGGAAAAATTTGCTATCAACGGAAAAGTCTCATAAATACCCATAATCAAAATTATAATAAATAAAAAAGCAATTCTCACGACCATTAAATGTCAAAGCCGTCACCTAAAGTCAAGAAAATTAAGGATAAAACATTTAACAGTTAATGGCCGAAACCCGTGAAAATCGAACTTGACCTGTGATTTGTGTGTTATATGATGTAATAATGAATTGGCCAAATTTTATTTTAATAATAACAGGTAACAGATTTATTATTGAATGTTGGAAAAACTGAATATCTGCACGCTTTGCCAAATAAATTGGCACCCTGATTATAGTAGAAGATGTAAATCATAAGACTTTTATTTAAAAAGTTATACAGCTTACAATAGTCCTTCAACACATTACATATATATATATATATATATATATTACATGTAAGTACAGACATATTCAAGTATATATCAATAGATGGGAAATGGTAAATTAAAACGATACACAACATGTATGTATGTGGAACAGAGTCTGATAAAAATTTATAAAAGCAGAGTTTGTAGTCATGCAGCAAACAAATCTTTCCCTAAAAGTTAAGTCTATTGTGTATAAAAAAATAACTGTACAAGCTACAAGTGGGAGTAGTACCTTTTGGTAGATCTTAATGTTACAGATACAACCGAATATTGGACATAATTTTTACTTTTATGTTCCTTTATAGGACAACTGTTGACATTCACTGATGAGATGGCTTACATTTTTGAAAACACAAATCAAATGCCAGTAGAACTACGTGCATTTATATAACGTTCAATGATGAAAGATCAAAAGGAAGTTATATTTTTTTTACTCAAAATAACACCACAGTTCACGAGGTGCAACTTCCATCTGTCTTTTGTGGACTTAGGCCTTTTATATCTTATTATACGGAATTAGTTTTGCGCAGTTTAAGGCAATACGGTGATCTGTTATTGTTCACATCTTTATTGCTATTGTGCTTATTTAATGCATGTTTGTATGTTGAAATATATTTACACATATACATAATTTTTATGCATTTGTTCACTTTTTATTTGAAGATATCAAACCGCAGGAAATTTAGTGTCAACATTAATGGGAAACTTCAATTCTGAATTAATTCCTTATTTTATATTATATACAACATGAACAATACATAAATTATTTCCGTTCAAATGGGTGATCAAATTTACAATTTTTTCCTAGAAGTGTCGTGTATTTTGATAACATCATCATGGTGAAAAAAGTCATTTGTTTTATTTTATTAATTAAGTTTATTTCACACTCTATAAGTCAAATCTGACGAATCAGGACTTCAAGGTAAGTGGTTATTTTAAAACAGGTGGCTGTTTATTGATATGATTTGTTGTCACCAAATGGCTTTATAAACAATTACCCTTGTAATCAAATTACTTTATTTATTGACTTCAGAGTTCAGGAACATATTTTGTTTAGTTTCTATTTCAAAGATTTCAATTTCAGAAGATAACCTTAAACTTTACATTGATCGAGCAAAATTGTCAATCTGTTTTTTTTTCGATTTTTAAAAAAAATGAAGAAACGAATTTTCATAAAAGAATTATGTTACCTACATGTAAATGTAATTACCGTTTTAGATTGATTAGTAAATATTTTAGCAAATATGTTTAATGTAATTGTGTTAGGGTGGTTATAAAACTGAATCAAAATCAGTGATATAGGATTACAACATCTTGTGACTTTGATCAGGGATTACTTATACTAGGAAACAAACCTTGAATTCTTTATCTTTCAGAACAATTTTCTTACAAATATAACTAGAAGTAAAGTATTGAATTTTTGAACATTTCAATACTAAGTGTTACATGTAGTCCTAATACAATGAAGTGGTATAACGATTGCCAAACTATGTTTAGAAAGTAATCTTACTATGCGATATGGGTTTTGTTCATTGTTGAAAGCCGTAGTTGTTAACCTCTACGTCATTTGGTGTCTGGTGGAGAGTTGTTTCATCGGTATTTTTTTTTTTCAAAATGATGTTGCACTGTCTGCACCAATTAAGTATAACAAATGGTCGTATGAATTTTATCATAATTCAGATATCGCAATTTAAATATTATTTTAAAAACCCTGAAATTTTCAGTTGACTAAAACTTTAAAACATGACAAAATATACACACACGGGAATGTCAATAAGACCATGTATCTATCAGAGTAAAAAAGATGAGGATGTAAACAAGACAAAAGCTGGAAATGAAGCAGAGATTTGTGTTATTTTCTTTCAGGTATAGATTAAAAGATGTATGTTGTCCCGATTATGAAAAAAGAGAAAATGATTGCATGGGTAAGTCGTCACGTATTCATCTTATGTGCCAAACGATTTGCATTTTGCGCATCCTGTAAAATATATGAAATACATACAATTTTTACACATATACATATTTCAAAATAGAGGATTAAAAGGTCTAATGTTTTTATTGAGATAAATGAAATTATGTTTCAACTCAAGTTTAAGTGATATCTTTCTCAATTATGTAGCCGCAATATTGACGATAAAATAAAAACACTGTATAACATTCAATTAATTTTTTTGCAAATCTTTTGTTTTTTAGTCAATGTTAACTGTGATGAATGCGATTTGAGTAGAACTATTTAACATTTCATCGGGATTTTTTTTTGTTTAAAGGTATTTTTTTGAAAATAACCATGTCTTTCGAAATTCGAAAGATTGATGATTGCTGAACGTGCAGTGGCAAATACAAAATATGAATATTCAACATTCTTCATCCAAAATCAACATTTTTATGTGGTAGTTTACGATGGAAAAGACTATAACAGACATTTAAAACTCCTAAGAGGCATTCTTTTTTCC
This sequence comes from Mytilus californianus, assembly GCF_021869535.1. Classification (NCBI taxonomy): domain Eukaryota; kingdom Metazoa; phylum Mollusca; class Bivalvia; order Mytilida; family Mytilidae; genus Mytilus; species Mytilus californianus. The sequence goes on from NW_026262704.1 coordinate 266,488, forward strand.
CGGAGCCGAACAGTCATACTGGTAAATCCCATGCGCTTTGGGGATATACTTATTTTAAAGTATAATGTTTTAACCAGCCTTGAATCGAACACATGATCGTCCGCACTATAGCCATGCACCGTTTGTCGGAGACGATAACCGATCATGAGACAACCGAGGTATTGATTCAGGAGTTACATAATTTTTGGTTCAATAATCCCAACAATGTTTGATCTGCATATTTGTTGTTTAAAATTTTGTCGTGACTTTTGCAGGATTGAAATCATTTCTTCTGTGACATTTTGGCACTGCCTGCACATTGGTCAGAGTTGTAGACCTCTCGTCGGTCAATGGTTCATTAAAATATAACCTTTACTTGTCAGTTTTACCTAGGGTTTTAACAGACCATTATGATTGGCGGCAAACAAATAAATATTATGTGACAACTCGACGACAGTCAATCTCTATGTAGGGGTATACGTTATGCAGGATTACCATCACAAATGATAAAGAAAAAATCCAGAAAATCGCATTGGTCGAATGATATTTATAAAGTGTTTTTTTTTACATATGCTTCGTGAGATTGATAGCTTGGTTGTTGTTTGCTTTACTTCCAATGGAAAATGTTTCATGCATGTTCAGAACGAACATAAATAAAACTAACAAGAAATACAAAATGATGTTATAATTAACCTTGCAACAGACCACCTACGGAATCCCCAAAGAGTTCTTGCATGGGTCCTTAACGTACATAGGGCTTGGCACTATCATTACACGAGGCATCGGTTTAAACGTCCTAGTTCTGACAGAAATGGCTGTGCAGTTATATGAGTACATTATCATACAATGTGTTAAAAAGTAAAAAAGACATTGCGCACAATTTCATTTTGGGATTCTGCTTTGTAAAAAGGTAAAGGGTTGTCAGTTGTAATTACTTCATAAAGTCACATTAATATTATGGGTTAAATATTTTATTTTACAGCGTGTTCCAAGGGTTACACGTCATATATAGGACAAAACTGCAAGCCCTGTTCTAAAAACACATATGGCGAAAGATGTCGATTTGAATGTTCTTGCTTGGATTTTCAAGTGTATGTAAGATAAAGTACATGCATGTCTTGTTTTATGATATTCAAACTTTAGAAACATGATTTTGGATTACAAATTAGGCAATAATACTGTAAATTCAGACATTATTGCAAACATTTATTATTGCGATTTTTGAAAAATCTGCATAAAGATATATGTATCAGATATATAAATGCGAATTCTTATTATTGCGACACTCAACCAGTCGCATTATTCGCATTTATAAAAACTTCGCAAACATTTGTTTAATTTTCAGTATCAAATGGCGACCCTTATAAATACTCAGTTGAATTGTCTACCTAACATAAGCATATCAAGTACAAACAATCTTGTAAAAGTACACTTATTACAATATTGACGGTTAATGAAAACGATCATGTTAAAACATGAAACTTACAATCTTAAGGTTCAAATATATAGTATCAAAAAGGGGTCTTTAAAGGCTTGTTATTAGGTATTTATTGTTGAAAAACGTAGTGTGACTTGTATTTTTTTATAATCTCGGCCGTTGGTCTTTGGCCGACAAATGACTCATGGGCAATCATACAACGTATCCGTAGTTTTTCATATTGAATGAGATACGGCGATAGAAATTGTTCATGTAACTCTGTAAAATTTGATTGCAGCTGTGACAACGTTGATGGCTGTGTTAAAATATCATCTACAACTGTTATCTCAGTGTATGCAACGTCTGGTAAGTAACATGTTAAATAACGAACAAACAGATGATACCAGTAACTTCAAATATCTGTTAAACAAAAACAAAATTATAACCTTTTTGTCTGTACCCAACATATATCTCTCCATCCTCATAGTTGTGTAGCTCTCTTATGAAATGTTCATTTCCACTTTCAGGTCTACTTTCTGGTTACAGTACTGAAGACGTTCCTGTGTCTTTCCAAGCTTTTCTTTTGTAAATTGTTGTGAATGTTCTACGAAAGAACACTGACCGTTTATTTTGACATTAGTTAATTGTTGAAAACCCAAATTAAAAACAATATTTTTATATCGACATACCACTACATATATTTTTTGTATCATTAGTTTGATGTGTCGTTTATGTATGATACACAACGGCTTATAATCTATACATTAGTTTTTTTTTTTGTTTTTTTTTTCAATTTTGTTTATGACACACTTTATTCAATAACAAACAAGCAGATTGTGGAAATGGAGACTTTTTACGCGAAATATTGTAAGATGAAGCATCATTCGTTTGTAGTTTTGGGTTCAACCGTTTTTTCATGCGTTCTGATCTAGCTGACCGATACGCGAGACTTTCATCATTGGGATATTTTTTCCAAAAATGAACTTTAATGGAATCAATGCTTGAAATTGAGATAAAAAGTACAATTGATTAGTCAAATAACCGCCTTGATAGGCATACAAGAAAAACTTTAATTTTAGAATAATCAACTCTAGACTTGAAATTTTCAACATTAAACTTGAAATTTCAACTTTAATCTTGAAATTCCAACATTAAACTTGGAAATTCCAACTTTAATCTTGAAATTATCAACTTTAAACTTGGAATTATCAACATTAAACTTTCAAGGTATATCTAAAGTCTTGTAAAGCTGCACGTAGTCTAATATCCATGAAGGGGGAAGTAACTTCCTATTAATGGGTATACGTTGATATGTCGAAATATGGGTCATAATTTTGCGAGATTTTATATAAATATGACACTACTTTTTAATGATATTCTAAATAGATATGTATTCTTTCATAGCTTTATATTGATTTGGGGTATGTTTTACATATCTGATATGGATATGTTATTTGAAATCTTATATTAATGACCAATTGTGGTATTTGAATCAATCAGGGACTTTATATTTGCATAAATATAAAGTCCCTGAATCTATGCATTTTATAGTTCACCTTTCAAAATTCCCAAATGAACTCCGGAAATTATGAGTGATGATATACATTTAGTGCTTATATAAGCATGGGTCATAATTAAAATATTGTATAAGGTAAAGGTCATATGGGATCTTCAAATGTCAAATTTTAAAAGTGTGACATGGAAACATTTTAGATTGATGCCTATATTTTGGTATTTCAATATACACGATAAAAGCTTTGTAGCTAAATGATAACAAAAAATGAAAATCATCAAAAGTGGTATGATTACCAAGTTAGGGAAACAATTCACCTAAGACAGACGGACAAGGATTTAGACAACTGCATTGTATCGTCTGGTCTTCAACAATGAACAAAACTAATACCATATAATAAGGTATGAAGGTCCTCTGATAACTAATGAAATTCAGTTGACAAAGGAAAGTTAACAACCTGATTATAATATTGTAAAAACTTTCAAGTTTATTTTACAGTTAAAAAGCAGAAGCTAAAAATATTTTCATTTTTTAGTGGTGAATTAAAAATGGTATGTTGTGCAGATTACGAAGAAAAAGGGAATGATTGCATTGGTTAAATAGTTCTCAACTTAGTTTTGATAAGCATTTGTAAAACGTTTTGTATTATCTGTAATTTGTCAACCCAGGTAACATATATTTTTCAGTTGAAACAATGGAGGGTCAGATTTTTTATGATATGAATACAAGTGATTTTGTTCTTAAACGAAATTTTGACCAAAATGTTTAAAACCTCCTGCTATTCAACTGTTTAGCCTCAATTTTAAGGATGGAAACATCTCAACTAAGGTAGAGAATGTGCGATAATAATAAACGATTGAGAAAAACAGTATAATTTGACACACACAAATTGTTTTGATAGGAAATAAATGTAAATGGTACCATCGACAGAAATGAATAACAAATACATCTACAAATACATCTACAAAAACAAACTCATAGTCTAAGAGCACTTAGCATATAAAGTTTGCATCACATATTTCATACCCTTATGCTATGACGTCAATTATTTTTATTCTTTGATTACTATAAATATATATATCCCTGGCCAAATCCCCTAACGTTTCTTTTGTTTATGCAAAATAAGGGGTTATTACACGAATAAAAACTTCAGATACCAACCTCACTTACCTTCATATCATATATATATTCAAAGCTAACAGATATGGCACGTTTAACAGAATGTGTACCACTGAAATTGTACTTTTTGGGTTCTAGTGAAAATCGTTGATTCTGAAGTAGGAGAGTGATTGCGGTTGAAATTATTTCAGAATCCCGTAAAAGTCTGTATTATAAAAAGGTAGAAGTGACAAACAGCCATAAATTGATAAAACCTCTTATTTTACAGCCTGTCCCATTGGATACACATCACAAATAGGACAAAACTGCAGACCTTGTCCGAAAAACACATATGGTGAGAGATGTCGATATGACTGTTCTTGTGCAGGTTTTGAAATGTAAGTTATACGCTTAAAATAAATTCGATTTTTTGCCGTATGTATGAAATTTATAAACACAATATACAAGAAAAAGTAACATATCCTAGATAGCAATCATATATCTGCTAAGTTTAATTGTCTACTTTATTACCATACTTTGTCGAAATCAAATTTTTAAACATACAGATATTACAATGATGACAGGAAAACAGTCATGTGCATGATTTGAAATGTCAAGCATACACGTATAAAGCATGTTCCTTTGAATACGATAACAAAAATGTATACGTACCTACATTTTTATGTTCATGTTGTAACATTTAATTGCAGTTGTGACAACGTTGAAGGCTGTGTCGAATTTCTACCAACAACTGACTATTTAGTGTATGCAACGTCGTGTGCATGATTTGAAATGTCAAGCATACACGTATAAAGCATGTTCCTTTGAATAAGATAAAAAAAATGTATACGTACCTACATTTTTATGTTCATGTTGTAACATTTTATTGTAGTTGTGACAACGTTGAAGGCTGTATCGAATTTCTACCAACAACTGACTATTTAGTGTATGCAACGTCGTGTACGTAATATATTGAATCACTGCGTCACTTAAAACTTCCTCATATTTGCAAAGAGGACAGGAAATAAAGTTCATATCTCTATCGTGTAGTCATCCTGAAAGGTCTTGTTTTTTGTGGTAAAATTTTTTATTAAGGATCTCTTCTGTCTTCAAAGATTTTTCTCTTCAGAGAAATTGAAAAGTTACTTTCTTAAAAAAATTATATTAAATTTATGTTTCTTATATATATATATACTTCATAGATAAAGGCAACAATAATTTATAGATGTTCGCATAGATAGTCGCATAAATCGAGTAAGAACAACAAATACTCTGGGAATCGCAAAATTCCCACAAAAATGTTAGACTGGGAGCAACGACAGGATAAGCATGTGCTGTTCTACGCGCATCACCTGCCAAACCATTCCAAACTCAGCCAAAATGGCACAATCGTGAAAAAAAAAACACTCGGTGAACAGAAATTATCAAAACATCCATATCTTAACCACAAGGCAATACATAAAATTATTATGATTATTTCGACAAACCACTAGACAATTGTGTTTATCATTCAGCTGATGTGTCTTAGATAAATGCCCCTCAACTCCTTTTATTCGTATAAAAATGTAATTTAATGCTTCACCTTTTGGTAAATGTTGCAGATGACAAAACGTACAAATGGACCATAAATACAAGAGCAGATTCTGGAAATGGTAATTATGTTTATCTGAACTTATATTTTTGAGGCATAATGCGCCAGTTTTCGTTGTGGTCTCCATAATCCTCCGTTAACACAGCATTGTCGTGTTTTCTGATCTAGTTGATCGATATAATATATATATAATTATATTAATCACGGCGATCTCTGGTTCAAATAAGGAAATTGTCACAGTATTCATATTTATGATAATGAATCATCCCGTTTCCAAAAAATAGTGACAGAAGAAATCCATATATTTTTTTTTCAAGTCTGAAGTAATTAATATTGACTGTATGCCATAGGAAAACACAAGAATGGTAGGAATTTTAACCAGTGTATAATAGTCAATATTAGTTGTGCACCGTCGGACGTCTCCTCATCGGATTATTTGCTTATGTCTGCTTTATGCTTTTCTATTTCTTTGTGTTTGCGTTTATTCAAAGTTCGACGTGTGATATAACAATGGATACCAGTTCAAAAATATTTCAAATGCTGAATATGCTTTATTTGACATCCTGACAATTGGATTACATGCTCGCACAATATATGCTGCCAGATTTTTTGATTATAGACGCAAACTTCATCGCCAAAACGTCGTGTTTTAATCACAACCTACGGTACTTAGTATAGTCATATTAACTGCGAAACGATTGGTGATGCTGTATATTATAATTGTTAAAACAGAATAGTTGAAAAAGATGGACAACAAACCCTGGAGGTCAAGCTGTTTCGATCTATTTCACTGATAATTTAGAAACAATGAGCGAATAACATACTTACTTGACAGGAACATAGCCTCGTGTGGAATTAAATAAGTTCAAGCAAAAATTTTAGAATTCTTAAACAGCAACTAGCTATATAAAATTGAGAATGGAAATAGGGAATATGTCAGAGAGACAGCAACCCGACAAAAGAGCTAACAACAGCTGAAGGCCACCAATGGGTCTTCAACACAGCGCGAAAATCCCGCACCCGGAATGGTACACAATTTCTTCACCTAAAAATCTATAGTCTCACTCAGAGTCTTTGATAAATGTGGAAACTATGTACTTATATATTTACCGGACTCTAAGGTAAATTCGAAAAGAGTAAGTTCATAAATACTGACACAATCAAATGCTCGACTATATCAACTAACAGATCGACTGAAAAACAACTGTAATACTCTTTATTTGGTACAAAATAAAGGCAACAGTAGTATACCGCTGTTCGAAACTCATAAATCGATAGAGATAAAAACAAATCCGGGTTTTATCGCATATATGAGTCACAATCTAAGCAGCTTATAGTTTATTCGGTTTGTTGCACACACACACACACAAACAAACTACACTGCCTACTTATTCTGATATTATTCGTAACGTTATAGACCAGCCCTCGCAACTGAAACTCTTTGTTTGTAGCTATAACGAGTTCACATTACGAGGCAAACACAAAAGGAAAAATCACAGATTGTAGTGTTCAAGGTACAATATATATGTTATTTATCAGTTCATATTCTACGTCAAGATAAGCAAGGTCCTTTTTACATTTTTTGTAAACTTTTGTAGATATACGTAGTATTCATTAACACACACGGAATTGACGATTATGCATATTCAGTTTTGTAGGTTTAGTAAATTGTCCAACGACAATACATTGGATAAACACTTGTCGATAATGCAATGCCAGCACAATTTAAAGTGCCTGTACCAAGCATTGGTTGGCTTCATTTTGTTGTAAATGACTTGCTGTTTGATAAATTTATCTGTTGATGTGACTTTGTTTCTTTTTCTTTATAATATCAATTTGCTTTTCAAACAATGAGTTTTTTTTAATTCTCTATGTTTATTCATCTTTATCCGATGCAAAAATAGATAACTGTTTGAAAAGACGGATTTAGTTTCATAAATCAGACCTATTTTGATTTATTATTAAAAAGTCAGCAAAGGAATACACTGTATTGATTATTATAATTTCAGGATTGTTGTCTAGAGAAATAATTGTTTACTCTGCTATATCAGTTTTAGTAATTGGTTTCGGGATATGTTTATGCTTTGTTTTCTTCAAGTTCAAACCATTGACCAAAAAGAACATAGCAACTATAAACCAAACACACAATTCTTCAATACCAGAACAAATCCAAAATATTGAATTAGCGGACCGTTTATACGAGATTATTAATGAAGAAGATATACTAGATGACCGACGTATACAGCAAATGCAAATGGAAATGTCGTCTAATTATCTTGATGTTATACAATATTCAAATACCAGAGAGAGTTGTGAAAGCAAAGGTTTTGAGAACAACGATAACCCGTGCCAATTACTATCAACTGATCAGACAGAGAACTTAGAAAACAATTTGAAAGTGCATGGCCGTTCCTTTATGAGTGGTGATAGTACTTCATCTTCCGACGAATATCACCAAGATTCAACACAATATTATTTAAATCCTATGATTGACATTTCGCCACCAGAAGAAGGAACATATCTAACCATAGCAACTGCTAATAACGCTACGAAAAATCTATAGGACAAATAAAACATTTTCAACTAGCGTTGGATCCAACGATACCAAGCGTTTGTCAAATATAGGAGAAAAGAACCTTAGTCATTTAAACATTTTAATATGGAACAGTACAATATGACAGCATTTTCCGAAAAAGAGGATAACAGATGAAATCAAATGAAAATTACATGTTTAATCAACTATTAATTATGTTTCTAAATCTATATCAAAAAGCGATATATTGTGTAAATAGATTCTTAGGAAATAATAATCCAGTTTCTAATAATCTAAACCAGGAGGCACTATAGTGTTTCTAATTCATAGAAATAAATAAGTACACAGGTGTTTTCTTTGAAAAAGCATGGTATGATTGAATATCCCTAACTTCACGAGAGATAAGATACAGTCCAATCAAAATAAAAAAAATGCAATGACAGCAGACAAAAAAACGATAAGACTGACAACAAAAGCCATATTGCTACTCCATTGTTAATGAGACAAATTTGTACTTGAAAAATTGTACAACAGGAACATAGATAACTTTAAACAGTGTCTTTCAAGCTTTTGTAGTAAATCTCACAACTCATGCAAGATATTGTTTAATCAACATGACAATATAATAAGATCAATTATATATGATGGCAAACATTCCTACAAAGAATGAAAGCACAACATCAGAAGATTGCGTTCATAAAGTGTCTTATGTAGGATAGTCACCTACAAGTCAAAGTCCTAGAACTTCTGTAAAAATGGCCAATCATAGTTACGGTACAATATAATTGACAACTACATATGGTAAAAAAAAATCCTTTTAAATATAAAAGATTTCTGTCAAATGGTATTAATGGACCATTGTGGTACGGAAATCAAATTTGTGAAAGTCCCATAATTCTCCTAAAAACTGACGGTATAGTAAATGTCGTACATTGTGTCCAATGTTTGTTAATATAGGAAAATTTGAAAAGTTGAGACTAATTACCATCATTAATTAGGGTCCGTTTTTCGTCTGTGTCAGTATTATTTCAAAGATGCTATAATCAGTAATTATTTTTGTTAATTTCATTGTTCAATTTTATTTCTCACCATCAACATAGAGATCAAAAATGAAATTATAATTAGTAGATATATGCAAATTTGTTTTTCATGTCTAAAAAATCAGAGCAAGAACTCATCAAAGATACCAAGCTGATAGTTTGGTACGCCATACACGCGGTTCTTGCTCAAAAGACGCGCTGGAATTAAAACAGTTAGAATTCAAAATCAAATACGAAGTTGAAGAGCGTTAAAACACGAACATTCAAAAAATTGTGTCAAACACATTGTATAACACTTTCTTTAATCGATTTTTATTCACTGCACTTCAAACTTGTAAAAGTCTAAAATATCCTATAGCTGTACTCGACTGTATTGATTTTAACTCGACCAGTCTGAATTGGTCTAAAATTTACTCGATATTACTCGACTGTAGTCTGAACCATACTTAACAGGTTGAACTTGTACTTGACCTTTACTTGACCAGTACTTAACCATTTTATAAGTGTCTGAACCATATTCGACAAAGTCTTAACAATTCTTGACCAAGGCTGAACCATGCTCGACCTAGTCTTAACCATACTCGACCTATTCTGAACCATACTCGACCAAGTCTTAACTAACCTAGACCTATTTCTGTATCTATCTATTCTATTTCATCAATTTAGGAACTTTTTTTAAAGTTATGTCTCTTGGCTAGAAACTTGAACAACAATTTAAAATCCAAAATGTACCTAATATAGCATTGAAACCATAATTTCACAGTAAACTTAATATAATCATCAACACCATATTCATCAACACTTATCCGGTAAACATATGTATATACAATATATATCACCTCTAAATTTAAAATAAAAACAATAAGATCAAGGGAAGTATTTTCTGGTCTGATTAAAAAACTATCATGTAATAAATTTAGTTTTCAATTAAATGAATTATTTTATACATGATCATGTTCACATTGCATTATGTACATATGAAATACTAGAACTTTCGGCCATTATTAAAATATCTAAAATTGAATGTTTCAGATAGATTTTATGGTTACTTAAGCCTGATATACATTTATTAGGGTGTCAGTCTAGTTTAGTTATTAGCGCAGTGAACATCTTTTTTTATATATTATATATATTATTTATTTATGATCTTGCATTTGTTTGTACTGTCTTACTGTCACGTAGTGTTGTCATTTAAGCGATATTTTTTTAAGATTGTCATATACGCGGGATGTTTGGCTAGCTATAAAACCAGGTTCAACCCACGATTTTTCTTACAATGTCCTGTACCAATTTAGGAATATGGCAGTTGATATCAAATAGTCCGTTTCTATGTATGTTGGCGTTTGTTTTTGTTGCAGTTCAGTGTTTCTGTTGTTCCGTTGTTTTCCTTTTATAGTTGATGTGTTTCCCTCGGTTTTATTTTGTAACCCGGATTTGTTTTCTCTCAATCGATTTATGACTTTTGAACAGCGGTATACTACTGTTGCCTTTATTTGTATATGAAGCAGCTTAATACATTTTAGAATGACACCTATATATTGTAACACCAAGAATTTAATATTATAGAACTTCCATAGCAATCCGTGATAACCTTTTAAAAAAGAATTGTGTTCCAAAGTTGCAGTTAAAATTTATTTAATTAAGTTTTGTCAAAATTAAAGACATGGCATAGTAAATGAGTAGTACCATCAATTTAATTGTAAATATTACTATAAATAATATCTCTTAATTTCTGGAAAAAATCGAAGAAAAAAAATCAAAACATGTATGTATTACATGGACACATAAAGTAAACCGTCCAGAAGGAGACGTCATTCCACCCTAGAACGAAACAGAAAGGAACACCTTTCATAATAGTACTGGCTATCCCCAATAGTCTGGTCGAAATAAATATGACGTCTTGAAAGTATTTTTTTTTAAATTTTTTGCTGTACGCCTTCCTACTTCGTCATAACGTCGGAGTGATTTTTGTCGGTTGGTTTTTTGAGAATTTCTCTCTCAACTTTCAGACTTAATGTTGCCATGAAATCTTCAATGCCGGCTAGACAATAATACATATAAACATCATATATACATATTCTTACCTTTCGTGTGCTTGTTGGTGCAAAATATTTCCAGAAATTTCCTAAAGTGATAATAAAAAAGTCACAATTCCATCCGATGTAGGCGATGACCTACTGCTTTTTTAAAAATGGGTTTTATGATTTCCCATGATCCTTCACTTTCAGAGATTAGAATATATTTTAACACCGAACTCGGTAAAATTCGAAAGACCCGAATTTCTGGAGAATATAAATTTAATGATCCGGACATTCGGGTCAAAAAGAGGAGAGGGTATGATGTCAGATTGAGTCCTCTAATGACTTGAAATTATGGTTTGCCTGTTGTTTTTCAACCACACGCCCATCGATATCCCTTCACATTAGTGGTATTCTTATTTTATTAGTTTTGTCCTGTTTCACACTGTAGGACTTACTTTTTAAGTGATACTGTTAAGATGCAAGCATTGCTGCCTTTGTTAAGATTAGTGGGGTGAGTGTATTCTTGACAGAAATGGAGTAATCCCAAAGCAATTGCTCTTCTTTCAGGCCTAACCTCTTCTATATAAAAATATAAAAATAAGAATATGTGGTATGATTGCCAATGAGACAACTCTCCACCAGACACAAATAATATAGACGTTAACAACTATAGGTCAAATCGCGATTTTCAATAATGAGCAAAAACCCATATCATCCTATGAACTAATAAATTTGCGATTTGATAAGTGCATTTCTGTTGATAATTTTATGATACAATTCATTGTTTAATTTATTTTTTTTGCATCTTTCTCATAATCTATTCATTACTGATCGGCGGGACCTTTTAAGTTATATGGAATCTGTTTTAAGCAATTCAAACGTAATTATTCGTTCTGATTTAAACTGGTCTGCTTTTTTTCTAGAAACGTTCGTCTGGTCTGCATCATCTTAACGTCTAAGTTAGGATAGATAAATATGATTCTGGATTATGTTTATATGTATACCTTGATTTGTAAGGTAAAATAGCAAATTTCAAGTTTAGAATAGCTTGTTTTGATATATGTTGTATTCTCAGGAATAGTTGATGGTAAATGAAGATTAATCTATTACTACAACCATGCTTACTATTAGTTTGTTCTTCGTTTCCATATTTAAGATAAAATAAGTTATATGGTTTGCTACTGACCCCCTACTGATCCATAAAGGGTTAATAAATCCCAGGATACTTATCCTGCCAATTTTATTATAAAAATAAAAAATGGAATACAATAACAGTAATAGTAAACGTGACGTCACAATGCCCCTATGAATTTTACTGCCCCCCCCCCTAACGGATTAATAAGAAGTCAGCACGTGACGGCGTTAAACCAATCAGATTGTTACTATTTTACCCGAGGTGTGATAATCTTTTTACAAGGTATGTATTCTTTAGTCTTCATAGTGTTTTCATATATTTAAACAGTTATCACTTGTAAATTGTTTTTAGTCTTAAACGGCTATTTTGATCTGAACATCAACTGAAAAGTACGAACAATAAAATATTAAGTCATGCTCAGTCTTTCATTAATTTTCAGTCAGACTTTTCCACTACGGTAAATTTAGTACTGTTCAGACTATTAGCTTGCAGTCAATTCAGAACTGCACAGATACCAAAATCCCGCTTTATACTTATCTAACGGGAAATATCTTTTTTTAATCAAAGTTAAGTAACTGTTCATGACAAATTGTTTTAAATGTTAACATCCACCCCTCCAAAATAAAATAAATACTAAACTTAACATACAAATAAACAACCCCCATTTAAGGAATCATCTTAGTCCTCAGCAAATGTCAAAAAGTAATTTTCAATCTTTACCTTCAGTTTATAGTTCATGACTATATATTAATTTTAGAACCTATTAATTTTAGAACCGTCCTATCAATTTGATACACTAGTTATTTTAGGGGAACAAAAAAACAAACAACTTTATTTTGAGATGATTAAGGACATTATTCAACAACAATTAATATCAAAATAGAAATTGCCCTGTGCTTGACAGTTCATGACATATTGTGAAGTGTTTTGTCAATTGATATGTTTTATATCAACCGTGACCTAAACGATGGCCTAAGATTTCAGGAAAATTTAACTTGGGAGAATAACACTTAACTGCAAATGCAAAAATATCAAAATAGATGACCAGTACATTGTATTTTGTGGTCAATGACATGTGCTCAAATTCAAAAGATTTGGTCAAGCGGTGCTTTAAAAATTTTCCTAAACCAAACATTTTACGGAAGGGCAGGCATGTGCATCCTTATATTCACCCGTCTAATACGGTATGAGTTTTGCTCATTGTTAAGAGTCGTGCGATCACCTGTTGTTGTTAAAATCTTTGTATTTTGGGGTTTTATGGATAGCTGTATCATTGACTATCACACCACGTATCTTCATTTTTATGTTTTTAAAATTTCTCTCCAAATTTTATACATACACATCAACAAATCATTTGGTTTGACCGGATTCCTTAGTCTGCGTTCACTCTTTATCATACATATTAGAGGAGAGGAATTACCACTGTGGTACATTGTAATAATGCTAAAATATTAATCTGACTTATTTCCTGTTTTAAGCAGAAATACATATCGACATAATTTCCGGTAAAAACATGAAAAAAATTACAATTATTTCCTTATTATCTTATGTATTATGATCTCATTGTCATAATCATAATGGTGAAAAAATACATTTGCTTAATTTTATTAGTTGTGTTTATTTCGATCGCTGGAAGTAAAAAATGCGATCTTAGGACTGTAAGGTATGTCTGTATACAAATGATTATCTTTATTATTTGGGTGAATATATATTTTAATAACAATTCGATTTGTCACTAAACTACTTAATTTCATTTAAACCACCAAGCGGGATTAGTTTTTTTGTAAAATAACTCTCATGTTAACTAAATATACCTTAATTAGACAATGATTGCATACGATACATGATTAATTATTATTTATAAAGATTAGCGATAAAACCTTTTATATTAATAACGTGTCAGTTCTATGTGATTTATATCTAGGATTTCAAATTGTTCAAGATAAATGTATATGTTTTTAAAACAAACGTTTGACACCGTACTCGTTCAATGATAACACAATTCAAATATTTAGAGACTGAATCAAGGTAAAAAACAGTCTCCTATGCTTGTTGCATTAACGTGTACAGCTTACATATTCTACAAGAATAAGAATTTAATTTTTAGATACATCTATTTAAATATGAATACTAGTAATTGAAGATGAAATGTTAATTTGTCTTAAACTTTGAAAGTATTAACTGAAGGCATAGACAATAAAGTAAACTATTTCTTTGAACATATTTTAGTGGTGTAATACAACAAGTATGTTGTGCTGATTATGAAGCAACGGAGCATGACTGTGTTGGTAAGTCATTAATTATTTGTAAGTTCATGTGTATTTTTTTATGTATCTTGTATACTCTGCGACATTTGTCAACTAGGTAAATATATGAAGATAAGAGAATGAAAAGTCTGATATGTGTAAGATATAAATACAAAGGACATGTGTTTATCGGGATATCTGCCTCATAAAAGCAACTTCATTTTGTTAGTACTTCAGTTTTTCGATTACTGGGGACAATAAAATACATTGTAAACCATTCGAATATATTTATTTCGGTTTCATTATAATATAGAACAACTGTTGTCGCTTTATTTTTTTGTAGTGTAACATGCCTAATATTTTGAATGATCAAATGCAAACAAGTCATCAAAGATTACAAGCTTATTACTTGGTACACCTGACGTACACATCGCGTACATTAGATTAATCAGTAGCGGCGCTCGAAACTAAACAGCTAGAAGGCCAAATCAAATACAAAAATTGTAGAGCATATACAACAGAATATACAGAAAATTTGTGCAAAATAAGACTGGGGCAATTTTTGCCTGTAAGTAGTAATAGCTTTTTTTCAATAATTCAACAATTTGCTGTCATCGTTACAGACACGCTGGGCTTTCTTTCTAATATTGAGAAATATCTGCCATAATTTGATTATATGTTTTACTTTACAGCCTGTCCCACTGGATACACATCAGAGATAGGACAACACTGCAAGCCCTGTCTAAAAAATACATATGGTGAAAGATGTAGATATGAATGTTCTTGCTTAAAATCTGAAATGTACGTCATACCGCTAAAATCAAAATTCAAAACGTGTGCAAATAATAAAAACCGTACAAGATATGATATGGACTATGAAACAAACAAATATATAAAATGGCTATCCTATTTAAGCCATATGGGTTAAAATACGCAGCATCCACTGACACATTCGGCTTCTCGGAGTAAATTATCAAAATGTTCATCAAATGAATTAATTTTAAAAATTGGTTTTCCCCAAACGTTAAATTACTCCATAGATCTGTATTTTATGACTTGTTTACTTAAATATACACGAGAGCTGTCAAATCTGAAAAGTAGTAAAATAAGTCCAATCTAATTATGAATGGATTTTGAATACAACATAATAGTTTCACTATCACTCTTATGCCGTTAGAGAGATTCGTCCAGATTGAATGTCTACCTAACTAAGCTGTAGTAAAAAGTCCATACAATAATACAAACACAGTTACATATAAAACAACCCTGTAAACTTAAATCTTCAGCGTGCACTTATTGAATACGAGACCAAGTAGATATATCATTATATTGTATGCAGTATCATTGCAGGTGTGACAATGTTGAAGGCTGTGTTGAACATGCTACTACAACAGATACTTCAGTACATGCAAGGTCTTGTGAGTAACATGTTAATTCTCTGACAAAGCATCATAATTTTCACATGTTTTAATCTTTTTGTTCAAATCGAATTGGACAGAAATCTAATAAACAGTAGTTTACGGATGTTTAAATCTCGCCAATAAGATGGTATAATTTAAGATAAAAATAAGACAAACCTCAGATACCCACATGGGACCAGTCTTTTCGACAGGTTATGGGTCTACTGATATGTATGCATCATCTGCAATGCGAATACATCCTCATGCGGCAAAAAAACGAGAGCACGTAACTTTTTTCTCTCTCAACCTTATATTCATATCTATATTGTGTATTTATGTTGAAACATTTTGAATTTTATTTCTTTGTGTTCTTTATCACAATAATTTTATTCGGTCCTCTTTGGTCTTTTAAATTTACGTTTTAAGATGGATTGAATAGCAGGAAGGGTTTGTTGGAGAAATACTTTACATTTATAATTCATTTAGTTGTGTGAGGAAAACACAAGAGGAAAAGAAAGTGCTATGTTTATTTCTACAAACCACTAGATATATGCTTTGTTTCATTGGTTTGAAGTGTCATTGATATAAAGTACAGCCCATGGCAAACTCTAATAAATGTCCACCATCTAGTATGATCACCATTACTAATAGAGTAATACGAAAGATGCAATGATTGTATCTATTGATTAATGAGGTTTTTAAATGACAACCTCTTATTCATCAGTGTTCTAATCTTAAACTTATTACCAGCTTCCTCTCATCGCCCAAGAATTTCTTATTTTTGATCTTTTTATAAAATGATTAAATGCATTTATATTTTTATATTTAAAGTTGGTTCGAATATATATGCATTTAATACAAAGGATTATTCAACAATAATAATAACAAATTAATAATAAATCCTAAACTACGAACCATATTAATTTCTAAAACTTTATATTATATAAAGACATACAAATGCATTCAGAAGAAATGATATATACATGTGCAAGTTAAAAAATAGCTGTTTTGAATATTATTAAAAGTTAACTCTGAAAATATTATTGCCTGAATTTTATTTTAAAAAGTCTTAACGAATTATAAACTTTTGTAAAACAATGTTAAATGGAGATAATCATCTATCAATCACGACAATGTTGACTTTATTTGAGAATGAACAAACACTTTTTAAATAGAAAAAATCAGATAGTAGTATATGTTCCATAGAAATCAGAGACAGTGCATAAGAACATGGGAACCATTTATTTTTGAATTGTCATAATATACATGCATTAGGCAGTTGGAATACCTGAACTTTAATTGAAAGGCTATAACAACATAACAAACAGTCATCACCGTATAACTTCTTAAATTTCGATGATAAATATGAAACCAGCTTACTTCAATGAATACTTAATTATTAACCTCATTATAAGTCGGGGGTATACACAATACTCTTTTCCGTCCACCCGTCCGTCTATCCGTCTACCTTGTTGTCTGTCTGTCAGTCTGCCTGTCCATTCGATACTTATTTGGTTTGTAGATGATAAATTGAGAACCGCTTTTTGAATTAAATTGAAAGTTTGAAGGAATGTCGTGGACCGCTAAAGACAGGTTAAGTTTGATATTAGTTGTTTTTACGTTTCCATTTTAGAGTTATCATACTTATAGATGAAATATAAACGAAATGTTTATGAACTTCTACAGACTGGTTTCTTTTGATTTTTGTTGTTTTCACTTCTGCCGTTCCAGAGTTTTTGTACTCGATTTTTCGAAAACTGAAAAGTTGTGTAATTTCATGATATCAAATGGAGAACCCCTTTATAAATTAGAAGGAAACTTGAATGGAATATATTTTTGACAACTAAACACCTATTAAGCTAGATTTCGTTGTTTTTAAATTTTACCATTCCGTAAGGTTTTTGATTTTTTTTCAAATTAGAAATCTTGTGGTTGCAGGGTGTTAGGTGAAGAACTTACTTTTTAAATGAACTGAAAATCTAATGAAATGTTTTGGACAACTTATTAAAATCATTTTGACCAAATCTAAAAAAAAATAAAAAAAAATAACCAGAGTTGTACCTCTTTATTATTTAAATTAACCTTTTCAAACCTTTAAAAATTCAAATAGATACTTGCGATTTATTTCGTTCGTTTGTCGTAACATCATAATTCGGATGAGCAAATTGAATTAATGAAAAGTTAACATTCAGGTAAGGTCCGCTTCTTTGCTCATCATTTCACTCCACTATTTGTATCGTATTCATATTTTAGGGCATACTGTTAATGTTAAACAAATACACTGACTTTGCACAAATATGACTCTATCTTATGAATTTTAACAGTATGCTGCTACATAAACAAATTATAGTCTGTCAGTTGATGCGGGACCATCGGGTATCTGTGATCACTAGATATTTTTTCTAGGTTTTGTTTGTCTTAGTGATTGCACAAGAACATGTCTTCCTATATTGTTTATGTTGCTGTATGGAATCGAAATCTATTTTGAATACGACAACCGATATTAACTAAAGCACGGCATTATTTCCTATCAGCAGTTTGAGTACTTTGTGCTTGCTTTCAGTTACTGTTGTTTAATTTTCTACTTTCTGTGTTTATATTATGTATTATATCGTTATTAAGAAGATTTCTACTTTTGCTGTCTTATTGCATGTTCTTCTGTGTACGTTTTGATATACTGATCTAGGGAGAGGGTTGAAATCTAAAATAAATATTCTAGCTCAGACACATTTGTATGCCTTTCCCGAGTCAGTAACCTAGTCAGTACTTGGCATATTTCATATCTAAATGTTTTTCGTTTTTCTGGCGAATTTGATATTCAAGGCACATATTCCATTATTGTTTCTGTTAAATTAATTCACAACAATCACAATCTGAATATTTCCCTCTAGATGCCATTTGAATTTTTGTAACTGTCACATTACCATATCCCCAACATCTCAAATTGTTCATAATAATATACCTAGTGATATTAAAATAAAACGAAACCTACACTTTAATATCGGCGAAAGTATTTCCAAATATATTTGATGCAGTCCAATTCAGGAATATGGCAGTTGTTATCAAATAGTTCGTTTCTATGTATGTTGGCGTTTGTTTTTGTTGCACTTCAGTGTTTCTGTTGTTCCGTTGATTTCCTCTTATAGTTGATGTGTTTCCCTCGGTTTTAGTTTGTAACCCGAATTTGTTTTCTCTAACTCGATTTATGACTTTTGAACAGCGGTATACAACTGTTGCCTTTATTCAGTACACGAAACTGTACAATCTGTAAAGTCATGGAGAAGGGGCCTTTCTAGTTCATTTCTCATTGCACAAAGAGTTTAAGGTGTCAACAATGCTTAAATTCTTTTCTGACGCATTTGCTGATTTTTACATTAAGGGGGTACACACCACTTTACCCTAAAAAAAAACTGTCGTTTAATTTTTCTTGTTTTTCTCTCGTTGATAAACCAGGCCTAGATAAACATCTTGTAAAAATTTCAAAAGATTTGAACCATTAGTTTTAAATATTTGGCAACTCAAATATGGCATCTTGTACATGCTTATATCGGCCAAGCTTGGAAGTTTCAGAAATATAGGTATAGGGGTATGTATGTTAATATTTAAAAAAAATAATCCTAAATTGACAATAGCATAGTTTATAGTGACAACTGAGACGAATTTTAGTTCACCGATACCCTTTACTTGTAAGTTTTTAATTCTGGATATAAATGTTTGTTCGAACTAAAAAAGTGGGGTATCAGATTCAGCCCCCAAAATTGAATATGAGAATATAAGAATTTTTTTTTAAAAAACAAAATGTGTCGTTTAATTTTTTCAAAAAACTAACTATTTGTAGTGCTATATAAGTCTGTTATTCTTGCAAAAATTTATAAAAATTTAACCACTAGATTTTTTTCTATTAAGGTTTAAAAAATGCCCCCACCCTCAAATTGGATCAATAAATAAGAGCAAAGTCCATTCTGAGAGTACATAATGGCCATAACTTTTTTGTCTTTTGATCTAGGCCTTAGATATTTAACATGTGTATGAATCGTCATGAGGTTAAGTGTCATATAACATTATGACCTTCATGTGACCTTCAAAGTTGACCTAAAGGTCAACATTACGTATTTAATCGGAAGAAACACGACCAGACCATAACTTCTTCGTCTTTTGACCTAGGCCTTTCATCTTTGGCATGTGGATGTATCATCATGATGTTGTGTACCCCGTACAATTATGAACTTTATGTGACCTTGAACTTTGACTTCGAGGACGATAACTGTATTTTTGGAAATAAACACTTGTCTTTTGACCTAGGTCTGATATATTTGGTTTGTTAATTCAATTCAATTGAGTTCAAAGTTTCGTTTAGAGTCAACAAATACATATTACACAAGCTCTATTGAACTATTCAAATCGACCATGGAACAATATAAACACACATTATGACATATCAACAAATTCAATGCATATGAAATACATAAAGTATCTGTTATCAACATGATCAAGACAAAAAGTACATGTAGTTATATAAAAAAGTCCTTGATTCTATTAAGGCGAAGTGTACTTCACTACTCCACATAATATTTCTTTAATTTCACATGGATTCTGCTTGTAAAAGTACACCAAATAAAAAATAAAAAAAAGGAGTAACCGTTTTCGTTTTTGAAATACGAGCTATTAAAATTAACAGCATGAGACGCAAAAAATACAAAGGATACATAGGAAAAATCTTAAAAATCGGCAGATATTTTTACATTATCAAGATTTTCTATTTTGTTGGTCCACAGATTTAAAAAAAAAATATTTACGATTCACAAAAGAACAACGAATCCATTCTTGCAAAGAACCACAGCTCCTGAAAATTGGAACTAGGTAATAGCATAGAGCTGACCGTGCAAGATTGTTTAATATGTATAGTCAAGTTTGTTAAACATAACAATTTGATAGTATGTCTGCAGAGGCTATGAAAATTGGATACAACTGGCTTTTAGATTAAAACAAATCAGTCTTTTAAATGCTATCAAAATGTAAGGGTCTTAACTCATTTCATCTCTCATTCCTCCAAATATCAAATTGCAGTTACAAGTGTCACGTTATTTTTTGGCCCCCTTTTACTCTATTCAGTCATAATATTGAAATGAGACTTGAGAAAAAAAGATTTACTTAAAAATTGCATTCACTACTTCTGAAAGATACACAAAAGCACAATAGAAGAAAACTAATTTCGCTATCCCTTCGAAATTGGAATTTGATAAAGCAAAAATAACATATTCTATTTTTATCATACATGTGTAGTTTCATTTTCAACCATGGTTCTAAATTTAGATTTTACTTTTCTCAAAAAATTGCGGACGGAATAGAAGACACCTGTTTATTTTCTACACCTGTCAGGATACAGGTTGAAAACTCAGAGTTAAATAACATAGTTGTTTCTAATTGAGATAAATTTTAGAGTGCTCAATTCTTAGTTTTTGTGTAATGTTTTGTGGACTGAATCTGATGGTTTTTTTTGTTGTCTTTGTTCCTCGACTTGTAAATGATGCACTAGTGGTTGATTATCCCCTTGGTATCTTCTTACTTGTTTATATGATTAAAAATCATGTCCTTAAATGTTCAATTGCATAAAAAATGAACATGCCAGCGTTTTTCAACACACAAATGCACATGTCTTATATAAATTATTCGTAACCTACAATTTTACATTACTAAGTGTATTTCATTCAAATATACAGTTTAAAAAAAAAAGTATCGTGGAATCAATTTGGTTCGAATAGAAGCAGAATTGTCCTTGGTTTATATATTTATTTGGTTATATTTTTATTGTTAGGCATTCTTACTTTCTATTGATATAACCACGAGCAGTATTGAACAAAACCGTAATAGAGTTAGACTAACTATAACAATAAGGTACTCAGATTTCTGATTGGAGTCATTCTGATAATTTCATAGAAGTTTTAAGACAGCACATGAATTCTTTTTGGATTTAATATAGACCGCACGAAGTTATTTCTCTTTCGTGAGCCAATTATTTCCTTTCTAAGAGTAATGGAGGTCATTAAAACGCCGGTACGCCCAACTAACATTTCTCCTGCTGATAGGTGGAAAGGGGACTTGCAAATACAACAGCACATGTCTGAAGAAAGCAGGTCTAGTTATACTATTATTCTCCCCACAACCTAGGACTGTGGTTCCCCATAAGGGGGATAAGTAACCTCAATCTCTGCTGCTATATCAATGTAGTTATGAATATAGTTGTAGTGGTCATTAAAGTCAAAGTGATTTTAAAACGCTGCCATGACACAGACTATGAGTAAGAGTTATCTTTCTTAAGTGTTCTCTACCCACTTAACCACAATACATAATTATACAATTTCCGGAAAAAATGTAATAATATTTACATGTTTTCCTTTATTGTCCTTTTTGGCTATAGTAATATACATGATATAATGAAGATTAAACGCATTTGTTTTGTTTTATTAGCTACGATTATACAACGCTCTAAGGGTAAAAGCTGTGAGTCCAAGACTGAAAGGTATTTTATTATATGCAATTGCGGGAAATTTTAAATATGTTTATTTCACTTCGTTATGTTAGGCTAGATCTTTCTTTGAAGAAAAAATAAATGAATGTCATGACTTAAGGTGTGCTGTTATATGCCAATATGAGGGAACAAACGGGTGTATCGTTTTGAGATTTATGTAATTGTTTTTGTTTTGGTTGACATATACAAAACATCTGGGTTTTAATTTTTTTATTTGTTTTGTTTAATGTCATTATAAAGAAAAACATCAAACGACAGAAACATTTGTTTACTTTATCGACAACACATAACTGAACCAACATTTACTTAATTCACTTTTCTACTTTAGATATCCGGACTTGATGAAAAACAATATTCATATTTTTAACACTAGTATTACCAATAAAAATATGTTATTAAACTGCCTGATTAGGAAATACACCATCGACATCGTTTAATTAATATTGCATCTGTGGTCTCTTGGAAACTTGATCGCCTCAAGTGCGGGAGGTCACGGGTTTGAGCCCCAGCCAGTTCAAACCAGAGACTTTAAAATGGTATTTGCTGCTTCTCCGCCAAGCACGCGACATTCAAGAGTCGGAATGATCTGTCTGGGTAGGGTTTCGTCCTGTTGCCTGTTACCTTGCTTGTGAACTAGCATGTTAGAAATCCGACTCATCAACAGGGTACATATTCATATTACAATAACATGTTCTCGTTTTGAATATTCACAATTTTTGTTTAGGGCCCAGCTGAAGCCGGCCTCCGGATGCGGGCTTTTCTCGCTATGTTGAAGACCCATTGGTGGCCTAAGACTGTTGTCTGCTCTTTGGTCGGGTTGTTTTCTCTTTGACACATTCCCCATTTCCATTCTCAATTTTATTCTATTTGCCGCTGGACGTTAAGCAGCCATCTATCAACATCATCGTTAATGTAACATGCAATCCTCATAGAATCAATCAACGTTAAGAAATTCAAACTATATTCAGTAAAAATTTACCTTACACTTTTTTGATTTTGCACCAGTTTCTTAGAGTGTAAGTACGATGAATGACCTTTAAAATAGTACAAATGGAAACTATGAGCCTAAAGTCTAAAAAAGAGACAAGGAATTGTGAAATGATTAACAACTTGAAAAAACACCCACCTAAAAACACAGAACACAACAACCGCGTAGTCTAGAATTAGCGAAACCAATACCGTAAAGTAAAATGAAACAAATCACGTCTATCATTTCAAAAATGTTCATGGACTGATTTAAATTTGACTAAACGTACAAGTATATGTAACTGCTAAGAGGTGTCAATCCCTGGTAACCTCGTCAGGTCCTATATCTATGGCGCCTTGACTTGCTCGTTCCGCGGTAAGAGAGAGATGCACTTGAAGTAGAGGCTGAGAATACCCAACTGGTACCATTGTGTCATGTGTCCCTTTTGATCCATCGGTGCTGTACCAGTACCCACACGACAGGCTGGGGAAACCCCCTAGAAGTACAGGGCAATTACACAACACTTATATGCAGCATTGAAGCAAAAGGACAAAAAAGAAAAGCAAACATCGACTTCTATCAATTTAAATCAACAAATATTAGAGTTTTATTGTGATTTTTCTTCCCGCTGCAAAACACGTTCTAGATACTGATAGCACTAATTGAAAAGTACGGTAAGCACTTCAATCTTTTAACACAGTAATAAAACTTAAATAGAATCTAAATTTGAAATCTCGAAAAAAACAAGGTTTCCAAATGGGGACTATGGTTGTCAACTTTATAAAACTCATAACAAAAGTAAGGGATGGTCATATTTTGATATGTTTTATTTTACAGCTTGTTCCAAAGGATACACATCTTATTTGGGACAAAGATGCCAGCCCTGTCCGAGAAACACATTCGGTGAAAGATGTCGAGATGAATGCACTTGCTCAGGCTTTGAAATGTATGCAATATGTTCACCTTTTTAAACACATACGATATGGACTAACAAAGCAAAGAAAGCATACAATATGACAATCCCTTTTTGGTGCCCAGTTTAGTTGTCTACCTCACATTGAATTGATCAATCTAATGAAAATACATGTATCAAGATACAAACAGTCATTTAAATACTTAAAATCTCTAAGTGTAAAGTAAAAAGTAAAAACAAA
This sequence comes from Mytilus californianus, assembly GCF_021869535.1. Lineage (NCBI taxonomy): Eukaryota > Metazoa > Mollusca > Bivalvia > Mytilida > Mytilidae > Mytilus > Mytilus californianus. Next base: position 291,111 of record NW_026262704.1, read on the forward strand.
TGTTATAATTGCCTGAGATCAACATTTTATTATTTTGTAGTTGTGACCATGTTGAAGGCTGTGTTGATTTGTCGTCGACAACTGGTACCTCAGTGCCAGCAACCACTTGTAAGTAACCTACATGTCATTTCAATGACATAAACCTTATAATTTTTAAATTTGTTAAGACAAAATCAGGAATTAACTAATTAATTTGCTTTTTAACTTATACAATTTTACCTTTTAAATAGCTTTCTTAAAAATATAGTCTTGACATTCATGCCTATATACACAGTTTTTCGGTGCTGTTTTGTCGTCCTAGCGTTTGGTTTAGATAGAAGCCGAAAGGAATGGTTAAAGAAGAACTTTTCTTTGATTTATAATTTAGTTAGTAATGGGAACAGACAAATCTAGTTTAACGTACAATTAGTGTAAAAATAATAACAAGAAATCTTTTTAGTTTTCAGCACAAAAAAGGTTAAAACCTTACAAAATAATAGTCACTTGCCATACCAATACATCATCATGTACATTTCGATAAACCACTAGATTTTATCATGTGTAGCCTTTAGTTGAGATATGCTCCATTACTCCTTTGATTCATAAAAAGATGCACTACTTTTTAATTGTAATTTTGTAGTTAAAGATGACAGAACATATATATCGACCGTAAGCGAAAAAACAGATTCGAAAAATGGTAAATATTTTCACCAGATTGCAAATAATTTTGGTATGATGCCTCTGTCGTCGTTGTCATCATCCTTATCTGTATGTAAATACTACGCTCATGTGCATTGTGATCTAGTTAACCAATCTTCCTTAAATTTTATTATGGCGATCTTTTATAATATTCCGAAAAGGAAATAGTCAAAGTATCAATGTTTGGAATTCTAGATAATTCCCCTAAGCAGTATATGTCCTTTTGATACTTAATACTTCAAAGTTGTGGTATATCATTGTTCAATTTATATTAACTATTTTATAACCTTAGAGAAACAAACATTTCTTTTTCAAATGGAATGTGTTGGCTTTATTGTATTACTAAGTTGCAATCAATTCTAAAAAGACGTCGGCAAAAATTATAAACTGTTTTTTTATGTTACCATTCCAGAATTGGTGTCGAGAGAAATAATTGCATATTATATAGTACCACTGTCGTTCGTGATTCCCGGGATATTTTTGTGCTTCTTTTTCTACAAATTCAAGATAGTGGATAAAATGAAGAAAGCAGCAATGACCCGATCTAAAAACCCTTCGCTACATCTACCACAACACAGTAAAGATATCGAAATGGAGGAAAGTTTATATGACATTATGGATGATACAGATATGCTGGGATATGTAAGGCGAATGCTCAAGTCGACTGATGTATAAGCAGATCAAATAGCACTCGGAGAGTTGAAAGCACATTTGTACAGAATCATGATTATTCATGCCAGTCACTCTTCACCACGGAGACGACAAAAACAAACTAAAACTAGAATTAAGTATCTTTAAAAGTTGCCAAACAATACAACAATGTTTAAATTAGGAAGTGATTAAAATGTCACCATCGAAAATAAGAGATTACTTTGCATTAGCAAAGCATGAGTTATCTCCACTCTTACAATATTTCTTTGTCTGATTGAATGAAACGTTTTTCTCCATTAATTTTGTAATGATTATTTCTACCAACAGACATGACAATATATTTTGTTTTTTTGTAAGTGAAAATTCATGTTAATAATTTGCTTTTCTTGATTAAAGTTTGCCAAGTTTAGTTCACATTCGTACCAATCATCAAATTATAAATTACCGTTATTTTTTTTAGTCCGCCAATAGAACATGTAGTATAAACTAGATTAAAAAATTGCAAATGCACATGTGATATCATCCCTTTTTGCTCATTGGATTTTGTTTTAAACAATCTAATTACAAATGTACTTTGAAATGTTCAAACTGTGATTTAAAAACAAAATTTACATAGTCGCTTAGTAGAGTAGTTAAACCATCCAGTCATTCGGTAATTATAACAACACTTGAATCTCTTGTGTAATTTGTCATTTTGTTTTTGTTTTTGTGGTTTATACCCTCATGAGTTACATCCCTTTTTAACTTATTGAACCATTTGATATAATAAAAGATTGTCTCACCTCTGTCCGCGGTAATGGGATGTGCGCCTACGAACACCAGTTATTAAGTGGTTGCCATTGTTAGCTAATTTTCAGAAGTCTGCCATCCTGTTGTTGCCATTGTTTGTTGTCTATAATTAACCTAGAATCACAAGGTTACTGTTGGTTGCTGACTTATATGAGCCTGTAATGCAGTGTTTGTCGTTTATTGTTGTATTCAATGAGCCTGAAATCCGGTGTTTTTGTTTTTTTAACACATCATCTGTTCAAATGGTATTTGGAGAATTTTCAATGACAACATTTCATTTTAATGTTATGTATTGCGATAACAAACACCACTGATATTGGAAAAAAAAAGTGTTCGCTGAAACTAAGAGGCAATTTTTTTTTTTACATCAAGCTTTCGTCAGTATTAAGATTTAAATAGTTAATAAAGCACTGCAGTCCAACAAAATCAAAATGTCAAGCATGCGATAATTAAATAGAAGGTCTGTGTAAATTATAGCTATTTTTTTCAGGTACCATATCTTTCAATTTTTTTTAAATACAAATCCCCGCAAAGCTTGCAGCTACGTTTCTGACAAAACGTCCTTTCTTATCAAAATTATGGGAGCCAGTCTATCTGGAAACAATCCCAAGAGCGTTGGCAAAATCAAAGACTGCAAGGTGTACCGAATAGACCTGCTTAAAATGACTATTACGTGAAATTTAATGATAACAAAATTCCGACTACGACCGACATACAAAAATAAGAAGATACTAAGGGAACATTCAAAACACACAACTCGTGCGAAACTACCAATGTCGTACATTTTCATAACATATTATGCAGTTGTATTGAACATTATCATTTTACTTGAATTGTATACTAATGTATGCCATGTATAGGTTTGCATTTTTGTTTATGCTTTTTCTATGATGAGGGCCTCAGGGAAGATTTATTATAGAGTTAACTGTGTAACCCTCTTAAATTAAAGTATTGTAACTTGTTATTGTTACACTGCAAAAACGAAAGACGACGAAAAAATAAACATGATGAACGAGTCACTATGTTCTAAAGTCTTATTATCTGGTGAGATACAGACAGTATTTTGGATTTCTTAACTAAGATTCTACATAATCGGATATCGTATCATGATCTTCTTCTTTGTTATTGTCTAAATATTATTCTATGATTGATCAGTTTAAATGTTATGGCCCCTTATTGTAGTGTACAGACCATACGTCCTAGTAATGAAAATACATGTGTATTCCAATTATTTCTACCAACAGACATGACAATATATTTTGTTTTTTTGTAAGTGAAAATTCATGTTAATAATTTGCTTTTCTTGATTAAAGTTTGCCAAGTTTAGTTCACATTCGTACCAATCATCAAATTATAAATTACCGTTATTTTTTTTAGTCCGCCAATAGAACATGTAGTATAAACTAGATTAAAAAATTGCAAATGCGCATGTGATATCATCCCTTTTTGCTCATTGGATTTTGTTTTAAACAATCTAATTACAAATGTACTTTGAAATGTTCAAACTGTGATTTAAAAACAAAATTTACATAGTCGCTTAGTAGAGTAGTTAAACCATCCAGTCATTCGGTAATTATAACAACACTTGAATCTCTTGTGTAATTTGTCATTTTGTTTTTGTTTTTGTGGTTTATACCCTCATGAGTTACATCCCTTTTAACTTATTGAACCATTTGATATAATAAAAGATTGTTTCACCTCTGTCCGCGGTAATGGGATGTGCGCCTACGAACACCAGTTATTAAGTGGTTGCCATTGTTAGCTAATTTTCAGAAGTCTGCCATCCTGTTGTTGCCATTGTTTGTTGTCTATAATTAACCTAGAATCACAAGGTTACTGTTGGTTGCTGACTTATATGAGCCTGTAATGCAGTGTTTGTCGTTTATTGTTGTATTCAATGAGCCTGAAATCCGGTGTTTTTGTGTTTTTAATACATCATCTGTTCAAATGGTATTTGGAGAATTTTCAATGACAACATTTCATTTTAATGTTATGTATTGCGATAACAAACACCACTGATATTGGAAAAAAAAAGTGTTCGCTGATACTAAGAGGCAATTTTTTTTTTACATCAAGCTTTCGTCAGTATTAAGATTTAAATAGTTAATAAAGCACTGCAGTCCAACAAAATCAAAATGTCAAGCATGCGATATTTAAATAGAAGGTCTGTGTAAATTATAGCTATTTTTTTCAGGTACCATATCTTTCAATTTTTTTTAAATACAAATCCCCGCAAAGCTTGCAGCTACGTTTCTGACAAAACGTCCTTTCTTATCAAAATTATGGGAGCCAGTCTATCTGGAAACAATCCCAAGAGCGTTGGCAAAATCAAAGACTGCAAGGTGTACCGAATAGACCTGCTTAAAATGACTATTACGTGAAATTTAATGATAACAAAATTCCGACCACGACCGACATACAAAAAAAAGAAGATACTAAGGGAACATTCAAAACACACAACTCGTGCGAAACTACCAATGTCGTACATTTTCATAACATATTATGCAGTTGTATTGAACATTATCATTTTACTTGAATTGTATACTAATGTATGCCATGTATAGGTTTGCATTTTTGTTTATGCTTTTTCTATGATGAGGGCCTCAGGGAAGATTTATTATAGAGTTAACTGTGTAACCCTCTTAAATTAAAGTATTGTAACTTGTTATTGTTACACTGCAAAAACGAAAGACGACGAAAAAATAAACATGATGAACGACTCACTATGTTCTAAAGTCTTATTATCTGGTGAGATACAGACAGTATTTTGGATTTCTTAACTAAGATTCTACATAATCGGATATCGTATCATGATCTTCTTCTTTGTTATTGTCTAAATATTATTCTATGATTGATCAGTTTAAATGTTATGGCCCCTTATTGTAGTGTACAGACCATACGTCCTAGTAATGAAAATACATGTGTATTCCAATATTTGACATTGGTCGGTGGTCTGATGGTCTATAGCACTCGCATATTTGATTAATTGATTAATTGTTGCATGTTTAACATTCAATGGCACATGTTCGAAAAGCAATCACTCTGTTATGTCCGTATATCATGTATTTGTCTTTCACACATGTTTTCTTAGGTTATATTGCTATTGTTTTTGTGAGCATGGGAAAACAAGTTGCATTATTCATAAAGCCAAAATTAACTTTGATTTCAAGAGATGACCTACATATGTTGAATAAAATCGAAATTGTTTTTGATAAATGCTTCTGGCGTCCTTTTACAATTATTACATTTACATATGAACACAAGCAAATATAATTTGAATATTTTCTGCTTTACACAGACATAGTCAGGGTGAAAGTTCAATAGTAACTTGTCTACCTGAAGCAGTTGTAGTTCGTACCAGTAAATGGTTCTAAACCGGGTCTTATGTTCATTATAAATGTCAACAATGTCAGAAAATCAGCTTGGTACTTTTGCTAACACGTTGGTTTGTTAAAATGAAAACAATGTCTAGAAACAGACTTCCTTATTCAGATTTGTTTGCACTAGTGCATGAGTAGTATCATTATTTAAATTGTAAATACTACATTAAATAATACCTCATAATTTCTGAGAAAAGTCGAAGAAAAATAATCAAAACCTGTATGTATTATACGGACACATAACGTCAACCGTCCGAAAGAAGTCGTCGTTATACCCTAGAACGAACGCAGAGAGGAACACATTGCCTTAATGTATTGTATCAACCCAGAGTCTAGTTGAAATAGTTATGACGTCTTGAATAGCTGTTTTGATTTTTTGCTGTGACGCTTTCCTACTGCATCATAACGCCGAAGTGATTTTTGTCGGTTGATCTTCGAGAGAGAATTTTCTCGTTATTTTGAGACCCAATTTTGCCATGGAATCTTCTCTGGCGGCTAGTTTAGCATATACTAATATTCTTACCTTTTGTCTGCTTGTTAGTGCAAAATATATATGTAGAAATTGTGATAAAAAAATGATAAAATAAATTACAATTCCATCAGAGGTAAGCGATAACCTACTGCTTTTATAAAATGGTTACCCTTAATTTCCCAACATCATCCACTTTCGGATAGTATAAAATAAATGTAAGGCACTAAACTCGGTAAAATTCGACACATCCGAATTTTTGGATAATATATATTGAATGTTCCCGGATTTCGGGTCCGAAAGAGGAAAGGGTATGTTGTCAAATTGAATCCTCTAATAATTTGGAAGTATGGCTTACCTATTGTATTTCACCACACACCCATCGATTTCCCTTCACATAAGTGCTTTTCTTATTCTGTTAGTTCTTTCCTGTTTCATACTGTAGGACAGCGGTATACTACTGTTGTCTTTATTTACTTCAGAAAAAGAGAAGTCCTCCGTGTATTTTTATTACTTTTCAAATGATACTGTGAAGATGCGATATTTGCTGCCTTTGTTAAAATTAGGAGGGAACGTGTGTTCTTCACAATGAGCAAAATACATGGGAACCCTATAAATGAAATAATTTGCGATTCGATATGTACACCTTTATTGTTTTTTTATGATACAGTTCGTCCATAGATTTTTGTTATCTTTCACACAATGTATTCCATTACAAATACTGATCGGCGGGACCATTTATGTAATTAGGAATCTGTTTTATGCAAGTTAAACGTAACTATTCGTTCTGGTTCAAAATGGGCAAATTTTGCTAAATACATGAATCTGGCCATGTTAAAGTTTAACAGAAGATATAAGTCATATCATATATAGAGAATTCTGTTCTTTTAAACCAACTAGGTCATAGTTATATCATAACTGCACTTAAATATTTTATAAGTATTGGTTTGCGTAATCATTTATTTGCTAATTAAACAATTTTATGCGTTTCTCACTTTATCTTGTTTTCTTGGAAATATTGAACTTTACCAAAAATGAAATGGCAGAAGTCTATTTTACATTTATTTTTATCTTTGTTATTCTAATATGAAAAAAAAACAAATGTTTTGAATAAGCCAAGTAAACAACAAATTGCAACGTTCAATCTTCAACCATTGACATATGTCTGTAATATATATCAAGCTCTTAATCGTCGAGAGTATACAAGTGTTGAATGAATTAAACATATCAAAAGATTTCCTATCAATACCAAATTACAAAAGAAAAATAAACATGTAAAAAAAAATAATCAAATAGTATTTCTGTCTTTTTAAAGTCTGTCCGTTTTAAGCATTAAAACAACTGGAATTCAGATTTAACAACGGTTTTTCAACCGCAGTTAATTCATTTTTAGCATGTTTTCTGAAAATATTCTGAATCCCCGATACCCAGCTTGCGAGGTCGACACAATTCTTTCTCGTTCTCTTTTGTTTAGTACGTTTATTTGGCCTTTTTAACTTTTTTATTCGAGCGTCACTGATGAGTCTTTTGTAGACGAAACGCGCATCTGGCGTACACAATTTTTGATCATAGTATCTATGATGAGTTTATCAGACATACTTCAGATATATATGTCCCAAAGAGTAATCTCCTTTGTGAATTAGACAGATTTTTTTTCTCAATCGTACAAGATTTTTACAACTTAGGGTTTGGTCATTGTTGAAGGCCATACGATGACCTATAGTTGTAAATTTCTATATTATTTGGTCTCTGGTAGGAAGTTGTCTCATTGGCAATCACACCACATCTTCTTATCTTTATAGAACAACGAATATGCTTATATAAACACCTGTGTTTATGGAGTTAAATAGTAAATTTCCAGTTTGAAATAACTAGTTTTACTATATATTGTATTCTCATGGATAGTTGATGTAAAATGAAGATTAATCTATAACTACAAACAAGCTTAATATTAGTTTGTTTCTCGTTTGAATATTTCAGATAATATAAGTTATATGGTTTGCTACTGACCTCCTACGGATCCATAGAGTGTACATAAAATCCTGCCATGTTTTGTATGGAAATAAACAATGGGATTCAATAACAATAATAAAAGACAGGACGTCATAATACCCCTTTAAAATTTACTGACCCCCTACCTGTCCATAGACATGATATTAATAGAGGGTCAGCCCGTGACGGCGTTAAACCAAACACATTGTCACTAATTTACCTGAGGTGCGATAATCTTTTTACATGGTCTGTTGTCTTTAGTCTTGGTAGAGTTTTCATATATTTAAACAGTTTTTATAAAGTAAAAAATACTGCGATTGAATAATTTTTATTATTCTCTTGTTTAGAAAGTACGGGCTAAATGGCAAACACTTGGTGCGTCTGTCTGCCCATCCGTTCGTCTTCTGAATGTTTTCGTTCCAATTGTTTTTTTTAAGTATTAGAACAGAATGACCCCATATTTTGTAACAGTTCGACAGTTATGAATTGTAGCGCTTTTCAGATCTGTAAGGGACCTACAGTTGGATGCAGACCAAGCATTACATTAAGTAAACGCACGTTAACGCCGCGTGCACATATTTCGTTAGTTAACTTCAATTTTCGCGTTTACTAGTAAACGCGTGTTAACTATAATTCCGTTAACGCGGTCAAAATGGAAATTTCTAATGTCTACCCGAGTAAACGCGCGTTTACTCTGTGTCCATTTAGTCCGTGGTAAACGGGCGTTTACTTCATATTTCACAACTTTATTTTTACTTGCACTTAAAAGTAAACGGGCGTTTACTACAGATTTCACAAGTGTATGTTTACGTGCACTTGTAGTAAACGCGCGTTTACTTTTCGCGTTAACTGATTGTGTAAATTATGAATGAACTTCGTGTAGATTTGTACATTTATTTTATTTTGTTAAAACGACTTTTAACTTAATATTTTACGTATATATGTTTAAAACAAAAACAATTCAAAAACACTCTTAATTCGAAATATCAACTTTTATTAATTGCAAAAAATCGGTTCCAATAACCATGATAACTTTAAGCTATAGCGGATTTTCTATATTTTCTTTTTAAAAGTTACATGTACAAATATCGACTCACAAAAAATATTTCCACTATGACGGAAACGTCGTAAAAATGCATACAAACCCTTTCTAGAAACTTGAAAATTATCTGATCGTATCAAATCATACCTAAATTCAGTAATGATTTTGCCAGATTCTTCAGTTATTTTGAGAAATTTTAAGCAGTCAAGCAATTTAACTTCGTCGTTGGTAGACCAGACCTATGTCTGCTTTTTTAGGACCGCTGCAGACCTATTGGCAAGTCTGCTCCAGACCAGACCTATGGCCACGTCTGCTATGGACCAGTCCTGAGGACAGGTCTGCCCAGACCAGATCTGTGGACAGGTCTGCTACTGACCCGCGCGGCAGACCTGAAGTCGTTAGACTATGTATAGATATTATTATACACATTAAAAAACTCTTTTTCATTTCATATTCTTATAAACATTAAATAATGGCTATAAAATTACACACTTCTGATCGAAAAATATACATGCAGCTATCATAAAAGAAAGGAAAGGTTTGGTTTTTTTTAATTAGAAGGCGGATAGAATGGTTATCCAACTTTTCGGACAAATATTTGTATATGATGGGATATATTAAACATCCTGGTTTACGTTGCTTCGTTCCCCATTTTTAACAGTCTCTTCCTAAGTATAACTCTATGCATTTAATACATGGATTTTTCATCGTAATTCACCTTGTTTGCCCTGGATTTACGATTCTGTTTTTGCCAAATGTTCAAACGAAAATTGTACATTGTAGGGATATATAAGGTGTTGTATAATTATGTACCATCTCATCAATTTAGACAGACTAATCCTTGCCGATTATAAATGATATCTGAGACGTCCAAAATAATATACTCGTTCTGAACATGAATGAAATATTTGCCCCTGGACGTTAAGCTACAAATATTTTTAATCAACTGACATAATATACTAACAGTATACAATTCCGAGAAGAGAACTTCTCATACTTTTCATTATAAAGTACAAATGAATTCAGTCATGTCAGTGTTGGATGATGCCGTTAAATAGTTTTGTTTTAAATACAAACCATCCAGAACTACTGACTTTAGTGACGGTTCATTATTTTTGATACAGAGAGGAAATGCTGGCACTTTAAATTGATGTGGACAAAATTTTGTAGTCATTGTGTTCCAATATTGCTGTCATCTTTATTATACAATCCATCCTGACATAGAAATATTACTGATTTACTATGAGGCTATATATTAACAAAATAAGTGCAAATATGGTCAGTTTTGGCTGATGCAGTCAAATAATTTTGTTATACGAGTCAGCCTGAGGTATCAAAGCTACTGATTTTTTTACGATTCAATATTTTTGGATAAAAGAGAACATGCTGGCACTCTAATTTGATGCGGAAAAAATTTTGTAGTCATTGTGTTCCAATATTGCTGTCATCTTTATTATACAATCCATCCTGACATAGAAATATTACTGATCTACTATGAGGCTATATATTAACAAAATAAAGTGCAAATATGGTCAGTTTTGGTTGATGCGGTAAAATAATTTTGTTATACGAGTCAGCCTGAGGTATCAAATATTCTGAAATTTGTTTACGATTCAATATTTTTGGATAAAAGAGGACATGCTGGCACTCTAATTTGATGCGGAAAAAATTTTGTAGTCATTGTGTTCCAATATTGCTGTCATCTTTATTATACAATCCATCCTGACATAGAAATATTACTGATTTACTATGAGGCTATATATTTACAAAATAAAGTGTGCAAATATGGTCAGTTTTGGCTGATGCAGTCAAATAATTTTGATATACGAGTCAGCCTGAGGTATCAAAGCTACTGATTTTTTTACGATTCAATATTTTGAAGAAAAAAAGAACATGCTGGCACTCTAATTTGATGCGGAAAAAATTTTGTAGTCATTGTGTTCCAATATTGCTGTCATCTTTATTATACAATCCATCCTGACATAGAAATATTACTGATCTACTATGAGGCTATATATTAACAAAATAAAGTGCAAATATGGTCAGTTTTGGTTGATGCGGTAAAATAATTTTGTTATACGAGTCAGCCTGAGGTATCAAATATTCTGAAATTTGTTTACGATTCAATATTTTTGGATAAAAGAGGACATGCTGGCACTCTAAATTGATGCGGAGAAAATTTTGTAGTCATTGTGTTCCAATACTGATGTCATCTTTATTATACAATCCATCCTGACATAAACATATTACTGATTTGCTATGCGACTATAAGATTTACATAATAAAGTGCAAATGTGGTCAGTTTTAGGTTGATGCGGACAAATAATTTTGTTATACGAGTCAGACTGAGCTATCACAACTACTGAAATTTTTTTACAATTCAATATTTTGAATACAAAGAGGACATGCTGGCACTCTATATGACGCGGACAAAATGTTGTAGTCATTGTGTTCCAATATTACTGTCATCTTTATTATACAATCCATCCTGAAATAGAAATATCACTCATTAACTATGAAGCTGTGTATATTTACAAAATAAAGTGCAAATATGGTCAGTTTTGGTTGATGCGGTCAAATAATTTTGTTATAGGAGTCAGCCTGAGCTATCAAAACTACTGTAATTTTTTTTAACAATTCAATATTTTGAATAAAAAGAGGACATGCTGGCACACTAAATTGATGCGGACAAAATGTTGTAGTCATTGTGTTCCAATATTGCTGTCATCGTTATTATACAATCCATCCTGACAGAAAAATGTTACGGATTTACTATGCGACTATAAGATTTACATAATAAAGTGCACATATGGTCAGTTTTGGTTGATGCGGACAAATAATTGTGTTATACGAGTCAGCCCGAGGAATGAAAACTACTGAAATTTTTTTACGATTCAATATTTTGAATAAAAAGAGGACATACCGGCACTCTAAATTGATGCGGACAACATTTTGTAGTCATTGTGTTCCAATATTGCTCTCATTTGTATTTTATATACAATCCATCCTGACATAAAATATTATTGATTTTCTATGCGACTATAAGATTTACATAATAAAATGCAAATATGGTCAGTTTTGGTTGATGCGGTAAAATAATTTTGTTATACGAGTCAGCCTGAGGTATCAAATATTCTGAAATTTGTTTACGATTCAATATTTTTGGATAAAAGAGGACATGCTGGCACTCTAATTTGATGCGGAAAAAATTTTGTAGTCATTGTGTTCCAATATTGCTGTCATCTTTATTATACAATCCATCCTGACATAGAAATATTACTGATTTACTATGAGGCTATATATTTACAAAATAAAGTGTGCAAATATGGTCAGTTTTGGCTGATGCAGTCAAATAATTTTGATATACGAGTCAGCCTGAGGTATCAAAGCTACTGATTTTTTTACGATTCAATATTTTGAAGAAAAAAAGAACATGCTGGCACTCTAATTTGATGCGGAAAAAATTTTGTAGTCATTGTGTTCCAATATTGCTGTCATCTTTATTATACAATCCATCCTGACATAGAAATATTACTGATCTACTATGAGGCTATATATTAACAAAATAAAGTGCAAATATGGTCAGTTTTGGTTGATGCGGTAAAATAATTTTGTTATACGAGTCAGCCTGAGGTATCAAATATTCTGAAATTTGTTTACGATTCAATATTTTTGGATAAAAGAGGACATGCTGGCACTCTAAATTGATGCGGAGAAAATTTTGTAGTCATTGTGTTCCAATACTGATGTCATCTTTATTATACAATCCATCCTGACATAAACATATTACTGATTTGCTATGCGACTATAAGATTTACATAATAAAGTGCAAATGTGGTCAGTTTTAGGTTGATGCGGACAAATAATTTTGTTATACGAGTCAGACTGAGCTATCACAACTACTGAAATTTTTTTACAATTCAATATTTTGAATACAAAGAGGACATGCTGGCACTCTATATGACGCGGACAAAATGTTGTAGTCATTGTGTTCCAATATTACTGTCATCTTTATTATACAATCCATCCTGAAATAGAAATATCACTCATTAACTATGAAGCTGTGTATATTTACAAAATAAAGTGCAAATATGGTCAGTTTTGGTTGATGCGGTCAAATAATTTTGTTATAGGAGTCAGCCTGAGCTATCAAAACTACTGTAATTTTTTTTAACAATTCAATATTTTGAATAAAAAGAGGACATGCTGGCACACTAAATTGATGCGGACAAAATGTTGTAGTCATTGTGTTCCAATATTGCTGTCATCGTTATTATACAATCCATCCTGACAGAAAAATGTTACGGATTTACTATGCGACTATAAGATTTACATAATAAAGTGCACATATGGTCAGTTTTGGTTGATGCGGACAAATAATTGTGTTATACGAGTCAGCCCGAGGAATGAAAACTACTGAAATTTTTTTACGATTCAATATTTTGAATAAAAAGAGGACATACCGGCACTCTAAATTGATGCGGACAACATTTTGTAGTCATTGTGTTCCAATATTGCTCTCATTTGTATTTTATATACAATCCATCCTGACATAAAATATTATTGATTTTCTATGCGACTATAAGATTTACATAATAAAATGCAAATATGGTCAGTTTTGGTTGATGCGGTAAAATAATTTTGTTATACGAGTCAGCCTGAGGTATCAAATATTCTGAAATTTGTTTACGATTCAATATTTTTGGATAAAAGAGGACATGCTGGCACTCTAATTTGATGCGGAAAAAATTTTGTAGTCATTGTGTTCCAATATTGCTGTCATCTTTATTATACAATCCATCCTGACATAGAAATATTACTGATTTACTATGAGGCTATATATTTACAAAATAAAGTGTGCAAATATGGTCAGTTTTGGCTGATGCAGTCAAATAATTTTGATATACGAGTCAGCCTGAGGTATCAAAGCTACTGATTTTTTTACGATTCAATATTTTGAAGAAAAAAAGAACATGCTGGCACTCTAATTTGATGCGGAAAAAATTTTGTAGTCATTGTGTTCCAATATTGCTGTCATCTTTATTATACAATCCATCCTGACATAGAAATATTACTGATCTACTATGAGGCTATATATTAACAAAATAAAGTGCAAATATGGTCAGTTTTGGTTGATGCGGTAAAATAATTTTGTTATACGAGTCAGCCTGAGGTATCAAATATTCTGAAATTTGTTTACGATTCAATATTTTTGGATAAAAGAGGACATGCTGGCACTCTAAATTGATGCGGAGAAAATTTTGTAGTCATTGTGTTCCAATACTGATGTCATCTTTATTATACAATCCATCCTGACATAAACATATTACTGATTTGCTATGCGACTATAAGATTTACATAATAAAGTGCAAATGTGGTCAGTTTTAGGTTGATGCGGACAAATAATTTTGTTATACGAGTCAGACTGAGCTATCACAACTACTGAAATTTTTTTACAATTCAATATTTTGAATACAAAGAGGACATGCTGGCACTCTATATGACGCGGACAAAATGTTGTAGTCATTGTGTTCCAATATTACTGTCATCTTTATTATACAATCCATCCTGAAATAGAAATATCACTCATTAACTATGAAGCTGTGTATATTTACAAAATAAAGTGCAAATATGGTCAGTTTTGGTTGATGCGGTCAAATAATTTTGTTATAGGAGTCAGCCTGAGCTATCAAAACTACTGTAATTTTTTTTAACAATTCAATATTTTGAATAAAAAGAGGACATGCTGGCACACTAAATTGATGCGGACAAAATGTTGTAGTCATTGTGTTCCAATATTGCTGTCATCGTTATTATACAATCCATCCTGACAGAAAAATGTTACGGATTTACTATGCGACTATAAGATTTACATAATAAAGTGCACATATGGTCAGTTTTGGTTGATGCGGACAAATAATTGTGTTATACGAGTCAGCCCGAGGAATGAAAACTACTGAAATTTTTTTACGATTCAATATTTTGAATAAAAAGAGGACATACCGGCACTCTAAATTGATGCGGACAACATTTTGTAGTCATTGTGTTCCAATATTGCTCTCATTTGTATTTTATATACAATCCATCCTGACATAAAATATTATTGATTTTCTATGCGACTATAAGATTTACATAATAAAATGCAAATATGGTCAGTTTTGGTTGATGTGGACAAATAATTTTGTTATACGAGTCAGCCTGAGCTATCAAAACTAATGAAATTTTTTTTACGATTCAATAATTTGAATAAAAAGAGGACATGTTGGCACTCTTAATTGATGTGGACAAAATTTTGTAGTCATTGTGTTCCAAGATTGCTGTCATTTGTATTATACAATCCATCCTGACATAAAAATATAACTGATTTACTATGCGGCTATATAGATTTACATAATAAAGTGCAAATGTGGTCAGTTTTGGTTAATGTGATCAAATAATTTTGTTATACGAGTCAACCTGAGGTATCAAAACTACTGAATTTTTTTTACGATTCAATATTTTGAATAAAAAGAGGACATGCTGGCACTCTAAATTGATGCGGACAAAATGTTGTAGTCATTGTGTTCCAATATTGCTGTCATCGTTATTATACAATCCATCCTGACATAGAAATATTACCGATTTACTATGAGGCTATATAGATTTACATAATAAAGTGCAAACAATTGTCAGTTTTGGTTGATGCAGTCAAATAATTTTGTTATATTTGAGCCAGTCTGAGATGTGAAAACTGCTGGATTTTGGTGAAGATTTAACTATTTGAAGGACATGCTTGAACTGTTTATTTGTGCAGATAAAGAAATATACTTTGATTAATTTTCAATTAATTAAAGAGGTGTAATATCATTAACTGTAATCGTCGATATGTCAATCGAAAATGACCAGTTGGTCATTTAATTTTGATGTACCTTATCATTTGATATGTAAGGTCAGTGTATCCAGAATACGATGACAATCTGCGTTAACACGCGTTTACTACAAACAGTAAACGTGCGTTACTCTTTACGAAAATAGAAGACGCGCCTTTTTTCACGTGAACGCGGAAGTAAACGCGAAAGTAAACGCCCGTTTACTCTTTACATTATTAGAAGACGCGCCATTTTCGCGTTAACGCGGAGGTAAACGCGGAAGTAAACGTCTGTTTACTTTTATGTCTACTAAAATTTCGTAGTTACCGCACAATTAATGCGGCGTTTACATGAAGTGCACGCGAGTAAACACCGCGTTAACTTTTCTGCCGGTCTACATGTAATGCTTGGTCTGTACCCACCTGTAGTTACTATATGCGATTATTTTATTTTTTTATTTTTTATATGAATACAAATATTTTAGTCACACTTTTCTCAGAAAATACTGAAATTTATATTTTGTAACAGCTTGTCCGTTAGGTGTAGTAATGTGGAAGCACTTTTTGTGTCGGTCTGACCGATACCTACTTTTACTTTTTCGGTAAACTTAATTTAAAGTGAAGTGTATATAGCACTACAATGAGTACTAATTCTTGCGTGTTACCATTAATAAAATAAGATACTTTAAGTATACGTTGCAATAGTATCTTATCTTACTTCTACTGTATTGAATTTGATCACTCGTGCTTTAATTATTGATAGTGGCAGACCATAATCTCGACATCAAAATATATTTGTAGATACATTCCCCATTTATATAAATTATCTAAAAAGCGATTTGTGATTTCAGCTGTGACTACATAATCATTCTCTATTACAATCATTATAATGATAAATTGGCAAAACTCTCAAATTTTTAAATATAACATTACCATTAAACAAACGGTGTGAAATTTCAGTATGTTGTTAAATCTTGCTTGTATTTTTTAAAAATTCCATATATGATGAAATTAGGTAAAAGTTTTACCAAATATGACTTCTGCAATTGTTTTAGTTTTATTTCTGAGTCGTAAATTAGGTCGACGAAATGCTGCAAATGCGTGCATTTTGAACCAACCGAAAAATGTAGACTTCATAAACGGAGTAGTTTATCAAATGAATTAAAAGAAATTAACAAGTAGATTTAACATCTTTCCACCTTTCATTCATTTTGGTTTGTAAAATATCTCGAAAAGTTAATATCAAATACAAAACTAAAGTAAGGTGATGAACCGGTCACAGATACCACCATCCTGCACTATAACTATCTAAAGGGTAATGTCTGTTTTTCAAATCAAATTTGACTTCTATAACTGGTTATGAAAAATTGTTTAAATCTGAACATTATGTCAATTCGAACGTTAACTTACATCCACCCCTCCAAAATCAAGAAGAATACTGGTACGTGACATATTGTGAAGAGTTTTTTCAATTAATATGTTCTTTATCAACCGTGACCTAAACAATAACCTAAAATTTAAGGAGGATGTGACTGGGGAAATGATACTAAACTGCAAATGCAAAAATATAAAAATGGAAGACAAGTACATTGCATTTTATAGTCCATGACATGTGCTCAAATTCAAAAAATTTGGTCAAACGGGGCTTTAATAATTTTCCGGAACCAAACATTTTACCGACGGGCGGGCAAGTGCATCACTATATTCACCCGTCTATTACGGTATGAGTTTTGCTCATTGTTGAATGTCGTTTGATCACTTGTTATTGTTAAAATCTTTGTCTTTTGGGGTCTTATAGATAGTTGTTTCATTGACAATCACACCATGTATCTTCATTTTTATATTTTAGAATATCTCTCCATATTTTAAACATACGCATTAACAAATCATTTTACTTGATCAGATTCTTTAGTCTTCATTCACATTTTATCATATATATCAGAGGAGAGGAATATACGCTGTGGTACATTATTATAATGCTAAAATTCCAATCTGACTTATTTCCTGTTTTAAGCAGGAATACATATTGACATAATTTCCGGTAAAAATATGAGAAATTTTACAATTATTTCCTTATTATCTTATTTATTATCGCATTATGATAATGGCGAAACAAAACATTTGCTTAGTTTTATTAGTTGTGTTTATTTCGATCTCTGAAAGTCAAAAATGCGATCTTAGGACTGAAAGGTATGTCTGTTTACAAATAATTTCCTTTATATTTGGGTAAAAAAATATCTTTATGACAGTTGAATTTGTCATTAAGCTATTTTTCTTTTATTGAAACCACAAATGGGGAACAGGTTTTTGTAAGTTGACCTTTATTCTCATGTGAACTCAAAAAACCTTAAATCGTCATTTATTGCATAAGACTTCTTTTTACCGGAAATTATGTTGATATACGATTAATTTCTAAACATTGACGATATAACCTGTGATATTAAAGATGTGTCAGTTGTATGTGATGGATATCAATTTGAAATTGTTCAAGATACATGTGTGTGTTTTAATACAAAACTTCGCCACCGTAATTGTTCAATAATATCACAATTAAATATTCAGAGACTGGATCAAGGTTATTATAAAACTCTATGCTTGTTGCTTTAACATATATAATTCATATATTCTACCCATTCTAGAAACATAAGCTTGTGATGAAGGGGATCATAGCTATTTAGATATAAAAATTCATGATAACACGAAGAAACTGTAAGTTAGTTAAAAATAAATAAAAAAAATATATTACATTAAAATAAAAAAAAAAAAAACAAAAAAAAAACAACATATTTCTTTAAATGTATTTTAGTGGTGATGTAAGCAAAGTATGTTGTGCCGATTATGAAGCAAATGGAAATGACTGCATTGGTAAGTCGTCAGCTATTTGCATGTTCACATCTTTTTATTCTGTATTTTTTAAAACTCATTTTGTGGACTAAGATCGACATGCCATCATGTCTAAGGATAAAAGACTGATCGATATTATATTTTTAAGAAATAAATAAACAGGTCATGCGTTAACCAGGATAGCTCCATCATAACACGAAGTCCATTTAATAAGTAGTACAATTTTTTTTTATTATTATTTGGGACAATATCAAAGCATTACAATACGATCATTTTTTTCTCTGGAAGTAGGTAAAAGAGCCAGGTCATTTGATATGCTTTAGTACGGTATTTAATGAGTACAATCAATGCCTTTTAATACAATTTTATTTAATTCTTCGTATTTCATACTCCAGTGTAATGAACAATTGGAAACGATTGTGTGTTTATTAATATATTTATTGGTGTATCATAATTAGTTAGAAAACCAGTTATATTCTTTTTATTCGGGCTAAATATTTCATTCCTCGTCCCTCCCTTAGCACGATCAAATGAATAAAAACACTCATCAAATATACCAGATTTATAATTTGGTTTGCCTGACGCGCACTACGTCTATATATTACTCAACTGTTACGGTCGAATCAAAACATATAGAAGGACAAATCAAGCACAAATTTAACGAGCATTTGAAAATTAAAGTTCAGAAAAATGTGCAAAATCAAGCTAAGGTAAAATTAAAATTGAGAATGGAAGTGGGGAATGTGTCAAAGAGACAACAACCCGACCATAGAGCAGACAACAGCCGAAGGCCACCGATGGGTCTTCAACGCAGCGAGAAACTCCCGCACCCGGAGGCGCCCATCAGCTGGCCCCTAAACAAATATGTATACTAGTTCAGTGATAATGGACGTCATACTAAACTCCAAATTATACACAAGAAACTAAAATTAAAAATGATACAAGACTAACAAAGGCCAGAGGCTCCTGACCTGGGACAGGCGCAAAAATGCGGCGGTGTTAAACATGTTTTTTGAGATCTCAACCCTCCCCCTTATACCTCTAGCCAATGTAGAAAAAACAAACGTAAAACAGTACGCACAATTAAACTCAGTTTAAGAGAAGTTCGAGTCCGATGTCAGAATAGGAAACAAAAGAAAATAAACAAAATGACAATAATACATAAATAACAACAGACTACTAGCAGTTACTGACATGCCAGCTCCATACCTCAATTAAACTGGTTAAAAGATTATGGCTTCATCATATGAATATCAGGCACAATCCCTCCTGTTAGGGGTTTAATATTATACTATCATAGAATATATGATAAGAACATAACCCGTGTCATGCCAACAACTGGTTTTAGAATAAATATGTTTAATTCCGATGCAGAGACCCTATAAGTGAATCAATATTAAAGCCAAAATATGCAACCTTTAATGACCTGACAACAGTAGCGTAACTATATCCCTTCTCGATAAGTCTGTTTAAAGGCTATTGTAGGCTATTCTTGTAAGTAAAAACAATGTTAGATTTTTAAATAACTCAACATTTTATAAGCAGAAAAATGAACATATCATTGATATTTCCTGTCAACAAGGAAGTCCTAACTACTGGGCTTTTGATACCCTTAGGGACGAAACGTCCATCATTAGTGACATTAATCTAGTGATTGTTAACATTGATCGACAATACCAGGCTTCAAATTTTGTAAGCAAATATTCACATTTCGTATACATGAACTAAAATAGCAATCAAGTTACAATTGTTGATTGTATATCTGCACCAATCTATTGTACTTTTGCAAAAAAAAAAAAATTAATACGACTATCATTACACACGACACATATTTCTTGAAACATTAAATACTGAGAGGAAACTGTAAACAACCTCGTTTTAGATTAATTTGAATTATACTGATTTATTATTTTCTGTTAAGAAGTAGATTTCAATGTGGTATGAGACAACTCTCCATCCAAGTCACTATGTGTAAAAAGTAAACAATTATATGTCAAAATACGGCCTTCAACACGGAGCCTTGGCTCACACCGAACAGCAAGCTATAAAGGGCCTAACATGATAAGTGTAAAACAATTCAAACAGGAAAACCAACGGTCTAATCTACATAAAAAACGAGAAACGAGAAACACTTATGAACCACACCAACAAATGACAACCACTGAACAACAGGCTCCTGACTTAGGACAGGTGCATAAACATGCAGCGGGTTTAAACGTTTTAACAGGCGTCTACCTTCACCCTAACCTGAGACAGTGGTGTAACATTACAACATAAATAGACACACAATGAAATATCAATTGAAATGGCTTAAATCGATCAAAAGGACATATGCACAAAAACAAGTAAATATACACTGAACGAATAAGTCTGATCTAAGACCCTCATGGGTAGTCAAGGTCGTTAAGCCAGCCAACAGTTGTTGTTAACAGTACGAGTACAGAAGTGAAAATTTATCGTCATAAGAAATACTTATCAAAGGTGGTACAAAAATAGTAAGACGAGATATAACATAAAATAAGTAAACATTGAATAACAGAAATGCATTACAAATTGTGTCAACAGGTCAAATCAACACGAAAGTACGATTTGAGAGTACTCGGAGTTACTGAAAGCTAGTTAAAAGCCCCAAAAAAAATAATATATTAACAGCTTGAATCTGAAAAAAGTAAGAAAAAATGAGTATGACCTCATTTTGGTATTCATCAATATAATTACGGTTTGGCAATTAAGATGTAGTGGTTTGCTGGCATTATTGCAGAAACTCAGACATTTTTTAAGGTTTTGAAATATTAGTGAAGATGTGTCATCATTAGATAAAATGTTTTATTCTGCAGCTTGTTCCATAGGATACACATCAGATATAGGGCAAATGTGCAGGCTTTGTTCAAAGAACATGTATGGTGAACGATGTCGATATGAATGTTCTTGTTCAAAATTTGAAATGTATGTAAAACGGTCTTAATAATTGTTATCATTGTCTAAATGTGTAGAAATTCCATAAGAATATATGTGGGCTAGCCAACAAGCAAACATTTATCAAATGCAATTCCTTGAAAATTCAGTTCTTTGCAAAACTTTGATAACATCACATTTTTTTGCATTTTAACGTGTTAAATATACTGTCGGAGATATTAATTAAGTTTGATTGTGTGAAGTTGAAACAGCAATCTAGTGAATGATATGATAAAAGGGTTCATACATTACTTTATTTTATGTGATACAATGGCATTGTAGTTGTGACATCGTTGAAGGCTGTGTCGAATTTTCACCAACATCTAGAGCCTCAAGGTATACAACGTTTGGTAAGTAGCGTCTTTAGATAGTAAAATAACAAGAACATCATTATTTAAAGTATGTATTCATCTATTGTGTCAAAAAACTAAAAACAAAAAGAACAAATAATTTGTTTTCTGCTCAACCTGATATTCATCTTTATATTGTGTTGTTATTAAAAATGGTGGATTTAGATTTGCCAAAAATCTTTTATCGTAATATTCTAGGTGTGATTTTGTGGGGTTAAGCTGCTCTATCTTTGGTTTTCGGTGTATAATTCTGTGAAAAAGTATTGTTGTTTGTTCCTTTATCGTGTTTTTGTCCATTTTATTTAAATTATTGTTTTGCAAAACCCCTTACTTCTCTCTCTTTTTTCTTATATCTTCCAAGCTTTGGTTTAAAATGGTGTACGAACCTGTAGTGTTTCGTTGAAGATATTTTTTTTTGCTTTTTAAATACACATGCTTATTCTGACAAATAACAATATATATATTTGTGTATATTTGCTTTGGAGTGTCATATAAATACATTAAATTAGCATGTTATGTCGATGCTTCGCATTTTTGTTTTTTTTATGTCACAGAACATAAATATGAACCATAAATACAGTATAAGACTATACGTTTTAGTGGATGTTGTGTAAATAACTTATCCTGGTCACCATCATTACGTATATGCAATTCAGGGCTTTTGTTTCCTCACTTACTTTTATCATGGCGACTTCCGGGACTTAAAGGGATTAATTCTAGTGTTTAAGAATCTCGATTATTCTGTTTTCGAAAAAAATACGTTGTTTTCATGTACTGGTCAGAGCGTTCACTGCATTGATGTATGATTTCTTCGAAGTACGTGAACCAATATTAAACGAAAAGGTAAATATAGGGACATACATTGATAAATTTCGCGATTCTACTTATTTCTAATGTGATACGTTACCGGTAAAACACTAGTCAGATAATGACAAAATACAATTTGTTTTCGTTTTGATGATTCATGACCCTTATACACTTTTCTGACATGTAATTTAAACTCGGTTTTAAAAACGCCGATTTAAGATTCAATGGCATTTCTATTTGAAGCTAAATCAACGGAATTTGATGAATGGCAGTAGTACGAAAAATTTTTTCTGATAAATTTATGATGTGCTATAAATTGCAATACGTACACATTTTTCGAAAAACATGCAGTGATATTTATCATAATATCTGTGTTTTCTTGTTTTATGCCACAATGACGACCAAATGTATAGATTTTGTTTTATTAGTAACGGGTACGCAACACTCTCCTGGTAAACGATGTCAATTGAAGACTGAAAGGTATATATCTATAAAAAAAGACTTGCTCTAAAGGGGCATTTAATTCAGTTTAGTCAGGTAAAATATCTATCTAAAATGAGGTAAACAAATTTATTTTAGGACTTGATATGTCAATAATAAAAAGTTGGTGTACAGTGTTCGGGCTGTATGTGTAGAAACATAAAAGGAGGTTGGAGCTGTTATGAACTTAGCTACCAAATGTAATTATAAAGTTATCAAATGAAACCCAGTTTCGACACCACAAGGCTTGATATAAAAAACTTGGTATGATTACTGACTTGAATAAGAAAACAATCCATCAAATAAAACGAAATTAGAAGGATTTAGACAGCTGCTGTCCAGTCTTCAACACTGAGCGAAACTAATCTCGTATAGTAAGCTTAAAAGTGCTCCAACATTACAAAATGTGAATATATTCAAAAGAAAAAAAATACCGATTAATTAAAAGTATTCCTAAACATTCAACTACTTGTATATGTCAAAATTATGAAAATGAGGTCAAAACGTTTTCAATATTTTTAAGTGGAGAAATTAGACTTGAATGTTGTACAGATAGCGAAGCAAAAGGGAATTACTGCATTGGTAAGTTGTCATATACTATTGTTATACCATTGTATACCAAGAATACACATCTGATTGACACCTCTGGTTGAGTAAATATCCTGACTATACTTCAAAGGCCACATTTCACTTTAAAAAGACGAGTTTTAGGACTGTAGATAGATGTTAAGTCGAACAAGCTATATATTATTTTTCATAAAAAAAGGATTCAAGAAGACAGTTAAAATGTATTTGCACCAAACCTTTTTTTTTTTTTGGCATTAGTGATATAAAATATCTGATGAAGATATCGATACGCTTGAAACGTTTTAGGACCCAAAAAAAAATGGTGGCATCAAGTAAAATAGTTAAAAAAGGAAGGTGAAAATTGTCTTACTGTTATATCAATTTAAATTGTACAAATATAATTTTCTTTTTTTTTAGAATTTCCATATTTTTTGTCTGTTTTATATTACAGCTTGTTCCAAAGGATACACATCAGCTATAGGACAAAACTGCTTACCATGTACGAGGAAAACATATGGTGAAAGATGTAGATTTGAATGTCATTGCTCAGATTTTGAAATGTTTGTAATAGATTTTAAGAAAAATTATATTCTTAATGTCAATTTGTGCAAAAAAAACATACACAAAACATGAAAAAGATAAAGACTCATATTGATGTTCTGTTGGACATCTACGTAACGTTTCATGAATTGTAAAATCATATTTGTAAAGATACATACAGTCATGGAAGTAATTCAAATAGATAGTCATAAGATTGATGCAATATCAAAATTAGGTGATATACTTCACAAAAGGTTACACATTTTTTTCATCAATCACTTTCTATATGGAAGCAGATACAGGGAATGAAAATTTGTTTTCATTTACTACGGTAGATAAAGCAGATATGCATTTTACAATATATCATAATTTATATGTTATTATAGGAGCTATGAACCTCAGCAAGATTTTACAGTGCATTACATAGAATAATTACTGTATCAAGTGACGGTACATAAGAAAACATAATGTTTAAATGTTAAAATACTTGTAAATCTATATAAGATATCAAATTTGCATTCAAATGCTTTTGAAAAAAATTAAAACAATTACACAATTATATTTACTAACAGTTGTAGTCACGTAGACGGCTGTGTTGAGTTATCATTAACAGCTGGTACTTCAGTTGATAAAACCTCTTGTAAGTAACATGATTGATCGATGACAAAACACTAATATTTGTTTCATTCATTTAATAACTTTCGTCCTATTGTGTAATAGATTTCGGTTCTTTGCAGTAGTAAATCAATTTTAATCTTATTTTTGAAAAGTCTGAACAAAAAACAATTCTTCAGTCATGTTCAGTCTTTCAGCCAATTTTCAGACTTATTGAATGGGGGTAAATTCAATACTGTTTAGATAATTCGCTTGCAGTCAATTCAGTACTGAACAGATCTTAATTGACAGCAAGCGCATTGTCTAAACAGTACAGAATTTACCGCAGTGTTTTTGTATGAAAATTTACTAGTGTTGGTTTTCATACCTTTTGTGATAACTGGAAACAGTTCGTTGTGAAAACACCTTTATTTACAATTGTGGTCAAAACATAAAATCAGGTTTCAGTAAAAAATATAAAACCTTACATGAGAATATTCACGTGCTATCTCTCTCTTAAACACAAAGAAAGAGAAATCAATATGCTTATTTCGACGCGTCACTGAATATGTTTTGTTTCTGTATCGTATGATTTATGTGTCATAAACGTTTACATAACAACTCATTCATTCATAGAAAGACAACACATCAGCGTTTTATATGTTGTTTTGCATGATTGTAAATTTTGTAGATAACAGACTGCGAACTTACATATCGAACATAAGGACATATTCTGGAAATGGTAATTGTTTTTATTGATCGCACATTGAATGAACACGGATGCAATGTATTGCACACTTTTCTTCTACCATTTCTATTCCAATTGCGATGGCAAAGAGCAATGCACATCATGTGAAAGAATATTTCGACAGTTATGGACATACCCACCAGCATTAACAATAAGGATCTCTATTTTTGGAAAAAAAAAGTGCAAGATGAATAGACTACAAAAGAAGGCATTGCAATAACGAAGCATCATTTTTATAAAATGGCAATGTAATAGTGACACAATGCTAAACCACCATAATTACTGCAATTTAAATCAAAAGATTTGACAGAAGGATATATATCATGTATATAAGACCTTGGATATACGAGTTATCTACGAAAAATATAATTTTTTGAAGGGAATATCGAATGATGAGAAATACATGAAACATTCAAACATCAAGATGAATTACTATATTCATCTTTGAAACGGTGTTTCAGCTATTTACCGCATATCCGAAACACAATTCAGACAGTTTATTTGATCTTCATGTAAAAAATATCATATAATGTGTTATACTATCTATAAACATGTCATTGTCTATTATCTGTACATTCTTTACAATACCCATTATGATTAAACAGTTGATTGCAATACAATTTGCTTTTGCAGATATAACAACTCTTCTTTGGAATGTAGCTGCTAGAACGACCGGGGATAATACAGATAATAGTGGCGAAGGTATATGTTTATGATTATGCGTAGATAATTGATTGTACCCTTTTGAAGCATAATCATTTTTGATTTTAAAGGTTCATTTTGGTGTTACTACAAATAATTGTTGCGTAATCATCACTAATAAACATTCTATATTTTTTTGTTTGATGTTATGTATTCAATATGTGTACATTTAAAAGAATGAATTTTGTAATTATTTGTAATTCAAGTGTGTTATTACTATCCTTACCGAAGAGAAATTAACAAAAACGTTTTTAAAAATACAATTTCTTTTGGCCTATTGTAATATCAAATTACGATCTATTTTTAAAACGAAAGTTCATGAAGTCCATGCAAACACTATTTAAGATATTACCATTTCAGAATTGCTGCCAAAAGACATAATTGCATACTATACATTTACACTGATGGTGGTGGTTCCAGGAATATGTTTGTGCTTCATTTTCTTTAAATACAAGATAGTGCCCAACAAGAAAATGTCAACAAGTTTTAAATCTCAACGTTCTCCACTACCAAACAACAGACAAAATATCGAGATGGAGGAAAATGTATACGACAATATTGATGCTAGAATATGAAGAGCAAATGCAAATATCACCTGAGGATATCGATGCAATAGATAAAACGAAGAGGACAGCATGTCGTGAAAGCATAAATATAGAAAAGCATGATTATTCTTTTCAGTCACTGCCAACCGACCGGACTGAAAAGCAAGAGCACACATATAATTTAAGTTTCTTGATAAGTGGCGAGGACATCTTATCGAATGACGTAGGTCAACACACAAAAAAACAAGATTATATCACATTAGCAACTGTACACAGAATGGATAGTAGTTTGCCTGATAACGAAATAGTTACAATTAGTGACCATGAATATACGTTTCAGTATCCCATACAGCTGATGTAGGATTTTATAGGTTGGTCATATGATTATAAAATATCATCCAATATTTCTGAAAATACAGTTCCCAAGCGTATTATATCAAAAGCAAGAGGAATGAAATCACTGTCGTGCAACAATTTAGATATCAAACGTTTAAAATCAAAGATATATTCAGGAGCGAACGGTAAACATATCAACTCTAATGATAACAGACTAGACTTTAATAATATACTTAAAACCAAATCTGAAAGCGATATAGGTTCTTAGCGGCGTGTTCAGCACAAACGGATTCAACATTGCATGATAAAAGGTGCTTCACTTAATAATTACTTTTAAGATAGAGTAGACATGATTCCAAAGGCAAGTGTGATTGGAGTATAATATATTAGCAAGCAGATGTTATCATGAATTTTATGTTTGAGCATATTAGATATATAACATGGTTTCAAAATAACTTGATGTATCTTAACATTGGTCTGATGAAAAACATTAAACTTCACATTAGCATAAAAATTTTACTTTCTACTCTGGTGTTGATAATTTTAACAGAAACACACATTTTCTCTAGAACTATTTTCATCGTAAAGAACGGGTGTTCAATGAGGTCGAAATGTTGGCAAACTGAAATTGAAAAATAGTCTATGTAAACTATATCTAGTATCTCATTCTTTTATTTATCAGTGAGATACAATTTTGTTCAGAACACAACATGCAGTGAGGTTTTTTTATAAAATACTTTCAGGCAACATCATAGAAGTCATGAAGTCTTTTGAATAATTCTATATAAAATGACTATCACATGACAAAAAGTCCGGAAATGGTAGATAACAACCAAAATGCACGAGTGATAACCATATTTACCACGCTTTTGTCTAGATTCGATTGCTTATATATCGGAATTGGGGTTTTCATTACCATGTCAAATTCGATTCGATAGTTTTCGTTTTGGACACTTTTTATTGATTATCTTTTCCCCTATTTCTCAAGTTATAATTTTCTTCCAACTTTGCAGTTTAACATGTTTAATGAGTATGCGTTCTAGTAAATTAGACTGTATTTAATTATTGGGGATGTAGTCCCTCTTCTTTTGGTGTCTGGCACGTGAATCATCAAAGAAAAGTCTCTCTAATTTGTCCGCTTAGTTGCCTTTCCTAATGTTGATTTTACTTGTTTATTGTTATGTGAACATGGCCTAATTAATTGTTATTATCATAATAACCAAAACGAACTACTCTTATTTAAAGAGCAGATTTGTTCTTCAAATTACTTTGTTTAAGCTGAATAGTGTTTGGAGGAGGTTTTTGACGTCTTCTGGCAATTATGTGTTAATACATACATGCAAATGGCATATGAACATGATGAATATACACTGGTTCTACGGGACTTAGTGGTATTTCAATCACTCATGCTCAAAAGGAATGTCCACCCGACACAAGAGGGGGGGGGGGGGGGGGGGGGGTAATTCTTTGAAAGCGTTACCTTACATTCAGTTTGTCGAAAAAGCTGGTGATATACGGATACAGTACTTGCAACCTTAGGCGTTACTGTTTTAGCGATCAGTCAGCGGTCATCGATCAGTCAACGATCAGTCAAGTTCGCGTCAAACTCACGTCAGCAATCCGTCAGACTTATAGTAAAAATATTTGACTGATCGGACGGATCTGACGGATCGGACCGATAGACCTTTCTGACGGATTGAACTCTACTACGTCACATGATGAACTAATACAAATTACGGAATCTTACTTTCGTTTCATTTAATTAAAATGGCGCCACGGAAAATACGAAACGTTCAACTACAAAAGATCAACATTTTTTTAGTAATTATTCAGCTTTTTAAGAATTTAAAAATAAAAGAAATATGCAAATAAAACTGATTTTAAATATTATTATAAAAGAATGGTGATTTTCGTTTTTATTTAGGTTATATATTTTCATACCCGAAGAGTGCTAAAACGATTTTATCGCGATTGCGATTTTTTCCCCGAAAATGCTCCATTGAACAGGTCTGCACGAACTCGCTAACGCGAGTTTCCGATCTTTTCTATACCGCACTCGCTTTTGCGAGTGTGACGTCATACTGATACTCGCAAATGCGAGTATACTTACATGTAAGTGAATTTATTCACCTGTAACGCTGTTAAAATATAGAAATGATAGCATACTTATTCAACAAAAACAAAAGTTTATGCATATTTATCCTTCAATTATTCACATTTTATACAAAATTACTTATCTAAAGGCATTTATTATGACTGATTGCAATTGACGTTGCATTATTTCTGATATAAAGGAAGAAATATTTGCAATTTTAAGCAACACGAACAAAAATTTAGTATTTTTTCCCTGAAATTCAGCATAACTTTTGAAAAACAACCAATTCTGATGTACAAAAAGGAAAGGCATCAAATGGCAGTTAATAATCTCTATCAAAATAAAGAAATTATTGGATATGTTTTCAACAAAAACAAAAGTTTAAGTATTATTCTACTTTCATTATTAAAATTCTTATAAAAAAACTTATCTTGAGGCCTTTGAAATAACTACTTACAAATAACATTGCATTTTTTGTTATCATTAAAAGAAAATTGATAATTTTAAACAATGCGAACAACATTTTAGTATATTTTCTCTGATATTCTTTTAATTTTATGAAAAACAACCAATCCTGAACTACAAAAAGTACAAAATCCAATGGCGGTCAATAATTTCCATTCAAATAAAAAAATGATTGCATTCTTATTCAACAAAAACAAAAGTTTATGCATATTTATCCTTCAATTATTCTCATTTGATACAAAATTACTTATCTAAAGGCATTTATAATGACTGATTGCAATTGACGTTGCATTATTTCTGATATAAAGGAAGAAATATTTGCATTTTTAAGCAACGTGAACACAAATTTAGTATCTTTTCCCTGAAATTCAGCATAATTTATGAAAAACAACCAATTCTGGTGTACAAAAAGTACTGAAATCAAATGGTGGTTCATGATTTCTATCATAATAAATAAATTATTGTATATGCATTCACCATAAATAAAATATTAAGTATTATTCTCCTTACATTATTAAAATTCTTATAAAAAAACTTATCTCGAGGCCTTTGAAATAACTAGTTACAAATAACATTGAATTTTTTGTTATCATAAAAAGAAAATTTGGTAATTTAAAACAATGCGAACAACATTTTAGTATATTTTCTCTGATATTCTTTTAATTTTATGGAAAACAACCAATCCTGAACTACAAAAAGTACAATATCCAATGGCGGTCAATAGTTTCCATCAAAAAAAAGAAATGATTGCATTCTTATTCAACAAAAACAAAAGTTTATGCATATTTATCCTTCAATTATTCACATTTTATACAAAATTACTTATCTAAAGGCATTTATAATGACTGATTGCAATTGACGTTGCATTATTTCTGATATAAAGGAAGAAATATTTGCTTTTTAAGCAAGGCGAACAAAATCTAGTATCTTTTCCCAGAAATTCATCATAATTTATGAAAACCAAACCAATCCTCATGTACAAAAAGTACTGAAATCATAATCTCTATCAAAATAAAGAAACTATTGTATATGTATTCAACACAAACAAAAGTTTAAGTATTATTCTACTTACATTATTAAAATTCTTATAAAACAAACTTATCTTGAGGCCTTTGAAATAACTTGTTACAAATAACATTGAATTTTTTGTTAGCATACAAAGAAAAATTGGTAATTTTAAACAATGCGAACAACATTTTAGTATATTTTCTCTGATATTCTTTTAATTTTATGAAAAACAACCAATCCTGAACAACAAAAAGTACAAAATCCAATGGCGGTCAATAATTTCCACTCAAATAAAGAAATGATAGCATTCTTATTTAACAAAAACAAAAGTTTATGCATATTTATCCTTCAATAATTCACATTTTATACAAAATTACTTATCTAAAGGCATTTATAATGACTGATTGCAATTGACGTTGCATTATTTCTGATAAAAAGAAAGAAATATTTGCATTTTTAAGCAAGGCGAACAAAATTTAGTATCTGTTCCCTGAAATTCAGCATAATTTATGAAAACCAAACCAATCCTGATGTACAAAAAGTACTGAAATCATAATCTCTATCAAAATAAATGAACTATTGTATATGTATTCAACACCAACAAAAGTTTTAGTATTATTCTACTTACATAATTAAGATTCTTATAAAAAAAACTGATCTCGAGGCCTTTGAAATAACTAGTTACAAATAACATTGAATTTTTTGTTATCAAAAAAAAGAAAAATTGGTAATTTTAAAAAATGCAAACAACATTTTAGTACATTTTCTCTGATATTCTTTTAATTTTATGAAAAACAACCAATCCTGAACAACAAAAAGTACAAAATCCAATGGCGGTCAATAATTTCCATTAAAATTAAGAAATGATTGCATTCTTATTCAACAAAAACAAAAGTTTATGCATATTTATCCTTCAATTATTCACATTTTATACAAAATTACTTATCTAAAGGCATTCATAATGACTGATTGCAATTGATGTTGCATTATTTCTGATATAAAGGAAGAAATATTTGCATCTTTAAGCATTGCGAACAAATATTTAGTATCTTTTCCTTGAAATTCAGCATAATTTTTGAAAAACAACCAATGCTGATGTACAAAAAGTCCTGAAATCAGATGACGGATCATTATCTCTATCAAAATAAAGAAATCATTGTATATGTATTCAACACAAACAAAAGTTTAAGTATTATTCTACTTACATTATTAAAATTTAAAAAAAAAATGATCTTGAGGCCTTTGAAATAACTAGTTACAAATAACATTGCAATATTTTTTATCGAAAGAAGACAAATTTGTAATTTGATACATTGCAAACAACATTTTAGTATATTTTCTCTGATATTCTTTTAATTTTATGGAAAACAACCAATCCTGAACTACAAAAAGTACAAAAATCCAATGGCGGTCAATAACTTCCATAACAATAAAGAAATGATTCATTCTCAATCAAAATAAGAGAATATGAAGTATTACATATAATGCGTGAACATTAATTTATATATATTTGTTTTATGTGTTATTGCGACCAAGTTGATTACAAATTAACGAGTAAAGGTGTCTTCGTAGAGGTCCGCGTTTATCGAATGTAAATACTGTGGAGTTCGTTTTACATAAGAATTTTAATTATATACGTATCCGTCCGATCCGTGCATATAATTATTTTACTGATCGATCGCTGACCGTTGTCACGGTAACTCTCACATAGCTAATTTGACGTATCTGACGGATTCTATGGGTCATCGATCACCGATCAGTCATCGATCAGTCAAACATCCGTCAACGATCATTCACCGATCAGTCAAGTTCACGTCAAACAATAACGCCTAAGGTTGCAAGTACTGTAATAACCATGTTAACTGTATTTCACTTAAAAGGAAAACCCGATATTGGTAAACAAATTAATTTTCTTCCAGAACCAAAACCAGCATGAGAATTTAGTTCGTTGAACATTGAAATTAAAATGATCAATCAAATTAACGGCTTATACCATTCACATGGTTCTGCCATTGACAAGTGCAAAACGGCAAAATAATTTTTTATCTCCTTTTGTTATTTCAGTTGAAACTGAAAAAAAATAAAAGGAAGATAACAAGAAGCAATTTTTCGAAATAATGTGGCCAAAAACAAAAACAAAACGACGAAAAACATATAAGTCCCAAAACACTGCATACAATCCAGAGATTGAGCAACAAAAAAACCACCAAGAATTGGAGAGTTGGTAGGGTTGGACTCCGTTGCACAGGTAAGGAAACATTATCTGTAATGTTGCGGATAACAATCAGAACTTTTGTGATAAGTAGCATTTTTGTAAGTATTTATATCCAGGAAATATTTATGACGTATTAGTATTGATGAATTGTTTGATTTTGTTTTCCTAAAAATAATGAATAATGTTCCATATTCAAAACCTGGCCATTCCTGGTTGTAATTATATAAGCTATCGCTTTTTGTATATAGGGCCTATGTATCTAGGAATTAATCATCTTCCGAAATAATTCAGATGATCCTCTAGAACATATATCATATATGAGGTATACATGTCCATTTGCAATGTATACATTTGGATTGATCCAAATGCTATCAACAAAAAGAGACAATTGGTCTATATAATTTAAACAGCAACTCAACGATAAAAATAACCACACGATACCAACATACAGTCTTCAACAAGTCAGTTGTGCCTCTACAATATGTACAACCCCGGAACACGGTTTAAGGTGGTGTTCGGTTTGTTTCAAAAGGGTTATGTGTATTTTTTTTTTGTTCATAGTTTTTTTCCTTTTTGTCATTTTCAAATTGACCATTGTTAAGTCTGTTGATATTGGACTCTTGATTTTGATTGCCTATTTATATCTTTTTCTTTTTCTAAATTATGACGTCAAAACATTCAGACGAGGCTACTAACATATTAAACTAGTTTTAAAATCATAAACTTGATGACTTTCCACTACAAGAAGCTGGACTTCTATAATAAATCTATATATTTAGGATGAAATTTAGTTCAAGTTTTGAATCATGCTGTCTTTATTTTTTCTGTAAATTTTTTTGTAGTAATTGAAATAGCATGTACATTGAAACCTGAGATTACTCTGCCAACACGCATATATCGATTTAACAGACAACTGTACACTTCATAAGATGCAACCAGCAGAACGTCACCATTAATGAAAGTAAATAAAAATGGAAATGGAAAGATTGTTTCATTTCATGAATCATAAATGCTGGTGTGATGGTACAGTACCATTACACATTATGCAATAAAATAGAAACGGTCATTATTAAAGTTTGATAAAATAAGAGTGTGTGAGATGGATAAGTTCATTTGTTTTGTTAGTTGGTTTATTTTAGCGGAGATTGCCGATTACAAATACCAAACATGTTCCTCTTTTTCCTGTCTCTGTGCTGTTATTCTTTTTCTATCAACTCGTGCGTGGGGAACTTTTCGATTTTTATTATAATCGCGACATGGGCGAACATATACCACTTGATAGCATATTTTGAAAGTGTTGAATGCTCATTACAGAGAACAAATTGAAATGGTTAAAATATACACCAAACTGTGTGGTTGGGGTCTTTATTAGGTTTTGGACACCACCAATGATCTTGTGTAATCAGAATATCTCTAGATTCCACTGTTCAAATGATGATAAATATATATTATTATATTTTGTTAAAAGATTTGAATGTTGGATTTCATATGTAAGAAATGAATGCATCAAATATATAGGATTTCGAATGTGTGTGTACTATAGTATTTATTGAGGGTATATGACGAGCATTCCAGCGCATAGCGTTACTTTTATTTATTTTGTATTGTCAGTTTTTTTTCGATAGGGACTCAACACTATTCAGTATCTGAAAATGAAACAGATTTTAAACATATTTGACACTAATGAATTATGAGAATCTAATTTCACATTTTTATACGTTTTCTTAATTTAATGATTATGTACCAGTCGATATAAGAATAACACAAAATGTGGAAAAAATGGGGTTTAAACCTGGTTTTAAAGCTATCCAAACCTCCCACTTGTATGTGAGTTGTATGTGAGTTGTTTGTAGTTCCATTATATTGCAAAAACTAGGTGAAAAAACTTGAACAGACATAATAGGTTAATGTGAAAATAATTGAGATCCAGCAGCCAAAACGGTGTAATCATATATCACAGACATACAGCATAACTGACTTAAAAATGCAAATAAACATATAAATTAATATAAGACGCCAACAAAAAAGTGAAAATTTGACAATGAGGTCATACGAAAAAACGTTTATGTCGGTGATAGTATATGCCGTATATAGTATACACTTTCTCGATAAAGTAAAACAAAATAAGTTAATATAAATATACAAGGGCCTCAGGACCCACCTGCTCCAGACATGTCAAAAAGTTACAAATAAAATGCCCGATAGCCGGATGCATAAATACCGAGTGACGTCGAAAATTATACAACCCAAATAAACATAATAGCACGAAGACAAATAACGGGTAACTAAAATAAAATAAAAAGACACAGTTTCAGCAACTAGAACCTTTATCTCAAGACCATCTTGTATGATTTGTGAAGAGTAGACACTGAATATTTATCTATTAGGTCTTCCCAGACGACACGGTACGTTGGCGCAACTGTGCCCCAAAGTATTTCATTTCGTTGGCCAAACGTTGCTTGTAAACGTTGGCCAAAATATATAAGTGCAAAGTGGGCCAATGTTGGCATAATGGATCAAAGTTGACCCAAAGTTGTAAGCTTGTATGCAATACATAGGTCAAGTGTTTGCCCAACGTTGGAATAACACAGCCTATGTTTGATAAATAATAGGCCAAAGTAGTAATATCAAACTTTTACGTTAGCACTGCGGTGGTTCAATGTATAAACCGTTCGGATCATATACACATGATAAAGAGTGTTGCATTAGGAACAGGATGTCAAACTCTTCGGAGCAACAACCGACATCATTTCTGGTTTTTATGTTAGTTCAAACTGCATAAGCTTTAGTTTTTAGTTTTTATTCATTGTTGTTACTATGTTCTACTTACATCCTGCCCTGAAAGTGGACTTCTTTTTGTATACGGTCTCTTTATTTTCAAGTAATGTCAAATGTTTTATGTTGGATACATTGGCATGAATTTGTTTAACATTTTATTACCATGCAGTATATTGTCCTTCAATGATAGACGATTTATTTGTCACAACAACAAGCCAAATCTAAAACAGACTCCGAAAGTTTTACAGTTTTATTGTTATGATTTGTTTGTATAATTCTCCAGATTAAGAATGAAAAAGTCATGTTTCAGAACAATATGATCAATTTATTCCCTACTGCATAAAAAAAAAAACATTTAAGTTTCCATTGTACTGTAGTTGTCTCTGTGTGACGACATTGTTCATTCATTCACACAACTATATGCATTTATTCTTTGCTTCCTGCATTCTAACGTTGCAGTGTCGTTTTTTTTCTTTTTATTTCCCTTTTTGTTTCCTTCCACCTTTTCTGTCGATACTAAACCTCTAATCTTTAGCATGTATTCGTTAACGTTTTTGTGTCACTGATCCTGTAAGAAAATTAAAAGTAAATCAAGACTTGTTACACTCCCTTGGAAATTTATACAATCCATATAGTATAAAGTAAGAATAATTATAAAAAAATAAATACGAATTCAATTTTGTATAAAATTAAGTTATAATATTGAAAATTTTACTTTTGCAATCATATCAATTTTGTACGATGAAATTCGATTTCAATATATGCTAAAGGTAGATAATAACGTTACGTAGTATTCAATTTTTCTGAATCAAATTAGGGAATGTATATTTGTAACTTCTCGTCGTCAAATGCATTTTCCTGCCCCTGATATTATCAATTGTTCCCACATTACTCCTTGCACTCAGTTTCATATTGTCCCTGCCTGTCGTACTAAGATGCTTGATCTAAAATATAATTGCAGGAAGCTTAATTTTATCTAAGACAAGTAGTTTTAAAAGCATTAAAACATCAAAGTGAATCTAACTTCATTTTTCCATATGGGCTCTGTGATGTTTCTTTGTGGTGGTTGATTATTGCTACATATATTTAAGACTCGTCGCGGCATTTATACATAATAATTTAATTTTTAAATTCGGTAATCAGTTAGCATAAGTTTCATTTAATGTCAAGAAATATATACTCACTATTTGATATCACAAACATGTAAAGATTATGTAAGATATATCGTTTACACATATAACGACTCTAATACGAAAACTTTCAACACACCGACGTATTTAAGAAATAAGAATTATATAATTAAAGACAAGAAACTAAGTACGCTTTGATGAGCAATTTATGTAAGCGATTGTTCGCATTGCGTCTAGTAGCTTATATTTCATGTTAAATTCAGAGCGATACAAACAAAATCATGTTTGAATTTAAGATTTAAATAAGATAAGAAAAATAAACTATAAGATGACCCATAAACATAGATATTATATACACTAAATGTTTTATCAAATAAGGCATGCACTTCTTCCCGCAGTTTAAAAGAAAAACAAATTGAAGAATAATAAATTAGTGTGGGTTCTTACAAACAAAACAAATTATTTACAAATTGTACCAAATATTGATAAAGTAGCAACCTTCTATTTTTCTTTTGTACAAACTTAATTGCCATGGAAACTATCATTAAACAGCGGATAACATATGGACAACCTTATCAAAATGTACCTGATTGAACGAATCGTTGTATCAAATGTCATGTTCAATAATTGTTCATTATGTTGGCTTGCGCAAAGTAAGGAATTATAAATAATTAAAATAATAATGCATTTGCAATCAGGATTTCCCACCGAAAAAAAAAATTACAGCATAGTTCAATCGATCATAATAATGTTTGGCCCAATCGATTATATATAACATTGGACAAATGATGGCCCAACATCGGTCTATCATAAAGTAGGAAATCCGATGATAGTCATTAATCCTATTTGGTCCAACATTCATTCTTCAAAAAACATGCAACAATTGAATAAAAAATCTCCTCAAAAGATCATAGAAACACTTGAAGTATTTCATAAGTGAGTAGTAATTGACAAAGTTTTCATATCCGTTTTACAGTTTGTTTAGCAGCTGCAAGCTCTTGAATATCGTATGAGTATAGAAATGTATACTCCGTACGCGGGTGTAGTTTGTATATTGCTGCTAAGGTGAGGAACATTTATAATTTCAAAATTGATATCATCTCATTTGTCATAGACTCTAGTACTGAAATGATGCAGAGGAAGCTGTATCTGTAGTTTCTTTAATCAGATGATATGTTGAAATATTATATAGAACCCATTGTAAAATATATACAAATAATCTTTCCAGGTATGGCAATAAGTGGAGAAGAGTATCCATTTCTTTCATCTACACCCATGTTGCAACTGATTAACAACACTTAATATTTTAAGCTTTTCTTTAAGTGTACTATGATTCTTTATTGACTACTACTTACTAATTAAACGTTCGCTGAAAAATTTTGGTTTGACATGCAAAGTTATAATAATAATCAGATAATAATATTTTAGAAATTTTATGACATAAATATTATGTATATATATTTAAATGAATAAATGATGATCTGGTGTGTAGGTCAATGAGACAGTAACCAAACAACACAAACAAGTAAATAGCAAAAACAATTTCTAGTGGGAAATATACAGTCTGCAACTTCCGAAACTATAAAAGTGAATACATTTAACAGACACTTTCAAATACCAGCAATTAGCACAAAATTGTGTACATAACAACACACATTATGATCTGTCGTGACTCATAAGACAAAATCTTACCACATTGACTTGGTTCGCTTTAAAGGAATTAAACCATCGAGTGATAAGTATATATTAAAAAAAGGCACACACATCCCCTCCCTTCAGGCCAAAAAAACTTAGTTCTTCCTTATATCATTTTAGTTCACCTATTTTATTTTATTTTAGCTTTATCTAACGTCACTTTTTGTGATATAAAATTTATTACTATTCCTAATTTGTTAGATATGCACATGTTTGAGCCTTTGCCTGGAAGGTTATTCTTTTCAGTTTTTCTATGCCTATTTGACCATTTTTTCTTTTCTTAATATTTTGGTTCATATTTCTTACGAATTTGTTTACATTTTTGGATGCATTATTTTCTATTCTAATATGTGTACAAGTCTTATCAAGACTCTCATTTAATTATACATAGAGGTAATTAGAATGACTCTAGTTAATTACAGGTGTACGAATATTTGTCAATTAGTTATGGAAAATAGATAGAAATTTAGTCGATCTTGCGACACCTTTAAATTCCCCAAAAAGCGC
Organism: Mytilus californianus; assembly: GCF_021869535.1. Taxonomy (NCBI): domain Eukaryota; kingdom Metazoa; phylum Mollusca; class Bivalvia; order Mytilida; family Mytilidae; genus Mytilus; species Mytilus californianus. The sequence continues at coordinate 330,320 of NW_026262704.1, forward strand.
AGGATACATTTCATCTTTTTCTAAAAGATGAACATAAGGAAAAATAGTATCAGGTGTTATAAGAAAAATGTGATGCGAGGTTGCATTGGTGTTTATAATATCACGATATAAACAAGGACGACTGTCTCAACAATGGGACGTTGCTTTAGTAGAAATAGAAAGGAATGGAATAAATATATAAACTTACACAGAGCTATACTTGAAAAAAAAGAATGCTGTTGTTCTATCAAAATTTCAACATGAGATGCGTGATTGCATAAGTGTTTTATCATAACAAAAAGCTTTAATGCAATCAACAGTTCACTCACGCTGTCAATGTTTTATTTCATTTGGATTGAATGCTATATTGGATAGAGTAAGGACAATGCAATATTATTTTCAATTCATTTATTAACTTGCTCTATGACATGTATGAGCTAGATCACTTTGCTGATTGAAAAGTATGATGATTGTTATCAATATAACATTTAACGTTGTCTTCAAGCTTTTCAATACAATAAATCTTCACGAAAAAAAAATATTATGAATAAATGCAGACATGAATGTACTGCATAATCACGTGTTATATGGAACAGATAATAATTTATATTTGTGTTCCCGTATCTTTAAACATTCAAACGGAAAATAATAAACCGATGTAAAATTAATATTCATTGACTAGCAAGATAACCTTCGGTAGGTAATCACATGATATAAATAGATTCAAATAACATTATGATTTGACAATATCCTTAACGTTGCTATAATTATAGTTGGGAAATGCACGAATTGTGTAGAATTACCTGAGGGTTCTAAAATAAACAAGTTCGATATAATAACTAAACTTATGATTCAATATACTTAGAAAAGGTGTAACAGTGATAGTTAGGATGAACATATTCATACACTTGATAATTGTGTTCCGCAAAGAAGCGTTCTTACATGGATTTAGTTTTTTATTGCGCTTTTTGTTTCTTGGATCTTCCCCACTTTTCGGTACTTTTCTATACTTCTCGCTAGGTGATAACCTGATATAAATAGATTGCCATTAAGAGCTACATTTTGATTGGACAACTAGATTTAAAGTAAAATTAATTACATTTCAGAAAATACGTGAATGGTGTAGAATTTCCTGGTGTTATTGAGGAAAGTATTTTTGATATAATAAACAAATAGGATTAAATATAAATAAAAGTGTCACATTGATTGTTAGGTTGAATATATTTATTAACTTGATATACGAACATTTGCAAGGTTTCGGTTTTGCATTGATGCGTGTATGTTAACTTGTAATGTTTAGTTTCCCTGGTATTCCCCATTTGTATTTAATCTGTTACAACCAGGCCAAAACGAGGCGGTTTGTCAACAGATATTTTCAATACACAATTCATTAAGTTTTGTGCGGACAAGATTAATCATTTCCCGACAAGTTTTGGACGAATAAATATCTTTTGCAAATTTGTTTTTAGACATTTATTTGACACTACTTTAAATAACATACAATCATTTAACCTTTGTATTAATTGGTCGATATATAAATAGAAACCAGACGTTATATGAGTCATCATCATTACAAAGAACAACTATTAAAAACTTGATTTTCCGAGAAAACTGTAGTCAATCAAGGATTTAGATCATAGTATGAAAAGAAACTAAAAAGTAAGTAAAACGTCATTTTGAGTACAAACTTACTTTCGATTAAGCAATATGACAATATGTCGCAGTAAACTTGTTCAAATAGTAAACAAGGGCGTATGATCTCGTGAATCAAATCATACTAGCAATTTCAAAAAGGAGAAAGAAGAGCTAGTGTATTCCTATTTGGTTTCAATTGGTTTAAAAAAAAATATAAAAAAGACTTATGCGAATTCAGTCAATTTATATTTCTGTAGTCAAAACCAATACTTATTCCATTTGTCAATAACAAAGAATGCTATATATAGTTGCATTGTAATCATTTCTACAATGTTCTAGTAACTTGTTTAAAAATAGATAAGGGGAAATTGAAAGAATAAATAACCCCAAATACAAGAGTTAGGTCTTTTATCGGCACACATATTATTATCAATAATAATGTACAGGAACAACTTTTCTTAAATCAATTATTTAACTTTTTATCATTACGATATTCTAAACAAAATGTTGTTTTCACATTTTGAAACAATTAGTTTTCCTCGGATTTGGACTTAAACAATTTATTTTCAGAAAACTTTGCAACAGCCAACCTCTCACCACCAACCAAACATAATAATGTTTCCTGTCATTAAGCCTTAATGAAATGGTTTATGATAGGTTATCTACTCTTCTCATATATAAACGTCAAGTCGTATTGACATTTTAATCGTTTTATTTTTTTGTGTAGTGGAATATGACGCATTTCTAAAAAAAGTTTTAAATTTCTATTTCTATTTATAGAAAGTAAACTTTCTTTTGGTCGTCATTTTGAAACAACGGTTTTATATGTCATTTTATAATAATTTTTAAAAAAATCATTGATTTATTATGTCATTTTTCTTAAAATTCATTCCACCAAACATGGAAATAGAAATATATTGTTTCGGGTAACTAATATATGTGCGTACTTATGTCAATATAGAGAAAAGCTGCAAAAAATGTGATGTCAAGATACACATGTGATCCTCACACAATTCTCCTTATAACAGTAAAGAATATGAGGCACTTTTCAAGAGGTAAAATAAATTCAATGTATTAGAGCCTTGTACGCACCTATCCCTTCCATCAAAATCTATAAACTGTGTACGTATATTAAATATGTAAATGATTGTTCTTCTGGCTTATAATTCCTATACTTTAAGTGCTGTTATTAATATTTGATGTCAATATACAAATAACTTGCCTGTTAAACTTTTAAATGTTAAAATTGTATTCACTGAATCGATGTAAAGCATCGACTTCCTTATGAATAAATTATACTCGTATTTTACAATAGAGTCATAAAAAGAGGGGCGTATGGGAAGGAATGAAGGGTGACGACGTGAGCCTAACGGACAAGTCAATTATAAACAAGGTAGCTTGACAACGAGAAACAGATATTACGAATGCAATTATTCAATATTTATAATGTAAATGATGCATACAACACTCAAGCACGATTCTAAGGAACAGGTTATGAAAAGCATTTTTAAGCAGAAAGTAAAAATAAATGAATTAAGTACCAAGGTAAGTATTGTCATCATGAATGCATTGGACTCAATTAATGTTGTGTCAATCAACATATAACTTAAACACTTTGTTTACGTTAGACTCTCGTCATAGTCTCTAACATAAGCGAAACATAATTAGACATATACATTTAACCGTTAAAAAATTAATATGCAACAAGACCATGAGTTGATATAAGTCCAATATAAACAAGAACCTACGCTTAAGTCGTTCTCTTGTAATAACAGGAAAAAATAGGTGCGTACAAAAAAGTGAAAATAGACATGAATAAAAAGGTATGTTGATACTATGAATATTGACCGAAATGCTTAATAGAATGATGTTAATTAAACTGCATATTGTCTAGTTTACGATTTTATATAATTCGCATTGTATTTCAAACACATATTTTGAAATTCAATTTTTAGAAGTTGAACCAATTTCAATGAAAATTTGTCATATTTGATGTCAGTAGCCATGTTTAATCAACTTTTTTGGATTAAAACTTCTGTTGATGGCAAACGTCAGCTTTAAAATTGCTACAATATGGTATTTCAGCCTTGTCTGGTCATACCTTATGCATACAGTTTAAACTTAACTTTAAATTTCAATTTTGCATTTTTGAGGATTGCCACCAATGTAACATGTATGTTATGATAGCTCTCTGTCAAATGATCTTCTGGTTTCTTTTTAAATTTAATGGTTTTCTTAATGTAGCAGTTATTGACTTAAGCAACTTGAAAATACGTATTCCAAAATCTCACTTTAAATGCAATTTGTAACCAGTTTGGTGCACGCAAGTTGTTCAGCTAAGAGATGTATAAATTGCAATTTTGTATCCATGTTATACCACAGAAGTATGGTTTATACCAAAAAATGCCCTATTCCAAATCCAGAAATAAGGGGGAACACATTCTTAAGTAAGTCTTATGTGTTGGACTTCTGATTTTATTATTTGATGAACAATCTCTTATAAAATGTGACATATAGGTAAGAACATTGTTTCCGTAGTTACAAAACCAACTGGTCATTTTGGGAAAAACATCTCATATTGGTCATAACCCATATGTTACTACCAGTTTAATTTGAGCTTAAATGAATCAAAATATATTTTGTACCATTGCCATATATTCGCTATTAGGAATATGTCAATCTTATGTTCTCTTATCATAGAGTAAACGGAACAACTAGTTGCAGGTTTAAAGTCACAAACTGGTTATTCGCTTGTTCTGGTCCCATAGCTGAGTGTACCATACCTGCAATATGTTCATTTATATATATTATTCAAAATATTTGCTTAGTGGACAGTCAGAATTTTGGGTATATGTATATAAAGAAATAGCTTCACATTATCATAATTATAAATGGTGTGTGCATTGTCACAATCATGTGTTTGAGAAATACATTGCAGTTAGATTAAGGTTTGAATAAACCAGATTAAAATATAAAAGGCATACCAAAAGAAGAACTCATACGCAGGACTGGCTTGTACTGTTGAACAGGAAAGAGAAGGGTACGATAAAGGCCTTATTTGCTCTAACTTAAATTTGTATTGAAATTGGAAAAAATGATTTAAGATTTCAATTTATGTATATTTTTTTTAAAGTTTTGATGCAAATTAAAAAAACTAATGGTGTTTTATCCATTGCATCACAATCAATGCAGTTTTGACATTGGCAAGAAAAGGGCCGCCATTCGGGAAAAATACTAAGATTTTGATCATTTTGTGCATAGTTTCAGGAACTGCAAGTAACCAGCGCTACTGAATAATTTTCCACAATGATTGCCTATATGAACAACAACTTTCATGTAAACAGTGTTCTGGTACTTGCATACGCTCAAAATTTCTAATGGCAAATGTGTTTGAAAATATGTAAATGTTGTCCTTTTGTGAAAGAAAGGCGAACGATACCAAAGGGACATTCAAACTCATAAGTCAAAATTAAACTGTAAATATCATTGCTAAAAAAAAAAAAAAAACCAAAAGGAAATCAACGGTAAATAAAACACAACATAGAAAACTTAAGACTAACCTGCACGAACCCCACAAAAAACCGTGGGTAATCTCAGGTATTCCCGCAGGGTCAGCAGATTTTGCTCTACATGTGGCACCCATCGTGTTGCATATATACGTACCAACCCGGTTATAATTCTAATTCGGTAGGTCACAATCGAGGAAAAGAGGACGAAATTATGGTTACGATAACTGTATGTTCCTTAATGGGAGATCTGCCAACTTTCCCGGTTTTTGGGGGATATCCCCCATGAGAGGTGTTGACCTGACCCTTATGATATTCAAATATTAAGACTAAATACTTTTAAAAAGGCATTTAGGGGAGAAACAAAAATACATTTAACACATGTATTCTCATTCAAAACAATAGAGGTCATCTTGTGCCTAAAATTCCCCATGGAGAATTTAAAAAGTTGGCAGGTAAGTACGAAATGGACAAGCAACTCGTGATGCCGGCCGTATAATTGATGAATATGATATTAATGAAAACATATATATATATAGATACTAGGGATGTCAACTCGGCGAAGAATTTTATACCATAACTAATAGCTCATTTACTACATGCACTTATTATGTAAACTGACGCTAATCTAATAAATTAATTAATAAACATCTATAGAAAAATGTTTACTCAAAAAACAGTATTTGTGAATCGTAAAAAACACATTTAATGATCAATAAATGGGGCGATGATTATAACTTACTAATGCATTTAAGCATTCTCTGAGGATCGACACAGGGTCTTATTAAGAAATATTATCTTTTCAACTTTTTCTGGGACAAGTCGATTTCTCGACTTTGTTATGTAACTTACAGTCCTGTTGATACAAATATTTGTTCTGACGGTACAGAGGTTGTTGCAATGACTAAAAGACGATATACTTAAAGAGTTAGCCTTGGAAAGGTGCTCTTGTTCATAGCCACATCTGTTTTAGGGAATTTTAAATGACAATTGAATGCAAACATTCAAAGCGTATTTTAATTTTGATTAATTTTAATTAATATTTAATTTACCGGGAGGCGCTCTTAATAAAAATATTTGTTTCTTAAGAAGGCAACAACATTCTAACTGAAACCGATTAGTCGAGTATCATTTTGGTAATCCATACTCGGTACTACCGAGCGATACTCGAAAATATACATGTATAAATGATTGCCATGTCACGATCTTTTCAATGCATCTCAGGTTTTTCTTTGGGGATTTTGCCTCGCCTTCTCACAAAAATAAATGAGTATCTCAAAATAGCAAACAATACTCTTATAAATATTTTATAACCGTTGGTAAATATACTTCTTAACTAATTTGATGTTCTACTATCTTTTTCATATCTTGTGGATGTAGATATGTTAGGTAATGATAATGTAATGCCATGGAATATTGGAGGATAATTTTCGTTTGGATACAAGTTAGTATGAGTTTATGTATTAATGTTTTATAGTTAGGGTGAACTTTCTTTTCATTATCACAACCCTAAATAATACAATATTACCGCACAATTAACCTTATGGAGGTTTAATAATTACCATTAGTTCTATTGCAAATGTGCATTATCCCAACACTATCTGATAGAAGTGAATATTTTTATATACCTATAAGACTCTAGTGATAATCCTTTTTAGATTCGAACATAAGTTGGACTTGAAAAATATACACCTCTGCATTTGCTAAATGATGTCCGTTTTGGTTTTATAATTTGAAATTTTTTGGTTGTACGAGAAAAACAAATCGTCAGAACCACACAGACAAATGGTCTATATTAACTGCCTCTTTGAATCTTAATGAAATTGGATGATGATGATGGTGATGATGATGTATACAAAAACATTGAAAAAAACTATTTTTACCCTATATTGTTTTCTCGATTATGAACAGGTTAAGAGTTTCCCAAAATTCCAAAAAGATATGATGTTATTAAAACTTTTACCCTAGATGGCATTTGAATGTAGAAATCTTTCCCTCCAAATGCTTTCTCTTGTTCTTAAACAAAGATTCTATTCAAGATTTTTGACATTCTATGGATATTTTACAAAGTTAATCGCACTAATGTATGAATATAATGCAAATGACTGACCCAAAATGTCGACGAAGAAATATCAAACATATAAAACATGACATTTACAGTGTATATTTTAATATTGATTTGAAATAGTCTTACCTTTAATAATCCACATGTGCATATATTTCAGATTATGATGTTGACGGTTGATTCATACATGTACAATTTTAAATGTCCTGCGCAAGTCGATTCGAAAATTCGGGCGCAAATAAAATGTAACAGCACATTGAAATATTTCTGCTTGTACAACAACGTGGCAGGGAAGTATGTTGAGGGATGTAATGGACCGGACTGGGATAGAAAAGGTTAACTGAATATGGTTTTCCTAACATATTTTCCAGAGTTGAATAGAAGTATATGAGTCCATAAGAATAACCTCACAAAAAACCGTCTTTAACATTTAGTGTGTTTACAATATGAATCAAAGTCAGTTTTTGACAGGTTGAGCCTTTTTGTGTCCTAATATTTTACTAGTGAAGACTTGTATTTTATTTCCAAATTAATACATTGTAGGACAACATTTTGTTGTGGTTTTTCAACTTTGTCAAGAGTCATTTTTATTAACGATACCAGGCTTATAATGTGAAAACTACACGTGCTTTTTGTCTACATAAGTCTCATTATTGGTATTCGAATTAATGAATTTGAAGGGCAAATCAAATATTAAGGTGGAGAGGATTAACAAACCGAAATCCGAAAAATTGTGTCAAATGTGCCTTTGGCAATCTTTGACTGTGAGTAGAAAACCATGTTGTTTCGAATAGTTCAATAATTTATGAACCGTTAATAAAAGAAAAATCCATAAAATATGACAAGGTACCACACTTGTTATCTATTCGTTTGATTTGTATGAGCTTTTGATTTTGCCATTTGATTAGGGACTTCCCGTTTTGAATTTTCCTCGGTATTTTTGTTATTTTACTTTCTTCCACCTTGTTCTCGTGTGATTAAACATTAACGAAATAATCATTAAACTCATCAGGCGCATACCTATGATATTGACAACGGTTTTGGTGCTGAAAAAGCAAGGAAACGATATGAAAACCTAGGGTACTGCCTCGCTGCGTATTAACGATTTTCAGAAGGGGGTATGATGTTGAAAAGGAAATACGACGGTTTTTTTTTAATGTCACTTGCCCTTATTCATATAGTCAAATGCAATGACCATTTCCGTTATGTCCAAATGTTCATATGGCACGGTACATGTACAACACATGAAAACATTAACGATACTTATTTTACTACAACATATGCAAAAAGTATTTTCTTTTTATTATTACTATATTTTTTTACTTTTTATTTCCTTTTCTTGTTACATAATAGGTAGTAAGAGAATTTATGCTGGTGACTTCAGCAGAGAAAAATGTATACAAAAGCGTTACCAACCGTTTACATTTTGGACCAATGAAAGTATGAGTGACTGTATCTACGTTAAATCAATCTGCAGTGAGGAGGGACAAATTGTATACAGGGATAATTCAACAAAGGATGACAGATCATGCCGATGTGATTATAAAAATAATTATTCATTCATTAAAACTCCAAGAAACTTTTGTTTTTGTATTCCAACAGAAGAAGATTGTTCTTGTTATGTTAAATCATGTCCAGGAAATTTAACGTTGTCAGCAGGTATCTTACTTATATTTTGTTTTTTATGATAAATGTATGTACTTTTCTGTAATTGTGTAGTGTTTTACAAAACACATCCTCAGCAAAAGTTTATCAATTAGAAACTTTAATATATAGAATTTGCTACTAGTATGGTAAAATTATCATTTTCTTGCAAGGATCTTTTTTATACGACAGTAAAAGCATATACGAATATTTCAATTCGCAAAACGAAATTAACAAATATGTTGTTTTAGTTTAAGTATATTTGCTTAGTTATATTTGCATGAATGAATGAATAACGAAACACAAAGCGTTATTCAACTATATATATATATATATACTTTTTCACTTTTTTGGTCTTTTGGAAAATGTTGTTTGTGCTGTATTTAGATCCCTCTACCAGGAAATTTGTTTTACATGCACACGTATAAAAATTGCGGTTTTTATCCAACGCAATCATAGGTGTGAACGTTGTTTTCAATTTAGACTTGTATATATATAATATATATATCAAGTAATGGAAAAATCACAAAGAGTAGATTTGAAAAACAATGCAAATTTCACTTGTTCAACGACTGAAAATGTGAAATGTATTTCTTTGAGTAATTACGAAATTGCCATGTTTACGGCGTCTAATACAAATCGTTTGCAAATTCGCAACAACAAATTTGACTTGATTTTTTCTTCTTTTACAAGTAAGTAATACAACAACTATAAATCATCAAAAGACCATCACAACAGAGTATTTCACACTGTCATCTTTTACAGGAAAAAACCGCACAGTTGCAGGAAGGTATATTTGCATGTCTTTTATGTTTATTTCAGATTATGGTTGCACACAAAGCGGTTTCCAGAAAACGCCTCAATGTAAAAATATAACAAAGTAAGATTTTAAGATATTTCAATGGAAGACATGTATTGTTTTTTTCTTTTAAATTATGAGGCATTATGCGTTTAGCAATCACATCAACATGTACATATATAAAGTTAATAAGATATTCCAGGACTGTTTTTAGATATCTTTGATATGAGTTTTTTTTTCTGAATTTCCATAATAAATGGTTGTTGTTTACAATGAACCAAAGGTTACCGACCTGTTATAACTACCCCTTCGAAAATGTTGACGCCATCATGCTTTACATTACTCATCATGATATTGAAGCATGATTCTCACCTAGAGTATCGATAATCGAGAAGGTTCTGCTGACCCTTCCTTAGCACCATTTTAAGTCGGTTTCGTAAAGCTAACTATTTTGGTTTCTGTATAAAGAATACATGGAGTTTTTTAGATATAGAATTATTTCGTCTATTTGTCCTCAATGTTATTAGTTTATTATACCTACTTCGAACCATCACTGACTTTTTAATCTTTTGGCAGAGTTGTTTTGTGTATTCTTTTTTTATTTTTCTGGTGAGTGTTTTCTGATTTGTTTTTGTTGTCTTTTCGTCTGGTTGTTTTGCAATATGGTTTTATGTTTGACTCTGACAAACGAGTTTGTATTTAAATCCCCCTTTTTGTATCGATCAGTTTGACTAACACTCACACGTTAGTTTTAATTGTTAACGATTCTTTCCGTTAATTCATAATCTCTGTGAGCTTAACATGTGTCATCTTTGCGCTGATTATTAACTGAATTTGAACGAGGCATGGTCAGGGATTTAAGTTTTCATAAAGATCATCCACAGAACTTTCCATAATTTTTGAAATCACGAAATAATAATCTTTTTATGCATTAATTGCAAGTCATTTAACCGTATCGACATGTGCCGAACAATTCAAACATTAAATCTATATCATGTATATACACACTTTCACCTACTAGTTACTTAAATCATTAGTATACAAATAAGGAGAGGTGTCTTTAAAGCCAATTCGACAACTAGAAATTAAAGGTCACCGTACGGCCTTTAACAATGAAAATTATCAAAACCGTATGGTTAGCAGTATAGGCCCCACGAGAAAACTTCCAAACAATTCAAGTACTAAAATAACATCAGTTCATTAATCCAGAAGGCCAAATTTAAAACAACTATCACTAATCTTAATACATGTATGTATGTAAAATAATTGATTTGTAGATATAACAAAACCGTGGATGAAAAATCGGGAGTCTGCATGGAAAATAAACACTTGTGTTTAAGTAAAACAAGTAAGTTGAAAAATTTTTGGCAAGAAAGAGTCTTAATATCATGTTTTCAACTCGACAATTGACTTAATGATTTTATTCATATTGTCTAATGAATTATTAACAAAAGTCAAACAATTACACAAAGTATTTTTTTGTTAGAAATGACGTGAATAGTGAATCCCAATATCAACACAAAAACGTGATCCAGAATAAAAAATTTTGCGCTAATATTTCGCATTTTGTTTTGAAATCTTGAATGAAATTATAATTATAATTTAATAGTGAGCAAACTTTAAATAAACTCATCATAGATACCAGATTTTTTTTTTCGCAAGACGTCTATGAAGGAATCATCAGTGACGCTCAAATCCACAAAGTTTATAAGGCCAAACAAAGTACTATGTTAAAGAGTATTGAGGACCCACAATTCCGAATGGTTTTGAGGATTACAGCTAAGCTAAACCTATTCCTGTGGTAGAAAATAATCCTAAGCATTTCGAAAAATTCTAAATTTTGATAACAGTAATTCTATAAGTATTACCATATCAATAATAAGTAATGTCAACACAGAAGTCCTGACTACTTGGATGATGATTACCTCAGGGAGAAAATCTCCACCAGCAGCATTTAGAAAATTTTGGGGTTGTAATTATAATCTTTATAGTTACCTGGATTACAATTGTGTACGCCAGACGCGCGTTTCGTCTACATAGGACTCATCAGTGACGCTCGAATCAAAAAAGTTAAAAAGGCCAAAAGAAAGTACGATTTTTTAGAGCATTGAGGACCCTAAATTCTGAAAGGTTTTGCCAAATACAGCAAAGTATATATATTCCTAAGGAAGAAAATCCTTAGTATTGTGAAAATCGACTAGCATAGAAATATATACATCTTAGTATGCACACGCAAGGGTTCTGAACCAGAATCAATAAACCGATATCACTATACAATTGTGTGTGCATAAAGTCTTCAGAGATTTGAGGCTATATAATATCATTCTCATGACGTCCATTTATCGCATCATTTAAAATATGTCTTGTCTTGATTATACGTTGTTGTGGAGTTGTTAGTATTTTTCACATTTCCAGCTTCCGAGTTCAAGAGGAATGCTAGAGCTGCAGCTACGGTATTAGTTAGCCTGTTCATCATACTCATGCTTGGTAAGTCCATTATAGGACACTTAGATTGTAACTTTTCTTAAAATATAAAACCCCAAAAAAACATACTTAACAACTGCTACTGTCAAACAATTGATTTTATTTAATTTCATACCTAATTTCCTCCTCAGTAATTTGAAAGATGTTTTGATTATCATTATTATTCATTGAGAGTTTGAGTAATCCTGGTGTGTGTTATATTGTTCAAAAACTGCAAGAAAAAAAGATGAGCTAACATATGTTTTAGTCACTTAAAGTGAATTTTTTTAAATTACATGGACTGATATAAAAAAAAAAATGTATCCAGCTAAGATACATGACTTGGTAAATTACCATCATGTAACAACATGAGATTTCCTACAAAAAAATCAGTTATAATTTTCTTAAACTTAGTATGATATATCGATTTATTGGCACCGCTATAGTATCAAGCACGGTGTCGTGTTCAAAATATGAATATATTACTTAAAATGAGTCATTAAATGTTGATGATCAAATTGTTCCATGTCTACGTTTGCATGCTTTAATAATTGACTACATCAAATGTATTTTATAAATAAGATCAATTCGTCTTTCTACAAAAACAAAACTACTCTAAATAATCCCGTGTTGAGTCATCACTGAAAAATCCTAACTGGAAAATCGCCATGGCGTCATGTTGGACAATGTATGTGACAAATGTGTAACTGATGATTCCATATAACCTAAATATGGCAAATATTAATTTACTTTCATTCTTTTTAATAAATATAGTTAAAGCGGCGTTATGCAGCATTTCCACATAATTCACAAATTTGAAGTTTTCCATAGTTTTTAAATTTAAAAATTACAAAGGAAAATAACAAAAAATACATTGGGATTTTAATAAAGTATAAGCATTGTGTGCATACTGTTGGGCTGGACGCCTTTTATTTAACCATCGACCTAAACAAAAACTAGCACGATAGGCATGCAAACCCGATATGAATATATTTATAGTCAATTTTAGTTATCTCAAAGTCAGCCGGACCGGCGAAAAATTTCAAAATACCCTTAGTTCGACTCAAACGAAAAACGAAAGTTTGACAGACCATTAGATACAACCCTTGCTGAGCTTGGCAAGGATCGATATCTGGTATGAGATCGAAGTATCTGTGTAAAATTAATTATCTATTATTATTACAATGAAAGTATGTTGTTTTGTCTCTTGTTATTTCTTTGTACAGTAATAATTTTTCCTCTGATTTTCGGCCGAGATAATAATTATTTTTACATTGTTTCAAAGTCATGTTGAAAGAAAACAATAAAATCCTGAATTAACATAAGTAAATAATATTTCAGATCTTAGAAATTTTATATTTCTTTTCATTTTTTTTTATTTCGATCTTTTTCGGGAAGTGAAAAGATTGAAGACACCGATTGGGTAGCTTTTAGCTGCTCACTGAATCTTCATTATATGCACATCATAGCTCATTAATGTATCATCACGGTTAATTGGGTATTAAACATTTTATATCAGTTTACATAACATATAACAATGTTTCGATATCATTATTTATAATGGTGATAAAAAAACATCTTAAGTAAGCACTCCGTGTGAAAAAATTGTCATAAATCAATACAGTGGTCAATTACGGGAAATTTAATTACTGTGTAACAGTTTCAATTCATTGAAATCACGAGGTCATGTTTTGTCATATGTGTGTTAATATAAACTTGGTGAACTATGGTGCATTAAGGTTTGAAACTTTATTAAAGGTTTATGAGAGAATCAAATACAATAGGAAAATTTAAGACACCGTTTTGAATGCCAAACTTTGTTGCATAAGCAACATTTGGTATCCAACAAAGAGCCTAGTTTTTAAAATGTGCACCTCACAATCTTGCAACTTATTACAATATAATTAATAATATTATAATCACATAGTAATAAATGTATAACCATTGGAAAGATAAATCTTTCTAACTTTTTCCCCTTCTATATATATTTCATTCAGAAAACAATATATTTGTTTAAATGAGTCATTTAAAGTGGGTGATACAAAATGTCCATGTCTTCGTTTGCATGCTTTAAAACCGGACTACATCAAAGGTATTTTACTTTGGGCGGTATTTTGACTTCCAATATATTTGTCATCAACTCTATTTTAAAGATGGAAATGTGTTTAATTTGATGAAACAGAATAATTTCTATTAAATTCTCACCATTAATATGCACTGCAGCGAATCAGTATCTATATCTGTACACATCTTAACTAGGAAAATAATTCTTATTCATTTTCTAAATCAGATTCGTGCTTTCGGAAGAGAGTTTCTAAAAATTCCTTCACCAAAGTTCCATTTAGTTCAAAACATTTCGCCTTTTGAAAAGGATATAAGCGATCAATAGACATATTGTATTTTTATATTAAAAAAGCATCAACATTTTCCCATGCAAACTCATCTTCTAAATTCATAGTAAAAGCTGCAAGTTTTGACTACTTTATACATGTTCCAAGAAATTGACTGTTTACGTCGTTTTAATTGCAACAATGATTGAGTCTTTATACTGTATTATCGCTGAAATACAAGATCATAAGATTAAAATATCATCAAATTTTATAACTTGTTTATCGCAAGACATTAACATACTAGTACTTCAAAATTGTTTCTACAGTTTAGAAATAAAACAAAATATCAATCCGACATAATCGTAGCTACACTGTAGTAAATAAAACACAAGGAACAAAACAAAAACAAAATCAATATGACTATAATAAACCAATGGAAAGAAACAGAACAATTTCAAGGATAACTGTGACATTCAACAATTTGATAATGTCTTTGGTATTATTTTCGTTCAATAAAACGTGTAAAAGAGGGACGAAAGATACCAGAGGGACAGTCAAACGCCATGGCCAAAAATAAAAATACAAATAGACAAATAATAGTACAGATGACACAACATAGAAAACTAAAGACTTAGTAACACGAATCCCACCAAAAACTGGGGGTGATCTCAGGTGCTCCGGAAGGGTATGCAGATCCTGCAGATAATGCGTCAACCTTGCTATTTATAAACGGAAAAATTAACCATTATATATTAATATTCATTCTATCAGTTACAGGAGGGTTTTTCTGTGAAGTTTTCCATGGTAAAATACTACAACGTTTGGATAGATACGTTGAGAAAACCAATACAGGTAGCTACATTCAAATATGAGAAATTGAAAAGATTTCATTATTTACATTTATAGACTATAAAAAAGACGTTGATTAATATACTCATCCTTTACTGATCTGAGTAGATATTCTCTATTTTGTAGATGATAAAGAAATGTATGCGCTTTTGTAATAGTTTCAGTGTGATATTGTATTCAAATTTTCATTTTAATCTTAACATTCTTAAATCTGCCTTTGACACATGTACATTACTGTTTCATTATGTAGTATTTTCCCAATACCAGTATGACACTTGAGGTGCAAGCCCACTCTTGGCTTAAAGTTCTGTTTACAACTTGTGTGAATCATTAACGTCATTGTTGACTGAATCTACGTATTTCAAGTTTCAGTTCCTTTATCATACCCCGGGTTTCATTTCCATCGTAATTCTAATACATTTTCCATAATCAAAGCTGTAAAAAGGACATTAAGTACAAGCTTGTCCTCAAACGTACCTTCTAAAATCGAAGTGGATACGATCTTGATCAGTGTCAGATACAATCCGGCCTGAGTTGGTCTCAAAGATTTGCTTTAATTCACACCTTTATCGAGATAAATGCTACAAAATAAAAAAACTGCAAAGATATCTAATTTTATCCTAAATCTGATTTCCGAGGATCGAGTGTTTTCCGGTCTTTCCGTCAGTCCCGTATCATGTTTAGAGTTTGTTAGGATTAGTTCTGCATTAATTTGTTGTCATATCAACTTTAAACTAAGTAGACATGTTATAATGTTAACGTTTTAAGTGTTTGCCAAATTTGCGGTTCATTGATATTGAAATGTTCGAGGGTAAAGTTTTGGCTTAATGACATTAACTGATATCTATTTTACTGCAAAAAGTAGTCTGTCATGACGTGATGGTCACATCATCTTGAAACTTAGTACACATGCTCGTCATGATATGAACTGTTAAACTATATGCGAAATTATGTTTTGACCAGATTTCATAGTTTGCAGAACATGAAAATATGATAGTGAAAGTAGGGCAAAGGGCATATGAAGTGTTCAATAAATGACAATTAAACATGAAAGATAAAATTACACTTTCATCTTCTGTCTTATTGTTCTACGGTATGCGTTCCTTCTATGGACTTTATTTAAGTAAAAAATAAAATAACAAAAATAACGAACTCCAAGGAATATTCTAATCGGAAAGTCCTTTATCTTTTAATGAATGGCAAAATCAAAAGCTCAAACACATCAAACAAATGGTAAATAACTGTCATATTTCTGATTTGGTTCAGGCATTTTCTTATATAGAAAATGGTGGATTAAACCTGGTTTCATAGCTAGCTAAACCTCTCACTTGTAAGACAGCCAGAACATAAAGATTATCATTTATTTAAAGGTGAATATAAAAATTATACTTTATAAATTTGGTTCGTCCAAGACGCATTTCGGGATTAAGTCTCTCCTTTAAGGTTCAAAACCAATGGAACCAAATTAAAGTATTCAGTAATATATCATTTGATTCTTTTCAGATGGTGGTAAATTGAAAGAGAGAAAAACACAGTTAGATATAGAAGTACACCAAATATCAAACATTGGTAAATAGGTTAATTGTATAATATGTTTCAATCACAATCATTTTTTTCATTTTTACTCGACTTTTTTCTTTTAATAAATACTAAAGTGTTTTAGTCTTATTTGAATCTTAAATCTTAAACGCTGATTTTGAATGTAATGTTTTCCAGCTGAACTAGCAACAGAAGAAGTTTACTTTTTACGAATGATTCATATTCTGTTCAGAGTGGCATGTCCAGTTGTTCGAATGATATTTAACTACGAGATTCATCCAAACCAGTTACAACATACCCTTGATAAAAACAAGCGACAAATTCGAAAACACTACGGAAAAGAAGAAGATGATTATAAGTCGGATCTTTTACTTAAATACGCCAAAGGTACAAAGTAAACGTAATTGTCAATAACTCATAATTCCATTGAATTTGTAAGCTAGAAAGAAAAAAAAAATACATTAAAACCAAATTATTCTTCTACCATTGGTTTTCCATCGTACATTAGTATTAAACATACCAACAGATTAACATTTGTACAGAATGCATACAGATTTCTGAATGGTTATATACATTTAAATAAATTTGAAATCGTTAAAATACTTCAGATTTAAGTATTTCATTTTTTTGTGCATTTGATTTGTATATCATGAACGTTAATCCCAACTCTTGTTAATTTCAAATGATATTATAACAAAAAATGTTGTATCCTTATTCTTAGTATTACTGTGAAAGTACTTTTATTCATGGGTATACGATTTTCGTGGTTTTCGTAGAAGGCTTTATCCACGAATTCAAGTATTAAAAAATCAAGACGTGGAATGATCCCCATGCAGGTTTGGTAATATGAATACGGCCATATAATCTAGAGAGAATACATCTAAAATCAGGCAGGATTTTACTCATTTAATCTTTAAAAAATCCTTGACTTTACGACTTTGAACCTTTTTATTATGATAATAAATTAGTTTTGATCGATAAAAGTCAGATTTCCGGTGATGTTGTGCGATGATGAGGTGTTCATTTTATCTCCTCGTAATTTTCATACGGAAAAAAATTAATAATTGCATATTTGGTATGCTTTTCATGATAATTAATTCTACAACTTAAATAACATGGCTTTAACGTCTTCAGTCAATATATTTACTTCAGAAAACTAAAATCCACGAATTTAAGAACCCACGAACATGTAACTTTTGCTAAAACTACGAAAATTGATACCAACGATAAAAGTACTATCACAGTATAACAATATGACTGAACTATTGACGGACATCACACTTCATACTGTGCACATGTATGTCTTTGGAAAATTATGACAGGTGATTCATTTGTAAGAGAAGATGCTTAAGATGTCAGAGCTCCTAAACATGATCTCATTTGCATAATCAAGACGTTACTTTTTAAGTTAGCTCTTTAAAATTGTCGAATCAGCTCGTCAATGTTTTAATAGGTTTTTTTTTAATATTTTTGTCTCGAGCATCATTTAGGGCATATTAGTTTTCGAAACACGAATCTGATTAAAGTAGGTAAAAGAAACATTACATACCAAATAAGATTGCCATGATTGCAGTAAGATTTATACCATTTAATGTAATTCTGAAAAAATACTAAAACACACCCGCGACATTGCGTGTCCGTGACTGAATTAAAGTAACTACGCCTTATTTCAATCCTGGATGTTTGGTATTCGTATTTTCATATGATAAAGTCATGCTGATCAAGGTGTACAGTTTTCTCTGCTTTCAAAATCTTCCTGTTTGAACCCGTCCTGATTTTCTTACTACAACCGGAAAATTCATGTGACAATGATTGTATTTAGTGGTGTTATTCCCTATATAATGACGAAGTTCAGGTGTGATTACGACCCGTGTTTATAGCAAATCCCAAAATACACTGTTCGGTGGTGCGCCTGGCAGGGATGGAACCTACAGATTAAGAACAGGAATCAGATGACATATACTATTGGAATCGATATCGGATTCGGATTCGACCCGGAACTTGTTAAATATTGGTAATATTAATTATGTGGGAACCAAAAGGGCCTGGAATGGCGTAATTTTTAATCAACACCATTGTCCTATATTAGTTATATACAAAATTGAATTATTTGATTCGTCGTTTTTCCGTCATGCCGGCTGACAAATTGCACCTCGCTATTTCCTATATGTTCCTTATGTCGTAACTACAATACCCTCCCTTTTCACGAATGTGACTTACCGAATTAGACTATTTACCGGATTTGTAATAACATAAGCAACACGACGGGTGCCACATGTGGAGCAGTATCTGCTTACCCTTCCGGAGCACCTGAGATCATCCCAAATTTTTGGTGGAGTTCGTGTTGCTGAGTCTTTGGTTTTCTATGTTGTGTCATCTGTACTATTAGTTGTCTGTTTGTCTTTTTATTTTTGACCATGGCGTTGTCAGTTTGTTTTCAATCTATGAGTTTGACTGTTCCTCTGGTATCTTTCGTCCCTCTTTTTTAATATTATTGATATATAACCGACACAAACGTAGATAAATTTTATGTACGCGATTATAGTTATTTGTTTATTTTGAAATTATTTACTGTAAAAGCAGAAATTTTCGTGGAGGATTTAATTTCGTTTATTTCGTGGAAAGAATATATCCACGAAATAAACGAAATTAAATCCTCCACGAAAATTTCTGCTTTTACAGTAAATAATTTCAAAATAAACAAATAACTATAATCGCGTACATAAAATTTATCTACGTTTGTGTCGGTTATATATCAATAATATTAAAAAAGAGGGACGAAAGATACCAGAGGGACAGTCAAACTCATAGACTGAAAACAAACTGACAACGCCATGGTCAAAAATAAAAAGACAAACAGACAACTAATAGTACAGATGACACAACATAGAAAACCAAAGACTAAGCAACACGAACTCCACCAAAAAATTGGGATGATCTCAGGTGCTCCGGAAGGGTAAGCAGATACTGCTCCACATGTGGCACCCGTCGTGTTGCTTATGTTATTACAAATCCGGTAAATAGAAATAGAATATATCCACGAAATTAAAACCCCCTCGAAAATTTAACCTAAATATAAGATCACTTCCAAATACTGGAAACCACGAAATTAAATCCTCATGAAATCTTATATAGAGACAAAACCACGAAATTTAAACCCCACGAAAATTAATGTTTCTGCAGTAATTAGACGATTTGAAATGACTTCAATGTACTACTATTTGCGTATTGATATAATAAGATCCTAATTTGAAACTGCCATTGCAAAATTAATCAAGTTAGCATTTGCCGTTAATACGTTGTGCCCACTAATTTCCTAAACACAAATTTAATTCCGTGCAATTATGTACAGAATTAAATATATAAGAAATCAAACAACAACAGTAGGTAGCCAACACATACTTGGAATCTAATGGTATGTGGTACCAACTTGAAACATGATAATTTTCGACAAAACGATTTTTCAAGTACTATGTATGAAAGTAAAATATTAAATGACATACTGTAATGCATTGTTTTCTTTTGATTTTTTTGTTTGTTATCGTTATTTTAGGAAAAACAGTTACATCAGCAGATTTTAATATAGGACTCATGATACACCTCTTACATTTACTTGCAAACATAGAAGTTTGCAACTTATATCCATGTCCAGCTGATACAAGTTTCAGTGCAATGCTGTCCAGAATTAAATTTATATATAATGAAATAACTCCGATATTTAAAGGGAAACTCTCAGAAGATCAGTTCAATCAATACTGGGATGATATAGGGCAGGTAAGATATTATCTTATTTTTCTGGCGTTTTGTTGTAGTTTTGTTTTATCTTTTGTTGCTTTCGATGCCTTAATATGATTTCACTGATCAAAAGTGTTCAACAAAATGCTTGTTTGCACAAAAGAAAACATGTCGTTTTTTAGGACTTTTAAACCATTTGTTTTGGAAAAAGCCCTACAGAGTAAATGTTGATTTTTTTTTAAAGCACAATGCTTTAATTCTTTATGCATTAATAATGTGTTTTTTTTTTCATTAGGACTAGTAGGAATTAATAAAGGCTTTAGATAATTTCATAGTAAAACCCTCTAAATCCGTCATTACACATCTTACAACAGGCTGATAAATAAGTGATGTCCTATGTATAGTGTTGATAAAAAAAAATAAACCCTATATAATAAACAAAAAATGCAAAATGATACATATGTTATAAACCAATGTTTCAGCAATGCAAGTATGAAATTTTGCCTTTAAGTTTTCACTTGAATTCAATCAATATCAATTTTTTTGTACACTTTATATTATTTAACAAGACTAAAAAAATACTGAAATAATAAATTCTTATATTTCATATCTTAATGTTCTTTTGACAAGAAATTTTAATGATTATAGTCTATGAAACGAGTCACTGTATTGCTGGAAAATTACTTCACAAGGGTTTTCGATTTCACACACTTTGTACGAAATTGTATTATCGGTACAAGGACATCATTCGTAAATATAAATTAACGCGCATACACCTTAAACGTTAAAGTATTTTACATCCCATCTTTTATGGTAATATTCTATACAAAGCACAAAAATGTCGTCATTCACATTAAAGCTAACCAAACAGACTTATTCCCCAAGGATAAAGTTACGATACTGTTGTCAAATCATTCAAGATGGCATTTTTTGGAATTGACATTGATTCTCTCTCATGGTCTTGCATCGGATATAAACACAATTATCCTAAAACTAGTTGTTGGCATGATACGGGTCATGAGCTTCTCGTATATTAATGATGACATAATACTTAATCCCTCACGGGAGGGATTGTAATTTATTTTCATTTGATGACGAAATATTCGTTCGATCAGTTCAATTGAGGTCGGGATCTGGTATGTCAGTAATTATCAGTAGCCCTTTGTTAATTTATGCTGTTATTCTGTGATTGATGATCGCAAATTAATTCATTTTCGTGTTTGGTGCTCATTTTTACCGGACTGTGACCTTGATAAACAATCACTACAAAATCGTTCAGCACATGAAATAGATGAATTGATAGAGAGATGTTAATTTCTTTTTTTTATATTTCCACGCGTTTCCATTTGTAAACAAAACTTTGTCATAACAGTAGTCCAATGATGTTTTGGAATAATCTGTTCTTCCAGAATTAGTTTACACTATTTACCTTTGGGTGCATGTTTCTTTACATTCTTTTAATCACGCTTTTTTCGTGAACTTGCGATGTGCGGTTGCCAACATTCTAGCGAGAGGTCTCGTGTTGAAATTCACTGCATAAGGGAAAGTCTATTGGCTAATTAGAACACTGGAAGACAATAGCTGAAAAGCAGTACATTTCTGAAGATTATCATAAGAGAAAGGATTTATAAGTCCATATAAAATTGTCTAAAAGAAAAACTTAGGCATTCAAAAATAAAACATATTCAACTTTTATTTTAAATTAAAGTTTCAAATAACTTTAAATCCAATTATTAATTACTTACAATGGTAAAGCACATTGGTTTCAATACATAGCTCATATTATTTTTGACATGCAACATATTATGTTATGTAAAATACTGTGCCTCATTTAAAAATATGTATGATGTGTCATGCTAAAGTTATGAACCTACTGAATTAAGAGATTAACGATGGTTACATACTTCAAGACAGTTACCCTAATCCTGAACCTGTACCTGTCCATGACTATTAAAATCCACCAAAAGTGTCAAAGTCAGCAACATGAGACACCACGGTCATAACACCCTTTAATATAGCATCAAAATATTTAGAAAAAAAAACCGTCTTGTGCAGCAATGAACGCTTCTGATATATATTGAATGGATCACTTGTGAACAGTCAACCTTCCTGACTTCTGATATATAAAAGAATATGCTTTTTTTTGTTATTAAAGAATAGGAATATGAAAAAAAATAGGAATAATATTTTAAATAGAGGAACTTTTAAGCATACAACAATGAACTTTACTTACCTACAACCTTGATATTAAATGGCGAAAATGACTAGCTTTAGATATGATATGGTTACAGCATGCTGCATGTACACATAACTTTTAAAAGTGATGAATTTCTTCAACGCACAAGCTTGGTATCGGGATTACTTTACGTAGAACGAGAACTCATTTGACGTGTTTTACATTAATATTTTGGCTTTGAAGGTAAATATGTGACTCACAAGCACAAGTTTTATTTCATTCGTAAAAGTCTTGATTATTTTTGTCGTAAACCACGTTTCAATGATATATATAACCTTTCAACACACGACTGCACATTTTATTAATATTATTCTTGTTTTCATTAAAGCTGTGTACCAACTTTTACGGATACAGCTTTCTCATAAGAAGCCACAAATACTATAAATAATAGATTCAGGGTTATAATAAACATATGTATAAATTATAATTCACAATTTTCCGGAAATATACATTGTATCATTGATTTCCCGTATATCATTAAGTTACTAATAAATTGTTCTAAATGATAATACTATAGCAAACTTTTGATTTAATTGTTGTTTGCTTTACGTCTAGTGGCAAACAGTCCATGCATGTTCATGACAAGAACAAAATTAACAATCAATAGAAGAGGTAGGTCCTGCAATAGATATTCGACCAGGTGATTTGCAGGAAGTTTAGAATGTTATTTGAAACTAAGGGTTTATTATATACGGACAGACATAAAGTCTTGCAACAGGCCACCTACAGTGTTGCCAGGGGTGTTCACGTACAGAGAGCTTGACACTCTCTATACACAAGGCATTGGATTTAACGTCTGAATTCATCCTGGACGAGGCTGCAAATTTATAAACAAATGAATGCCCCACTTTGGAATAAACTTAGATTGACTTTATTTACCCAAAACAAAAATTATATATGTTTTGAAGAAACAAACATAAACGCAACAAAACCATTTGGTAGTAGTAGGGTTTCATCCGTAATTCCGCAATTATTGTTTGCTTTAAGATCAATGGCAAGTTTTCATGAATATTCGGGTAGCAAATTATACAATAATTCAATAGCCGATCGCAATTTAAACTGTTCAATCTAGTTTTGTAGGGAGAGATTTCTGTCTTGCAATACCCCAAACAACATTACTACTGCTACTTATGAACAAATTGCAGATCGACCGTCAAATATTCAGGAAAATGTACAGAAAAGCTACTTGTATATCCTCATTTCCCCTAGCATGGACGAGTCTCAATCGGATTCAAGTTTAATGATAGATTATCAGTCCCAGACTGACATATACAAATAACAGTTACTTAATTGCATCGAAAAACGGACCGATTAAATGACAGTTACATGATTTAATGTTAAGTTAATAAAAATGTTAAGTTCCAATAAACATCGTTGGGTTGTTTTATAAAACTAAGGAATAAATTCATATTTTCAAACTTCCGATTTTCAAAATAGATATTTTTATTTCATAAGCAAACCCTATACAAACTTCATTTACAACCGACCATAGAATGTCCTGCACAAGAACTTTTTGCTATATAAATTTGGCGTCTTTTATCCGTCAGTATTCAAGAAATAGATTCTTAAAGACCAGACCATAAGAAAAACAGTAAGTAAATATTTTTAAACATCGTGTTTATATACCTTTTCCTATCAAACAGACCCAGATGCATAAGGTTCGTTAGTATATTAATGCAAATGTTTATTTAGGTTTTAATTTAGTAATTTACCTACGCTAAGAGACATGCAAATGCGAAATTATTACAATGCACTCTGTCCAGTCCCATTGATTTATAAATTCTATTTTTCTTTTTGTTTTAAAGAAATAAAATAAAAACAATGCCAGTAGACTTCAATAGATATAATCGTACTTAAATAGTATAAAAGCAACATATTCAGGATCAGGTAATGTAGGT
Source organism: Mytilus californianus (assembly GCF_021869535.1). Lineage (NCBI taxonomy): Eukaryota > Metazoa > Mollusca > Bivalvia > Mytilida > Mytilidae > Mytilus > Mytilus californianus. The sequence goes on from NW_026262704.1 coordinate 354,998, forward strand.
TTGATTTAGGGGCCTCTTCCTATGTAATGAGTGGTAGCAATGAGCCACAGGCATAGGTCTATTTTCGAGCTTAAAAATATATAACTAGGCTGAGAAATAAAGATGAAATATATCATAAGATTGTTGAGTAAATTTAAAGATTCTGAAACTTATATGATTTCAATATTTTTCCCTGATGCAATTAAAACCACAGTCGGAAATAAATAACATAATAACATATTTATTTTTTCTCCATGAAATAGCGTAATCATGATAGGTCCTCTGCTGATGGACTGATAGTCCCCGAGGGTATCACCAGCCTAGTAGCCAGTACTTTGGTGCTGGCATGAAAATACGGATTTTATGTTATTAAAATTTGCTGTAACAAAATTTTGGAAATTATTTAAAATTAAGTATGTTAAGGAATGTATCTCCCTCATGCAAAGCTCTGATTCCTTGCCCAGCTTTGGCTATACTTTTTTTTTCCTTTTTTGTTTATAGCTCTTCATATTTTTTAAAAAGCTTTGGATTTTCAAATATTTTGGCCTCGAGCATCACTAAAAAGACATTGATTGTCGAAATGCGCATCTGGTGCAGAAAAATTGGTACCGTTTATGTTAATACAGGTGTATTTTTTGTCAAAAGATACAGGAAATGGGTATGTTTTTTTTTCTTTTATTCCAAATAAATAAAAAAAGTGGGGAGCTGGATGTCTCAGTTGATCATTCCTACCAGAAATGATTGAAGTGCCCTTCCCCCCGCTGGATCTATAAATAGGCAGCCACTTTCGGTGGAAATGGGGACTTAAATCGGATGCTGGTTGTAGCAAGAGTGTTACGTTCCTTTCTCGTTTAAGAATTATTGGAGCAACTCCTTGATGATGATCTGCACATGACCTGGTACCAGCTAAAACGTCTACCTTCCCAACATACTATTTTTCAATGGCAGTCACGCAAATATACTATCCTTCATACTTGTCCTATTTTACAAAAACCTACATAGTATATTGATTATTAAAAGTGTCTGAACCTGAATGTTTGAAATAATTGCCATTGGACTTTTAACAAGAAAAAATCAATGAATTATAGTCGATCTGTCAATTGTATTACTTGTTGATTTGTTTTTATCCTTAATATGCATGTAAAATTTGTCACTGAACTGGACGTTAATCAATCAACCAATCTTTTTACATACGATTGTGCTCAACACACCCAGTTTGCAATATACAGATCAAAGTGTGTAATGTTTGCCTCGTATGAATGAGGATGTTTTTCATCAACTTTTAAGCAATCTGTTTTTTGTATTTACACTTTGCTATTTCGTCTTTACACTTATTCATCACTTTTCTTTTCATTAGATTTTGGTATCATCAGTTCTTTGGGAAGAACCCGCCTATAAAAAAAAATACAATCGCTAACCAATTTTTTAGAGAAGGTCTGTTTATAAGGGGATGGGTAGTCATTCGACTCCTTTTAATAATTATTGTTATTTAGCAACGATTTTTAACCTAGTTTCGCTTTGGTAGAGCGAAATCGCCAACGGCAAAATAAGATTTACACACACATTAGACGATCTAAATCAGTATGGATCCTAATAGGCGTTATTGTCATTTTATGACAACTTAAGTCATCACAGTTTTTGTGATTCCAGCAAAACAAGATAAACTTAAATCAGCAAAGATGATCTGCAAATAAGTCAATATGACCGAAATCGTAAGTCGACTACACAATAAGAGTAATTGTCTTTCAAAAGCAAATGCACCCATTTTGCTTTTTGTGGGAACAATGATAGTCATATAAATGATTGTTTATTGCTTAACCTGTAAACGATAGCGATTTAAAACAGTCTTCAAATAAGTCACAAGGCTGAAATTATCAGTTACCTGATGACGATTTTTACCCATTTCTTTTGTTTTCAGCTAAGACATTTGAAGATAGGAAGAAACTTGAAACAGAAAAAAACAGTCAGCAAGACAAGGTTTACAATAAAGCAAAACGGACAAAATCGTCAGTTGATTTATTTATAGAAGTTATTGACCTTAATTTTTTTTATCCGTGTTTGCCTTTTCAAAAACTGTAATAGATAAAGATACTCTGGAACGTACACAAGATCTGCAAATGAGTCAACATGTATGACTGTGATCCCAATTCGGTTTAATCTAAAGTTAATGTAAAGTCATTGTCCTTCATTTCCCCCGGTTTTACACACCTTCCTCTAGCTTAGCTGGAGAGGATACACTGTGTTCACATTACTTTTTAAATGGATTTTAAGGTAAACATCATAGGTAGTACTTCAATAATCCGACAACACTGTTAACAGATATTGAGGTTAATAAACGGGCTGCTACAAACCGTGTTTCAAAAGAAGCTACTAATACCATTAAATATACACGGTTATCACGTGTTTGCTGTTACCCAAAAATATTTATAGACGTTTATAGGAGGCAAGATAAAATCATATACATTATTTCAATCTCTGTTTTCAACTTTTCAAATGCTATAAATTTTGCTATCAAATTTACGATTATTACATTAAAATTTGGTAAATACAATAAAAATTTAATTCAGCAGTAGTTGTCAAAGATAAGGGCTAAAAAATTCATGTTGATCATACAAACTCACAACACTTTGACACATTTTTGCTGCCAATTAGTGCGACAATTTTGCTATTTAGGTTTTTGGATTAGTTGGTGAGTGTTTCAGTATTTTGATTTGAAGTATTTGTTTAATTATATATATCTAACCACAATTTTGACAATCACGCTTTTATAGAAGTAGATGTATTGCCTAAAATTAAATGTGAAATTTGATGTTGAAACATACATACTCGTTTGCTACGTACGGATGCAATACTATGAAAAATTATCAGCTAGAGAATATTTGTATACATATATGTTTCAACATAAATACAATTTGTGTATAATCAGATTTAAATGTATGTTAACTTTTGCATGTTCTGCTTTTGATTTTGCTTATTTCATTTTTTCTTGCCTATATTTTTGCATTACTAATATCGGTTATTTTGGTTCTTTCCTTGATTTAAAAAAAATACATCACAGTTATCAATTAACATATTTATCTCGAATATTCGTCAGCCTCTGTAGAGATGTAAAATAGGTGTACTCAAATAGTTGGAATTTTACTATATTTTTTTCACAACTTAAACAAGACCAATACAAGGTCCAGACCTAGGTCACTGTATGTAATTGATTGATCTTGGATGTAAAATGAAGCATAACTGACCCTTCCCTTTCATTGAAGGCAAGAGAACTTTTGACGAGCATTTTCCTTTAACAATGAATGTTGTAAAATTTTAAACCATGGGAAAATCGGAAGTGGCTTCATGGTTGATGTAAAAATTACTTACACGCTGCTACTCATCATCATTAAGCTGCAGACCAAATATCAAATCATTCCCTTACATACAAGCCAAAAAAACTTTAACGAAAATATATGTTGTGCAATGAGTCTTCTCAAATTTCAAACTATCGGCAACAGGATGTAGCTGCACTGTAGATGTAAAAATTGCTTACACGCCGCAAGTCATAGTTATTAAGCTGCAGACCAAATATGAAATCATTAATCTTCGATAGAGGCCAGGAGAACCTTTAGAAAAGTTTTGTATGCAACGTCTTTCGGACGTACGTTTCGGATTCGAATGGTAACTAGACTAGGTAAAAATTACTACTGGAATCTAATTAATTGTTTTGTGCAATTGTTATAGAGATCTTGGGAATCATTTGATATATAAACGGGTTTTTTTCACGGTGTCGATGGATCTTTCTCTCCCATGAACATGAACATGGTGGGTTTGGTCTGATCAAAGCATAAGCAGTAACTCATGAGCCAAGACCGGTACAAATTTCTTGAACAGACATCCAGTATTGACACCTTATACAAGACAACAGATTGTTCAAAAACACCAGAATATGTAGAAATGGTAGAGGAAGTCTACATAATTAAACAGACTTATAACACTCTATACAATAAAGCTTGAACACACAATCGGAAAATAAAAAAATACAATGAATGGGGCATAGTGACATATCTAATGCAGCGATTCAAATCTGTAGTGAACACTTTCGCTGCATTGGTGTGTCGTCGGAAAGACTAATGTATATAACAAAAAAAAATCATTTGGTTTTTCAAGGTATATCTATTGTTACGTTTCTATATTTTGAGATGACCCCTTGTTTTTCGTCAACTGTAATCATAAGTCTTAGTATAATCCTAGGTATAGACATAGTTTCCACAAATGTCTATTAGGCCGTACGGTTACCCATAGTTGTAAACTTCTAAATCATTTAGTCTCTGGTGGAGAGTTGTCTCATTGGCAATCATACCACATCTTATTTTTATATGTCTTCCATTCCAAATTATTTTCAATATTTTGTTTCGATCTATTATGATAAAATAAAAACATGTATGCACTTATTTATACTCATTCATAGCATGCACAGTACATGAATGAAAATGCAACATGACATCAATAACAAGTTCAAACATATCAAATAGAAACAAATTAAAAAAAAACCATGAATTTTTTCAAGAGTATTTACATCAACTCATATGCTATGGGTGTAACATTTGTTCTGTTAATAACCATTGTTGTTTTTTTTTCAAACTGGCGGTACTGAAATTGGTGTTTTCACAAGAACTGGACATTGATACTGACCAAGAGAAGATACGACTTATCGGTAAGATTAAAATACTGTGCTGTCTTAATTGAACACAACGTCTTGACATTCTTAAATAACATTTTACAATGTTTAAAAAAACTGTCGAGAACTCATTAGGTGTTACTAGATTCTTTCTCTTAAAAAAGACATAACTAAGAGGTATCCTCTATGTAACGTTCTATATGAACTCTTGTGGTGTATAAACGGATGGATAGAATACTGAACAAGAAGGGAAGATATAACCATAATTCGGACAAAGCAACATAGCCGATAGAAAAAACTGGCCACCCTATTCAATTAATATTGGAGAGGACAGTTAACTCTATGTAACTTTATATATGACCTACTTATATAACTCGATTAACAAAGTCTCCTAATAAGAATTGGCAGTTAAACTATAATCTAAAATAGGACGTAAAAAACTAGAAAAACAGAAACTGTTCGAAACAAAAAGACTGACCAATCATGAAAATTATTGAGTCCTTAAATTTTCACACCACAGTAAAAATTGCCTTTTTTTAAGAAAAAAAAAGCGAGAAGCAGCTGAAGGGGGAACGGGGCTCTCGTTAGCCTCGACCTTCTTGTCGCGTCCAGTGCAAGGGGAATGTTTTGTATTTAAAAAATATAAGCGATTTTAATCTGATTTCTTAATCTTTTAATGATTTTATTCTTTGGAGTTGTTTTTCTTGGCGATACCTCTATGATACGTTCTATATGAACTACTGTGCAAAAAAGAGTGGACAATATTTGGAACAGGAGCGACGAATCTAACCATAACTTGAAGAAAAGCAGATACAACAGAGCCGAAAGAATTGTTTTAGAGTAATTTTCTAGCCTTTATATATAAACTGAATGATCACTAAAAAGACTTTGTAGCAAAGCAAATAAAAGTTTTGCAAATACAAACGATAAACGCCAAACCCAATGGCCATCCCCCAGAAAATTAAACAATAACAAAACAAAACCTTCATTCCCAAAGTTTACTGCAGCTCCTTTAAGGCACACCTTGTTAAATTGAGTATTCTAGTGGCTGCCCTTTTAGTTTTGATGTTTGGTTTGTTAAAAGAAATCAATACTACTGTCTTACAAATGCATCATTTTAAACAATTGAATATTCATGATAAACTTAAGAATATTGTGCCTCTCTCAATTTATCTGTGTTTTGTTTTCTGAAAAATAGTTGATCCAATTATATCAAAGCTCCCATACAATGTATTAATTTCTATTCTTTATTGCAATTGTCTCTTTGATATCTCATTCCTCTTTTGTATTGTACCTTCATCAGACATATGTGTTTTCAACAAAACACGGAAGAATTGTTAACAGTGTATTATTAACAAAGCATGGAAGTGTGTTTGTAATTTACTACAGAATGATTTTTTTCTAAAAATGTTTATTGCGAAAGTTTTGGGTTCTAAAACCGTATTTCTCGAAAATGAGTACGGTGATTTACATTTTGTTTGAAACTGTATTTTTAGGTTGATATGCATTTGAGTTTCCTTACTATAAAATATATAATATCTAAGTTTTATTAATTTTTCATCTTAACATCTTGTACTGAAATCAAGCAGGAGCTCCAAGAGGGTAGAAATACCTGCCTCCAATGTAAGGGAAATTTTGATTTGTACACTATGATAAATACCTGTACTTCTTTTAACTAGCTTAAACCTGATAAATGGCAAAATTATTTTTTTCAAACCACGACAGGTTATGATGAAACGTTACTTGTCTCGCTTCTTACAAATGTCGAACAATACCAGACAAAATGATATTTTTATACGATGGCGGCAGTAGCTATGCAGAAGCTTCAAACTTTAGAAGTAAAAGACCTGAAAACTGCATATCTTATATATATGTCGTGACATGTTGCAATTTCAAACATGAACAAAAATATTGTACATGTTATATCTTGTACAATGGAAAAATACAAGTTATAACGTGTACAAAAGTACCTCTTACATGTTATAACATGTACAAATTATTGATAAAATGGTTTTAACTTGTACAAAATTTGAATATAAATTTAAATAAAGCAGAATATACATTTGAAATTTATTGAATAATAAAGAACATTAATCGAACGTTCAGAATATTTTTTTCTTTAGATCACAGTGATCACAAAGTTTCAGAAATTTTTTTATTGCTTCAAGGCTTATGTTGGAATAATGCGTTTTCAGGTCATTGTTTGTTTTATGCAGTCCAACATGACCTACAGCAGTGTGACTGTTTAATGTTAGCATACATTTCCTCAATGGCATCAAAGAAGATAACCGGTTCATCTGAAATTTTTATGAACAATGCCCTAATGTTTGAAGTATACCCTCCTCCCTCTTTTTTAACATCCAAAAATCAAAGCAATGTCTACTATGCGTACTCTATAAAATCAAGAGAGAGAAAATGGTTTTCATTGGAAAAGGCGTAATTATAAATAATTTTGGAATTCTTTAATCTGCTCTTCAACATTTTTTGCCTTGATCATAGCTGATGTAAATATTTATTTGTTAAAATATTTGTTGATAATTAAAAGATCATTGCATGAGTCAAATGTCATTTTGATGTTTTAATTTTCTATACTCTCCTTTGAAAACAAGGTATTTTTTGCAGAGGAATTTTTTCCTCGACATACCAATGATTACATTGTCAAATCTAACCTTGTTATCCACTTGCATCTTAAGTCTCAACTAATATGACATATTTTCCTATTGCCTTCTGTGGGGAAACTCACAATTATAATTCATCATGTGAGAATACTGACTAATGTTTGGTGACTACATGCGGGATTTAAAAGTTATTAAATAATTATAAAAACTATTCATCTGGTCATTAACTGTATCAAAAAGGACAAAACAAACTAACATGAATGAACAATAAAGGAAATGATGAAAATATTATTGAGGTAAATGACATGTGAATAGAAACATCACATTTTTTCAATTTTGTACAAGTTAAAACCATTTTTAAGCAATATTTTGTACATGTTATAACATGTACGACGTATTTTTGTACATGTTATAACATGTACGACGCATTTTTGTACATGTTATAACTTGTATTTCTGCATTGTACAAGTTATAACACGTACAATATTTCTGTACATGTCATAACATTTACAAAATCGCAATTTCTACACGACATATATATGCCGGATGTTCTGAAAGTTTCTACGGGAAAATATGCATATGTCCGTTGTCCTTTGTCCTCATTTTCTATGATTCATTGCCTGCTTTAATAAAAAAAGGTATAGTTGTTTACCGTTTGATTTTTTAGTATAAATGAGTGATATAACATGTATGTCAGCGTTCATTTGATCTCGGCTTCGTTTACTTTGATCATTGCTCAATGTAAATTTTCATGATTATGTTTGTGTTTCAGAAGTTATAAAAGAGAGGCGAAAGATACCAGAGGGACATTCAAACTCACAAGTCGAAAACAAACTGACAACGCCATGACCAAAAAAGAAAAAGAACAACAGACAAACAATAGTACACAAAACACAACATATAAAACTAAAGACTTAGCAACACAAACCCCACAGAAAACTGGGGGTGATTTCATGTGCTTCGGCAGGGTAAGCAGATCCTGCTCCACATGTGGCACCCGTCGTGTTGCTCTTGTAAGTACAAACCCGGCAATAAGTCTAATTCGGTAAGTCACATTCGTGAAAAGGGGACGGGATTGTAGTTACGACATTAGGAACATATCCGCTATCATCTGTGAAACGGATATTACATAACGGTCAACCAACTTGTGATGGCGTCCGTCAAATTAACGAAGGGATGATTTCAACTTCACCATTTGGAACTCTTGGTTTAATAGCATTACTATCTGACATTGATCTATGGTTCATTGGTCGATGTTAACTGTACGTCATCATGTCCGCTTCTGATATAATATGAGCAATATTCCAACTATATTTAGTATATAGAAAAAACTCATCATATATAGGATTAAAGTTTTCTACGCCAGACATTTTTTCGTAAAAAAAACAATCAGTGACACTTGAATACTAGTAGTTACACGGCCAAAGAAAGTAAGAAGTTGAAGAGCATTCTAGGGCCCAAAATTTAGAAAGGATTTTCAAAATCCCACTTACTTTATCTATTACTTGAGTAAAAATCTTTAGTATTTCGAAAAAGTGAACGCTCAGTTAATTTATTATTATGGCCATCTCAATAATAGTTCATGTAATCACAAAAGTGCTGACTACTGGGTTGGTGACACCCTTGTTGAGGAAACCTTCACCAGTATATCATCGACCTATTGGTTGTAAAACACCTCATCAGTGACGCTAAGTTACAAGAATTGTTATGTGTAAATGTCTGACTGAATCCCGATGCATTGTTGATTAGTTAACTTTTACTTTCCGTCCTTAGATAAATAATATAAGCAAAAGGTTAACCATCTTTGGATTTTTTAATTATTGTAATGTGTATATGTCCTTCTGGCGGTGTTCAGATGACCCTGACTTATTCTTATAAGGTTATTTTTTCAGGTACTATTTGTCATAGTTTTACTATATTTGGTGACTATATGGATTGATTGTAAACTTTTCATGTCTGGATAAAATGTTTTATCTGATCGTAAACATATTTTCACGGATGACCTGTTCTAGACCTCTAAACTCAACAACAATTTTCAGTTACGCGGGTACGACATTTGAGCGTGGCGTTCTGTTGTTGTAAAAGAGTTTTGATGTGTTTACTTCTTTTTCATTTAATTTAGGTAGACTCTTAGCGGTGAATCCGATAAATATTGATAATACAAAAGTGTGTAAATTTATTGAAATGTCGGAAACGCATCCTGCAATCATACTACAAAGAATTATTTCTGAATATTGCAAGTCTAATAACATAAAATTAGAAGACGTATTGAGAGAGGAAAAACACGAACTTTATCATAAACGAATCAAAACATTCTCCTGCTGTAAATGCACCATCGGTTGCTCTACTTACAATAAAGTGATTTCCGGAAAGCAGTGGGATGCACTGTATGAATTGAACGAGGATAGTGATGTGCATTCTTGTCCATTAAATTTAAGGATCTGCAGCGAACGTTTTGTTCCAAAAAGAATACATACGTGTAATTTGTCAGCGGCTAAAGTATTGATCCTTAATATACCAAATATTTTGAAATATATGATAAGTCGATTATACACAAGTGGATTCGATACGTTCTTGATGCTTAACCAGCATACATTATACCATTCAATGAAGAAAAACAGGTGTTGTAAATGTAAACAAATTTCTTATGAGAATACTGAAAAATCATTAATTACGGACAGAGAATGGACCAATCTATTTAATAAAAGTGATATATCCTGTCTATCAATTTCTAAGGATTGTTGCTGTCAGTACTCAGTAAGAAATGGAATTAATTACTCAGATATAGACAACATTTGTTTGTCCAAAATTTTTCATATTGCTGGACCAATTGCTGTTCTAAATAAAATTGAAGAAAATGCGTTTCTATATTTTCTAAATTGGACTGTTGACGACAAACCCTTACAAAGAGCGATAACAGAACTATCAAACATACTAGTCGATCAAACATTTCGCCGTCGATTTTTATCCGTGTTCTCCTCTCAGTCAGCGACATCAATTGATGCACGTCGATGGGTCTCTAGAAACTTACATCAACAGAAGGTATGTCTTTTTGTTTGATCAAACTCGTTATAAATTCAATAATATTTGAATGTCAAAAACATATCAATCATTTTCCATCCGTTGTTTTACAAATTCTATTAAAATAAAGGATATCATTGTAACAGTTAGAGAGTTTTAATAGAGTTCACCAGTATTGAACATATCGACTCAAAAAGAGAATAGCATTGAACAAAATGAAGAAAAAAAGTATTGGTGTGAAATATTTCCTCACCGAATCTTTATATAGCGTCTGCAAGGCGACATATTTTACTGAAGGAAAAACTTGAAGCTTTACTGTAGGAAAAACTTGACGCAATCGTCGCTCTATAAGGTTTATCTTATTTTATTTTTAAGGCAACAACAGAACAACAACTTCAACTCCTTATACGCGATGAAGGTATGTTATGCTTATGACTAATGATTAATTGTAAGGAAATAAAAAAAGGTATGGCAAATTAACCTTAAATTGATGTGTTTGAGCGTTTGATTTTGCCATTTGATTAGGGACTTTCCGTTTTTAAATTTTCCTCGGAGTTCGGTATACTTTTTAATTTACTTTTTATTGCATATCAGAGCCATTTTAAAACATCTTCCTTTCTTTATTTAATTTAGAATAAAACAGCTTCACGTGATTACTATGACTCTCTTTAAAAACAACGTACCTGTGGCTCTATACTGTGATTTCGATAAAATTTGGTAACTGTTTAATTGTTCATCAAAACATCAATGGGACGAACATTTCAATCCAAGACAGACATTTTTAGATAAATTGGTGGGATGAGCTTGTGTCATCTCTTTACGTCAGTGGTCTGTCTTCCGCCGTTTGTTCTTTTTTATTTTTTATCCACCGAACCAAATCGTTGTAAACTTAGCAGATATGATCATTTTAAAGTCCTTCACAGAATGTTGGTTCCAATCGAATATCAAACATGGCCGCTATGCACAACAATGTTTTCTAATTGGGAAAAATTTGAATTTTCATTGTCTAAAACCTGGAGACCAAATGGAATTCTAATTTGCACAGATGTTCCATAGATGGTCCTCTACCAAATTTGTAATTTTGGTGTCGATTGGAAATCCAAGATGGTCACCACTGAGTGCATATTTAACATCGGGGTAAAATACTTAAATTCTCAGAGGAATGGTTTGACAGATTTGATGGATAATATGCCTAATATGATGGTTCGCTACAATCTTTGTATTTTTTTTTTACGTTGATCGGAAATGTAAGATGGCTGACGCCACGATACATAGGTAACAAAGGAGCACTAGAAACGTGTTTTACTTAACTTCGCATTTCTCTGCATGCCATATTGAATAGTGTGCGTAAATTATCAGGTAACGGTACTTAAAGAAATTTTACTCAACACTGTAATGTATGACACATTGAAATGATATTATGCTTAAATTATCGGATCATGTTCCTAAACAAAACATTTGTTTTTGGTGATGATTCCGAATTTTGTCAAATAATTCCACATACCAACCAATACGGCCATCCTCACTAAACATAGATACACATATATCGTTGTTACATATCATTAGACATGACATTGCAAGTCCTGTTGAGGTGTGTTAATTTTGGCATACCGGTAATGCTATTACCAAAAATAGAAAATTAGTCAAAAACCGTTAAAAAAATCCTCATTGAAATAACATTGCCGATTTGAAACAAAATTTGACTGGAACGATGCTTTGATGTCATCTTTCAAAATCATGTCTGATGCTCACGCTTTCCATGCATTTATGCACACATAGTGACATATCATTCGACTTGAACTGGCAAAAACTTTAGCGGCATGCTGTCATTTGTTACGTTAAGCATTCCAGTAATGACATTTTCCTCAAAAGCCTCTGCGACTAATAATGAAAATGCTGCCAAAAAAAAAAATGAAAATTAAAATTTTTTTTTTCTGAAACTACTTATACGAACCAAACTCTTCTGGAAGAGTCAACGGGTTTCTTTGATATATGTGCCCAAATGAACGTGCCTGCCAACCGAGTTGGCAACAATTTCAAATAAAACTTAACAACAATCTTTAACGCTAAACATATTGATTTTATAAATGTATAGAACATTGTTGTACATCATTCAAGTTTGAAATTAATCTTAACAACATTCTGAATGTGAACCTTGGAGAGAAAAAATATAAGGGAATGGGCCCTCTCTCTCAATATATTAAAGAATTTTCTGAAAAGGAAAACAAGAGTTTGTTTGAAAACATGATAAGCGTTCATATGAAATACATGAGTGTTACAATTCATCAAAAATACCTGTTTTTGAAATTTTATGACCAGGAAATTTATATAAAATGACCGCATCAATCATATTTCTGGTAAACAAAAGAGTGCTTTTGGTGTTTCTGTATCTTCAGTAACAACATTCCAATTAAAACACGCAAAGAGCTATGGGCTTTGTTAGCTTATTAACTGATGACATTCAAGGGTCGCGGCTGTGTTTATAAGAATGAAGCCAAAGGGATAAACAAAACACAAATGGGTCTGAAAACTATTTCCCGTTAACATTTCCTTAACTGCTAAAATATTCAACTATCTGCTGGCTGCATGAAAACATTAAATGGTCAATACATTGTTTCATTATTAATGAGATGAACTAAACGCTAAAAAACTGGTCCAAGATACCAGGCTTTCAACTTTGTTCGCATGTTTAGTCTTCAAGAGAAACTCATCAATGACTTTTGAAAATATAGACCGACAGACCAAATAGAGTTTGAAGTTTAAGAGCATTGAGAGCCAAATACAACTAAAGCCATTGATAAAAATTGTGTGCATGGTGTCTAGATGCGGGTAAACAAGTTCAGATTTACAGAATGTTGGACAGTTCATTATTTTAACCCAACTTGTGTATTCCATACATATCACATCTGTATCACGCTGAAAATACCTTCATTTGTTAGGTTTTTGGTCAGTTGAAATAAATTAACTTTCTTATTAGTTATGTCTAAACGAGTTGATTTAATGTTTCATTATTTTGTTTAACCATTGTTTTTAAAATTATCTTTTTTAATTGTTAGATGGTTTGAGGGTAAAAAGTGTACAGATCCCAAAAGATTTTCCTTTACCTCATAGAACGTAAGTATAATTTTATTGTTTTATCATTTCAAACATATATTTGGGTCATAGCATTCAAAACTAAACACAAACAAACAAGCAAACATCAGCATGAGCAACTTAACTTTTAGTAGAATTTTCGTTCGGTCGGTTTGCACGAGCTAACATTATGAGGATCTCAGATTGACCGGCTGTTGGAAATTTCCAGGCGGAGAAAAATGATCAACTGTCTTCTGTAATCATCTCCAACATTTTTCAACAAGAGTCTTGAAACTTCTCAGAAAGATTGTAAACATGGTGAAGTTGTGCATCTTTTACTTTTTTTTGTGTCAATGAGTTGATATCTCATTCATTTGAACGTAAACAGCAGTTTTTTTTCTGTCATTTTTTTGTAGTAAACAATTCACAGATCTGACTAGAGAAGAAAATAATTTCTTAGTAGTGGTTTATGGACTAACAAAAATTGTGTATCCAGTAATAAAAGATCATTTTGATAGGCAATGTCCTCATTTGGTGTTAAACGAACTACGATTGGAAAGCAACGAACAACAACAAACACAGCATTGTAGAGATGAAAATGAAAGCAGGAAGAGCAGAATACACTCTACCAAGAATCAACAACAACAACTTTATGTACGAAACAGTGAGTTTATTTTCATAAACCCACACTTCAGGAGGTCGTTTGTTAATCATACATGCACATATTGTTGTCTTCATATATTTTTCAAGGTTTTACGGATAGCAAAGTATGAAATTTCAACATCCTATGATCTCGTAGTAAAGATTTGCAGTCAATTATTATTATGTTTTTTTCATTAATTGTCTTCCTACATTCTTGAAGATGCGAAATATTGCTAGATGATGTTTTTGTAGGACTGCAAAATATAACTAAGAGTTCTAGAATGTTGAATATGAATATAACTATTCCGTTCATAAATTATTGCAAATTCTAAGTTTGTTCAAACGAAGAACAGTACAGAAAGTAGTAGATATCAAATAAATCACTTTTTTTTAGTTAAACATAGAAAAAAAGATAAGATTACAATGGTTATATCATCAAATTGGGATAAGTGAAAAAGAGCAAACATCTAAGAATGTTAATCGATCACCTTTATTTAGTATAAAACAAATCTTGGCAAACATAGAAGTACAGACGAAATGAAATATAAATATGTTTATTATAATATATATCAATTTGAGACACTCATGTCATAGGCTAAACTTTTTTAAGAGAACAAATCGGAGAAGCTAGATTTGAAATTGATGATTCACAGTTTGAAACGAAGAGCCAAAGATGCTAGACAAACAGAATATGTCGATCAATTGAACGACATCATGAACATCCAAAGAGAAATTGTGCAAAGCAATAGCGGAGTTTTAATCGATACACGGTTTCAAGATATCTTGAAATGCATACGAAAGGTATGTAAAAACAAAGTCATTTGACCTACTGTTCATAGATAACATTTCAAAATTTTTACCTTCTAGAAATGATATAAAAACGATGAATATTTGATAATACTTATCTATCCTTCGGTCAATATTTATATTAAAATATTGAAATGTTTGAGTTACATGTAGATATCTTCCTAATGTATCAAGAGTAGGGAAATCACATATCTGGTAAAACGGAATCGACAACTTATGTGAATTTGTCACATAAGGTTTTATCAAATAATTATCTATATTTTATCAATTTGTTCTTTTTCATCAGACCTTGAATCAAAATTAATGGATATAAAAAGGATAATGGGCATTTGCATACAAGATTGATATCTGGCACCAATTTTGTTTCTGTTATATTATAAACCACTATTACCCTTTCAGACAGTATTGCATTTTGGAGGAGAATTTTATGAGGAAAAACTAAGAAACCTTCAGCATATAAAAATATTCTAGGTCAGTAACATTGAACTATATTATGGTACAAAATCTTCAAATTATGCCAGAGGGTATATAAAAACCCGACGTGGTAAAGTTAAAATCTATAAAAACATAGAGAAATGCATTGATGCCAAACGTGTATGTCAATTTACATTTACATTTAAAAAGATGGACATTAAATAAATTCGTCCGTTTAGGATGGATCAGAAACAGATGATACATACGCGAATCAAAATATTGATGAAACAGCCTCGCTGTCACCTTAGACAACAATTTTTTTTTTTTTTTTTCGATAGACGAGTGGTGATTAACACGGTATGCTTAACTTTTTAAAAGATGCAGGTGTTTCATTTTACCTGCTTAAGAACTGAAAATAAAAGGCTCTGTATAGACAATTTTGTCAGCGGGATATTTAATACTAATAATTGTTTCTTGTGTTTTTATCTTTATTATTGTCTATGTATTATTAGTTCATGTATTATGATCATTTTATAAGTATATAATCTAAAGAAATCTTGAATGCTCATTAAATTGTATCTTAGTTAATCTAAATAGTACGAACTTATGGAAGAATAACATATTGAGTAATATCAATATATGTGAAGGATCAGCATAACATGTTGCTCATGAAAGAATAAAGATGGGTGATTCAAATTATGTAGAAGTAAAAACTGGTAACTTGAACATTTACATTAAAACTTTTAAGGAAATGTGCAAAATTGTCAACACTCATTTGTCACACGCTGACTTAATAACAATCGATCATTTGCTGATGAATCCAATCGTAAAACTCTAGTAGTGGTCATTTTAGACTTACTATAACAATGATTGAGAATTAATTTTTTGACATTGATACTACCCCTTCTCAGGAAATTCAATGTAGTAACTTAGTCAGTAATCATGTTTGTTGGGTCGTTAGTGAAAAAATGAAGAAAAAAAAAAACGAAAACAATAGTTGCTTACTTTTTACACATTGTGACTTGGATGGATAGTTGTCTCATTGGCACTCATACCACATCTTCTTATTTATATTCCTTGGGGTATTCTGAATAAAATTGTCTATCATTTTTTAAAGTCAGAGGGGAGTATTTTCGCATTTTAAATTACTGAATGCACGTTTTTAAAAACATGAACGAAGGTGTAAAATGAAGAATGTTTTAAGATTTTTAATGCGTGAGGTGTATGATAAGAATTTGTTCGGAGAATTCGCTTGCTTTTGCTGTCAATGTCATCAAGTGAAATCTCTCGTAAAATTTCTTCATGAATAAAGTTTGAAAGAAACGCGATTTCAAACTCTAATTATTAGAAATTTCTTAACGATTAAGAACAACTATGTAAAAATATAAATTACGTATAAAGTTTACGGCAGTCCATGTAGATATCAGAATACATGGTTGAATTTCAATAGACAAAAGTACATTTACACACAATCTTTATGCATTCTTTCCTTTCTCTAATTGAATTTCATTCGATAACAACTGATGAGCACTTATAGAGATAAACACTACTAGTAGTCACCGTCTTCATAACCATGGCATATAAAAATAACTATAAAAATAACTTTTGGTAACGTAATGCCTAAATGATAATATGATTATACTTTATAATTGTTATTCTATAGTAGTCTATTTGACATCACCAATTACTTTCATTTTTTTACATGAACTTCGCTGTTGATTACAAACAGAACTATCTTTAAAACTATTTGCTGTTTTGAGTTTGTATCTATCCATCGCTTGAAGCAACTTAAAAACTTGAAACGTTTCATCTGTTGTACCTTCAACTGCCTAAAAAAACATTTTATATAAAACTCATTTATTGTTCTTTAATTGTAGAGTTATGGTGACTACAAACTAAAATTGTGCATCAATTTTAATGCGATATTGTGTTAAAGTGTCACAGAAACATTACAGTACGTTCAATAAAGGAAAAGAGCATGTTTTATGGGTGTCAGTCTATTTCTATTTCTTTTTCAATACCGATTTCAACAAAACAAAACTTCTACAGCCAACTACATTGTCTAGATCGACCATCTGGCTGTTGGACCTGTTGTCATGACCTATGAAAAACCTGCGAATATTCCACTACAAAGATTAACTGGAGTTGCTTTTCTATGCACATTTTTGTTATGTTTGCTTGATTGTAAATTGCTAATCTCAAAATTAGGTTTATTTAGATGCAAAGAGATATAAATGAGTACTCCAATCACAATACAAATACTTCGTGAAAATTGCGTAAACATACAATTTTCATATATTTAAGATTTCTCTCTATTTTTATTCATGATAACAAAATAAATGGAAATGTAATGCACAGTTTTACATCATTTTTATATCAGATGAGTGTGTATTACACATCTTTACATTTAAAGTAGTCAAACGGAAATGTGTTTATAGTTCATGTTCAAATATTTAGATATAAAACTCTTATAAAAATCACCCAAAGTGTAATTATCTGTTGTTTGTATACGAATTTAGGTTCATTCTTCAATACATTGTATTTTTCATATAAATATAAAGATGGTACTCCAATACATTTTGTGCATCTATATACAGGTATATCTATGTAAGCTTTAAAAAATCTGACAAGAGACATCAGTTGTTGAGTTTGTCTGCTTTGTTTTAAATATGCGGGATATTCAAAATTGTATGGAAATTCGGTGATCACGTCGAGATATAGGACTATATCAAACACCTGCATCTCCTGGTTTCGTATAAAATAGCAGATACAACACATCCATTGCGACAGGTGGTGTTTCAAGTAGAGACAGGGTCATAATATTAGGCAAGTTATCTTAATAACTTATTTTATGCAGACGACGAAAACCATCAATTTGTTTCAAAATTTACATTTTCCTAATCCCTTCAGGGAACCCTGTATTACGATCTTTTGGCTGGTTGACCAACGGTCAGTTTCTACACAATGTATAGTATTATTACATTCTTACTGATCTACAGATCGATAATTGGTAAACAAGATTTCAAATCGGATCTTTTAAATTGTCCCTCCCTTTATCCCCATTCAACACCTTAAGCTTTTTTTAATTTGATGATTATTAGACGTTGATCTATATGTTAGGTTCATTACACATGTATTTTTTGTAAATATGGAAGTTTTAATTTGTGAGCATCTTCATTCCTCAATACTTATCATGCTAATGTGGCAGGTGTTACACTTATCATTTCGATATCTTTATATGGCTTAGTGGACCCCTTCCGTGGCCAAGCTATTGTTTTCTGCATTATTGTATTATCGTTTGAGTTTTTTTATTTATTATAATATTGTTATACAAATTTATGTGTATATATTGTTAATTTTTGTACGAGAAAAAAATATACTCTGAATAAGTAAAAATTTCGCTATTCACCTTCTTGTTTCTCTTTTCATTATGCATTACAATATATTTTGATGATTCATACACGTGAATGTTAAACCTCTGGTGGTTTGTTTGTGTTGAGGGAGGACACTAACAGAATCATACCCTGATTGAGCAATATTTTGAAAATTTCTAAAGCTAGAAAGAGAAAAACCATGAAAATACATAAGTTAATTGGTTATTGTCAGCGCTGATTAACAAGGTAATTTGAAAGAAAATTAGCTTTGACTAGAGTCTATATTTTTTTCCTTTTTTAACTTCAAATTTTGACTTGCCAACGGACATGTATACTGCAGCTTTTGCTTATCCGATAATGACTATCGCTTGTCCTTGGCAATTAATGTAAAACCATGCTTCCAAAAAGAAAACTTTCCATCAAATGACGTAGAGAGTTAGCAATTATAGGTCACCTTACGACCTTCAACAATAAATCAGAATCCATACCGCATGCCAGACAATAGTATATACAATTGTTCTTGGTAGTGTCATATCAAATATTTCGTGCAAAAGAAACGAGATTACTTATTACAGATCACATGATTCGTTAAATTATTTGAATCTATTGAAGTCAAGACAAAACTAGAGTCGACTTGCTTTAAAACACAAACAATACGGGCATGTTCACGAAATAAACCGATTTCAGTAAAGAAACGATCTTTGTTGGTTTGTCTTTTACATTTTAATAAACCAGATTATTTATTCCCAAAATATCAACCAAATCGGCATCACCGAATATTACGAACGTATTGATTTTGATGTCAATTAGTGTAACACTATAAAACGATCACATGAGGTACAGTAAGCGTGCCCACGTATCTGTAAGTACATGTGTGCGTTGTAAAGAAATGTTTAAAACAGTATTACAAGGCATTAAACAAATTAATAAATAAATAAAAACAAAAACAGAAAAATGTAAAAAAACAAAACGAAATGAAAAAATACTATAAAAAACTCAAAATAAATCACATGAATTTAAAGAATTATTTGGTTCCTTGTATTTTTTATTTGTTTTTATCCTGTTTATCTAGTACTTTCAATGATAATTTCATGGCACTTTGTTTGACTGTAACTGATTAAAATATTGGTATATTTTGCGATAACAAATGGTCAACCTATGGCAGAAGTAAGTCACCATTGGAGTTCAATAATTGTTGAAAAAGTTACCGGTCGGAAAATGTATGTGTTTGATTACAAATTCAGTTTTATTGAAGGCAACATTCAACATTACGCCTTGGGCCAGGACCAATATAGATATTAAAAAAAGAGGAAATCACTAAAAATGGATCTTTTACCGATGTGTTGGAAATTCCGAAATCAAATTGTAAACCTTAACAACATTTTTATTTCTTTTCTGAAACTGTAAATATACACTACTAACTGATGATAGAAAATTACGAAGTATACATGCGAAAAAGTATTTTCGATTAAAGAGATAATTGCAATTAGAAATTAGAAATGTTTAGCTTCTCCTCAAGTCCCTATTAAGTGAAGTGACGTGTCTTTTAAATGTGAGTTACACATGCTGGCAAGTGATTTAGCACTATAAAAGTCAAGACTAAAGTGGTGGTTTAGTTTCTATCAGGATTTCTGCTCATTGTTAAATATTACATTTTGCTTGTATTGCTGAAAATGTCTGACTTGACTTGAAAGAACAAATATCTAGCTGTCAAAGATTCTGATTCTTTAGGTACTGAAAACAGAAACAATACTCTCGTTTCGGGAAAGGTTGTTCGGGACCTAGAATTCTGAGTGGATTATGCGTTTAATTGAAAATCATGCGAGAATGTGCGAGATTTTAAAGAACTGGGGGCAAAGTCATATGGTACAAATCAATTTTCGATGTTAATGACGCCCGCCACTTTCCCGTTTACCTGTGAAGTCGTTGAGGGTCATCTGTTTTTTGTTCAGGTTTATAATGTGTAATAAATAGTATTTTACTATGGAATTAAACGCTCAGCAAAGAGGCCACCCTAACTAATAAACTATAAAAGTCCAGCTAAATCTAGAACAAAACAGTTTCAAAATTCATATCTCATTCTCATGATCTTAACCTGGATATGCAAATAACTGGCCACTGGACGCCAACTAGCCATGCATTCATCCATTAGTACCCCCTAACCGCAAGATATTCGCATTTCTTTTCACATATTGTGTAACTTGACTTCCATTATAAACAACTCAAAGTCGCCTCGGTTACTGGTGAAGCGATTTTCAGTAATGTTTGGCTACAAGAGCCACTTATTAAACGTATGTCTGACATTTAAGATTCCACTTTAATTTTATAAGACAGAAATTCTCACTTAAACTGAGTATTATCCGTTAAATTGTTAATTACTCCTTATGGTAAAAAATTCATAAGGGGTTCTGCTGAACCCTGTGTCTCGCCTGCAATTGCTGATGTCAGCGTTAAAGTGTAATGTTGACTTGAGAAGTGAGTTCGTTTATCAGTTAATTACAATTCAAACTGTTTCTTTAGATGCTCTTTTTTTTTGTTTTAAATTAGCATCTGTACATATTTGATAACAATCCATAAAGGTTTAAAAAAATATCATGTTTTTTTTTTTATACCAGACAGTAAGAAATGAAGTCCAACTATTAGAAAAATACTAAAAATGAAAAAAAAACTATTTTCAAAGGTTTGCTTCAGACATTATCTCTCAATCGTTAAAAAGCATCTACCAATGTTTCATAAAGCTCTATGAAGGTTTGACAAAGTATATGAATAGTATGGTACAAACAGACCAGCTGTATATACTTGTTCACTGTAAAAAAAAACTAATTCCATTTCTTAGTAAAATACGGAAAAATGAAAATAAATATTTCCTAAATTTTGCTCTTGAAACTTTATATGTTGATCATCAACAACATTCTGTCCAAATTTTATCAAATTCCATGAAGATTTGACAAAGTTATTGCTTACTGCAAAACTTTAACCTCAGACGAAATCTGAAATTCACTGTTAAAAAAAATGAAAATTAATATTTGCTAAATTTTGCCCGGGATACTGTATGTTGGTCATCTTGTGTCCCAATTTCATAAAATTTCATGTATGTTTGAAAAAGTTATTGATGTAAAACAAATCTTTAACCACAGACTGACACTAAATGTTGCCGCCGCCGACGCAGACGCTGACGACGGAATCTAGGATCGTCATGTCTCGACAAGACGACAATCATTATTCTTTTCTCTTTTCTTTTTCTTTGGTGGGGGTTAGATATTCTGCATACTACATTATGTATGCCTCACGATAAGACAAGATAAAATGCTGAACGACTCAGACCATCCCCCCCCCCCCTTTTTCCTTTCTAAATTGTGAATATCTGATGCATTTTGAATTAAATACACGTATGCAAATTCAACATATGTGTTAACGGTGACTGTCAGAACATAAATTATAAATATGGGTATAATTTTTTCAACTGTCCCCTGGTGAGATTAATAGTTTGAGTTAAATTGTTTTGATTCCAAATGGCCTAGATGTTGATTGACTTTTATTTTTATGACCAAAGATATGGTAATGAAATGACACCCGCATATATTTGTAACTGCTAAGTAAACTTTACAGCGTGAATCTGTCCATTTTTGCGTAAATTATCACAAAATTCCATTGGCCCGTCAGTAATTGTGTATTGAGTGATAAGAAATTGTATATTCTTTAAACAATTTGTTTTGTTTTACTCAAATCTGACATGTTTGCCATAAGTCGAAACAACCGATCCCAAAACCGGATTTTAGCCCCGGTTGCATTTAGAATACGAAATTTTATTTGAGCTTAAACATAAAATTATATCTTAGGCATATGGAACCTAGGTAACGACTTTTTTTTTAATATCTTCACCGGTGAAATAAAAAAGTATGCTGTACCGATTATAAAGAAAAAGAAAATGATTGTATTGGTAAGTTGTTACTTAATATATATAAAAATAACAAGATGTGGTATAATTGCCAACTCTCCACAAGAGACCAAATGACACAGGGATCAACACCTATAGGTCACCATACGGCCTTCAATAATGAGCAAAACCCATACCGCATAGTCCGCAATGAAAGGCCATGAAATGACAAATGTAAAACTATTCAAACGAGAAAACAAACGGCCTTATTTTTGTACCAAATAATGAACGAAAAACAAATATGATACACAGAAACAAACGACAACTACTAAATTACAGGCTCCTGACTTGGGACAGGCACATACAGAATATGGCAAGGTTAAACATGTTAGCGGACGCCCAACCCTCTATTTGGTATATTTCCATGCATTGCACTTTTTGCATCCCGTAAACAACATGCAATGTGTCAAAATATGAAGAGAAATGTGTGTCTAAAGATATAAAAAGGAAAGTCTAATATTTTTTGAATATGAATAGAATCATGCTTTTAACGTTTTATTAGCCTAAACGCAAGTCATGTTGTAGTAGTGGTGCATATATTTTATTATAAGGATGCAATCAAAAAACAAAAAAAAAAACATTAAAAGTATATTCTTGCATTTTTGAAATAATTCGGATTATTTCAATCAGTTTGTAGTCAATGCAAATTTTCCTAAATGATTACAGAGATCTTGTCAGTAAGAAAGTTGTACACAAAATAATATTTTAACGACTGTAAAGGACACGTTTCGAAAAACAGAGAAAATATGCGGCATGATACGTGATAGAGAGAAGCAGTATAATCTGACGTAAAAAGTATTATTAACATACATGGTTTTTTTAAAAACTATTTCATAAGATTATATCTTAATCTGTTGAACTTCCAATCAGTAATAACTGCTAACGAATGCTTCATAAAAACCAACTACAATATTTTGTATTTGTTTGATTCCGATTTCCCCTTTTTAGCTTTAAAATCGTGATTCCAATCTCTAAAAAGCAAATGACTCTATATATTCCAAGTTTAGTTCTAACATCATGGCATGTGTTACAGCTGTAATTATACAAATTGTTTTAATTACCATGTTCTTATAGATAGGCGATAGATACCAATGGGACATACAAACTCATCAGTCGAAACAAACTGATAACGACATGCAAAAAAAAAAAACAAAAAAACAACTAAAATACAAACAGTAGTATACATAATACAACATAGAAAACTAAAAAACTGAGCCATGTGAGCAACACAAACCGCACCAAAAACATAGGGTGATTTCTTGTGCTTCAAAGAGTTGCAAAGATAACCAGATCCTACCCCACATGTTGCACTCGTCGTGTTGCTCGAGTAAGGAAAAACACGGCGACGAGTCTAATTCGTATAGTCATATGGCAGGAAAAGAGGACGAGATTGTGGTTACGACAATTGGAAAATATCCGTCGTCATCTGTAAAACAGTTATACCATTACGGGCAACCAACTCATGATGGCGTCCGTAAAATTGTTGAAGAGATGAATTTCAAGTTCACAACTTGGAACTCTTGGTTTAATACTTAACTTGTGAACAGCAACCCTTTATCAAGGAAATCATCAAAGGAAATTCAAGCTCTAGGATATCGTATCAACTGGAGATATTTACTCTATATACAGGCGCTGCTGAAATATTGAATCATAGAAATAGAAATAAATAAATATGGAATTGTTGTTGTCAATCGACCCTCATTGTCAATTTTTAATGTAAGTCAAGATCTGTGGAAGACTTAAATGTATATGTTGTATCCCCTATTACAAGTTCGTTGGGGTAGACGCGTTCAACATAGTTACCGAACTTTGAAAAACTGTTATACAAACTTTAAACTATTAAAAACACATGAAATTTATTGTATGTTGCAGACATGCCAATGCAAATACCATAAAAGCATGATTTGAAATGAACAAAAAAGAAAACGCATGCTGAAAACTGATATGATCAGCTCTAATCTCTATGTACTAAACTATCAGAAAACTTTGTCATAGAATCATTTTAAATAGTTCTAGAACACCTCTGCCCTAGTTATGTTCCAGAACATAATTGTTTGAATCAGTTCTCGGGTAGAACAGTCAAAATCAGTCCTAAGTTAAACATGTTAAACTGTCCGAATCAGTTCTTAGGAACTGTCCAAAAAATAAATAAAATTTAGATAGCAGTATTTTACCGATATATAAATCTCAAACATCGATTAACATGATTAAGAAGACAAATCAAAGTAACAACCATTATCTAAGTGGAAAACTAACAAAGGTCCTAATCTATTAAAGATGAGAACCGTCAGAATCTGTTCTTCGGTAGAAGAGTTATTAATGTCGTACATTAGAGAAAATTCCTGATCCTGATTCAGAGCAGGTTCAGATAGCCGAATTTTCCCTATAAGTAATATTTTAGACAAAAAAGATTTAATAAAAAACATAATTACAGTCATTTATGTATGTTTTAGTTCTGTTATTTTCCATGTTTTTTCTGATTCAGATATTGGATACACAAATGCTTAACAAGTGAGAAAATTTACTTCTGATATTTCCGCAATTGTCAATACAAAAACAACATTCATACAGGTTATGGAGCACTTATTTCAAGTAAACTATTAGAGATGTTTATGACATGTACATTGTTATAAATCTGTATTACACAGTTACCATAACATTTTCTCGGGGAGTGTTTTACACCCAAGTTTAGCTGACATTATCCAATCTTAAGTAATGATACATATGTGGTATCGTATGATTATTAAACCAATTTTCCGTTTTGTCACGCCCTAATATTAAAACAGTAAATAATAATTTTAAGGAAATGAATAAAACAAAATATTTTATCAAAGATATCCAAGAATATTTTGTTTTAAATAATATAGTCAACAGAAAAAAGAGATGAAATAAGAAATATATCAATAAACGCTTATTAACAATACTTAAAAAAATAAATTCATAGATGAATAAATAAATAAGGATATGAAATAGATACTATTTATGACAAAAATCGGTAAAGACCCATCGAAACAACATCTGATACACAAATTTAATAATACTTTTAGATATTTGGATGATATTTTGGCTCTCAATAATGACGACTTCAGTATGTATACTAAAGAAATTTATCCTGTTAAACTTACTTTAAATAAATCTAATACTAACAATGACCACTGCCCTTTCCTCGATCTTGATATCTATAGCATTAACGGAAAGCTTAATACTAAAATAAATGATAAAAAAGATGATTTTTCATTTCCTATCGTTAATTATCCATTTTTAGATGGTGACGTTCCCTTGTCACCATCTTACGGTGTTTATATATCTCAACTTGTACGATTCGCTCGTGTATGTAACAATGTTTTAGATTTTAACGAGATAAATTTATGTATTACTGAAAAATTATCACACCAGGGTTTTCGATATCACAAACTAGTCAAAACATTTACTAAATTTTATCATCGGTATAAGGACATCATTCGTAAATATAGCTCAACATGCAGACTTCTTATACGTTCAGGTATTTCACATCCAATTTTTTATGGAAATATTCTTTATAAAGCACAAAAATGTCAGTATTCACCTCTGAAACTAACAAAACCTTTAAATAGACTTATTAAGAAGGGATATAGTTACGATACTGTTGTCAGGTCATTAAAGATTGCATATTTTGGCGTTAATATTGATTCACTTATAGGGTCTTTGCATCGGCACTAAACACATTTATTTAAAAACCAGTTGTTGGCATGACACGGGTTATGTTCTTCTCATATATGTTATGATGGTATGATACTAAACCCCTAACGGGAAGGATTGTGCCTGATATTCATATGATGAAGACATAATCTTTCAATCAGTTTAATTGAAGTCTATAGCTGGCATGTCAGTTAACTGCTAGTAGTCTGTTGTTATGTATGTATTATTGTCATTTTGTTTATTTTCTTTGGTTACATCTTCTGACATCAGACTCGGACTTCTCTTGAACTGAATTTTAATGTGCGTATTGTTATGCGTTTACTTTTCTACATTGGCTAGAGGTATAGGGGGAGGGTTGAGATCTCATAAACATGTTTAACCCCGCCGCATTTTTGCGCCTGTCCCAAGTCAGGAGCCTCTAGCATTTGTTAGTCTTGTATTATTTTAAATTTTAGTTTCTTGTGTACAATTTGGAGTTTAGTATGGCGTTCATTATCACTGAACTAGTATATATATTTGTTTAGGGGCCAGCTGAAGGACGCCTCCGGGTGCGGGAATTTCTCGCTGCATTGAAGACCTGTTGGTGGCCTTCTGCTGTTGTCTGTTCTGTGGTCGGGTTGTTGTCTCTTTGACACATTCCCCATTTCCATTCTCAATTTTACACATATACTAGTATTTTTTTTAATTTCAATTATATTAATGAAACGAGTTATAAAACAACAACAAAAAATTGCTATTAAAAATAATTATAGCTGTTCAAAAGTGTTATACATATATATATATAACTGTCGGGGTCAGTTTTATTTAGGGTTGAGCTATCATTATCAGTACTATGGTACAACTAAAAAACTGTTCTAGGGTAGAATTGTCAGAACCTATTCTAGGCTAGAACTGTCCAAAATTAGTTTTAGGGAAGAACATCTGCAGCTGAAACTGTTCTAAGGAAAACTGTCTATAGACAACTTTAGAACAGTTTTCATGGCAGTTTCTGGCAGATATTAAGTGAGATACAAACAGTAGTATGGCAGTTTTCATCAGATATTTCGAGAAAATCAGTAGTAAGTTTGAAACTCTTTAGAAGAACACTGTGTTGTCTGATGGTTTATAGATGGTTGTTTACAGACCAGTGGCAAAACTGCGATGCATATCACAGACAATGACATAATAGGTTCTAGCTAACAAGTATACGTGCACGGAGGAAATATCAATTTTAAAGTTATTGATTTAAGTTTTCGAGGCAAGCATGTTTATCCTTGAATAGAACATTCTATCATGATATTACCGAGGCGGTAATGAATTGAAGATGCTTTTAGTTTATTATATACTTGGACTTAAGTTTAGCCAAGCTATGTTAGATTTGCATATCGGTCGATTTTTCTTTAGCAGGATTTGAACCAACGCCTCAAAGAGACCTTGTGTATACTAAATGCACATCATACAACGCCGTTGAACAATTGGCCGACTTGTCTATTAGAAATATAATTGTCCATAAACAAACTCATCATAGATACCAGGATTAAAATTGTGTACTATAAAAGACTCATCAGTGACGCTTGAATCTAAAACGTTAAAAAGACCAATAGTCGAGTAATGCCTTTTTGACGCGCTTCAGCTAGGGTTGTAACGCAGAACATCAATATTGGCGTAAATGAAATTATGGTGTATGAAAATTGTACGACCGACATTATCTATCCGACTAGCAAAACAAATTTCAAATACTTCGTCTAGAATTAAGTGCAGAAATATTCGATCTGTAAATTTGTGCTATTGAACATTTGTTCTGATCTCCACCATAAAGCCAAATCTAAAGCTCGCATCTAAATATTACCTTATCTAGGATAAGTTATACTGTAACGTATTGCAACAGAAGGAAAATTGACAGTTTGCTAATTTTCGCTGTCCTTCCACGTTGATCACATACAGCAACACAATTAGCACTGAAATGTTGAACTCACGGTAGAATTCCTCACTTACGTCCTCTTAGTTTTATTGCAAAGTGTTCAAACCAATTAAATCAATAACAATACACAAAAAGACAAAAAAAATACACTAGACATCTCCATACATTTGTTTCTGCATATCAACACAAATCCAGAAATACAGTAAAACATTTGAATGGGAGTTCGGTGTTTTTGTTGGTTTGCTTTTTCCAAAATCAATTTGCTAGTAATTTTTTTACGGAACCACCACATCGTCAAAGTGCAATTTGATTTATCGTGAATATTTTTTACTTGATGTGTATCTTGCAAGTCTTGGCAGCAGCCAAATAGTTCCTAAATGTCATGTGTATTTCTTTTGTTTAACTTTTGTTGAGATAAAATAAATTGATAGGTTAAAAAAGACCAAGATTAACAGAATCTGGGTTTCCGGGGAAAGTCGTGGTGTTGCTAAAGGTGTCAACTACAGATGTGTTATATTATTTGAATCATAAGTAAGATATATGATAATGGGATACATGTTTATTTTACAGCTTGTTCCAAGGGAACACTTCTAATATGGGACAAAACTGTAAGCCATATTTTAAAAAAAAATATGGTGAACGACGTCGCTATGACAGTTACTGCCTAGTTTTTCAAATGTATGAAAACAGTAGTTTACCGATGTTCCAATCTTGTAAGTCGAATAATTAAACTATGATGCAATCGCATGATCTCCAAAAGAAGCTACACCGCATAGATACCAGGATTAAAATTGTGTAACCGTGGTGGTGTTTTTCTGCCCCTATTAATGAAGTTATTATAATTCTAATGCGTTAAAAAAATCTTTTAATTCTTATTCACAAATTCCTGAAATATGATTTGGGCTAACAAAAGATAAATTCCTCATTTATATAAATTATCTAAAAAGCGATTTGTGATTTCAGCTGTGACTACATAATCATTCTTTATTACAATCATTATAATGATGAATTGGCAAAACACTTAAATCTTTAAATATAACATTGCCATTAAAAAGTAAAATCACAAAAATATTGAACTCCGAGGAAAATTCAATCGGAAAGTCCCTAATCACATGGCAAAATCAAATGACAAAACACATCAAACGAATGGACAACAACTGTCATATTCCTGACTTGGTACAGGCATTTTCAAATGTAGAAAATGGTGGATTGAACCTGGTTTTATAGCGCTAAACCTCTCACTTGTACGACAGTCTTATCAAAATCCGTTATATTTACAACGATGCGTGAACAAAACAGACATTAAACGAACGGTGTGAAATATCAGCATGTTGTTAAATCTTGCATGTATTTTTTAAAATTCCATTTGTGATGAAAATAGGTATAAGTTTTACCAAATATAACATCTGCAATTGTTTTAGTTTTATTTCTGAGTCGAGGAAAGTATTACATATTAGGTCGACGACATGCTGCTAATGCGTGAACTTTGAATCAATCTAAAAATGTAGACTTTATAAACAGAGTAGTTTACTAAATGAATTAAAAGAAATTAACAAGTAGATTAAAAATCTTTCCACATTTCATTAATTTTGGTTTGTAAAATATCTCCAAAAGTTATAATATCAAATACAAAACTGAAGTAAGGTGATGGACTGATCACAGATACCACTATCCTGCACTATAACTATCTAAAGGGTAATGTGTGTTTTTTCAAATTTGACTTCTAAAACTGTTGATTAACATTTTTTTAAATTATGTCAATTCGAACAATAACTTACAACCACCCCTCCAAAATGAATGAGAATATGATACGTGACATATTATGAAGTGTTTTGTTAATTAATATGTTCTTTATCAACCGTGACCTAAACAATAACCTAAAATTAAAGGAGGATGTGACTTGGGAAAATAATACTAAACTGCAAATGCAAAAATATGAAAATGAAAAACCAGTACATTGCATTTTATAGTCCATGACTTGTTCTCAAATTCAAAGGATTTGGTCAAGCGGGGCTTTAATAATTTTCCGGAACCAAAAGTTTTACGACAGGCGGGCATGTGCATCACTATTTTCACCGTCTATTACGGTATGAGTTTTGCTCATTGTTGAATGTCGTTTGATCACTTGTTATTGTTAAAATCTTTGTCTTGTGGGGTTTTCTGGATAGTTGTCACATTGACTATCACACTTCGTGTCTTCATTTTTATGTTTTCAAATTTCTCTTCAAATTTTATACATACACATTAACAAAACATTTGGTTTAACCGGATTCCAAAGTCTTCATTCACTCTTTATTATATATATTAGAGGAGAGAAATTAACGCTGTGTCACATTGTAACAATGCTAAAATTCCAATCTGACTAATTTCCTGTTTGAAGCAGAAATACATATCGACATAATTTCCGCTAAAAATATGAAAAAAATTACAATTATTTCCTTATTATCTTATTTATTATGATCTCATTGTCATAATGGTGAAAAAACACATTTGCTTAGTTTTATTAGTTGTGGTTATTTCAATCGCTATAAGTAAAAAATGCGACCTTAGGACTGAAAGGTATGCCTGTATACAAATGATTATCTTTATTATTAACAATCTTGATAGCAATTCGATTTGTCACCAAGCTACCTAATTTCATTTTAAAAACAACAAATCGGGATAATTTTTTTTGTAAAGTAACTCTCATGTTAACTAAATATACCTTAATGAGACAATGATTGCATACGATATATGATTAGTTATGATTTATAAAGATTAGCGATAAAATCTTTTATATTAATAACGTGTCAGTTATATGTGATTTATATCTAGGATTTAAAATTGTTCAAGATAAATGTATATGTTTTTAAAACAAACGTTCGACACCGTAATTGTTCAATGATAACACAATTCAAATATTTAGAGACTGAAACAAGGTAAAAAAAACACTCTTATATGCTTGTTGCATTAACGTGTACAGCTTACATATTCTACAAGAATAAGAATAGTTGTTTAGATATATCTATTTAAATATAAATACTAGTGATCAGATGATGAAATGTTAATTTGGCTTAAACTTTGAAAGTATTAACTGAAGGCATAGGCAATAAAGTAAACTATTTCTTTGAACATATTTTAGTGGTGAAATACAACAAGTATGTTGTGCTGATCATGAAGCAAACGAGAATGACTGTGTTGGTAAGTCATTAATTATTTGTAAGTTCATATGTGTTTTTTTATGTATCTTGTATACTCTGCGACATTTGTCAACTAAGTAAATATATGAAGATAAGAGAATGAAAAGTCTGATATGTGTAAGATATAAATACAAAGGACATGTGTTTATTGGGATACCTGCCTCATAAAAGCAACTTCATTTTGTTAGTACTTCAGTTTTTCGATTACTGGGGACAATAAAATACATTGTAAATCATTCGAATATATTTATTTCGGTTTCATTATAATATACAACAGCTGTTGTCGCTTTATTTTTTGGTAGTGTAACATGCCTAATTTTTTGAATGATCAAATGCAAACAAGTCATCAAAGACACCAAGCTTATTAATTGGTACACCTGACGCACACATCGTCTACATTACATTAATCAGTAGCGGCGCTCGAAACTAAACAGCTAGAAGGCCAAATCAAATACAAAAATTGTAGTGCATATACAACAGAAAATACAGAATAGTTGTGCAAATTAAGACTTGTGCAATCTTTGCCTGTGAGTAGAAAAAGCTTTTTTTCAACAATTCAACAATTTGCTGTCATCGTTACAGACACGCTGGACTTTCTTTCTAATATAGAGAAATATCTGCCATAATTTGATTATATGTTTTACTTTACAGCCTGTCACAAAGGATACACATCAAGGATAGGACAACACTGCATGCCCTGTCCAAAAAATACATATGGTGAAAGATGTAGATATGAATGTTCTTGCTTAAAATCTGAAATGTACGTTATACCGCTACATGTAAAATCAAAATTCAAAATGTGTGCAAATAATAAAAACCTTACAAAAAATGATATGGACTATGAAACAAACAAATATATAAAATGGCTATCCTATTGATAATCATAAGGGTTAAAATACGCAGCATCCACTGAAATATTCGGCCCTCGGAATAAATGATCAATATGTTCATCAAATGAATTAATTTTAAAAATTGGTTTTCCCCAAACGTTTTTAAATTCCATAGATCTGTATTTTATGACTTGTTTACTTAAACATACACGAGAGCTGTCAAATCTGAAAAGTAGTAAAATAAGTCCAATCTAATAATGAATGGATTTTGAATACAACATAATAGTTTCATTATCACTCTTATGCCGTTAGAGAGATTCGTCCAATTTGAATGTCTACCTAACTAAGCGGTAGTAAAAAGTCCATACAATTATACAAACACAGTTACATATAAAACAACCCTGTAAATTTAAATCTCCAGCGTGCACTTATTGAATACGATATCAAGTAGATATATCAATATATTGTATGCAATATAATTGCAGGTGTGACAATGTTGAAGGCTGTGTTGAATATGCTACTACAATAGATACTTCAGTACATGCAAGGTCTTGTGAGTAACATGTAAATTTTCTGACAAAGCATCATAATTTTCACATGTTTTAATCTTTTTGTTCAAATCGAATTGGATAGAAATCTAGAAAACAGTAGTTTGCGGATGTTTAAATCTCGCCAATAAGATGGTACAATAAAAGATAATAATAAGACAAACCTCAGATACCCACATGGGACCAGTTCGTATATATATGCATATAATACAACGGATAATTCAATAATAATAATAATAAATTAATAATAAATCCTAAACTACGAACCATATTAATTTTTAAAACTTTATACTATATAAATACATAAAAATGCATTCAGAAGGAATAATATATGCATGCGGGAGTTAAAAAATATAAAAGTATTATCAAAATTTGCTGTTTTGAATATTGCCAAAAGTTAATTCTGAAAATATAATTGTCTTAATTTTTATTTAATAAAAGTCTTAAAGAATCATAAACTTTTGTAAAACAATGTTAAATGGAGATAATCATCTATCAATCACGACAATTGTGACTTTATTTGAGAATAAACAAACACTTTTTTTTAAATAGAAAAAGGTAGACAGTAGTATAAGTTCCATAGAAATCAGAGACAGTGCATTCGAAGATGGGAATCATTTATTTTTGAATTGTCAAAATATTCATGCATAAAACAGTCTGAATACGAGAACTTTAATTAAAAGGATATAACAACATAACAAACAGTCATCACTGTATAACTACTTAAATTTCGATGATAAATACGAAACCAGCCTACTTCAATGAATACATAATTATTAACCTCATTATAAGTTGGGGGTATACACAATACTTTTTTCCGTCCATCCGTCCGTCTATTTGTCCACCTTGTCGTCTGTCTGTCCGTCTGTCTGTCCATTTGACACTCATTTTGGTTTGTAGATGATAAATTGAGAACCGCTTTTTGAAATAAATTGAAATTTTGAAGGAATGTCGTGGACCGCTAAAGACAGGTTAAGTTTGATATAAGTTTTTTGTTACGTTTACATTTTAGAGTTCTAATTTAAAATTCTAAAACGGTTGATTTTCGAAAATAAGTATTGAACCTCTTTTTGAAATTGATTGAAATTTAAACGAAATATTTATGAACCACTACAGACTGGTTACTTTTGATTTGTGTTGTTTTCACTTCTGCCGTTCCAGAGTTTTTGTACGTGATTTTTCGAAGGGAAAACTTAAAAATTGTGTAATTTCATGACATTAATGGAGAACCCCTTTATAAATTAGAAGGAAACTTGAATGGAATATTTTTGACGACTAAAAACCTATTAAGGTAGATTTCGTTGTTTTCAATTTTACCATTCCTTAAGGTTTTTTATTTTTTTTTTATTTTCTAGAAATCTTGCGGTTAAAGGGTGCAAGGTATATTACTTTCTTTTTAAATGAATTGACATTCTAATGAAATATTTTGGACAACTTATTAAAATCATTTTGACCAAATATAGAAAAAAAAAAAAAAAAAAACAGAGTTGTACCTCTTTATTATTTGAGTTAACTTTTTCAATCCTTTAAAAAATTGACATAAAATAAATTCCTGCGGCTTATTTCGTTCGTTTGTCTTGACATCAGAATTCGGATGAGCAAATTGAATTAAAGAAAAGTAAACATTCCCGTCAGTTTCGCTTCTTTGGTCATCATTTCACTTCACTATTTGTATCGTATTTATATTTTAGGGCATACAGTTAAATGTTAAACAAATACACTAACTCTGAACTTTTGCACAAATATTACACTATCTTATGAATTTTAACAGTATGCTGCTACATCAACAAATTATGATCTCTCAGTTGATGCAGGAGCTTGAGGTATCTGTGACCACTAGATAATTTTTCTAGGTTTTGTTTGTCTTAGTGATTGCACAAAAACATGTCTTCCTATATTGTTTATGTTGCTGTATGAAATCTATTTTTAAGTACGACAACCACTATTAACTGAAGCACGACATTATTTCCTATCAGCAGTTTGAGTACTTTGAGCTTGCTTTCAGTTACTGTTGTTTAATTTACTTTTGCTCTCTTATTGCAAGTTCTTCTATGTACGTTTCAATATACTGATCTAGGGAGAGGGTTGAAATCTAAAATAAATATTCTAGCTCAGACACATTTTTATGCCTCTCTCGAGTCAGTAACCTAGTCAGTATTTGGCATATTTCATATATAAATATTTTCGTTCTTTTGGCGAATTTGATATTCAAGGCACGTATTCCATTATTGTTTCTGTTAAATTCATTCACAACATTCACAATCTGAATATTTCCCTCTGGATGCCATTTGAATTTTTTGTAACTGTCACATTACCATATACCCAACATCTCAAATTGTTCATAATAATATACCTAGTGATATCAAAATAAAACGAAACCTACACTTTAATATCGGCGGAAGTATTTCCAAATATATTTGATGCATTACAATTCAGGAATATGGCAGTTGTTATCAAATAGTTCGTTTCTATATATGTTGGCGTTTTTTTTTTGTTTTTTTTTTTGCACTTCAGTGTTTCTGTTATTCCGTAGTTTTCCTCTTTTAGTTGATGTGTTTCCCTCGGTTTTAGTTTGTGACCCGAATTTGTCTTCTCGTTATCGATTTATGACTTTTGAACAGCGGTATACTACTGTTGCCTTTATTCAGTACATGATACTGTACAATCTGTAAAGTCATGAAGAAGGAGCCTTTTTAGTTCATTTCTCATTGGACAAAGAGTTTAAGGTGTCAACAATGCTTAAATTCTTTTCTGACGCATTTCTTGATTTTTACATTAAGAGGGTACCCAACACTATACCCCCATTAAACCTGTCGTTTAATTTTTCTTGTTTTTCTTTCATTGACAAAACAGGCGTAGATAAACGTCTTGTCAAAATTTCAAGATTCGAACCATAAGTTTTAAAGATTTGGCAACTCAAATATGGCATCTATAACATGCTAATATCGGCCAAACTTGAAAGTTTCAGAAATATGGGTGATGGGGTACATATGTTAATATTTTCAAAAATTAATCCTAAATTGACAATAGCATTGTTTATAGTTCACCGAAACCCTTAACTTGTAAGTTTTTTATTCTGAATTTAAATTTTTGTCCGAACTAAAAAAAAAAGGCGGGGGGGGGGGGGGGGTATTAGATTCAGCCCCCAAAATTAAATATGTTGGGTCTAGTATTTTATGAAGAAATTTTTTTAAAAACAAAATATGTCGTTTAATTTTTTTTTTTTAAATAACCATTTGTAGTGCTATATCAGTCTGTTATTCTTGCAAAAATTTATAAAAATTTAACCACCTGTTTTTTTTTCTATTAAAGTTTAAAAAATGCCCCCACCTTCAAATTGGATCAATAAATAAGAGCATTCTGATAGTACATAATGGCCATAATTTTTGTTTTTTGATCCAGGCCTTAGATATTTGACATGTGGATGAATCATCATGAGATTAAGTGTCATGTATCATGATAATCTTTATGTGACCTTCAAAAATGACCTGAAGTTCAACTTAATGTATTTTTTGGCAGGAAACACGACCAGGCCGTTACTTCTTCGTCTTTTGACCTAGGCCTTTCATCTTTGGCATGCGGATGTATCATCATGAGGTTGTGTACCTCCGTACAATTATGACCTTCATGTGACCTTGAACTTTGACCTCGAGGACGATAACTGTATATTTGGCAATAAAACTTGTGCATGCCATGACTTGTTGTCTTTTGACCTAGGTCTGAGATATTTGGTTTGTTAATTCAATTCAATTGAATTTAACGTTTTGTTTAGAGTCAATATTTAGTAAACAAATACATATTACACAAGCTCTAATGAGCTATTCAAATCGACAATACAACAATATAGACACACATTATAACATATCAACAAATTCCATGCATTCGAAATACATAAAGTATCTGTTATCAAGACAAAAAATACATTGTACATGTAGTTACATAAAAATTTAGAAAAAGTCCTAGATTCTATTAAGGCGAAGTGTACTTAACGACTCCACAGAATTTTTCTTTAATTTCATATACGGATTCTGCTTGTAAAAGTTCACCAAATTAAAAAAAAAAAAAGGAGTAACCGTTTTCGTTTTTGAAATACGAGCTGTTAAAATTAACTGCATAAGACGCCAAAAATACAAAGGATACATAGAGAAAATCTTAAAAATCGGCAGATATTTTTCATTATCAAGATTTCTATTTTGTTGGTCCACAGATATAAAAAAGATATATTTACGATTCAAAAATGAACGACGAATCCATTCTTGCAAAGAATCACAGCTCCTGAAAATTTTAACTATGTAATAGCATAGAGCTGACCGTGCAAAATCGTTTAATATGTATAGTCAAGTTCGTTAAACATAACAATTTGATAGTATTTCTGCAGAGGCTATGAAAATTGGATACAACTGGCTTTTAGATTAAAAGAAATCAGTCTTTAAAATGCTATCAAAATGTAAGGGTCTTAACTAATTTCACCTCTCATTCCACCACATATCAAATTGCAGTTACAAGTGTCAAATTATTTTGGCCCCCTTTTACTCTATCCGGTCATTATCTTGAAATGAGACTTGAGAGGAAAAACTTTACTTCAAAATTGCATTCACTACTTCGGAAAGATACACAAAAGCACAACAGTAGAAAACTAATTTCGCTATTCCTTCGAAATTGGAATTTGATAAAGCAAAAAAATAACATGTTCTATTTTTATCATACATGTGTAGTTTCGGTTTCAACCATGGTTCTAAATTTAGATTTTACTTTTCCCAAAAAATTGCGGACGGAATAGAAGACAATTATTTCTTTTCTACACCTGTCAGGATAAAGGTTGAAAACTCAGAGTTGAATGACATAGTTTTTTCTTATTGAGATAAATTTTAGAGTGCTCATTTCTTAGTTTCTGTGTAATGTTTTGTGGACTGAATCTGATGGTTTTTTTGTTGTTGTCTTTGTTCCTGGACTTGTAAATGATGCACTAGTGGTCGATTATCCCCTTGGTACCTTCTTACTTTTTTATATGATTAAAAATCATGTCCTAAAATTTTCAATTGCATAAAAAATGAACATGCCAGCTTTTTTCAACACACAAATTCACATGTCATATATAAATTATTCGTAACCTACAATTTTACATTACTAAGTGTTTTTCATTCAAAAATTCAGTTTAAAAAAAAAGTATCATGGAATAAATTTGGTACGAATAGAAGCAGAATTGTCCTTGGTTTTTATATTTATTTGGTTATATTTTTATTGTTAGGCATTCTTACTTTTTGTTGATATAAACACGAGTCGTATTGTACAAAACCGTAATAGAGTTAGACTAACTATAACAATAAGGTACTCAGATTTCTGATTGGAGTCATTCTGATAAATTCATAGAAGTTTTAAGACAGCACATCCATACTTTTTGGATTTTATATAGACCGCACCAAGTTATTTCTCTTTCGTGAGCCAATTTTTCCCTTTCTAATAGTAATGGAGGTCATTAAAACGCCGGTACGCCCAACCAACCTCTCTCCTGCTGATAGGTGGAAAGGGGACTTGCAAATACAAACAGTACATGCCTGAAGAAAGCAGGTCTAGTTATACTATTATTCCCACAACCTAGGACTGTGGTTTCCCATAAAGGGAATACGTAACCTCAATTTCTGCTGCTATATCAATGTAGTTATGAATATAGCTGTAGTGTCATTAAAGTCAATAAAGATGCCAAAATACGTCTGGGTCCTCCTAATTCCCTTCATTTGCCCATTTGAAAAAAATCTGCTTTTCTTTTAAAATTAATTTTGCTTTGAAATTTTTCTCTTTGGTCTCTTCGAAGATTCATTTATGGAAAATATGTAACTATAAATGGATTAAAAGATTAAACTAATAACAATAGATGTACATCTGCTTTTAGCAACAATGTAAACATTCTGATCTGGATCTTTTATATTCTTGCATATTGCATGTATTTTTAAAACGCTGCCATGGAACAGACTATGAGTAAGATTATCTTTCGTAAGTGTTCTCTACCCACTAAACCAGAATACACAATTATACAATTTCCAGAAAAAATGTAATAATATTTACATGTTTTCCTTTATTGTCCTTTTCTGTTATAGTAATATACATGATATAATGAAGATTAAACG
This sequence comes from Mytilus californianus, assembly GCF_021869535.1. Taxonomy (NCBI): domain Eukaryota; kingdom Metazoa; phylum Mollusca; class Bivalvia; order Mytilida; family Mytilidae; genus Mytilus; species Mytilus californianus. The sequence continues at coordinate 393,782 of NW_026262704.1, forward strand.
CATTTGTTTTGTTTTATTAGCTACGATTATGCAACGCTCTAAGGGTAAAAGCTGTGAGTCCAAGACTGAAAGGTATTTTATTATATGCAATTGCGGGAAATTTTAAATATGTTTATTTCACTTCGTTATGTTAGGCTAGATCTTTCTTTGAAGAAAAAATAAATGAATGTCATGACTTAAGGTGTGCTGTTATATGCCAATATGAGGGAACAAACGGGTGTATCGTTTTGAGATTTATGTAATTGTTTTTGTTTTGGTTGACATATACAAAACATCTGGGTTTTAATTTTTTTATTTGTTTTGTTAAATGTCATTATAAAGAAAAACATCAAACGACAGAAACATTTGTTTACTTTATCGACAACACATAACTGAACCAACATTTACTTAATTCACTTTTCTACTTTAGATATCCGGACTTGATGAAAAACAATATTCATATTTTTAACACTAGTATTACCAATAAAAATATGTTATTAAACTGCCTGATTACATGTAGGACATACACCATCGACATCGTTTAATTAATATTGCATCTGTGGTCTCTTGGAAGCTTGATCGCCTCAAGTGCGGGAGGTCACGGGTTTGAGCCCCAGCCAGTTCAAACCAGAGACTTTAAAATGGTATTTACTGCTTCTCCGCCAAGCACGCGACATTCAAGAGTCGGAATGATGTGTCTGGGTAGGGTTTCGTCCTGTTGCCTGTTACCTTGTGAACTAGCATGTTAGAAATCCGACTCATCAACAGGGTACATATTCATATTACAATAACATGTTCTCGTTTTGAATATTCACAATTTTTGTTTAGGGCCCAGCTGAAGCCGGCCTCCGGGTGCGGGCTTTTCTCGCTGTGTTGAAGACCCATTGGTGGCCTAAGACTGTTGTCTGCTCTTTGGTCGGGTTGTTTTCTCTTTGACACATTCCCCATTTCCATTCTCAATTTTATTCTATTTGCCGCTGGACGTTAAGCAGCCATCTATCAACATCATCGTTAATGTAACATGCAATCCTCATAGAATCAATCAACGTTAAGAAATTCAAACTATATTCAGTAAAAATTTACCTTACACTTTTTTGATTTTGCACCAGTTTCTTAGAGTGTAAGTACGATGAATGACCTTTAAAATAGTACAAATGGAAACTATGAGCCTAAAGTCTAAAAAAGAGACAAGGAATTGTGAAATGATTAACAACTTGAAAAAACACCCACCTAAAAACACAGAACACAACAACCGCGTAGTCTAGAATTAGCGAAACCAATACCGTAAAGTAAAATGAAACAAATCACGTCTATCATTTCAAAAATGTTCATGGACTGATTTGAATTTGACTAAACGTACAAGTATATGTAACTGCTAAGAAACTGTAGTAACAAGGTTCTTAAATCTTTTAGTGGTGAAACAATAGAAGTATGTTGTACAGATTACGAAGAAAAGGGGATTGGGTGCATTCGTAAGTTGTCAACTATTTATATTTGAATGTACAGATTTCTAGAACCTTCTGCAAGTTGTCTGTCTATGTAAGATATACCTTCCAGCACAGGACAGGAGATGGTCTTACATTTATACGATATGAATACTAAATTCAAGTGTTTTACCTATAACTTAATGTAACCTTTTAGCTACTAATATAAAAGAAACATTTCCCACAGAGAATGTGTGAATTATAATAAAGATTAAAAACGCAGTCTGATTGACATCTTATGCATAGCGTATTATTTCGACAAAACGTTCGACAAACGGTTTTTTTTTGGAATTTGATCTTGAGACTGAGTAAACATAGTTTAGTAGCATATATTAAAACAGAAAATTATCAGTTGCGAAAATAAATTTGACAATCGAATGTTCACCCAGTAAAAGCTACATATTAGGGTTTATTTTCTTTATTACAATAATTCGTTTCACGCATAGCCCTGTTTACTTAATATATTTATGTGACTATCAGCAGTAATGGCTAACATATAAGTAAAATAATTAAAGAAAATAATCCAAGGTGTTGTATTTAATATTTTGAAGACAGTTTTTTTAACTCCAGCGTTTGCCGTAAAACAAATAAGCAACGTATTTGTATCCACCGGTTTTCACTTTGAATACTACGAAGTTGTCATTCTATTCTTTGGTCACTATAGAAATATATAACCTTGACCAAAGGTTAAGATATTCAGCAAAATACAGGATTATAACAAAAATGAAAAGTTTTGACACAGATTTAGGTGACTATTGTTTAATATATGTCTTGTCAAATCAAATATCAGATATGGCACGTATTGGTACCAAAGGAAAAAAAAGTTCAACAATTCAATTCCAAAATTGTATGAAGGGTTTCATCAGGTGTTTCGAAAACATCGATAAAGTGATAAAGTATTTTTGAGAAAAAATGATATAATTGACTGATTGTTTGATGGTTACCTACTTATTGCATGCATATGCGGGACATTTAAAGAGGTACAGAAAACCTAAGGCAGTTAACCCTTTAAAGATAAGCTAAACGGTTTAATCACATACTATTAATAAAGAGAAATCAAGATTCTCAATGATCAAAATGAGTGTTTGTCAAACGGCTATACATCCAATGAAATATATTCCTGTAAATTGTGTGATACAATTTTTTAAAAATTTTTATCTTTTAGTCAATAGGTCAAAGTCAATATTTATAAAAAGTGAACGAGCCAAATCTATTTTAGTCAAATGAAGGCAACGGTAGTTCACCGATGATCAAACATCATAAAGAGATCAAGATCAAAGAAATCAAGATAATCTGATTACTAATCATGTAAACGAGATATGAATACACCACTTTCAGCTGAAAAACAACAATCCGAGTTGATTTTTTTAAATGACTACTACAATAGAATGGGGTTCAACTTTTGTTTGCAGTTAGGCTAGAGATGCAGTTGTAATAATTGGAGAAACTAATTCACTCTATACAGCATAAGCAATAACATGCACAAGTTAAGATCTGCCATACTTTAATAAAATGTTCTATTTGACAGCTTGTTCCACAGGATACAGATCAAAACTAGGACAAAACTGCACATCCTGTCAAAAAAACACATATGGTAAAAGATGTAAATATGATTGTTCCTGCTATGGTTTTGAAATGTATGTAACATGTTTTAAATAAATTATATTTCTTGTTTGAAAGGGTGCAAATTTACTTCAAACTTAATATGGGTTTCCAGAAACAAGCAACACATCACAGATGGCAACCCCTATTGATGCTCAGTTGGATTGTCTACTTAACGTAGTCTAGTGCCGCTACCTATATTAAAACAATGACAGTTAAAATAATCATGTAAGAACCTAAAACTTCAATCGTATTAGTGTAAAACACGTAATAATGAATAGGATAAAAAGCTAGAACAGATATTATTTGTTATTTTGTTTTAATTTGAGGTGAAAGCAATTTTCTACACTAACCTATTGTGCCCTACAACCCTGATTACACGGTGATAACAAGGTTACTTCTTATGACGCTTCGGTTTACTCATTCTTATACCTGACGTATGCGAAGCAATTATTTTTGCCACCATCTTACCAGACGTAAATTGATAAAGTTTATTTAAATGCATGAATTCTTATTGCTGCGCGCAAATCAATATTACTTGTTTATATCACCGATTGTAAATAGTCTAGCTGTTCAGGTGCTTTTTTCACCCGGGTAATTAACAAATCAGTTGGCAAGATTAATGCTTCATCAAACATTAAATATTCTAGTTGAAGCAGTGCATTTTATTTTAGATGTGAAAACGTTAAAGGCTGTGTTGAAATTCCATTAACAACTGATACGTCAGTGTATGCAACTTCTTGTAAGTAAATGTATTGACAATGAACACTTTTTTTTAAATTTCCTATTCATATAATTGTGAAAAAGGACAGAAAACGCAGCTCGTTTTTGTTTTGTCTACCAGATATTGTCTTCATCTAAAAAGATATTGGTTTTCACGTTTATTCCTACATTCTAGCCCCAAATATTGAAATGCTGCTTTTGGTTTTTAGAGTAGCTATAAAGGTGTGTTTGAAAAAAAGTTTTTTTATAATAAGTTTGACTTTGTGATGTCTGTTTTTGTCCCAGAAAATAGGTAATAAATAAACCTTGCATGTTTTCGTTTTTATTTTAATTTCTGTTAAATTCATTCACAAAATTCACAAACTGTATATTTCCCTCTAGATGTCATTTGGATTTTGTGTCACTGTCACATTGCCATACACCCAATATCATAAATTGTTCTTAAGAAATAATATACCTGGTGAGATTAAAATTAAAAGAAACCTATACTCTAATCGTGCTAATATCGTTGGAAGTATTTTTAAATATATTTGATGCAGCGCTTCAGTACATGATTATGTACAATGTGTTAAGTCAGGGAGAAGGCCACTTTTCTGGCCCTTTGAATTGAAAGATGCCAAACACTTTAAAGCAATCAAATAACATGTTTCAATTTGGATGTCAGATAGCAGTTATGTTGTCTAAAGTATTTCCTTCAACATATTTAAGCTTCATGAATTTAAATACAAAAAAAACCAAAACATTCGCTTAATTGAAGATTTGATATTAATTTTTGCATAGGTTTTATCCAATAATATAATTTCTTACAAGAAGAAAATGGAGAACAGGAATAATGATTTTGACTGAAGGTGAACAGTTAAATGTAAAATGGCTGTATTGTTTTGATTGATATAGAGAAAAGATTCGGGTTTTATTATGTCATTTTGTCATCAAATGTCATTATAAAGTAAACCATCAAATGACAGAAGATTTATTCAATTTTATCGACATCACCTAACTGAACCAAAATTTATTTAATTCACCTTTCTACTTTAGTTTAATAGACGGACTTGATGAAAAACAATATTTATATTTCAAACACTATTAAAGTATAACCAGTACAAATATGTTATCAAACTGCCTAAATAGGATATACACCAACGACATTGTTTAATTATTACTGGCTCGGTGGTTTCGTGTTAGCATGTTCGTCTCGAATATGGGAGGTCGTGTATCTGAGCCCCGGTCAGATCAAACCAGAGACGTTAAAATCGGTATATTGTGTATTTGCTACTTCTTCACCAAGCACACTATAAGTAAGCAAAATCAGATTTGTATTTTCATTCAAGATAAAAAAAACGTGAGTTGAACTTAGAATCGATCACTTCGTGAACAATCATTATGGAACTACCAAATGAATTGAAAGCCTTACTTGTAACTTTGAAGTTGGATGGAAAAGAGCCGGAATGGAAATTCGGCGCCAGCTCTGACCAGATCTCTGTACAGCTCACTTTGATCAAGGCTAGGGAACCGGACACATCATCCAGGAAACCTGAGCCGGCCCTGAAAAAGAAGAACAAGCCACCATCTACCAGGAGACGCAACGCTAACCGTTTCGCCCAGCGGATGGACACAAAGACAGCCGCTGTTCCCGCTGTTTCACAACAACAAAACACCTAGGCCAGCGTAGACCACAACAGTCAGACAGAAGTTAGGGACACAATAGTTGGTAAACTACTCACACCAACTAAGTACAGAGGTGAACCAGTGGGAGTTGTCATCAACAAGGATATTGTCACCAGTCCTTACAACCCCAAGAAGACATGTGATCGCCTTATTTATTGCACATCGACAACAGAAAGAGGCAAGCGTAGTAGGATTTATTTTTATAAAGGGTTTGACCACACCACCGCATACGTCGCCCTTAAACCTTCAATCAAAAGAGGCTATAGAAGCTGCCATACTGTCAGAACGGCCAAAAACTCCGTACCAGCAACAACATCTCAGTCGGAGTAAGATGAAAGCAAAAAGACAGGAAGATCCAAATCTGTAACTTACGTACATGAGTCCGCAATATTCAAAAGGATAGCCGGACCCTTAAACCAATCATCATTCATGTATTTTCATTGTTGCAAACGAAACAAGTAACATAGCTTAAAATAAATTATAAATAGCATTACACACAATGCCATAATACACAGGACAACTTGCAACTTTGCGATTATAAAATACAATCAAATCTTTAAAACAAAAAGACAATGGAAATAAGGAAGAGTTGTATGACTACAAACTGGAGTAAATTATCCAATAAAGACCAAATACAAATAAACTCATCATAGATACAAGGATTAAACTTTGTACGTCAGACGCGCGTTTCGTTTACCAATAACACAGTAATACACAACTACTGCCCGGTCTTTCAAAAATGAAAATTTTAAATACCGTATAGCTAGATGCAAAATGATAACAATTTATGAATCAGTGCAAAAAGGAGAGCGAACGCCCTGATTTAAATTGTACTAAAACTTTATATAGATATAAGGAGATGTGGTATGAGTGCCAATGAAACAACTTTCCATCCAAGTCACAATTTTTAAAAGTAAACAAAGATATAATAAACATGTGAAAGCTCTCTCACAGGCAAACAACCCATAATTGTAAAATATAAGGGCATACACCACAAGCACGGGAACACATTCTACTGCATCCACACAGCACGAGCAACAAACCCTGCAGTAAACAGATATAAGAAGATGTGGTATGAGTGCCAATGACACAACTCTCCATCGAAGTCACAATTTGTAAAAAACAAAGATATAATAAACATGTGAAAGCTCTCTCACAGGCAAACAACCCATAATTATAAAATATAAGGGCACACACCACAAGTAAACTATATCGGACGACAAGGAAACTGAAGTCAATGTTTTTAATATCTGTTAGTGGTGACATAAATAGGGTATGCTGTGTAGATTACGAAGAAAAGGGAAACAATTGCATTTGTAAATTATCAACTTTTCTTTTCAAAAATACACATATTTAGAACTTTCTGTGTTCCCTTAAATGTCCTTACCCAAATTAGATATATCTTCCAGTGCAGGAGAATGATATGTTTTATATATTCAAGATATGAAAACAAAATTCAAGTTTTTTCTTCTTTAATGTAAACGGTAGAAAATGTTAAACCCCTTTTGTTAGTTATATATATATATTCAATTGTTCAGCTGCAATTGTATGGACGGTGATCGGTACAGAAAATATTTCAAACAGAGAGTGTGTGGCATATCATGAGAGAAGCAGTTTAATTTAACATATAAAGTTCTATTAAATAATTTCCAGACACTTTGAATTAGATTTTTTTTAGGTATACAACATATAAGCAACCTATATGTTACCAGGTGTTTTGTTTTCAGACCTTAAGGTGCAAATTTGTTATTGTTTTGTTTTGTCGACTCCTTATTCAACACAAAATCGGGTAACCCTAGATTCTCAGATACTTGACAAAATATGGAATACTAACTTGTGTATCTTATTTACTCTCATCGGGAACGCTGGAACCTGCTCATTTTAAAGACATGAATTTATAATTACGTAGAACCTTCGCGTGCTATCTAATCGAAAGCACTATCGGTCCACAAGCAGATATAGCCGCCCGTTTCGGGTAAATAAAAATAACACTTCATAAATGTCGTGCGCTCAAACCTGAACATTTGAAAGACAGGGATGCACGAATACGTAAAAACGTTAAGAGCTATACGACAAAAAGGAACATACAAAGAACAGCTAAACTTATCTGATGTCAACTTTGAAACGAATCTTATGTCAACTTTGAAACGATGACTGTTTTAAACTAATGCATTTCTCTGTCCAAACGCTTTGATTGCATACAGCTATTCACAAACTAATACAAAACAGGATTTAATGAACACTGAATATCTATGTATTTCAATAATAAAATACAATATTATATCAATGAAAATACAGAAGACGAGTATTTCTGGAACCCGTGCGATCGAGATTTTAAAGATCAAAATTTTGTTTTTCTTGTTGGTGTTGAACAACCATATTGGTTCGAGGCGATAGTGTCAGACTATCCCTTCCAGAAACATCACTGAGATGTCCCAGCTCACCGAGCAAACTTTCTATTTCACCGGACACCTTCTCTATCTCTGACTCTAGAACCGACTATATTGCAATTGGCGAGATTGTTCGTCTGAAATCAGGCTGTTCAATAGATTTCAGGTATGGTTTGGACTCATAGGAACCTGTGTGTGTGGTGTCCCTATTAGCATGGTGTTCTTCAATCCAATTACTGAATTTATTACCAAAATTACACATCTCTGCAATCTGTTGCTTGTTCTCCTCCTGTTGATGAACAGGAATAGGCCTAAAATATGGTGTATCTCCATATGCCTCTGATCTACCCACGTCTGGGTCAGAACATATTCAGCGCAAAGGCGCGTCTCATATATCCTCATATGTATCCACACATAACGGGCTAAAAATAGGCGTCAACTGCCTGTCTCTGTCTTTTACTGGAATGCTATGGTGCCTTGCACAAGCATTCTCCCTAGTTGGACTAGATCCAAAATCGATCATGCTACGAAGACCCTCTGTAACTCTCAGGTAAGGAATTTGTTCCAAAACGTCCCTATCAATATGGATTCCCTTATTCCTCATATCCATGATTCTATTGCCTACGGCATCACCTATGCCAGGCATACACTTCAAAACCACATCAGGACAGGTGTTTATCTTAATACTGTACCCTCTTTTTCTATCCATAATGACTATCCAGTTTTAAATTATTCAATTTATTTTACTTTATTTTAAAATAAATTACAACGCAATATCTATTACTCAATGTAATTAAAGCAACAATAAATCATTATTCAATAAAAAAGTCAATATAAAATCGTATACACAGTTATACAATATGCACAAAAACTCCGCGTACTTGTTTACATCCGTAACTCAGGAATTCAATATGGCGCCCAAATCTCGCGGCAAAAACCTCCCGTGACCTCGCTATCAAACTATAGCAAACTTTCAAAAAGTTCTTTCTAAGCTCAAAACCTTTTCAATTACGATGTAATTCTCTCTACTTTCACCCAGACCTGGTATGACTCTCTAGGACAAAATATCAATTTTCAGGTTTGACCGTAGGCACTCAAAATTTTAGATTGATGCCCAAAATGGCGTCCAAGCCCCTGCAGGACAAAAATTTAAACCACCCGCAATTACCAGTAAAGTGTTATTTGGCCTGTCTCGCTGGGCTCAACGGTTATCCCAGGGGCTTATACAAGCTATGCTTAGTGTGAGTGTGCCCTTATCTTCCTACTCTAGAGGTGTCAATCCCTGGTAACCTCATCAGGTCCTATATCTATGGCACCTTGCCTTGCTCGTTCCGCGGTAAGAGAGAGATGCACTTGAAGTAGAGGCTGATAATACCCAACTGGTACCCTTGTGTCATGTGTTCTTTTGGATCCATCGGTGCTGTACCAGTACCCACACGACAGGCTGGGGAACCCCCCTAGAAGTACAGGGCAATTACACAACAATTATTTGCAGCATTGAAGCAAAAGGACAAAAAAGAAAAGCAAACATCGACTTCTATCAATTTAAATCAACAAATATTAGAGTTTTATTGTGATTTTTCTTCCCGCTCTCTCACAGGCAAACAACCCATAATTATAAAATATAAGGGCACACACCACAAGTAAACTATATCGGACGACAAGGAAACTGAAGTCAATGTTTTTAATATCTGTTAGGGTATGCTGTGTAGATTACGAAGAAAAGGGAAACAATTGCATTTGTAAATTATCAACTTTTCTTTTCAAAAATACACATATTTAGAACTTTCTGTGTTCCCTTAAATGTCCTTACCCAAATTAGATATATCTTCCAGTGCAGGAGAATGATATGTTTTATATATTCAAGATATGAAAACAAAATTCAAGTTTTTTCTTCTTTAATGTAAACGGTAGAAAATGTTAAACCCCTTTTGTTAGTTATATATATATATTCAATTGTTCAGCTGCAATTGTATGGACGGTGATCGGTACAGAAAATATTTCAAACAGAGAGTGTGTGGCATATCATGAGAGAAGCAGTTTAATTTAACATATAAAGTTCTATTAAATAATTTCCAGACACTTTGAATTAGATTTTTTTTAGGTATACAACATATAAGCAACCTATATGTTACCAGGTGTTTTGTTTTCAGACCTTAAGGTGCAAATTTGTTATTGTTTTGTTTGGTCGACTCCTTATTCAACACAAAATCGGGTAACCCTAGATTCTCAGATACTTGACAAAATATGGAATACTAACTTGTGTATCTTATTTACTCTCATCGGGAACGCTGGAACCTGCTCATTTTAAAGACATGAATTTATAATTACGTAGAACCTTCGCGTGCTATCTAATCGAAAGCACTATCGGTCCACAAGCAGATATAGCCGCCCGTTTCGGGTAAATAAAAATAACACTTCATAAATGTCGTGCGCTCAAACCTGAACATTTGAAAGACAGGGATGCACGAATACGTAAAAACGTTAAGAGCTATACGACAAAAAGGAACATACAAAGAACAGCTAAACTTATCTTATGTCAACTTTGAAACGAATCTTATGTCAACTTTGAAACGAATCTTATGTCAACTTTGAAACGGTGACTGTTTTAAACTAATGCATTTCTCTGTCCAAACGCTTTGATTGTATACAGCTATTCACAAACTAATACAAAACAGGATTTAATGAACACTGAATATCTATTTATTTCAATAATAAAATACAATATTATATCAATGCAAATACAGAAGACGAGTATTTCTGGAACCCGTGCGATCGAGATTTTAAAGATCAAAATTTTGTTTTTCTTGTTGGTGTTGAACAACCATATTGGTTCGAGGCGATAGTGTCAGACTATCCCTTCCAGAAACATCACTGAGATGTCCCAGCTCACCGAGCAAACTTTCTATTTCACCGGACACCTTCTCTATCTCTGACTCTAGAACCGACTATATTGCAATTGGCGAGATTGTTCGTCTGAAATCAGGCTGTTCAATAGATTTCAGGTATGGTTTGGACTCATAGGAACCTGTGTGTGTGGTGTCCCTATTAGCATGGTGTTCTTCAATCCAATTACTGAATTTATTACCAAAATTACACATCTCTGCAATCTGTTGCTTGTTCTCCTCCTGTTGATGAACAGGAATAGGCCTAAAATATGGTGTATCTCCATATGCCTCTGATCTACCCACGTCTGGGTCAGAACATATTCAGCGCAAAGGCGCGTCTCATATATCCTCATTTGTATCCACACATAACGGGCTAAAAATAGGCGTCAACTGCCTGTCTCTGTCTTTTACTGGAATGCTATGGTGCCTTGCACAAGCATTCTCCCTAGTTGGACTAGATCCAAAATCGATCATGCTACGAAGACCCTCTGTAACTCTCAGGTAAGGAATTTGTTCCAAAACGTCCCTATCAATATGGATTCCCTTATTCCTCATATCCATGATTCTATTGCCTACGGCATCACCTATGCCAGGCATACACTTCAAAACCACATCAGGACAGGTGTTTATCTTAATACTGTACCCTCTTTTTCTATCCATAATGACTATCCAGTTTTAAATTATTCAATTTATTTTACTTTATTTTAAAATAAATTACAACGCAATATCTATTACTCAATGTAATTAAAGCAACAATAAATCATTATTCAATAAAAAAGTCAATATAAAATCGTATACACAGTTATACAATATGCACAAAAACTCCGCGTACTTGTTTACATCCGTAACTCAGGAATTCAATATGGCGCCCAAATCTCGCGGCAAAAACCTCCCGTGACCTCGCTATCAAACTATAGCAAACTTTCAAAAAGTTCTTTCTAAGCTCAAAACCTTTTCAATTACGATGTAATTCTCTCTACTTTCACCCAGACCTGGTATGACTCTCTAGGACAAAATATCAATTTTCAGGTTTGACCGTAGGCACTCAAAATTTTAGATTGATGCCCAAAATGGCGTCCAAGCCCCTGCAGGACAAAAATTTAAACCACCCGCAATTACCAGTAAAGTGTTATTTGGCCTGTCTCGCTGGGCTCAACGGTTATCCCAGGGGCTTATACAAGCTATGCTTAGTGTGAGTGTGCCCTTATCTTCCTACTCTAGAGGTGTCAATCCCTGGTAACCTCGTCAGGTCCTATATCTATGGCACCTTGCCTTGCTCGTTCCGCGGTAAGAGAGAGATGCACTTGAAGTAGAGGCTGATAATACCCAACTGGTACCCTTGTGTCATGTGTTCTTTTGGATCCATCGGTGCTGTACCAGTACCCACACGAGAGGCTGGGGAACCCCCCTAGAAGTACAGGGCAATTACACAACAATTATATGCAGCATTGAAGCAAAAGGACAAAAAAGAAAAGCAAACATCGACTTCTATCAATTTAAATCAACAAATATTAGAGTTTTATTGTAATTTTTCTTCCCGCTGCAAAACACGTTCTAGATACTGATAGCACTAATTGAAAAGTACGGTAAGCACTTCAATCTTTTAACACAGTAATAAAACTTAAATAGAATCTAAATTTGAAATCTGGAAAAAAACACGGTTTCCAAATGGGGACTATGGTTGTCAACTTTATAAAACTCATAATAAAAGTAAGGGATGGTCATATTTTGATATGTTTTATTTTACAGCTTGTTCCAAAGGATACACATCTTATTTGGGACAAAGATGCCAGCCCTGTCCGAGAAACACATTCGGTGAAAGATGTCGAGATGAATGCACTTGCTCAGGCTTTGAAATGTATGCAATATGTTCACCTTTTTAAACACATACGATATGGACTAACAAAGCAAAGAAAGCATACAATATGACAATCCCTTTTTGGTGCCCAGTTTAGTTGTCTACCTCACATTGAATTGATCAATCTAATGAAAATACATGTATCAAGATACAAACAGTCATTTAAATACTTAAAATCTCTAAGTGTAAAGTAAAAAGTAAAAACAAATGTTATAATTGCCTGAGATCAACATTTTATTATTTTGTAGTTGTGACCATGTTGAAGGCTGTGTTGATTTGTCGTCGACAACTGGTACCTCAGTGCCAGCAACCACTTGTAAGTAACCTACATGTCATTTCAATGACATAAACCTTATAATTTTTAAATTTGTTAAGACAAAATCAGGAATTAACTTATTAATTTGCTTTTTAACTTATACAATTTTACCTTTTAAATAGCTTTCTTAAAAATATAGTCTTGACATTCATGCCTATATACACAGTTTCTCGGTGCTGTTTTGTCATCCTAGCGTTTGGTTTAGATAGAAGCCGGAAGAAATGGTTAAAGAAGAACTTTTCTTTGATTTATAATTTAGTTAGTAATGGGAACAGACAAATCTAGTTTAACGTACAATTAGTGTAAAAATAATAACAAGAAATCTTTTTAGTTTTCAGCACAAAAAAGGTTAAAACCTTACAAAATAATAGTCACTTGCCATACCAATACATCATCATGTACATTTCGATAAACCACTAGATTTTATCATGTGTAGCCTTTAGTTGAGATATGCTCCATTACTCCTTTGATTCATAAAAAGATGCACTACTTTTTAATTGTAATTTTGTAGTTAAAGATGACAGAACATATATATCGACCGTAAGCGAAAAAACAGATTCGAAAAATGATAATTATTTTCACCAGATTGCAAATAATTTTGGTATGATGCCTCTGTCGTCGTTGTCATCATCCTTATCTGTATGTAAATACTACGCTCATGTGCATTGTGATCTAGTTAACCAATATTCCTTAAATTTTATTATGGCGATCTTTTATGATATTCCGAAAAGGAAATAGTCAAAGTATCAATGTTTGGAATTCTAGATAATTCCACTAAGCAGTATATGTCCTTTTGATACTTAATACTTCAAAGTTGTGGTATATCATTGTTCAATTTATATTAACTATTTTATAACCTTAGAGAAACAAACATTTCTTTTTCAAATGGAATGTGTTGGCTTTATTGTATTACTAAGTTGCAATCAATTCTAAAAAGACGTCGGCAAAAATTATAAACTGTTTTTTTATGTTACCATTCCAGAATTGGTGTCGAGAGAAATAATTGTATATTATATAGTACCACTGTCGTTCGTGATTCCCTGGATATTTTTGTGCTTCTTTTTCTACAAATTCAAGATAGTGGATAAAATGAAGAAAGCAGCAATGACCCGATCTAAAAACCCTTCGCTACATCTACCACAACACAGTAAAGATATCGAAATGGAGGAAAGTTTATATGACATTATGGATAACACAGATATGCTGGGATATGTAAGGCGAATGCTCAAGTCGACTGATGTATAAGCAGATCAAATAGCACTCGGAGAGTTGAAAGCACATTTGTACAGAATCATGATTAATCATGCCAGTCACTCTTCACCACGGAGACGACAAAAACAAACTAAAACTAGAATTAAGTGTCTTTAAAAGTTGCGAAACAATACAACAATGTTTAAATTAGGAAGTGATTAAAATGTCACCATCGAAAATAAGAGATTACTTTGCATTAGCAAATCATGAGTTCTCACCACTCTTACAATATTTCTTTGTCTGATTGAATGAAACGTTTTTCTCCATTAATTTTGTAATGATTATTTCTACCAACAGACATGACAATATATTTTGTTTTTTTGTAAGTGAAAATTCATGTTAATAATTTGCTTTTCTTGATTAAAGTTTGCCAAGTTTAGTTCACATTCGTACCAATCATCAAATTATAAATTACCGTTTTTTTTTTTAGTCCGCCAATAGAACATGTAGTATAAACTAGATTAAAAAATTGCAAATGCGCATGTGATATCATCCCTTTTTGTTCATTGGATTTTGTTTTAAACAATCTAATTACAAATGTACTTTGAAATGTTCAAACTGTGATTTAAAAACAAAATTTACATAGTCGCTTAGTAGAGTAGTTAAACCATCCAGTCATTCGGTAATTATAACAACACTTGAATCTCTTGTGTAATTTGTCATTTTGTTTTTGTTTTTGTGGTTTATACCCTCATGAGTTACATCCCTTTTAACTTATTGAACCATTTGATATAATAAAAGATTGTCTCACCTCTGTCCGCGGTTATGGGATGTGCGCCTACGAACACCAGTTATTAAGTGGTTGCCATTGTTAGCTATTTTTCAGAAGTCTGCCATCCTGTTGTTGCCATTGTTTGTTGTCTATAATTAACCTAGAATCACAAGGTTACTGTTGGTTGCTGACTTATATGAGCCTGTAATGCAGTGTTTGTCGTTTATTGTTGTATTCAATGAGCCTGAAATCCGGTGTTTTTGTTTTTTTAATACATCATCTGTTCAAATGGTATTTGGAGAATTTTCAATGACAACATTTTATTTTAATGTTATGTATTGCGATAACAAACACCACTGATATTGGAAAAAAAAAATGTTCGCTGAAACTAAGAGGCAATTTTTTTTTTACATCAAGCTTTCGTCAGTATTAAGATTAAAATAGTTAATAAAGCACTGCAGTCCAACAAAATCAAAATGTCAAGCATGCGATAATTAAATAGAAGGTCTGTGTAAATTATAGCTATTTTTTCAGGTACCATATCTTTCAATTTTTTTTAAATACAAATCCCCGCAAAGCTTGCAGCTACGTTTCTGACAAGACGTCCTTTCTTATCAAAATTATGGGAGCCAGTCTATCTGGAAACAATCCCAAGAGCGTTGGCAAAATCAAAGACTGCAAGGTGTACCGAGTAGACCTGCTTAAAATGACTATTACGTGAAATTTAATGATAACAAAATTCCGACCACGACCGACATACAAAAATAAGAAGATACTAAGGGAACATTCAAACACACAACTCGTGCGAAACTACCAATGTCGTACATTTTCATAACATATTATGCAGTTGTATTGAACATTATCATTATACTTGAATTTTATACTAATGTATGCCATGTATAGGTTTGCATTTTTGTTTATGCTTTTTCTATGATGAGGGCCTCAGGGAAGATTTATTATAGAGTAAACTGTGTAACCCTCTTAAATTAAAGTATTGTAACTTGTTATTGTTACACTGCAAAAACGAAAGACGACGAAAAAATAAACATGATGAACGAGTCACTATGTTCTAAAGTCTTATTATCTGGTGAGATACAGACAGTATTTTGGATTTCTTAACCAAGATTCTACATAATCGGATATCGTATCATGATCTTCTTCTTTGTTATTGTCTAAATATTATTCTATGATTGATCAGTTTAAATGTTATGGCCCCTTATTGTAGTGTACAGACCATACGTCCTAGTAATGAAAATACATGTGTATTCCAATATTTGACATTGGTCGGTGGTCTGATGGTCTATAGCACTCGCATATTTGATTAATTGATTAATTGTTGCATGTTTAACATTCAATGGCACATGTTCGAAAAGCAATCACTCTGTTATGTCCGTATATCATGTATTTGTCTTTCACACATGTTTTCTTAGGTTATATTGCTATTGTTTTTGTGAGCATGGGAAAACAAGTTGCATTATTCATAAAGCCAAAATTAACTTTGATTTCAAGAGATGACCTACATATGTTGAATAAAATCGAAATTGTTTTTGATAAATGCTTCTGGCGTCCTTTTACAATTATTACATTTACATATGAACACAAGCAAATATAATTTGAATATTTTCTGCTTTACACAGACATAGTCAGGGTGAAAGTTCAATAGTAACTTGTCTACCTGAAGCAGTTGTAGTTCGTACCAGTAAATGGTTCTAAACCGGGTCTTATGTTCATTATAAATGTCAACAATGTCAGAAAATCAGCTTGGTACTTTTGCTAACACGTTGGTTTGTTAAAATGAAAACAATGTCTAGAAACAGACTTCCTTATTCAGATTTGTTTGCACTAGTGCATGAGTAGTATCATTATTTAAATTGTAAATACTACATTAAATAATACCTAATAATTTCTGAGAAAATTCGAAGAAAAATAATCAAAACCTGTATGTATTATTCGGACACATAACGTCAACCGTCCGAAAGAAGTCGTCGTTATACCCTAGAACGAACGCAGAGAGGAACACATTGCCTTAATGTATTGTATCAACCCAGAGTCTAGTTGAAATCGTTATGACGTCTTGAATAGCTGTTTTGATTTTTTGCTGTGACGCTTTCCTACTGCATCATAACGCCGAAGTCGGTTGATCCTCGAGAGAGAATTTTCTCGTTATTTTGAGACCCAATTTTGCCATGGAATCTTCTCTGGCGGCTAGTTTAGCATATACTAATATTCTTACCTTTTGTCTGCTTGTTAGTGCAAAATATATATGTAGAAATTGTGATAAAAAAATGATAAAATAAATTACAATTCCATCAGAGGTAAGCGATAACCTACTGCTTTTATAAAATGGTTAGCCTTAATTTCCCAACATCATCCACTTTCTGATAGTATAAAATAAATTTAAGGCACTAAACTCGGTAAAATTCGACACATCCGAATTTTTGGATAATATATATTGAATGTTCCCGGATTTCGGGTCCGAAAGAGGAAAGGGTATGTTGTCAAATTGAATCCTCTAATAATTTGGAAGTATGGCTTACCTATTGTATTTCACCACACACCCATCGATTTCCCTTCACATAAGTGCTTTTCTTATTCTGTTAGTTCTTTCCGGTTTCATACTGTAGGACAGCAGTATACTACTGTTGTCTTTATTTACTTCAGAAAAAGAGAAGTCCTCCGTGTATTTTTATTACTTTTCAAATGATACTGTGAAGATGCAATATTTGCTGCCTTTGTTAAAATTAGGAGGGAACGTGTGTTCATCACAATGAGCAAAATACATGGGAACCCTATAAATGAAATAATTTGCGATTCGATATGTACACCTTTATTGTTTTTTTATGATACAGTTCGTCCATAGATTTTTGTTATCTTTCACACAATGTATTCCATTACAAATACTGATCGGCGGGACCATTTATGTAATTAGGAATCTGTTTTATGCAAGTTAAACGTAATTATTCGTTCTGGTTCAAAATGGGCTAATTTTGCTAAATACATGAATCTGGCCATGTTAAAGTTTAAATTAAGATATAAGTCATATCATATATAGAGAATTCTGTTCTTTTAAACCAACTAGGTCATAGTTATATCATAACTGCACTTAAATATTTTATAAGTATTGGTTTGCGTAATCATTTATTTGCTACTTAAACAATTTTATGCGTTTCTCACTTTATCTTGTTTTCTTGGAAATATTGAACTTTACCAAAAATGAAATGGCAGAAGTCTATTTTACATTTATTTTTATCTTTGTTATTCTAATATGAAAAAAAAAACAAATGTTTTGAATAAGCCAAGTAAACAACAAATTGCAACGTTCAATCTTCAACCATTGACATATGTCTGTAATATATATCAAGCTCTTAATCGTCGAGAGTATACAAGTGTTGAATGAATTAAACATATCAAAAGATTTCCTATCAATACCAAATTACAAAAGAAAAATAAACATGTAATAACAAATAATCAAATAGTATGTCTGTCTTTTTAAAGTCTGTCCGTTTTAAGCATTAAAACAACTGGAATTCAGATTTAACAACGGTTTTTCAACCGCAGTTAATTCTTTTTTAGCATGTTTTTTGAAAATATTCTGAATCCCCGATACCCAGCTTGCGAGGTCGACATAATTCTTTCTCGTTCTCTTTTGTTTAGTCCGTTTATTTGGCCTTTTTAACTTTTTTATTCGAGCGTCACTGATGAGTCTTTTGTAGACGAAACGCGCATCTGGCGTACACAATTTTTGATACTAGTATCTATGATGAGTTTATCAGACATACTTCAGATATATATGTCCCAAAGAGTAATCTCCTTTGTGAATTAGACAGATTTTTTTCTCAATCGCACATGATTTTTACAACTTAGGGTTTGGTCATTGTTGAAGGCCATACGATGACCTATAGTTGTAAATTTCTATATTATTTGGTCTCTGGTAGGAAGTTGTCTCATTGGCAATCACACCACATCTTCTTATCTTTATAGAACAACGAATATGCTTATATAAACACCTGTGTTTATAGAGTTAAATAGTAAATTTCCAGTATGAAATAACTAGTTTTACTATATATTGTATTCTCATGGATAGTTGATGTAAAATGAAGATTAATCTATAACTACAAACAAGCTTAATATTAGTTTGTTTCTCGTTTGAATATTTCAGATAATATAAGTTATATGGTTTGCTACTGACCTCCTACGGATCCATAGAGTGTACATAAAATCCTGCCATGTTTTGTATGGAAATAAACAATGGGATTCAATAACAATAATAAAAGACAGGACGTCATAATACCCCTTTAAAATTTCCGTGACCCCCTACCTGTCCATAGACATGATCTTAATAGAGGGTCAGCCCGTGACGGCGTTAAACCAAACACATTGTCACTAATTTACCTGAGGTGCGATAATCTTTTTACATGGTCTGTTGTCTTTAGTCTTGGTAGAGTTTTCATATATTTAAACAGTTTTAATAAAGTCAAAAATACTGCAATTGAATAATTTTTATTATTCTCTTGTTTAGAAAGTTCGGGCTATATGGCAAACACTTGGTGCGTCTGTCTGCCCATCCGTTCGTCTTCTGAATGTTTTCGTTCCAATTGTTTTTTTTAAGTATTAGAACAGAATGACCCCATATTTTGTAACAGTTCGACAGTTATGAATTGTAGCGCTTTTCAGATCTGTAAGGGACCTACAGTTGGGTGCAGACCAAGCATTACATTAAGTAAACGCACGTTAACGCCGCGTGCACATATTTCGTTAGTTAACTTCAATTTTCGCGTTTACTAGTAAACGCGTGTTAACTATAATTCCGTTAACGCGGTCAAAATGGAAATTTCTAATGTCTACCCGAGTAAACGCGCGTTTACTCTGTGTCCGTTTAGTCCGTAGTAAACGGGCGTTTACTTCATATTTCACAACTTTATTTTTACTTGCACTTAAAAGTAAACGGGCGTTTACTACAGATTTCACAAGTGTATGTTTACGTGCACTTGAAAGTAAACGCGCGTTTACTTTTCGCGTTAACTGATTGTGTAAATTATGAAATGAACTTCGTGTAGATTTGTACATTTATTTTATTTTGTTAAAACGACTTTTAACTTAATATTTTACGTATATATGTTTAAAACAAAAACAATTCAAAAACACTCTTAATTCGAAATATCAACTTTTATTAATTGCAAAAAATCGGTTCCAATAACTTTAAGCTATAGCGGATTTTCTATATTTTCTTTTTAAAAGTTACATGTACAAATATCGACTCACAAAAAATATTTCCACTATGACGGAAACGTCGTAAAATTGCATACAAACCCTTTCTAGAAACTTGAAAATTATCTGATCGTATCAAATCATACCTAAATTCAGTAATGATTTTGCCAGATTCTTCAGTTATTTTGAGAAATTTTAAGCAGTCAAGCAATTTAACTTCGTCGTTGGTAGACCAGACCTATGTCTGCTTTTTTAGGACCGCTGCAGACCTATTGGCAAGTCTGCTCCAGACCAGACCTATGGCCACGTCTGCTATGGACCAGTCCTGAGGACAGGTCTGCCCAGACCAGATCTGTGGACAGGTCTGCTACTGACCCGCGCGGCAGACCTGAAGTCGTTAGACTATGTATAGATATTATTATACACATTAAAAAACTCTTTTTCATTTCATATTCTTATAAACATTAAATAATGGCTATAAAATTACACACTTCTGATCGAAAAATATACATGCAGCTATCATAAAAGAAAGGAAAGGTTTGGTTTTTTTAATTAGAAGGCGGATAGAATGGTTATCCAACTTTTCGGACAAATATTTGTATATGATGGGATATATTAAACATCATGGTTTACGTTGCTTCGTTCCCCATTTTTAACAGTCTCTTCCTAAGTATAACTCTATGCATTTAATACATGGATTTTTCATCGTAATTCACCTTGTTTGCCTTGGATTTACGATTCTGTTTTTGCCAAATGTTCAAACGAAAATTGTACATTGTAGGGATATATAAGGTGTTGTATAATTATGTACCATCTCATCAATTTAGACAGACTAATCCTTGCCGATTATAAATGATATCTGTGACGTCCGAAATAATATACTCGTTCTGAACATGAATGAAATATTTGCCCTTGGACGTTAAGCTACAAATATTTTTAATCAACTGACATAATATACTAACAGTATACAATTCCGAGAAGAGAACTTCTCATACTTTTCATTATAAAGTACAAATGAATTCAGTCATGTCAGTGTTGGATGATGCCGTTAAATAGTTTTGTTTTAAATACAAACCATCCAGAACTACTGACTTCAGTGACGGTTCATCATTTTTGATACAGAGAGGAAATGCTGGCACTTTAAATTGATGTGGACAAAATTTTGTAGTCATTGTGTTCCAATATTGCTGTCATCTTTATTATACAATCCATCCTGACATAGAAATATTACTGATTTACTATGAGGCTATATATTTACAAAATAAAGTGCAAATATGGTCAGTTTTGGCTGATGCAGTCAAATAATTTTGTTATACGAGTCAGCCTGAGGTATCAAAGCTACTGATTTTTTTACGATTCAATATTTTGAAGAAAAAGAGAACATGCTGGCACTCTAATTTGATGCGGAAAAAATTTTGTAGTCATTGTGTTCCAATATTGCTGTCATCTTTATTATACAATTCATCCTGACATAGAAATATTACTGATTTACTATGAGGCTATATATTTACAAAATAAAGTGCAAATATGGTCAGTTTTGGCTGATGCAGTCAAATAATTTTGTTATACGAGTCAGCCTGAGGTATCAAAGCTACTGATTTTTTTACGATTCAATATTTTGAAGAAAAAGAGAACATGCTGGCACTCTAATTTGATGCGGAAAACATTTTGTAGTCATTGTGTTCCAATATTGCTGTCATCTTTATTATACAATCCATCCTGACATAAAAATATTACTGATCTACTATGAGGCTATATATTAACAAAATAAAGTGCAAATATGGTCAGTTTTGGTTGATGCGGTAAAATAATTTTGTTATACGAGTCAGCCTGAAGTATCAAATATTCTGAAATTTGTTTACGATTCAATATTTTTGGATAAAAGAGGACATGCTGGCACTCTAAATTGATGCGGAGAAAATTTTGTAGTCATTGTGTTCCAATACTGATGTCATCTTTATTATACAATCCATCCTGACATAAACATATTACTGATTAGCTATGCGACTATAAGATTTACATAATAAAGTGCAAATGTGGTCAGTTTTGGTTGATGCGGACAAATAATTTTGTTATACGAGTCAGACTGAGCTAACAAAACTACTGAAATTTTTTTACAATTCAATATTTTGAATACAAAGAGGACATGCTGGCACTCTATATGATGCGGACAAAATGTTGTAGTCATTGTGTTCCAATATTACTGTCAACTTTATAATACAATCCATCCTGACATAGAAATATCACTCATTTACTATGAGGCTGTGTATATTTACAAAATAAAGTGCAAATATGGTCAGTTTTGGTTGATGCGGTCAAATAATTTTGTTATAGGAGTCAGCCTGAGCTATCAAAACTACTGTAATTTTTTTAACAATTCAATATTTTGAATAAAAAGAGGACATGCTGGCACACTAAATTGATGCGGACAAAATGTTGTAGTCATTGTGTTCCAATATTGCTGTCATCGTTATTATACAATCCATCCTGACAGAAAAATGTTACGGATTTACTATGCGACTATAAGATTTACATAATAAAGTGCACATATGGTCAGTTTTGGTTGATGCGGACAAATAATTGTGTTATACGAGTCAGCCTGAGGAATGAAAACTACTGAAATTTTTTTACGATTCAATATTTTGAATAAAAATAGGACATACTGGCACTCTAAATTGATGCGGACAACATTTTGTAGTCATTGTGTTCCAATATTGCTCTCATTTGTATTTTATATACAATCCATCCTGACATAAAATATTATTGATTTTCTATGCGACTATAAGATTTACATAATAAAATGCAAATATGGTCAGTTTTGGTTGATGCGGACAAATAATTTTGTTATACGAGTCAGCCTGAGCTATCAAAACTAATGAAAATTTTTTTTACGATTCAATAATTTGAATAAAAAGAGGACATGCTGGCACTCTTAATTGATGTGGACAAAATTTTGTAGTCATTGTGTTCCAAGATTGCTGTCATTTGTATTATACAATCCATCCTGACATAAAAATATTACTGATTTACTATGCGGCTATATAGATTTACATAATAAAGTGCAAATGTGGTCAGTTTTGGTTGATGTGATCAAATAATTTTGTTATACGAGTCAACCTGAGGTATCAAAACTACTGAATTTTTTTTACGATTCAATATTTTGAATAAAAAGAGAACATGCTGGCACTCTAAATTGATGCGGACAAAATGTTGTAGTCATTGTGTTCCAATATTGCTGTCATCTTTATTATACAATCCATCCTGACATAGAAATATTACCGATTTACTATGAGGCTATATAGATTTACATAATAAAGTGCAAAAAATGGTCAGTTTTGGTTGATGCGGACAAATAATTTTGTTATACGAGTCAGACTGAGCTAACAAAACTACTGAAATTTTTTTACAATTCAATATTTTGAATACAAAGAGGACATGCTGGCACTCTATATGATGCGGACAAAATGTTGTAGTCATTGTGTTCCAATATTACTGTCAACTTTATAATACAATCCATCCTGACATAGAAATATCACTCATTTACTATGAGGCTGTGTATATTTACAAAATAAAGTGCAAATATGGTCAGTTTTGGTTGATGCGGTCAAATAATTTTGTTATAGGAGTCAGCCTGAGCTATCAAAACTACTGTAATTTTTTTAACAATTCAATATTTTGAATAAAAAGAGGACATGCTGGCACACTAAATTGATGCGGACAAAATGTTGTAGTCATTGTGTTCCAATATTGCTGTCATCGTTATTATACAATCCATCCTGACAGAAAAATGTTACGGATTTACTATGCGACTATAAGATTTACATAATAAAGTGCACATATGGTCAGTTTTGGTTGATGCGGACAAATAATTGTGTTATACGAGTCAGCCTGAGGAATGAAAACTACTGAAATTTTTTTACGATTCAATATTTTGAATAAAAATAGGACATACTGGCACTCTAAATTGATGCGGACAACATTTTGTAGTCATTGTGTTCCAATATTGCTCTCATTTGTATTTTATATACAATCCATCCTGACATAAAATATTATTGATTTTCTATGCGACTATAAGATTTACATAATAAAATGCAAATATGGTCAGTTTTGGTTGATGCGGACAAATAATTTTGTTATACGAGTCAGCCTGAGCTATCAAAACTAATGAAATTTTTTTTTACGATTCAATAATTTGAATAAAAAGAGGACATGCTGGCACTCTTAATTGATGTGGACAAAATTTTGTAGTCATTGTGTTCCAAGATTGCTGTCATTTGTATTATACAATCCATCCTGACATAAAAATATTACTGATTTACTATGCGGCTATATAGATTTACATAATAAAGTGCAAATGTGGTCAGTTTTGGTTGATGTGATCAAATAATTTTGTTATACGAGTCAACCTGAGGTATCAAAACTACTGAATTTTTTTTACGATTCAATATTTTGAATAAAAAGAGAACATGCTGGCACTCTAAATTGATGCGGACAAAATGTTGTAGTCATTGTGTTCCAATATTGCTGTCATCTTTATTATACAATCCATCCTGACATAGAAATATTACCGATTTACTATGAGGCTATATAGATTTACATAATAAAGTGCAAAAAATGGTCAGTTTTGGTTGATGCAGTCAAATAATTTTGTTATATTTGAGCCAGTCTGAAATGTGAAAACTGCTGGATTTTGGTGAAGATTTAGTTATTTGAAGGACATGCTTGAACTGTTTATTTGTGCAGATAAAGAAATATACTTTGATTAATTTTCAATTAATTAAAGAGGTGTAATATCATTAACTGTAATCGTCGATATGTCAATCGAAAATGACCAGTTGATCATTTAATTTTGATGTACCTTATCATTTGATATGTAAGGTCAGTGTATCCAGAATACGATGACAATCTGCGTTAACATGCGTTTACTACAAACAGTAAACGTGCGTTACTCTTTACGAAAATAGAAGACGCGCCTTTTTTCACGTGAACGCGGAAGTAAACGCGAAAGTAAACGCCCATTTACTCTTTACAAAATTAGAAGACGCGCCATTTTCGCGTTAACGCGGAGGTAAACGCGGAAGTAAACGTCTGTTTACTTTTATGTCTACTGAAATTTCGTAGTTAACGCACAATTAACGCGGCGTTTACATGAAGTGCACGCGAGTAAAGACCGCGTTAACTTTTCTGCCGGTCTACATGTAATGCTTGGTCTGTACCCACCTGTAGTTACTATATGCGATTATTTTATTTTTTTATTTTTTATATGAATACAAATATTTTAGTCACACTTTTCTCAGAAAATACTGAAATTTATATTTTGTAACAGCTTGTCCGTTAGGTGTAGTAATGTGGAAGCACTTTTTGTGTCGGTCTGACCGATACCTACTTTTACTTTTTCGGTAAACTTAATTTAAAGTGAAGTGTATATAGCACTACAATGAGTACTAATTCTTGCGTGTTACCATTAATAAAATAAGATACTTTAAGTATACGTTGCAATAGTATCTTATCTTACTTCTACTGTATTGAATTTGATCACTCGTGTTTAATTATTGATAGTGGCAGACCATAATCTCGACATCAAAATATATTTGTAGATACATTCCCCATTTATATAAATTATCTAAAAAGCGATTTGTGATTTCAGCTGTGACTACATAATCATTCTCTATTACAATCATTATAATGATAAATTGGCAAAACTCTCAAATTTTTAAATATGACATTACCATTAAACGAACGGTGTGAAATTTCAGTATGTTGTTAAATCTTGCTGGTATTTTTAAAAAATTCCATATATGATGAAATTAGGTAAAAGTTTTACCAAATATGACTTCTGCAATTGTTTTAGTTTTATTTCTGAGTCGTAAATTAGGTCGACGAAATGCTGCAAATGCGTGCATTTTGAACCAACCGAAAAATGTAGACTTCATAAACGGAGTAGTTTATCAAATGAATTAAAAGAAATTAACAAGTAGATTTAACATCTTTCCACCTTTCATTCATTTTGGTTTGTAAAATATCTCGAAAAGTTAATATCAAATACAAAACTAAAGTAAGGTGATGAACTGATCACAGATACCACCATCCTGCACTATAACTATCTAAGGGTAATGTCTGTTTTTCAAATCAAATTTGACTTCTATAACTGGTTATGAAAAAATGTTTAAATCTGAACATTATGTCAATTCGAACGTTAACTTACATCCACCCCTCCAAAATCAAGAAGAATACTGGTACGTGACATATTGTGAAGAGTTTTTTTCAATTAATATGTTCTTTATCAACCGTGACCTAAACAATAACCTAAAATTTAAGGAGGATGTGACTGGGGAAATGATACTAAACTGCAAATGCAAAAATATAAAAATGGAAGACAAGTACATTGCATTTTATAGTCCATGACATGTGCTCAAATTCAAAAAATTTGGTCAAACGGGGCTTTAATAATTTTCCGGAACCAAACATTTTACCGACGGGCGGGCAAGTGCATCACTATATTCACCCGTCTATTACGGTATGAGTTTTGCTCATTGTTGAATGTCGTTTGATCACTTGTTATTGTTAAAATCTTTGTCTTTTGGGGTCTTATAGATAGTTGTTTCATTGACAATCACACCATGTATCTTCATTTTTATATTTTAGAATATCTCTCCATATTTTATACATACGCATTAACAAATCATTTTACTTGATCAGATTCTTTAGTCTTCATTCACATTTTATCATATATATCAGAGGAGAGGAATATACGCTGTGGTACATTATTATAATGCTAAAATTCCAATCTGACTTATTTCCTGTTTTAAGCAGGAATACATATTGACATAATTTCCGGTAAAAATGTGAGAAATTTTACAATTATTTCCTTATTATCTTATTTATTATCGCATTATGATAATGGCGAAACAATATATTTGCTTAGTTTTATTAGTTGTGTTTATTTCGATCTCTGAAAGTCAAAAATGCGATCTTAGGACTGAAAGGTATGTCTGTTTACCAATAATTTCCTTTATATTTGGGTAAAAAAATATCTTTATGACAGTTAAATTTGTCATTAAGCTATTTTTCTTTTATTGAAACCACAAATGAGGAACAGGTTTATGTAAGTTGACCTTTATTCTCATGTGAACTCAAAAAACCTTAAATCGTCATTTATTGCATAAGACTTCTTTTTACCGGAAATTATGTTGATATACGATTAATTACAATTTCTAAACATTGACGATATAACCTGTGATTTTAAGATGTGTCAGTTGTATGTGATGGATATCGATTTGAAATTGTTCAAGATACATGTGTGTGTTTTAATACAAAACTTCGCCACCGTAATTGTTCAATAATATCACAATTAAATATTCAGAGACTGGATCAAGGTTATTATAAAACTCTATGCTTGTTGCTTTAACATATATAATTCATATATTCTACCTATTCTAGAAACATAAGCTTGTGATGAAGTGGATCATAGCTATTTAGATATAAAAATTCATGATAACACGAAGAAACTGTAAGTTAGTTAAAAATAAATAAAAAAAATATATCACATTAAAATAAAAAAAAAAAAAAAAAAAACAACTTATTTCTTTAAATGTATTTTAGAGGTGATGTAAGCAAAGTATGTTGTGCCGATTATGAAGCAAATGGAAATGACTGCATTGGTAAGTCGTCAGCTATTTGCATGTTCACATCTTTTTATTCTGTATTTTTTAAAACTCATGTTGTGGACTAAGATCGACATGCCATCATGTCTAAGGATAAAAGACTGATCGATATTATATTTTTAAGAAATAAATAAACAGGTCATGCGTTAATCAGGATAGCTCCATCATAACACGAAGTCCATTTAATAAGTAGTACAATTTTTTTTATTATTATTTGGGACAATATCAAAGCATTACAATACGATCATTTTTTTCTCTGGAAGTAGGTAAAAGAGCCAGGTCATTTGATATGCTTTAGTACGGTATTTAATGAGTACAATCAATGCCTTTTAATACAATTTTATTTAATTCTTCGTATTTCATACTCCAATGTAATGAACAATTGGAAACGATTGTGTATTTATTAATATATTTATTGGTGTATCATAATTAGTTAGAAAACCCGTTAGATCCTTTTTATTCGGGCTAAATATTTCATTCCTCGTCCCTCCCTTAGCACGATCAAATGAATAAAAACACTCATCAAATATACCAGATTTATAATTTGGTTTGCCTGACGCGCACTACGTCTATATATTACTCAACCGTTACGGTCGAATCAAAACATATAGAAGGACAAATCAAGCACAAATTTAACGAGCATTTGAAAATTAAAGTTCAGAAAAATATGCAAAATCAAGCTAAGGTAAAATTAAAATTGAGAATGGAAGTGGGGAATGTGTCAAAGAGACAACAACCCGACCAAAGAGCAGACAACAGCCGAAGGCCACCGATGGGTCTTCAACGCAGCGAGAAACTCCCGCTCCCGGAGGCGTACATCAGCTGGCCCCTAAACAAATATGTATACTAGTTCAGTGAAATTGACGTCATACTAAACTCCAAATTATACACATGAAACTAAAATTACAAATGATACAAGGCTAACAAAGGCCAGAGGCTCCTGACTTGGGACAGGCGCAAAAATACGGCGGTGTTAAACATGTTTTTTGAGATCTCAACCCTCCCCCTTATACCTCTAGCTAATGTAGAAAAAACAAACAATAAAACTCAGTTTAAGAGAAGTCCGAGTCCGATGTCAGAATAGGAAACAAAAGCAAATAAACAAAATGACAATAATACATAAATAACAAAAGACTACTAGCAGTTACTGACATGCCAGCTCCATACCTCAATTAAACTGATTGAAAGATTATGTCTTCATCATATGAATATCAGGCACAATCCCTCCTGTTAGGGGTTTAGTATTATACCACCATAAAATATATGAGAAGAACATAACCCGTGTCATGCCAACAACTGGTTTTAGAATAAATATGTTTAATTCCGATGCAGAGACCCTATAAGTGAATCAATATTAAAGCCAAAATATGCAATCTTTAATGACCTGACAACAGTATCGTAACTATATCCCTTCTTGATAAGTCTGAATTTTAAAGTGCGTATTGTTATGCGTTTACTTTTTTACATTGGCTAGAGGTATAGGGGGAGGGTTGAGATCTCATAAACATGTTTAACCCCGCCGCATTTTTGCGCCTGTCCCAAGTCAGGAGCCTCTAGCCTTTGTTAGTCTTGTATTATTTTTAATTTTAGTTTCTTGTGTACAATTTGGAGTTTAGTATGGCGTTCATTATCACTGAACTAGTATATATATTTGTTTAGGGGCCAGCTGAAGGACGCCTCCGGGTGCGGGAAATTTTCGCTGCATTGAAGACCTGTTGGTGACCTTCTGCTGTTGTCTGTTCTATGGTCAGTTGTTGTCTCTTTGACACATCCCCCATTTCCATTCTCAATTTTACTGTTTAAAGGCTATTGTAGGCTATTCTTGTAAGTAAAACAATGTTAGATTTTTAAATAACTCAACATTTTATAAGCAGAAAAATGAACATATCATTGATATTTCCTGTCAACAAGGAAGTCCTAACTACTGGGCTTTTGATGCCCTTAGGGGCGAAACGTCTATCATTAGTGACATTAATCTAGTGATTGTTAACATTGATCGACAATACCAGGCTTCAAATTTTGTAAGCAAATATTCACATTTCGTATACATGAACTAAAATAGCAATCAAGTTACAACTGTTGATTGTATATCTGCACCAATCTATTGTACTTTTGCAAACAAAATTTAATACGACTATCATTACACACGACACATATTTCTTGAAACATTAAATACCGAGAGGAAACTGTAAACAACCTCGTTTTAGATTAATTTGAATTATACTGATTTTTTATTTTCTGTTAAGAAGTAGATTTCAATGTGGTATCAGACAACTCTCCATCCAAGTCACTATGTGTAAAAAGTAAACAATTATAGGTCAAAGTACGGCCTTCAACACGGGGCCTTGGCTCACACCGAACAGCAAGCTATAAAGGGCCCCAACATGATAAGTGTAAAACAATTCAAACAGGAAAACCAACGGTCTAATCTACATAAAAAACGAGAAACGAGAAACACTTATGAACCACACCAACAAATGACAACCACTGAACAACAGGCTCCTGACTTAGGTCAGGTGCAGAAACATGGAGCTGGTTTAAACGTTTTAACAGGCGTCTACCTTCACCCTAACCTGAGACAGTGGTGTAACATTACAACATAAATAGACACACAATGAAATATCAATTGAAATGGCTTAAATCGATCAAAAGGACATTTACACAAAAACAAGTAAATATACACTGAACAAATAAGTTTGATCTAAGACCCTCATGGGTAGTCAAGGTCGTTAAACCAGCCAACTCCACCCACCCCCCCCCCACCCCCTTCCCACCCCTCGTGATCTATGACACAATATAAATACAATATAAATAAAAAAAAAAAAGATGTATCAATGTCAAAAAGACAACTTTAACCTAGGACAAAATGGTGTAAAATAAAGTAACGTACACAGGTAAATTTAAATATAATAACTTTGTTGTTAGGAGTACAGAAACATTTTTTACAAAATAATTTTGTTGTTAACAGTACGAGTACAGAAGTGAAAATTTATCGTCATAAGAAATACTTATCAAAGGTGGTACATATGAAAAATAGTAAGACGAGATATAACATAAAATAAGTAAACATTGAATAACAGAAATGCATTACAAATTGTGTCAACAGGTCAAATCAACACAAAAGTACGATTTGAGAGTACTCGGAGTTACTGAAAGCTAGTTAAAAGCCCCCAAAAAAAATAATATATTAACAGCTTGAATCTGAAAAAAGTAAGAAAAAATGAGTATGACCTCATTTTGGTATTCATCAATATAATCACGGTTTGGCAATTAAGCTGTAGTGGTTTGCTGGCATTATTGCAGAAACTTAGACATTTTTTAAGGTTTTGAAATATTAGTGAAGATGTGTCATTATTAGATAAAATGTTTTATTCTGCAGCTTGTTCCATAGGATACACATCAGATATAGGGCAAATGTGCAGGCTTTGTTCAAAGAACATGTATGGTAGACGATGTCGATATGAATGTTCTTGTTCAAAATTTGAAATGTATGTAAAACGGTCTTAATAATTGTTATCATTTTCTAAATGTGTAGAAATTCCATAAGAATATATATGGGCTAGCCAACAAGCAAACATTTATCAAATGTAATTCCTTGAAAAAATAGTTCTTTGCAAAACTTTGATAATATCACATTTGTTTGCATTTTAACGTGTTCAATATACTGTCGGAGATATTAATTAAGTTTGACTGTGTGAAGTTGAAACAGCAATCTAGTGAATGATATGATAAAAGGGTTCATACATTACTTTATTTTATGTGATACAATGGCATTGTAGTTGTGACAACGTTGAAGGCTGTGTCGAATTTTCACCAACATCTAGAGCCTCAAGGTACACAACGTTTGGTAAGTAGCGTCTTTAGAAAGTAAAATAACAAGAACATCATTATTTAAAGTATGTATTCATCTATTGTGTCAAAAAAATAAAAACAATAAGAACAAATAATTTGTTTTCTGCTCAACCTGATATTCATCTTTGTATTGTGTTGTTATTAAAAATGGTGGATTTATATTTGCCAAAAATCTTTTTTCGTAATATTCTAGGTGTGATTTTGTGGGGTTAAGCTGCTCTATCTTTGGTTTTCGGTGTATAATTCTGTGAAAAAGTATTGTTGTTTGTTCCTTTATCGTGTTTTTGTCCATTTTATTTAAATTATTGTTTTGCAAAACCCCTTACTCCTCTCTCTTTTTTCTTATATCTTCCAAGCTTTGGTTTAAAATGGTGTACGAACCTGTAGTGTTTCGTTGAAGATATTTATTTTTTGCTTTTTAAATACACATGCTTATTCTGACAAATAACAATATATATATTTGTGTATATTTGCTTTGGAGTGTCATATAAATACATCAAATTAGCATGTTATGTCGATGCTTCGCATTTTTGTTTTTTTTTATGTCACAGAACATAAATATGAACCATAAATACAGTATGAGACGGTACGTTTTAGTGGATGTTGTGTAAATAACTTATCCTGGTCACCATCATTACGTATATGCAATTTAGGGCTTTTGTTTCCTCACTTACTTTTATCATGGCGACTTCCGGGACTTAAAGGGGTTAATTCTAGTGTTTAAGAATCTTGATTTTTCTGTTTTCGAAAAAAATACGTTGTTTTCATGTACTGGTCAGGGCGTTCACTGCATTGATGTATGATTTCTTCGAAGTACGTGAACCGATATTAAACGAAAAGGTAAACATAGGGACATACATTGATAAATTTCGCGATTCTACTTATTTCTAATGTGAAACGTTACCGGTAAAACACTAGTCAGATAATGACGAGATACAATTTGTTTTCGTTTTGATGATTCATGACCCTTATACACTTTTCTAACATGTAATTTAAACTCGGTTTTAAAAAAGCCGAATTTAAGATTCAATGGCATTTCTATTTGAAGCTAAATCAACGGAATTTGATGAATGGCAGTAGTACAAAAAAAATTTTCTGATAAATTTACTGATGTGCTATAAATTGCAATACGTACACATTTTTCGAAAAAACATGCAGTGATATTTATCATAATGTCTGTGTTTTCTTGTTTTATGCCACAATGACGACCAAATGTATAGATTTTGTTTTATTAGTAACGGGTACGCAACACTCTCCTGGTAAACGATGTCAATTGAAGACTGAAAGGTATATATCTATAAAAAAGACTTGCTTTAAAGGGGCATTTAATTCAGTTTAGCCAGGTAAAATATCTATCTAAAATGAGGTAAACAAATTAATTTTAGGACTTGATATGTCAATAATAAAAAGTTGGTGTACAGTGTTCGGGCTGTATGTGTAGAAACATAAAAGGAGGTTGGAGCTGTTATGAACTTAGCTACCAAATGTAAGTATAAAGTTATCAAATGAAACCCAGTTTCGACACCACAGGGCTTGTTATAAAAAACTGAGTGAAGAAATAAAAGGTCTTTTGTCGTAATTTTTGTTCTCAACCGACAGTTGTCTACTTATTCAAATATCTTTTTCAATGGGAACAGTAGAACAACAGTAAGCTGTACACAATATGTTATTATTCATTCTGTATTGGTCATACGTCATTCAAAATGTTGAATTATTTAATTCAAAAAGAGAAAAATCATACAAACGATATATCCTTGTAGAACATACGCTAGAATCGACATTTACGTTTTCTTAAGAATTGACGTAAGAATTTTATCATAAACGTTCGAAAAATTAGACTTGTCTTTTGTTGTCAAGGTTCTTGAAGTATTGCTTGAATAAGAATAATCAGATATTTCAAATTTACAACTGCAACATGTAATCCAACTAGAATGAACTAAAACTTAGAGTTACGTATCGTTATCAGAAAAAGTTTTGATTTTCCACCAGTTCCTTCAGAATCTGTTATAAAAGAAATTATAAGCTTCGAGATTAAAGTATAAATAATAAGACACTGACCGTTTGGTATGATTACTGACTTGAATAAGAAAACAATCCATCTTATTAAAACGAAATTAGAAGGATTTAGACAGCTGCTGTCCAGCCTTCAACACTGAGCGAAACCAATCTCGTATAGTAAGCTTAAAAGTGCTCCAACATTACAAAATTTGAATATATTCAAAAGAAAAAAAATACCGATTAATTAAAAGTATTCCTTAACATTCAACTACTTGTATATGTCAAAATTATGAAAATGAGGTCAAAACGTTTTCAATATTCTTAAGTGGAGAAATTAGACTTGAATGTTGTGCAGATAGCGAAGCAAAAGGGAATTACTGCATTGGTAAGTTGTCATATACTATTGTTTTACCATTGTATACCAAGAATACACATCTGATTGACACCTCTGGTTGATTAAATATCCTGACTATACTTCACAGGCCATATTTCACGTTAAAAAGACGAGTTTTAGGACTGTAGATAGATGTTAAGTCGAACAAGCTATATATTATTTTTCATAAAAAAAGGATTCAAGAAGACAGTTAAAATGTATTTGCACCAAACCTTTTTTTTTTTACATTAGTGATATAAAATATCTGATGAAGATATCGATACTTGAAACGTTTTAGGACCCAAAAAAAATGGTGGCATCAAGTAAAATAGTTTAAAAAGGAAGGTGAAAATTGTCTTACTGTTATATCAGTTTGAATTGTACAAATATAATTTTCTTTTTTTTCAGATTTTCCATATTTTTTGTCTGTTTTATATTACAGCTTGTTCCAAAGGATACACATCAGCTATAGGACAAAACTGCTTACCATGTACGAGGAAAACATATGGTGAAAGATTTGAATGTCATTGCTCAGATTTTGAAATGTTTGTAATAGATTTTAAGAAAACTTATATTCTTTATGTCAATTTGTGCAAACATTTAAAAAAAACATACACAAAACATACACAAAACATGCAAAAGATAAAGACCCATATTGATATTCTGTTGGACATCTACGTAACGTTTCGTGAATTGTAAAATCATATTTGTAAAGATACATACAGTCATGGAAGTAATTCAAATAGATAGTCATAAGATTGATGCAATATCAAAATTAGTGATATACTTCACAAAAGGTTACACATTGTTTTCATCAATCACTTTCTATATGGAAGCAGATACAGGGAATGATAATTTGTTTTCATTTACTACGGTAGATAAAGCAGATATGCATTTTACAATATATCATAATTTATATGTTATTATAGGAGTTATGAACCTCACCAAGATTTTACAGTGCATTATATAGAATAATTACTGTATCAAGTGACGGTACATAAGAAAACATAATGTTTAAATGTTAAAATACTTGTAAATATATATATAAGATATCAAATTTGCATTCGAATGCTTTTGATAAAAATTAAAACAATTACACAATTATATTTACTTACAGTTGTAGTCACGTAGACGGCTGTGTTGAGTTATCATTAACAGCTGGTACTTCTGTTGATAAAACCTCTCGTAAGTAACACGATTGATCGATGACAAAACACTAATATTTGTTTTATTCATTTAATAACTTTCGTCCTATTGTGTAATAGATTTCGGTTCTTTGCAGTAGTAAATCAATTTTAATCTTAAACGGTCATTTTGATTTTAACATCATCTAAAAAGTCTGAACAAAAATCAATTCTTCAGTCATGTTCAGTCTTTCAGTCAATTTTCAGACTTATTGAATGGGGGTAAATTCAATATTGTTTAGATAATTCGCTTGCAGTCAATTCAGTACTGAACAGATCTTAATTGACAGCAAGCGCATTGTCTAAACAGTAAAGAATTTACCGCAGTGTTTTTGTATGAAAATTTACTAGTGTTGGTTTTCATACCTTTTGTGATAACTGGAAACAGTTCGTTGTGAAAACACATTTATTTACAATTGTGGTCAAAACATAAAATCAGGTTTCAGTAAAAAATATAAAACCTTACATGAGAATATTCACGTGCTATCTCTATCTTAAACACAAAGAAAGAGAAATCAATATGCTTATTTCGACGCGTCACTGAATATGTTTTGTTTCTGTATCGTATGATTTATGTGTCATAAATGTTTACATAAGAACTCATTCATTCATAGAAAGACAACACATCAGCGTTTTATATGTTGTTTTGCATGATTGTAAATTTTGTAGATAACAGACTGCGAACTTACATATCGAACATAAGGACATATTCTGGAAATGGTAATTGTTTTTATTGATCGCACATTGAATGAACACGGATGCAATGTATTGCACACTTTTCTTTTACCATTTCTATTCCAATTGCGATGGCAAAGAGCAATGCACATCATGTGAAAGAATATTTCGACAGTTATGGACATACCCACCAGCATTAACAATAAGGATCTCTATTTTTGGAAAAAAAAAGTGCAAGATGAATAGACTACAAAAGAAGGCATTGCAATAACGAAGCATCATTTTTATAAAATGGCAATGTAATAGTGACACAATGCTAAACCACCATAATTACTGCAATTTAAATCAAAAGATTTGACAGAAGGATATATATCATGTATATAAGACCTTGGATATACGAGTTATCTACGAAAAATATAATTTTTTGAAGGGAATATCGTTTGATGAGAAATACATGAAACATTCAAACATCAAGATGAATTACTATATTCATCTTTGAAACGGTGTCTCAGCTATTTACCGCATATCCGAAACACAATTCAGACAGTTTATTTCATCTTCATGTAAAAAATATCATATAATGTGTTATACTATCTATTAACATGTCATTGTCTATTATCTGTACATTCTTTACAATACCCATTATGATTAAACAGTTGATTGCAATACAATTTGCTTTTGCAGATATAACAACTCTTCTTTGGAATGTAGCTGCTAGAACGACCGGGGATAATACAGATAATAGTGGCGAAGGTATATGTTTATGATTTTGCGTAGATAATTGATTGTACTCTTTTGAAGCATAATCATTTTTTATTTTAAAGGTTCAGTTTGATGTTGCTACAAACAATTGTTGCGTAATCATCACTAATAAACATTCTATATTTTTTTGTTTGATGTTATGTATTAAATATGTGTACATTTAAAAGAATAAGTTTTGTAATTATTTGTAATTCAAGTGTGTTATTACTATCCTAACCGAAGAGAAATTAACAAAAATGTTTTTAAAAATACAATTTCTTTTGGCCTATTGTAATATCAAATTACGATCTATTTTTAAAACGAAAGTCCATGAAGTCCATGCAAACACTATTTAAGATATTACCATTTCAGAATTGCTGCCAAAAGACATAATTGCATACTATACATTTACACTGATGGTGGTGGTTCCAGGAATATGTTTGCGCTTCATTTTCTTTAAATACAAGATAGTGCCCAACAAGAAAATGTCTACAAGTTTTAAATCTCAACGTTCTCCACTACCAAAGAACAGACAAAATATCAAGATGGGGGAAAATGTATACGACAATATTGATGACACTGACTTGCTAGAATATGAAGAGCAAATGCAAATATCACCTGAGGATATCGATGCAATAGATAAATCTAAGAGGACAGCATGTCGTGAAAGCATAAATATAAAAAAGCATGATTATTCTTTTCAGTCACTGCCAACCGACCGGACTGAAAAGCAAGAGCACACATATAATTTAAGTTTCTTGATAAGTGGCGAGGACATCTTATCGAATGACGAAGGTCAACACACAAAAAAACAAGATTATATCACATTTGCAACTGTACACAGAATGGATAGTAGTTTGCCTGATAACGAAATAGTTACAATTAGTGACCATGAATATACGTTTCAGTATCCCATACAGCTGATGTAGGATTTTATAGGTTGGCCATATGATTATAAAATTTCATCCAATATTTCTGAAAATACAGTTCCCAAGCGTATTATATCAAAAGCAAGAGGAATGTAATCACTGTCGTGCAACAATTTAGATATCAAACGTTTAAAATCAAAGATATATTCAGGAGCGAACGGTAAACATATCAACTCTAATGATAACAGACTAGACTTTAATAATATACTTAAAACCAAATCTGAAAGCGATATAGGTTCTTAGCGGCGTGTTCAGCACAAACGGATTCAACATTACATGATAAAAGGTGCTTCACTTAATAATTACTTTTAAGATAGAGTAGACATGATTCCAAAGGCAGGTGTGATTGGAGTATAATATATTAGCAAGCAGATGTTATCATGAATTTTGTGTTTGAGCATATTAAATATATAACATGGTTTCAAAATAACTTGATGTATCTTAACTTTGGTCTGATGAAAAACATTAAACTTCACATTAGCATAAAAATTTTACTTTCTACTCTGGTGTTGATAATTTTAACAGAAACACACATTTTCTCTAGAACTATTTTCATCGTAAAGAACGGGTGTTCAATGAGGTCGAAATGTTGGCAAACTGAAATTGAAAAATAGTCTATGTAAACTATATCTAGTATCTCATTCCTTTATTTATCAGTGAGATACAATTTTGTTCAGAACACAACATGCAGTGAGGTTTTTTTTATAAAATACTTTCAGGCAACATCAAAGAAGTCATGAAGTCTTTTGAATAATTCTATATAAAATGACTATCACATGACAAAAAGTCCGGAAATGGTAGATAACAACCAAAATGCACGAGTGATAACCATATTTACCACGCTTTTGTCTAGATTCGATTGCTTATATATCGGAATTGGGGTTTTCATTACCATGTCAAATTCGATTCAATAGTTTTCGTTTTGGACACTTTTTACTGATTATCTTTTCCCCTATTTCTCAAGTTATAATTTTCTTCCAACTTTGCAGTTTAACATGTTTAATGAGTATGCGTTCTAGTAAATTAGACTGTATTTAATGATTGGGGATTTAGTCCTTCTTCTTTTGGTGTCTGGCACGTGAATCATCAAAGAAAAGTCTCTCTAATTTGTCCGCTTAGTTGCCTTTCCTAATGTTGATTTTACTTGTTTATTGTTATGTGAACATGGCCTAATTAATTGTTATTATCATAATAACCAAAACGAACTACTTTTATTTAAAGAGCAGATTTGTTCTTCAAATTACTTTGTTTAAGCTGAATAGTGTTTGGAGGAGGTTTTTGACGTCTTCTGGCAATTATGTGTTAATACATACATGCAAATGGCATATGAACATGATGAATATACACTAGTTCTACATAATTATTTTTTATCTCCTTTTGTTATTTCAATTGAAACTGAAAAAAAATAAAAGGAAGATAACAAGAAGCAATTTTTCGAAATAATGTGGCCAAAAACAAAAACAAAACGACGAAAAACATATAAGTCCCAAAACACTGCATACAATCCAGAGATTGAGCAACAAAAAAACCACCAAGAATTGGAGAGTTGGTAGGGTTGGACTCCGTTACACAGGTAAGGAAACATTATCTGTAATGTTGCGGATAGCAATCAGAACTTTTGTGATAAGTAGCATTTTTGTAAGTATTTATATCCAGGAAAGATTTATGACGTATTAGTATAGATGAATTGTTTGATTTTGTTTTCCTAAAAATAATGAGTAATGTTCCATATTCAAAACCTGGCCATTCCTGGTTGTAATTACATAAGCTATCGCTTTTGATATATAGGGCCTATGTATCTAGGAATTAATCATCTTCCGAAATAATTCAGATGATCTACTAGAACATATATCATATATGAGGTATACATGTCCATTTGCAATGTATACATTTGGATTGATCCAAATGCTATCAACAAAAAGAGACAATTGGTCTATATAATTTAAACAGCAACTCAACGATAAAAATAACCAAACGATACCAACATACAGTCTTCAACAAGTCAGTTGTGCCTCTATAATATGTTCAACCCCGGAACACTGTTTAAGGTGGTGTTCGGTTTGTTTAAAAAGGGTTATGTGTATTTTTTGTTTGTTCATAGTTTTTTCCTTTTTGTCATTTTCAAATTGACCATTGTTAAGTCTGTTGATATTGGACTCTTGATTTTGATTGCCTATTTATATCTTTTTCCTTTTCTAAATTATGACGTCAAAACATTCAGATTAGGCTACTAACATATTAAACTAGTTTTAAAATCATAAACTTAATGACTATCCACTACAAGAAGCTGGACTTCTATAATAAATCTATATATTTAGGATGAAATTTAGTTCAAGTTTTGAATCATGCTGTCTTTATTTTTTCTGTAAATTTTTTTGTAGTAATTGAAATAGCATGTACATTGAAACCTGAGATTACTCTGCAAACACGCATATATCGATTTAACAGACAACTGTACACTTCATAAGATGCAACCAGCAGAACGTCACCATTAATGAAAGTAAATAAAAATGGAAATGGAAAGATTGTTTCATTTCATGAATCATAAATGCTGGTGTGATGGTACAGTACCATTACACATTATGCAATAAAATAGAAACGGTCATTATTAAAGTTTGATAAAATAAGAGTGTGTGAGATGGATAAGTTCATTTGTTTTGTTAGTTGGTTTATTTTAGCGGAGATTGCCGATTACAAATACCAAACATGTTCCTCTTTTTCCTGTCTCTGTGCTGTTATTCTTTTTCGATCAACTCGTGCGTGGGGAACTTTTCGATTTTTATTATAATCGCGACATGGGCGAACATATACCACTTGATAGCATATTTTGAAAGTGTTGAATGCTCATTACAGAGAACAAATT
Organism: Mytilus californianus; assembly: GCF_021869535.1. NCBI lineage: Eukaryota > Metazoa > Mollusca > Bivalvia > Mytilida > Mytilidae > Mytilus > Mytilus californianus. Next base: position 434,137 of record NW_026262704.1, read on the forward strand.
GAAATGGTTAAAATATACACCAAACTGTGTGGTTGGGGTCTTTATTAGGTTTTGGACACCACCAATGATCTTGTGTAATCAGAATATCTCTAGATTCCACTGTTCAAATGATGATAAATATATATTATTATATTTTGTTAAAACATTTGAATGTTGGATTTCATATGTAAGAAATTAATGCATCAAATATATAGGATTTCGAAGGTGTGTGTACTATAGTATTTATTGAGGGTATATGACGAGCATTCCAGCGCATAGCGTTACTTTTATTTATTTTGTATTGTCAGTTTTTTTTCGATAGGGACTCAACACTATTCAGTATCTGAAAATGAAACAGATTTTAAACATATTTGATACTAATGAATTATGAGAATCTAACTTCACATTTTTATACGTTTTCTTAATTTAATGATTATGTACCAGTCGATATAAGAATAACACAAAATGTGGAAAAAATGGGGTTTAAACCTGGTTTTAAAGCTATCCAAACCTCCCACTTGTATGTGAGTTGTATGTGAGTTGTTTGTAGTTCCATTATATTGCAAAAACTAGGTGAAAAAACTTGAACAGACATAATAGGTTAATGTGAAAATAATTGAGATCCAGCAGCCAAAACGGTGTAATCATATATCACAGACATACAGCATAACTGACTTAAAAATGCAAATAAACATATAAATTAATATAAGACGCCAACAAAAAAGTGAAAATTTGACAATGAGGTCATAACAAAAAACGTTTATGTCGGTGATAATATATGCCGTATATAGTATACACTTTCTCGATAAAGTAAAACAAAATAAGTTAATATAAATATACAAGGGCCTCAGGACCCACCTGCTCCAGACATGTCAAAAAGTTACAAATAAAATGCCCGATAGCTGGATGCATTAATACCGAGTCACGTCGAAAATTATACAACCCAAATAAACATAATAGCACGAAGACAAATAAAGGGTAACTAAAATAAAATAAAAAGACACAATTTCAGCAACTAGAACCTTTATCTCAAGACCATCTTGTATGATTTGTGAAGAGTAGACACTGAATATTTATCTATTAGGTCTTCCCAGACGACATCGGTACATTGGCGCAACTGTGCCCCAAAGTATTTCATTTCGTTGGCCAAACGTTGCTTGTAAACGTTGGCCAAAATATATAAGTGCAAAGTGGGCCAATGTTGGCATAATGGATCAAAGTTGACCCAAAGTTGTAAGCTTGTATGCAATACATAGGTCAAGTGTTTGCCCAACGTTGGAATAACACAGCCTATGTTTGATAAATAATAGGCCAAAGTAGTAATATCAAACTTTTACGTTAGCACTGCGGTGGTTCAATGTATAAACCGTTCGGATCATATACACATGATAAAGGGTGTTGCATTAGGAACAGGATGTCAAACTCTTCGGAGCAACAACCGACATCATTTCTGGTTTTTATGTTAGTTCAAACTGCATAAGCTTTAGTTTTTAGTTTTTATTCATTGTTGTTACTATGTTCTACTTACATCCTGCCCTGAAAGTGGACTTCTTTTTGTATACGGTCTCTTTATTTTCAAGTAATGTCAAATGTTTTATGTTGGATACATTGGCATGAATTTGTTAAACATTTTATTACCATGCAGTATATTGTCCTTCAATGATAGACGATTTATTTGTCACAACAACAAGCCAAATCTAAAACAGACTCCGAAAGTTTTACAGTTTTATTGTTATGATTTGTTTGTATAATTCTCCAGATTAAGAATGAAAAAGTCATGTTTCAGAACAATATGATCAATTTATTCCCTACTGCATAAAAAAAAAACATTTAAGTTTCCATTGTACTGTAGTTGTCTCTGTGTGACGACATTGTTCATTCATTCACACAACTATATGCATTTATTCTTTGCTTCCTGCATTCTAACGTTGCAGTGTCGTTTTTTTTCTTTTTATTTCCCTTTTTGTTTCCTTCCACCTTTTCTGTCGATACTAAACCTCTAATCTTTAGCATGTATTCGTTAACGTTTTTGTGTCACTGATCCTGTAAGAAAATTAAAAGTAAATCAAGACTTGTAACACTCCCTTGGAAATTTATACAATCCATATAGTATAAAGTAAGAATAATTATAAAAAAATAAATACGAATTCAATTTTGTATAAAATTAAATTATAATATTGAAAATTTTACTTTTGCAATCATATCAATTTTGTACGATGAAATTCGATTTCAATATATGCTAAAGGTAGATAATAACGTTACGTAGTATTAAATTTTTCTGAATCAAATTAGGGAATGTATATTTGTAACTTCTCGTCGTCAAATGCATTTTCCTGCCCCTGATATTATCAATTGTTCCCACATTACTCCTTGCACTCAGTTTCATATTGTCCCTGCCTGTCGTACTAAGATGCTTGATCTAAAATGTAATTGCAGGAAGATTAATTTTATCTAAGACAAGTAGTTTTAAAAGCATTAAAACATCAAAGTGAATCTAACTTCATTTTTCCATATGGGCTCTGTGATGTTTCTTTGTGGTGGTTGATTATTGCTACATATATTTAAGACTCGTCGCGGCATTTATACATAATAATTTAATTTTTCAATTCGGTAATCAGTTAGCATAAGTTTCATTTAATGTCAAGAAATATATACTCACTATTTGATATCACAAACATGTAAAGATTATGTAAGATATATCGTTTACACATATAACGACTCTAATACGAAAACGTTCAACACACCGACGTATTTAAGAAATAAGAATTATAAAATTAAAGACAAGAAACTAAGTACGCTTTGATGAGCAATTTATGTAAGCGATTGTTCGCATTGCGTCTAGTAGCTTATATTTCATGTTAAATTCAGAGCGATACAAACAAAATCATGTTTGAATTTAAGATTTAAATAAGATAAGAAAAATAAACTATAAGATGACCCATAAACATAGATATTATATACACTAAATGTTTTATCAAATAAGGCATGCACTTCTTCCCGCAGTTTAAAAGAAAAACAAATTGTAAGAATAATAAATTAGTGTGGGTTCTTACAAACAAAACAAATTATTTACAAATTGTACCAAATATTGATAAAGTAGCAACCTTCTATTTTTCTTTTGTACAAACTTAATTGCCATGGAAACTATCATTGAACAGCGGATAACATATGGACAACCTTATCAAAATGTACCTGATTGAACGAATGGTTGTATCAAATGTCATGTTCAATAATTGTTCATTATGTTGGCTTGCGCAAAGTAAGGAATTATAAATAATTAAAATAATAATGCATTTGCAATCAGGATTTCCCACCGAAAAAAAAAGTTACAGCATAGTTCAATCGATCATAATAATGTTTGGCCCAATCGATTATATATAACATTGGACAAATGATGGCCCAACATCGGTCTATCATAAAGTAGGAAATCCGATGATAGTCATTAATCCTATTTGGTCCAACATTCATTCTTCAAAAAACATGCAACAATTGAATAAAAAATCTCCTCAAAAGATCATAGAAACACTTGAAGTATTTCATAAGTGAGTAGTAATTGACAAAGTTTTCATATCCTTTTAACATTGGCGTTAAGTAAAGTGATCAACAACACATTTTACACACAGCTTAATATTTCAATATTGGGCCAACATAAGAGTGTGGAAAACCTTAATTCGAATATCGGTTCAATTATTGGCTAATGGTAAAATGTAAGTCTGTATAAAAGTAAGAATATACAGTATAAATAAACTTGAACATGGATAATGTGAACCAAATTTGTTGTATGAATCAAATCCCTAAGTCTGTTTTGATCAAACATTGGTCACACATTAATCCAACGTTAGTTGAGACAATGAGACAGTAACCAAACAACACAAACAAGTAAATAGCAAAAACAATTTCTAGTGGGAAATATACAGTCTGCAACACCCGAAACTATAAAAGTCAATACATTTAACAGACACTTTCAAATACCAGCAATTAGCACAAAATTGTGTACATAACAACACACATTATGATCTGTCATGACTCATAAGACAAAATCTTACCACATTGACTTGGTTCGCTTTAAAGGAATTAAACCATCGAGTGATAAGTATATATTAAAAAAAGGCACACACATCTCCTCCCCTCAGGCCAAAAAACTTAGTTCTTCCTTATATCATTTTAGTTCACCTATTTTATTTTATTTTAGCTTTATCCAACGTCACTTTTTGTGATATAAGATTTATTACTATTCCTAGTTTGTTAGATATGCACATGTTTGAGCCTTTGCCTGGAAGATTATTCTTTTCAGTTTTTCTATGCCTATTTGACCATTTTTTCTTTTCTTAATATTTTGGTTCATATGTCTTACGAATTTGTTTACATTTTTGGATGCATTATTTTCTATTCTAATATGTGTACAAGTCTTATCAAGACTCTCATTTAATTATACATAGAGGTAATTAGAATGACTCTAGTTAATTACAGGTGTACGAATATTTGTCAATTAGTTATGGAAAATAGATAGAAATTTAGTCGATCTTGCGACACCTTTAAATTCCCCAAAAAGCGCAGGATACATTTCATCTTTTTCTAAAAGATGAACATAAGGAAAAATAGTATCAGGTGTTATAAGAAAAATGTGATGCGAGGTTGCATTGGTGTTTATAATATCACGATATAAACAAGGACGACTGTCTCAACAATGGGACGTTGCTTTAGTAGAAATAGAAAGGAATGGAATAAATATATAAACTTACACAGAGCTATACTTGAAAAAAAAGAATGCTGTTGTTCTATCAAAATTTCAACATGAGATGCGTGATTGCATAAGTGTTTTATCATAACAAAAAGCTTTAATGCAATCAACAGTTCACTCACGCTGTCAATGTTTTATTTCATTTGGATTGAATACTATATTGGGTCGAGTAAGGACAATGCAATATTATTTTCAATTCATTTATTAACTTGCTCTATGACATGTATGAGATAAATCACTTTGCTGATTGAAAAGTATGATGATTGTTATCAATATAACATTTAACGTTGTCTTCAAACTTTCCAATACAATAAATCTTCACGAAAAAAAAAATATTATGAATAAATGCAGACATGAATTTACTGCATAATCACGTGTTATATGGAACAGATAATAATTTATATTTGTGTTCCCGTATCTGTAAACATTCAAACGGAAAATAATAAACCGATGTAAAATTAATATTCATTGACTAGCAAGATAACCTTCGGTAGGTAATCACATGATATAAATAGATTCAAACTACATTATGATTTGACAATATCCTTAACGTTGTTATAATTATAGTTGGGAAATGCACGAATTGTGTAGAATTACCTGAGGGTTCTAAAATAAACAATTCGATATAATAACTAAACTTATGATTCAATATACTTAGAAAAGGTGTAACAATGATAGTTAGGATGAACATATTCATACACTTGATAATTGTTTTCCGCAAAGTAGCGTTCTTACATGGATTAAGTTTTTTATTGCGCTTTTTGTTTATTGGATCTTCCCCACTTTTCGGTACTTTTCTATACTTCTCGCTAGGTGATAACCTCATATAAATAGATTGCCATTAAGAGCTACATTTTGATTGGACAACTAAATTTAAAGTAAAATTAATTACAATTCAGAAAATACGTGAATGGTGTAGAATTTCCTGGTGTTATTGAGGAAAGTATTTTTGATATACTAAACAAATAGGATTAAATATAAATAAAAGTGTCACATTGATTGTAAGGTTGAAGATATTTATTAACTTGATATACGAACATTTGCAAGGTTTCGGTTTTGCATTGATGCGTGTATGTTAACTTGTAATGTTTAGTTTCCCTGGTATTCCCCATTTGTATTTAATCTGTTACAACCAGGCCAAAACGAGGCGGTTTGTCAACAGATATTTTCAATACACAATTCATTAAGTTTTGTGCGGAACAGATTAATCATTTCCCGACAAGTTTCGGACGAATAAATATCTTTTGCAAATTTGTTTTAAGACATTTATTTTACATTACTTTAAATAACATATAATCATTTAACCTTTGTATTAATTGGTCGATATATAAATAGAAACCAGAAGTTATATGAGTCATCATCATTACAAAGAACAACTATTAAAAACTTGATTTTCTGAGAAAACTGTAGCCAATCAAGGATTTAGATCATAGTATGAAAAGAAACTAAAAAGTAAGTAAAACGTCATTTTGAGTACAAACTTACTTTCGATTAAGCAATATGACAATATGTCGCAGTAAACTTGTTCGAATAGTAAACAAGGGCGTATGATCTCGTAAATCAAATCATACTAGCAATTTCAAAAAGTAGAAAGAAGAGCTAGTTTATTCCTATTTGGTTTAAATTGGTTTAAAAAAAATATAAAAAAGACTTATGCGAATTCAGTCAATTTATACTTCTGTAGTCAAAGCCAATACTTATTCCATTTGTCAATAACAAAGAATGCTATATATAGTTGCATTGTAATCATTTCTACAATGTTCTAATAACCTGTTTAAAAATAGATAAGGGGAAATTGAAAGAATAAATAACCCCAAATACAAGAGTTAGGTCTTTTATCGGCACACATATTATTATCAATAATAATGTACAGGAACAACTTTTCTTAAATCAATTATTTAACTTTTTATCATTACGATATTCTAAACAAAATGTTGTTTTCACATTTTGAAACAATTAGTTTTCCTCGGATTTGGAATTAAACAATTTATTTTCAGAAAACTTTGCAACAGCCAACCTCTCACCACCAACCAAACATAATAATGTTTCCTGTCCTTAAGCCTTAATGAAATGGTTTATGATAGGTTATCTACTCTTCTCATATATAAACGTCAAGTCGTATTGACATTTTAATCGTTTTATTTTTTTGTGTAGTGGAATATGACGCATTTCTAAAAAAAAGTTTTAAAATTTCTATTTCTATTTATAGAAAGTAAAACTTTCTTTTGGTCGTCATTTTGAAACAACGGTTTTATATGTCATTTTAAAAATAATTTAAAAAAAAATCATTGATTTATTATGTCATTTTTCTTAAAATTCGTTCAACCAAACATGGAAATAGAAATATATTGTTTCGGGTAACTAATATATGTGCGTGCTTATGTCAATATAGATAAAAGCTGCAAAAAATGTGATGTCAAGATACACATGTGATCCTCACACAATTCTCCTTATAACAGTAAAGAATATGAGGCACTTTTCAAGAGGTAAAATAAATTCAATGTATTAGAGCCTTGTACGCACCCATCCCTTTCATCAAAATCTATAAACTGTGTACGTATATTAAATATGTAAATGATTGTTCTTCTGGCTTATAATTTCTATACTTTAAGTGCTGTTATTAATATTTGATGTCAATATACAAATAACTTGCCGGTTAAACTTTTAAATGTTAAAATTGTATTCACTGAATCGATGTAAAGCATCGACTTCCTTATGAATAAATTATACTCGTATTTTACAATAGAGTCATAAAAAGAGGGGCGTACGGGAAGGAATGAAGGGTGACGACGTGAGTCTAACGGACAAGTCAATTATAAACAAGATAGCTTGACAACGAGAAACAGATATTACGAATGCAATTATTCAATATTTATAATGTAAATGATGCATACAACACTCAAGCACGATTATAAGGAACAGGTTATGAATAGAATTTTTAAGCAGAAAGTAAAAATAAATGAATTAAGTACCAAGGTAAGTATTGTCATCATGAATGCATTGGACTCAATTAATGTTGTGTCAATCAACATATAACTTAAACACTTTGTTTACGTTAGACTCTCGTCATAGTCTCTAACATAAGCGAAACATAATTAGACATATACATTTAACCGTTAAAAAATTAATATGCAACAAGACCATGAGTTGATATAAGTCCAATATAAACAAGAACCTACACTTAAGTCTTTCTCTTGTAATAACAGGAAAAAATAGGTGCGTACACAAAAGTGAAAATCGACATGAATAAAAAGGTATGTTAATACTATGAATATTGACCGAAATGCTTAATAGAATGATGTTAATTAAACTGCATATTGTCTAGTTTACGATTTTATATAATTCGCATTGTATTTCAAACACATATTAGAGATTCAATTTTTAGAAGTTGAACCAATTTCAATGAAAATTTGTCATATTTGATGTCGGTAGCCATGTTTAATTAACTTTTTTGGATTAAAACTTCTGTTGATGGCAAACTTCAGCTTTAAAATTGCTACAATATGGTATTTCAGCCTTGTCTGGTCATACCTTATGCACACAGTTAAAACTTAACTTTAAATTTCAATTTTGCATTTTTGAGGATTGCAACCAATGTAACATGTATATTATGATAGCTCTCTGTCAAATGATCTTCTGGTTTCTTTTTAAATTTAATGGTTTTCTTATTGTAGCAATTATTGACTTCAGCAACTTGAATATACGTATTCCAAAATCTCACTTAAAATGCAATTTGTAACCAGTTTGGTGCACGCAAGTTGTTCAGCTAAGAGATATATAAATTGCAATTTTGTATCCATGTTATACCACAGAAGTATGGTTTATACCAAAAAATGCCCTATTCCAAATCCAGAAATAAGGGGGAACACATTCTTAAGTAAGTCTTCTGTGTTGGACTTCTGATTTTATCATTTGATGAACAATCTCTTAAAAAATGTGACATATAGGTAAGAACATTGTTTCCGTAGTTACAAAACGAACTGGTCATTTTTGGAAAAACATCTCATATTGTTCATAACCCATATGTTACTACCAGTTTAATTTGAGCTTAAATGAATCAAAATATATTTTGTACCATTGCCATATATTCGCTATTAGGATTATGTCAATCTTATGTTCTCTTATCATAGAGTAAACGGAACAACTAGTTGCAGGTTTAAAGTCACAAACTGGTTATTCGCTTGTTCTGGTCCCATAGCTGAGTGTACCATACCTGAAATATGTTCATTTATATATATTATTCAAAATATTTGCTTAATGGACAGTCAGAATTTTGGGTATATGTATATAAAGAAATAGCTTCACATTATCATAATTATAAATGGTGTGTGCATTGTCACTATCATGTGTTTGAGAAATACATTGCAGTTAGATTAAGGTTTGAATAAACCAGATTAAAATATAAAAGGCATACCAAAAGAAGAACTCATACGCAGGACTGGCTTGTACTGTTGAACAGGAAAGAGAAGGGTACGATAAAGGCCTTATTTTCTCTAACTTAAATTTGTATTGAAATTGGAACAAATGATTTAAGATTTCAATTTATGTATATTTTAAAGTTTTGATGCAAATTAAAAAAAAACTAATGGTGTTTTATCAATTGCACCACAATCAATGCAGTTTTGACATTGGCAAGAAAAGGGCCGCCATTTGCGAAAAATACAAAGATTTTGATCATTTTGTGCATAGTTTCAGGAAATGCAAGTAACCAGCGCTACTGAATAATTTTCCACAATGATTGCCTATATGAACAAGAACTTTCATGTAAATAGTGTTCTGGTACTTGCATACGCTCAAAATTTCTAAATGGCAAATGTGTTTGAAAATATGTAAATGTTGTCCTTTTGTGAAAGAAAGGCGAACGATACCAAAAGGACATTCACACTCATAAGTCAAAATTAAACTGTAAATGCCATGGCTAAAAAAAAAAGACCAAAAGGAAATCAACGGTAAATAAAACACAACATAGAAAACTAAAGACTGAGCGGCACGAACCCCACAAAAAACCGTGGGTGATCTCAGGTATTCCCGCAGGATCAGCAGATTTTGCTTTACATGTGGCACTCATCGTGTTGCATATATACGTACCAACCCGGTTATAATTCTAATTCGGTAGGTCACAATCGAGAAAAAGAGGACGAAATTATGGTTCTGATAACTGTATGTTCCATAATGGGAGATCTGCCAACTTTCCCGGTTTTTGGGGGATATCCCCCATGAGAGGTGTTGACCTGACCCTTATGATATTCAAATATTAAGACTAAATACTTTTAAAAAGGCATTTAGGGGAGAAACAAAAATACATTTTAACACATGTATACTCATTCAAAACATTAGAGGTCATCTTGTGCCTAAAATTCCCCACGGAGAATTTAAAAAGTTGGCAGGTAAGTAATAAATGGACAAGCAACTCGTGATGCCGGCCGTATAATTGATGAATATGATATTAATGAAAACATATATATATATAATCTAGCAATGTCAACTCGGTGAAGAATTTTATACCATAACTAATAGCTCATTTACTACATGCACTAATTATGTAAACTGACACTAATCTAATAAATTAAGTAATAAACATCTATAGAAAAATGTTTATTAAAAAAACAATATTTGTGAATCGTAAAAAAAAAACAATGTAATGATCAATAAAGGGGCGGTGATTAGAACTTACTAATGCCTTTAAGCAGTCTCTGAGGATCGACACAGGTTGCAACGAATTTGTTCTTATTTAGAAATATCATCTTTTCTACTTTTTCTGGGACAAGTCGATTTCTCGACTTTGTTATGTAACTAAACGTCCTGTTGATAAAAATATTTGTTCTGACGGTACAGAGGTGTTGGAATGACTAAAAGACGATATACTTATAGCAAACAATACTCTTATAAATATTTTATAACCGTGGGTCAATATACTTCTTAACTTATTTGATGTTCTACTATCTTTTTCATATCTTGTGGATGTAGATATGTTAGGTAATGATACTGTAATGTCATGGAGTATTGGAGGATAATTTTCGTTTGGATACAGGTTAGTATGAGTTTATGTATTGATGTTTTACAGTTAGGGTGAACTTGCTTTTCATTATGACAACCCTAAATAACACGATATTACCGCACAATTAACCTTATGGAGGTTTAATAATTACCATTTGTTCTATTGCAATTGTGCATTATCCCAACACTATCAGATAGAAGTGAATATTTTTATATAAATATAAGACTCTAGTGATAATCCCATTTAGATTCAAACATAAGTTGGACTTAAAGAATATACACCTCTGCATTTGCTAAATGATGTCCGTTTTGTTTTTATAATTTGATTTTTTTTGGTTGTACGAGAAAAACAAATCGTCAGAACCACACAGACAAATGGTCTATATTAACTGCCTCTCTGAATCTTAATGAAATTGATGATGATGATGATGATGATGTTGATGAGGAGGAGGAGGAGGCAGAGGAGGAGGAGGAGGAGGATAAGGAGGAGGAGGAGGAGGAGTGATGATGATGATGATGATGATGATGATGATGATGATGATGATGATGATGATGATGATGTATACAAAACATTGAAAAAAACTATTTTTACCCTATATTGTTTTCTCGACTATGAACAGGTTAAGAGTTTCCAAAAATTCTAATATGATAGTAAAAAAGATAGGATGTTATTAAAATTTTACCCTAGATGTCATTTGAATGTAGAAATCTTTCGCTCCAAATGCTTTCTCTTGTTCTTAAACAAAGATTCTATCCAAGGTTTGTACATTCTATGGATATTTTACAAAGTTAATCGCACTAATGTATGAATATAATGCAAATGACTGACCCAAAATGTCGACGAAGAAATATCAAACAAATAAAACATGACATTTAAAGTGTATATTTTAATATTGATTTGAAATAGTCTTACCTTTAATAATCCATATATTTCAGATTATGATGTTGACGGTTGATTCATACATGTACAATTTTAAATGTCCTGCGCAAGTCGATTGGAAAATTCGGGCGCAAATAAAATGTAACAGCACATTGAAATATTTCTGCTTGTACAACAACGTGGCAGGGAAGTATGTTGAGGGATGTAATGGACCGGACTGGGATAGAAAAGGTTAACTGAATATGGTTTTCCTAACATATATTCTAGAGTTGAACAGAAGTATATACGTCCATAAGAATAATCTCTTAAAACATCGTCTTTAACATTAAGTGTGTTTACAATATGAGTCTAAACAAGTCAGTTTTTGACAGGTTGATCCTTTTTGTGTCCTAATATATTACTAGTGAAAACTTTTATTTTATTTCCACATTAATACATTGTAGGACAACATTTTTATGGTTTTTCAACTGTGTCAAGAGTCATTTTTATTAACGATACCAGGCTTAAAATGTGAACACCACACGTGCTTTTTGTCTACATAAGTCCCATTATTGGTATTCGAATTAATGAGTCTGAAGGGCAAATCAAATATGAAGGTGGAGAGGAATAAAACACCAAAATCCGAAAAATTGTGTCAAATATGCCTTTGGCAATTTTTTACTGTGAGTAAAAAACCATATTATTTCGAATAGTTCAATAATTTATGAACTGTTAATTAAAGAAAAATCCATAAGAGATTACAAGGTACCACACTTGTTATCCATTCGTTTGATGTGTCTGAGCGTTTGATTTTGCCATTTGATTATGGACTTTCCGTTTTGAGTTTTCCTCGGAGTTCGGTATTTTTGTTATTTTACTTTCTTCCACCTTGTTTTCGTGTGATTAAACATTAACGAAATAATCGTTAAACTCATCAGGCGCATACCTATGATATTGACAAATGTTTTGGTGCTGAAAAGGCAAGGAAACGATATGAAGCCAGGCTTAATGCCTCGCTGCTTATTAACGATTTTCAGAAGGGGGTATGATGTTGAAAAGGAAATACGACGGCTTTTTAAATGTCACTTGCCCTTATTCATATAGTCACGGTTTATGTATAACACATAAAAACATTAACAATACTTATGTTACTGCAGCATATGAAAAAAGTATTTCTTTTTATTATTACTATTTGTTTTTTTTCTTTTTATTTCCTTTTCTTGTTACATAACAGGTAGTAAGAGAATTTATGCTGGAGACTTCAGCAGAGAAAAATGTATACAAAAGCGTTACCAACCGTTTACATTTTGGACCAATAAAAGTATGAGTGACTGTATCTACGTTAAATCAATCTGCAGTGAGGAGGGACAAATTGTATACAGAGATAATTCAACCAAGGATGACAGATCATGCCGATGTGATTATAAAAAGAATTATTCATTCATTAAAACTCCAAGAAATGTTTGTTTTTGTATTCCAACAGAAGAAGATTGTTCTTGTTATGTTAAATCATGTCCAGAAAATATAACGTTGTCAGCAGGTATCTTACTTATATTTTGGTTTTTATGATAAATTTATGTACTTTTCTTTAATTGTGTAGTGTTTTACAAAAAAACACCCCCAGCAAAAGTTTATCAATTAGAAATTGTAATATATAGAATTTGCTACTAGTATGGTAAAATGATCATTTTCTTGCAAGGATCTTTTTTATACGACAGTAAAAGCATATAAAAATATTTCAATTCGAATCATTAATTCAAAACGAAATTAACAAATATGTTGTGTTAGTTTAAGTCTATTTGTTTGCATGAATGAATGAATAAAGAAACAAAAAGTGTTATTCAAGTCTAAATTGAAAACAACGTTCAAACCTATGATTGCGTTGGATAAAAACCGCAATTTTTATACGTGTGCATGAAAAACAAATTTCTTGTTAGAGGGGTCTAAATACAGCACAAACAGCATTTTCTAAAAGACCAAAAGTGAAAAAGTATATATTATGGAAAAATCACAAAGAGCAGATTTGAAAAATGTGAAATGTATTTCTTTGAGGAATTACGAAATTGCCATGTTTACGCCGTCTAATACAAATCGTTTGCAAATTCGCAACAAAAAATTTGACTTGAGTTTTTCTTCTTTTACAAGTAAGTAATACAGCTAATTTAAATCATCAAAAGACCCTCACAACGGAGTATTTCACACTGTCATCTTGTACAGTAAAAAGCTCACAAATGCATGAAGGTATATTTGAATGTCTTTTATGTTTATTTCAGATTATGGTTGCACACAAAGCGGTTTCCAGAAAACGCCACAATGTATAGATATAACAGAGTAAGATTTTAAGATATTTCAATGGAAGACATGTATTGGTTTTTTTCTTTTTAAATTATGTGGCATTATGCGTTAAGCGATCACATCAACATATACAAAAATACAGTTAATAAGATTTTCCAGGACTGTTTTTAGATATCTTTGATATGAGTTTTTTTTTTTATCTGAATTTCCATAATAAATGGTTGTTGTTTACAATGAACCAAGGGTTACCAACCAGTAATAACTACCCCTTCGAAAATGTTGACGCCATCATGCTTTACATTACTCATCATGATATTGAAGCAGGATTCCCACCTAGAGTATCGATAATCGAGAAGGTTCTGCTGACCCTTCCTTAGCACCAGAGATTACCCTAAAATTTTAAGTCGATTTCGTAAAGTGACTATTTTGTTTTCTGTATATAGAATACATTGACTTATTTGGATATAGAATTATTTCGTTTATTTGTCCTCAATGTTATAAGTTTATTATACCTACTTCGACCCATCATCGACTTTTTTTATCTTTTGGCAGAGTTGTTTTGTGTATTATTTTTCTTTCTTCTGGTGAGTGTTTTCTGATTTGTTTTTTGTTGTCTTTTCGTCTGGTTGTTTTGCAGTATGGTTTTGTGTTTGACTTTGACATACGAGTTTGTATGGCATTTAAATCCCCTTTTTTGTATCGATCAGTTTGACTAACACTTTAACGTTAGTTTTAATTGTTAACGATTGTTTGTTTGATGTATTCATTAATTCATAATCCCTGTGAGCTTAACATGTGTCATCTTTGCGCTGATTATTAACTAAATTTGAATGAGGCATGGTCAGACATGTAAGTGTTCATAAAGATTATCCACACAACTTTCCATAATTTTTGAAATCACGAAATAATAATCTGTTTATGCATTAATTGCAAGAAGTCATTTAACCGTATCGACATGTGCCGAACAATTCGAACATTAAATCTATATACACGCTTTCAACTACTAGTTACTTAGATCATTAGTATACAAATAAGGAGAGGTGGCTTAAAGGCCAATGAGACAACTATCCACCAGAATTTAAAAAAAGTGGATATTAGAAATCAAAGGTCATCGTACGGCCTTTAACATAGAAAATTATCAAAACCGTGTAGTCAGCAGTATAGGCCCCACTAGAAAACTGCCAAACAATTCAAGTACTAAAATAACATCAGTTCATTAATCCAGAAGGCCAAATATAAAACAACTATCACTAATCTTAATACATATATGTATTTAAAATAATTGATTTGTAGATATAACAAAACCGTGGATGAAAAATCGAGAGCCTGCATGGAAAATAAACACTTGTGTTTAAGTAAAACAAGTAAGTTAAAGAGCTTTTTGCAAGAAAGAGTCTTAACATCATGTTTTCAACTCGACAATTGACTTAATGATTTTATTTATATTGTCTAATGAATTATTAACAAAAGTCAAATAATGACACAAAGGCCACGCCAAGTTAATACCTCGTTTGTCGGATTTCCCGCGTGTTGTGAAAGGTGGACGAGAAAAAAGTACTTTTTTTTTTAAACCCGCGTCCAGTACGAAGCCGCGCGCGTCTGTCTCTAAATTCACATAACAAAAATTTTAATCAGTTGTGCGTTTTAAAGTAACGTCATAGAAGCAATACAAACACGGAAATTGACATCCAAAACGAACTAGTTTTATAATTATGGACAAATGTAATATGATATATATTCTAAACGTAAGACACCAGTGGAATATGTATAGTTACAGTGGTAACGCAGACTGCGGCCTTACTACCAAACACAGCAGTGGAATGCGATTTGGATTATTTGTTTGCCGATATATTTAAAATTAAAGGGCTCCATGCAAGATCACAATTTGGCACAAAGCACCAACGCCTCTGAATTGGAAGATTTGAATGATGACAATATAACATGCATGAAGAGAAAATTCAGAAGATGGCGGTACATGCATTAAAATGGCACCGCGATGATACTCTTATATTTTCTACTTTTATCTTTTATAATAAAACTTTTTTCCCTTGAAACTCTTATTTATATTTGCTAGTATCATTATAAAGTTATAAAGCATGGAAAGACAAGAAAGTGTTTGTGGTAATTGAATATAACACAATTTTCAAAATCTTCTGAAAAAATAAGAATGTGTATGATTGTCAATGAGACAAACTTCCACCACTGGCACCAGTGACCAAATTTGTTGAGGTTTATAACCAGTAAAGTTCACAGTACATGTATGGACTTCAACACAAAACAATATCCCCATATACATAAAGATCTGATCAGTTGCTATAAAATTCTTCTTCCCCCTAGGGTGATTGGGATAAATAAATATTGTAACCATAGGTCTTCCACCGACTGGAAGTAAACCTTCGCTAGAGTGGGGCAATGGTATGGCTTTACGGGACATTTAAGTGCACAGCCAAGTCCGGTAAGAATTGGGACATTAAATCTAATGCCTCGTGTAAGGAGAGTGCCACATTTCTTGCGCATTAAAAATCCTTGCTACAACTCTCTGTCCCTGTCCAATGTACAATGTACCCTTATTTTCCTGTGGCGGTCAAAATTTCACTGACCTTCGTCCCGGACCGCCTCTGTTGCAGGACCTACCTATTGTGTTATTTGCTAATTTGTTCTCGTCCTGAACATGCATGACATATTTGCCATTGGATGTTAAGCAACCAACAATCAATTAATCATATTACATTCTTCATCACAGCATGACTATAAAGTGGAATGTATTAAAATGTTTCTTTTTTTACCGGTAATTAGTATATATAGCATCTGGTGTGAATATGTAGTAGTATAAAATGATGTAGTTTTTGAAGGACAGTCCTTATAAATTTTCATCTTAATGTATACACAAATACGTATAGTTGAATATAAAAGCTTTATACATGTGTATATGCTTTGCATGCGTTTATTCGAAACAACATACCATTCTTTAAGTGCCTGTCCCAAGTCAGGAGCCCGTAGTTCACTAGTTTCTGGTCCATGTCTGTCAAATTTGTTCTTCCTAAATTGTTTTGTTATGAATTAGACCGTTAGTTTTCTCAAATGAATCGTTTCAATTTTCTTATCACGGGGCCTTTAATAGTAGACTATATGATATTGGTATTCTCATTGTTGAAGGCTGTATGGTTGCCTATAATTGTAAATATCAATTTCATTTGAACTTTGAACTGGGTGGATAGTTGTTTCATTTGCAATCATACCACCTCTCCTTATTTTTATAATGAATCAACTGTCATCAAACATGGGTGTGTACCTGTTCAATGCTGTTGTACTATTTCATATTCAGTTGGGTCTTTATTTGAGCAGACTACACGAAGTTGTCTACGCTTTTGTTACTAGTTAGTCATTTTTGTACTAGAAATGTTATGAAAAGATTCAACAGGGTGTCTGAGAACATACTAAGAAGCAAAGTAGGTTCATATAAGAAGTAGGATATGAGATGTATAAAAACATGAAGCACCAAAACTCTCTAAATGTCTGATCGTTCGCTTGCATAAAATGCTTTTCATAGATTTTATTTTTTTAATATTTCAAAAATAATATCGCTCGCTTGCATAAAATGCTTTTCATAGATTTTAATATCGCTCGCTAGTAAAAAATACCTTCACCTACAAAAAAGAAAATTATAACAAAAACATAAATAAAAACATGTCGCTCTCTCGCTACTCTTTTTTACAGATAGTGTCCGAAGAACTAAAAATTTATTTTGTGTGGCCAAAGTTTCAAATTTGAAAACAGTTTTTTGTAAGAAATGACATGAATAGTGAATCCCAATATCAACACAACAATGTGATCCAGAATAAACGATTTTGCGCTAATATTTCGCATTTTCTTATGAAATTATAATTTAATACTGAGCAAACTTTAAATAAACTCATCATTGATACCAGAATTCTTTTTTACGCAAGACGTTTATAAAGGAATCATCAGTGACGCTCGAATCCACAAAGTTTATAAGGCCAAACAAAGTACTATGTTAAAGAATATTGAGGACCCACAATTCCGAATGGTTTTGAGGATTACAGCTAAGTCAAACCTATTCCTGTGGTAGAAAATAATCCTAAGCATTTCGAAAAATTCAAATTTTTGATTACAGTAATTCTATAAATATGACCATATCAATAATAATAAATGTCAACACAGAAATCCTGACTACTTGGCTGATGATTACCTCAGGGAGAAAATCTCCACCAGCAGCATTTAGAGAATTTTGGAGTTGTAGTTAAAATCCTATAGTTACCTGGATAACTATTTTGTACGCCAGACGATATCACTATACAATTGTGTGTGCATAAAGTCTTCAGACATTTGAGGCTATATAGTTTAATTCTCATGACGTCCATTTATCGCATCATTGTAAAATATCTTGTCTTGGTTATACGTTGTTGTGGAGTTGTTAGTATTTTTCACATTTTCCAGCTTCCGAGTTCAAGAGGAGTGCTAGAGCTGCAGCTACGATATTAGTTAGCATTTTCATCATACTCATGCTTGGTAAGTCCATTATTGGGCACTTAGATTGTAACTTTTCTTAGAATATAAAACAAACAAAAAAGCATATTTAACAACTGCTACTGTCAAACAATTGATTTTATTTAATTGCATACCTAATTTCTCCTCAGTAATCTGAAAGATGTTTTAATTATCATTATTATTAGTTCTACCGACGAAGTCGAAGGGGACTTTAGGTTTGCACTCCGTCCGTCCGTCTGTCTGTCTGTCTGTCTGTCTGTCTGTCTGTCTGTCTGTCTGTATGTCTGTCTGTCTGTCCATCCGTCAGTCCGGCAAATCAGTTTTCCACACTTTTTTTATTAGTGCTTGAAGATATTGATTTGATATTTGGTGTATCGTTTTATCATGACAAGTTACCGATTAAGTTTGGATTTTGTTCCGGTCTGACGATTTTGTGCAGAGTTATGGTCCTTGGACAGAAAATTCACTCAGATAATCAGTTTTCCTCATTTTTTTTCGTCATGCTTAAAGAACTTGATTTGATAATTGGTATATAGTTTCATCATGACAAGATACAGATCAAACTCGAATTTTGTTCTGGTCTGATGATTTTGTGCAGAGTTATGGTCCTTGGACTTCGAAACTTCACTCAAATAATCAATTTTCCAAAATTTTTTTCGTCATGCTTGATATTTGTTCTATAGTTTACACCATGACAAATTATAGATCAAGTTAGCATTTTGTTCTAGTACAATGAATGTTTAACCGGCAGGGTACTGTGTATTGCCAGGCAATACTCACAGAATGCTTGTTCATTGAAAGTTTGAGTAATCCTGATGTGTGTTAAATCAGTTATAATTTTCATAAACTAAGTATGATTTATTGGCACCACTATAGTATCAAGCACGGTGTCGTGTTCAGAATATGAACATATGTTGATGATAAAATTGTTTCATGTCTACGTTTGCATGCTATAATAATTGACTACATCAAATGTATTTTATAAATAAGGTCAATTCATCTTCCTACAAAACAAAACTACTCTAAATAATCCCGTGTTGAGTCATCACTGAAAAATCCTAACTGGAAAATCGCCATGGTTTCATTTCGGACAAGTTATGTGACAAATGTGTAACTGATGATTCCATATAACCTAAATATGGCAAATATTAATTTACTTTCATTCTTTTTAATAAATATAGTTAAAGCGGCGCTATGCACCATTTCCACATAATTCACAAATTTTAAGTTTTCCATAGTTTTTAAATTTAAAAATTACAAAGGAAAATAACAAAATATACATTTGGATTTTAATAAAGTATAAGCATTGTGTGCAAACTGTTGGGCTGGACAACTTTTAGTTAATCATCGACCTAAAAAAATAGCACGATAGGCATGCTAACCAGATATGAATATATTAACAGTCAATTTTCGTTATCTCAAAGTCAGCCGGACAGGCGAAAAATTTCAAAATACCCTTAGTTCGACTCAAACGAAAAACGAAAGTTTGACAGACCAATAGACACAACCCTTGCTGAGTTTGGTAAGGATCGATATCTGGTCTGAGATCGTAGTATCTGTGTAAGATTAATTATCTATTATTATTACAATGAACGTATGTTGTTTTGTCTCTTGTTATTTCTTCGTACAGTAATAACTTTTCCTCTGATTTTCGGCCGAGAGAATAATTATTTTTACATTGTTTCAAAGTCATGTTGAAAGAAAACAATAAAACCCTGAATTAACATAAGTAAATGATATTTCAGATCTCAGAAATTTTATATGTCTTTTCATTTTCTTTTCGTTTTCTTTTTTATTTCGATCTTTTTCGGGAAGTGAATACACAAGATTGAAGACACCGATTGGGTAGCTTTTAACTGCTCACTTAATCCTCATTATATGCACATCCAAGCTCATTAATGTATTATCACGGTTAATTGGCTATTAAATCTGTTTACATAACTTATAACAATGTTTCGATATCATTATTTATAATGGTGATGAAAAAAATCTTAAGTAAACACTCCGTGTGAAAAGAGTGTCATAAATCAATACAGTGGTCAATTACGGGATATTTAATTACTGTGTAACAGTTAAACTCGTCAATTTATTAAAATCACGAGGTCATGTTTTGACATATGTCTGTTAATATAAATTTGGTGAACTATGGTGCATTAAGGTTTGAAACTTTATTAAAGGTTTATGAGAGAATCAAATGCAATAGGAAAATGTTAGAAACCGTTTTGAATGCCAAACTTTGTTGCATAAGCAACATTTTGGTATCCAATTAAAAACAAAGATCATAGATTTTAAAATGTGCACCTCACAATCTTGCAACTTATTACAATATAATCAATAAAATTATAATCACATAGTAATGAATTTATAACCATTGGAAAGATAAATCTTTCTTACTTTTTCCCCTCCTATATATATTTCATGCAGACAACAATATTAAATTGTTGAAATGAGTCATTTAATGTGGTTGGAACAAATTGTTCATGTCTTCGTTTGCATGCTTTTAAAATGGACTACATCAAAGGTATTTTACTTTGGGCGGTATTTTTACTTCCAATATATTTGTAATCAACTTTATTTTAAAGATGGAAATGTGTTTAACTTAATGAAACAGAATAATTTTTATTAACTTCTCACCATTAATATGCACTGCAGCGAATCAGTATCTATATCTGTACACATCTTATCTAGGAAAATAATTCTTATTCAATTTTTAAATCAGATTCGTGCTTTCGGAAGAGAGTTTCTAAAAATTCCTTTTCCAAAGTTTCATTTAGTTCCAAACGTTTCGCCTGTTGAAATTGATATAAGCGATTAATAGACTTATTGCATTTTTATATTCAAATAGCATCAACATTTTCCCATGCAAACTCATCTTCAAATTCATAGTAAAAGCTGCAAGTTTTGTCTACTTTATACATGTCCCAAGAAATTGACGTTTATGTCGTTTTAATTGCAACAATGATTGAGTCTTTATACTGTATTATCGCTGAAATACCAGACCATAAGATTTAAATATCATCAAATTTGTAACATATTTATCGCAAGACATTAACATACTAGTACTTCAAAATTGTTTCTACGGTTTAGTAATATAACAAAATCATCATTGCAAAACAGAACTAAAACAAAATATCAACCCGACATAATCGTAGCTACCCTGTAGTAAATAAAACACAAGGAAAAAAAAAATCAAAATGACGATAATAAACCAATGGAAAGGAACAGAACAATTTCAAAGATAACTGTGACATTCAACAATTTGAAAATGTCTTTGGTATTATTTTCGTTCAATAAAACGTGTAATTCGTCAACCTTGCTATTTGAAAAGGGAAAAATTAACCATTATATCTTAATTTTCATTCTATCCGTTGTAGGAGGGTTTTTCTTTGAAGTTTTCTATGGTAAAATACTACAACGTTTGGATAGATACTTTGAGAAAACCAATACAGGTAGCTACATTCAAATATGAGAAATTGAAAAGACTGAACAAAGATTTCATTATTTACATTTATAGACAATAAAACAGACGTTGATTAATATACTCATCCATTACTGATCTGAGTAGATATTCTCTATTTCGTAGATGATAACGAAATGTATGCGCTTTTGTAATAGTTTCAGTGTGATATTGTATTGCTTTAAATTTTCATCTTAATCTTAACATTCTTAAATCTGCGTTTCATATGTACATTACTGTTTCATTGTGTAATATTTTTCCAATACCAGTATGACACTTGAGGTTCTAGCCCACTCTTGGTTTAAAGTTGTGTTACAACTTGTGTGAATCATTAACGTCATTGTTGACTGAATCTACGTATTTAAAGCTCCTAGCTTTTGAGTTCCTTTATCATACCCCGAGTTTCATTTTCACCGTAATTCTTATACATTTTCTATAATCAAAGGTTTGCAAATGACATTAAGTACAAGCTTGCCCTCAAACGTACCTTCTTAAATCAAAGTGGATACGATCTTGATCAGTGTCAGAAACAATCCGGCCTGAATTGGTCTCAGAGATTTGCTTTAATTCACACCTTTATCAAGATAAATACTACAAAATGAAAAAAAAAAACTGCTAATATATCTTATTTTATCCTAAATCTGATTTTCGAGGATCGAGTGTTTTCCGGTCTTTCCGTTAGTCCCGTATCATGTTTATATTTTGTTAGGATTGGTTCTGCATTAATTTGATGTCATATCAACTTTGAACTAAGTAGACATGATCGTTAAAATGTTAACGTTTTAAATGTATGCCAAATTTGCGGTTCATTGATATTGAAATGTTCGAGGGTAAAGTTTTGACTTTTATCTATTTTACTGCAAAAAGTAGTCTGTCATGACGTGATGGTCACATCATCTTAAAACTTAGTACACATGCTTGTCATGATATGAACTGTTAAACTATATGCGAAATTAGGTTTTGACCAGATTTCATAGTTCACAGAACATGAAAATATGATATTGAAAGTAGGGCAAAGGGCATATTGAGTCCATCGTGTTCAATAAATGAAAATTAAATATGAAAGATAAAGTTACACTTTCATCTTCTGTCTTATTGTTCTATGGTATGAGTTCGTTCTAAGGACTTTATTTAAGTAAAAAGTTAAATAACAAAAATACCGAACTCCAAGGAAAATTCAAATCGGAAAGTCCCTTATCAAATGGAAAAATCAAAAGATCAAACACATCAAAGGAATGGAAAACAACTGTCATATTTCCGACTTGGTACAGGCATTTTCTTATGTAGAACATGGTGGATTAAACCTGGTTTCATAGCTAGCTAAACCTTTCACTTGTAAGACAGCCAGAACATAAAGATTATCATTTATTTAAAGGTGAATATAAAAATTATACTTTATAAATTTGGTTTGTCCGAGACGCATTTCGGGATTTAGTTTCTCCAATAAGGTTTAAAACCAAAGGAACCAAATTAAAGTATTCAGTAATATATCATTTGATTCTTTTCAGATGGTGGTAAATTGAAAGAGAGAAAAACACAGTTAGATATAGAAGTACACCAAATATCAAACATTGGTGAGTAGGTTAATTGTATAATATAATGTTTCAATCACCTGGTAAAGCATGATTATACACATAAAATGTTAAAACACATGTAATAAGAAATACGTATGTTTGGCAAATATTTCGTAAGGATTAACAGTTCGGAGATAATATATAAAACACGTTCAGATAATTTTTTTTTAACTTGACTTTTTTCTTTTAATAAATACTAAAGTGTTTTAGTCTTATTTGAATCTTAAATCTTAAATGCTGATTTTGAATGTAATGTTTTCCAGCTGAACTAGCAACAGAAGAAGTTTACTTTTTACGAATGATTCATATTCTGTTCAGAGTGGCATGTCCAGTTGTTCGAATGATATTTAACCACGAGATTCATCCAAACCAGTTACAACATACCCTTGATAAAAACAAGCGACAAATAAGAAAACACTACGGAAAAGAAGAAGATGATTATAAGTCGGATCTTTTACTTAAATACGCCAAAGGTACAAAGTAAACGTAATTGTCAGTAACTCATAATTCCAATGAATGTGTAAGCTAGAAAGAAAAAAAAATACATTAAAA
Organism: Mytilus californianus; assembly: GCF_021869535.1. Classification (NCBI taxonomy): domain Eukaryota; kingdom Metazoa; phylum Mollusca; class Bivalvia; order Mytilida; family Mytilidae; genus Mytilus; species Mytilus californianus. Next base: position 458,100 of record NW_026262704.1, read on the forward strand.
CCAAATTATTCTTCTACCATTGGTTTTCCATCGTACATTAGTATTAAACATACCAACAGATTAACATTTGTACAGAATGCATACAGATTTCTGAATGGTTATATACATATAGATGTATTTGAAATCGTTAAAATACTTCAGATTTAAGTATTTCATTTTTTTGTGAATTTGATTTGTATATCATGAACGTTAATCCCAACTATTGTTAATTTCAAATGATATTATAACAAAATATGTTGTATCCTTATTCTTAGTATTACTGTGAAAGTACTTTTATTCGTGGGTATACGATTTTCGTGGTTTTGTGGAAGTCTTTATCCACGAATTAAAGTATTACAAAATCAAGACGTGGAAAGTACCCCATGTCGGTTTGGTAATATGAATACGGCCATATAATCTAGAGAGAATACATCTAAAATCAGGCAGGATTTTACTCATTTAATCTTTAAAAAATTCTTGACTTTACGACTTTGAACCTTTTAATTATCATAATAAATTAGTTTTGATCGATAAAAGTCAGATTTCCGTTGATGTTATGCGATGATGAGGTGTTCATTTTATCTCCTCATAATTCTCATACGGAAGCAAATTCATAATTGCATATTCGGTATGCTTTTCATGATAATTAATTCTACAACTTAAATAACATGGCTTTAACGTCTTCAGTCGATATATTTACTTCAGAAAACTAAAATCCACGAATTTAAGAACCCACGAACATGTAACTTTTGCTAAAACTACGAAAATTGATACCAACGATGGAAGTACTATCACAGTATAACAATAGGACTGAACTATTGACGGACATCACACCTCATACTGTGTACATGTATGTCTTTGGAAAATCCTGACAGGTGATTCATTTGTAAGAGAAGATGCTTACGATGTCAGAGCTCCTAAACATGATCTCATTTGCATAATCAAGACGTAACTTTTTAAATTAGCTCTTTAAAACTGTTAAATCAGCTCTTCAATGTTTTAATAGGTTTTTTGTTAATATTTTGGTCTCGAGCTTCAATTAGGGCATATTAGTTTATGAAATACGAATCTGATTACAGTAGGTAAAAGAAACATTTCATACCAAATGAGATTGCAGTAAAATTTATACCATTTAATGTAATTCTGAACAAATATTAAAACACACCCGCAACATCGCGTGTCCGTGACTGAATTAAAGTAAATACGCCTTATTTCAATCCTGGATTTTTAATATTCGTTTTTTAATATGATAAAGTCATGCTGATCAAAAGGTGTACAGTTTTCTCTGCTTTCAAAATCCTCCTGTTTGAACCCGTCCTGATTTTCTTACTACAACCGGAAAATTCATGTGACAATGATTGTAGTTAGTGGTGTTATTCCCTGTGTAATGACGAAATTCAGGTGTGATTACGACCCGTGTTTATAGCAAATCCCAAAATACACCGTTCGTTGGTGCGCCTGGCAGGGGTGGAACGTACAGATTAAGTAACAAGAATCAGATGACATATACTACTGGTATCGGTATCGGATTCAGATTCGACCAGGAACTTGACAAATTGCACCTCGTTATTTTAATATTATAGATATATAACTGACACAAACGTAGATAAATTTCATGTACGCGATTATAGTTATTTGTTTATTTTAAAATTATTTAATTAGACGATTTGAAATGACTTCAATGTACTACTATTTGCGTATTGATATAAGATCCTAATTTGAAACTGCCATTGCAAAATTAGTCAAGTTAGCATTTGCCGTTCATAAGTTGAGCCCATTAATTTCCTAAACACAAATTTAATTCCGTGCAATTATGTACAGAATTAAATATATAAGAAATCAAACAAAAACAGTAGGTAGCCAACACATACTTGGAATCTAATGGTATGTGGTACCAACTTGAAACATGATAATTTTCGACAAAACGATTTTTCAAGTACTATGTATGAAAGTAAAAGAATAAATGACATACTGTAATGCAAACACAGCGTTGTTTTCTTTTGATTTTTAATTGTTATCGTTATTCTAGGAAAAACAGTTACATCAGCAGATTTTGATATAGGACTCATGATACACCTCTTACATTTACTTGCAAACATAGAAGTTTGCAACTTATATCCATGTCCAGCTGATTCAAGTTTCAGTGCAATGCTGTCCAGAATTAAATTGATATATAATGAAATAACTCAGATATTTAAAGGGAAACTCTCAGAAGATCAGTTCAATCAATACTGGGATGATATAGGGCAGGTTAGATATTATCTTATTTTTCTGTCGTTTTGTTGTAGTTTTGTTTTATCTTTTGTTGCTTTTGATGCCTTAAAAAAATATGAATTCACTGATCAAAAGTGTTCAACAAAATGCTTGTTTGCAATAAAGGAAAAACAAATCGTTTTTTGGGACTTTTAAACCATTTGCTTTGGAAATATTGATTTTGTTTAAAGCACAATGATTTTCTTTATGCATTAATAATGTGTTTTTTCCATTAGGACTAGTAGGAATTAATAAAGGCTTAAGATAATTTCATAGTTAAACCCTCTAAAATATGTCTTAATCCGTCATTACACATCTTACAACAGGCTGATAAATAAGTGATGTCCCATGTATAGTGTTGATAAAAAAAAAAACCCATATAATAAACAAAAAAGTGCAAAATGATACATATGTTATAAACCAATGTTTCACCAATGCTAGTATGGAATTCTGCCTTTAAGTTTCCACTTGAATTCAATTTGGGTGCATGTTTCTTTACATTCTTTTAATCACGCTTTTTTCGTCGAACTTGCGATGTGCGGTTGCCGACATTCTAACGAGAGGTCTCGTGTTGAAATTCACTGCATAAGGGAAAGTCTATCGGCTAATTAGAGCACTGGAAGACAATAGTTGAAAAGCAGTACATTTCTGAAGATTTTGATAAGAGAAAGGATTTATAAGTCCATATAAATCTGTCTAAAAGTAAAACTTAGGCATTCAAAAATAAAACATATTCAACTTTTATTTTAAATTTAAAGTTTCAAATAACTTTAAATCCAATTAATAATTATTTGCAATGGTAAAGCACATTGGTTTTAATACATAGCTCATTTTTTTTGACATGCAACATATTATGTTATGTAAAATACTGTGCCATTCTAAAGTTATCAACCTACTGAAATAAGAGATTAACGATGGTTACATACTTCAAGACAGTTACCCTTATCCTGAACCTGTACATGACTATTAAAATCCACCAAAAATTTCAAAGTCAGTAACATGAGACACCACGGTCATAACACCCTTTAATATAGCATCAAAATATTTAGAAAATAACCGTCTAGTGCAGCAATGAAAGCTTCTGATATATATTGAATGGTCACTTGTGAACAGTCAACCTTCCTGACATCTGATGTATAACAGAATGTTTTTTTTTTTGTTATTCAAGAAAAGGAATATGAAAAAAATAGGAATAGCATTTTAAATAGAGGAACTTTTAAGCATACAACAATGAACTTTACTTACCTACAACCTTGATATGAAATGGCAAAAATGACCAGCTTTAGATATGATATGGTTACAACATGCTGCATGTACACATAACTTTTAAAAGTGATGAATCTCTTCAACGCACAAACTTGGAATCGGGACTACTTTACGTAGAACGGGTCAAATTTCCCGCAAAAAGTTTCGCAAATGACATGTCTAGGTGACTGGTCAAACTCATTTGACGTGTTTTACATTAATATTTTGGCCTTGAAGGTAAATATGTGACTCACAAGCACAAGTTCTATTTCATTCGTAAAAGTCTTAATTATTTTTGTCGTAAACCACGTTTCAATGATATATATAACCTTTCAACACACGACTGCACATTTTATTAATATTATTTTTGTTTTCATTAAAGCTGTGTACGAACTTTTACGGATACAGCTTTTTCATAAGAAGCCACAAATACCATAAATAATAGATTCAGGGTTAAAATAAACATATGTATAGATTATAATTCACAATTTTCCGGAAATATACATTGTATCATTGATTTCCCGTATATCATTAAGTTACTACTAAATTGTCCTAAATGATAATACTATAGCAAACAAATTGTATTGGGATATACTTGTTTTGTGAGTATGTAACTATTTATTTGACTATAGAAATACAACTATAGAAATCGAAAGAATTACGAAGCGGGCTCCTTTTTTTTTCTTGCCCTACTAACTTTTTCGATAGGCGGGGAAACCAACGAGGTTTCGATTTGACGTGGCCTTATTGATTTAATTGTTGTTTGCTTTACGTCTAGTGGCAAATAGTCCATGCATGTTCATGACAATAACAAAATTAACAATAAATAGAATAGGTAGGTCCTGCAATAGAGATTCGACCAGGTGATTTGCAGGAAGTTTGAAATGTTATTTGAAACTAAGGGTTTATTATATACGGACAGACATAAAGTCTTGCAACAGGCCACCTACAGTAGCCAACAAAGTGTTGTCAGGGGTGTTCACGTGCAGAGAGCTTGACACTCTCTATACACAAGGCATTGTATTTAACGTCTGAATTCATACTGGACGGGGCTGCAAATTTATAAACAAATGAATGCCCCACTTTAAAATAAACTTAGATTGACTTATTTACCCAAAAAAATAATTATAAAAGTTTTGAAGAAAGAAACATAAACGCAATAAAACCATTTGGTAGAAGTAGGGCTAACTGTTTCATCCGTAATTCCGCAATTATTGTTTGCTTTAAGATCAATGGCAAGTTTTCGTGCATATTCGGGTAGCAAATTATACAATTATTCAATAGCCGATCGCGATTTAAATTGTTAAATCTAGTTTTTTCTGTCTTGCAATATCCCCCCTCCCCTGGATCCCTCGGAGAGGTGTTGTAAGTTTTCTTTAACGTTCAGAAAAAATAGCACTCGCATTTAAAGTTGACATAGTATTGCTGCATATTTATGCATGTACATCAGATCAATGATTTTGATAGCTATATAGTCAACAATTAAAATTTCAAAATTCAATATCCCTTCAATAAAGTAATGAGACATCATGAAGGGTCTTACTTCCAAACTGGAAAAGTCCAGGTGACTAAGTTGTTATATCCTGGTCACAACTTTGGTTCGATAAACAGTTACTACATCCATAGTATATTCCTATTTCAAAATGCGTAACTTAACATCACAACTGGGTTAAAATGACGGTTTCAACATGGGTGAATTTTTGTTTCTGTAAAGAATTTTACATTTTGCTTTAATTTGTAGACAGTTTTTGAAGTATTTTAACAAACAACATTACCATTGCTACTTATGAACAAATTGCAGATCGACCGTCAAATATTCAGGAAAATGTACAGAAAAGCTACTTGCATATCCTCATTATCATGGACGAGTCTCAATCGGATTCATGTTTAATGAGAGATAAACAGTTCTCAGACTGACATATACAAATAACAGTTACTTAATTGCATCGAAAACGGACCGATTAAATGACAGTTACATGATTTAATGTTAAGTTATTAAAAATGTTAAGTTCCAATAAACATCGTGGGGTTGTTTTATAAAACTAAGGAATAAATTTACATTTTCAAACTTCCGATTTTCAAAATAGATATTTTTATTTCATAAGCAAACCCTATACAGACTTCATTTACAACTGACCAACGAACGTCTTGCACAAGAACTTTTTGTTATATAAATTTGGCGTCTTTTATCTATCAGTATTCGGGAAATAGATTCTTAAAGACCAGAATTTAAGAAAACAATAAGTAAATATTTTTAAACATCGTGTTTATATACCTTTTCCTATCAAATAGACCCAGATGCATAAGGTTCGTTAGTATATTAATGCAAATGTTCATTTAGGTTTTAATTATGTAATTTATTAACGCTAAGAGACATGCAAATGCGAAATAATTACAATGCACTCTGTCCAGTCCCATTGATTTATAAATTTTATTTTTCTTTTTGTTTTAAAGAAATAAAATAAAATCAATGCCAGTAGACTTCAATAGATATAATCGTACTTATATAGTATAAATGCAACATATTCAGGATCAGGTAATGTAGGTTTGATTTAGGGGCCACTTCCTATATAATGAGTGGTAGCGATGAGCCACAGGCATAGGTCTATTTTCGAGCTTAAAAATATGTAACAAGGTTGAGAAATAAAGATGAAATATATTATAAAGTAGTTGAGTAAATTTAAAGATTCTGAAATTTATCTGATTTCAATATTTTTCCCTGATGCAATTAAAACCACAGTCGGAAATAAATAACATAATAACATATTTATTTTTTTCTCCATGAAATAGTGTAATCATGATAGTTCCTCTGCTGGTGGACTGATAGTCCCCGGGGGTATCACCAGCCCAGTAGCCAGTACTTTGGTACTGGCATGAAAATACGGATTTTATGTTATTAAACATTGCTGTTACACAATTTTGGAAATTATTTTAAATTAAGGAATGTATCTCCCTCATGCAAAGCTCTGATTCCTTGCCCAGCTTTGGCTATACTTTTTGGTCCTTTTTTGTTTATAGCTCTTCATAATTTTAATAAGCTTTGGATTTTCAATTATTTTGGCCTCGAGCATCACTGAAGAGACATTGATTGTCGAAATGCGCATCTGGTGCAGAGAAATAGGTACCGTTTATGTTATTACTACCACTGGGTCGATGCCTCGGTTGTGGACTGATAGTCCCGAGGGTATCACCAGCCCAGTAGCCAGTACTTTGGTACTGGCATGAAAATACGGATTTTATGTTATTAAAATGTGCTGTAACAAAATTTCGGAAATTATTTAAAATTAAGGAATGTATCTCCCTCATGCAAAGCTCTGATTCTTTGCCCAGCTTTGGCTATACTTTTTTGTCCTTTTTTGTTTATAGCTCTTCATATTTTTAATTAGCTTTGGATTTTCAAATATTTTGGCCTCGAGCATCACTAAAAAGACATTGATTGTCGAAATGCGCATCTGGTGCAGAAAAATTGGTACCGTTTATGTAAATACAGGTGTATTTTAGTCAAAAAATACAGGAATGGGTATGTTTTTTTCTCTGTTATTCCAAATAAATAAAAAAGGTGGGTGCTGGATGTCTCAGTTGATCATTCCTACCAGAAATGATTGAAGTGCCCTTCCCCCTGCTGGATCTATAAATAGGCAGCCACTTTCGGTGGAAATGGGGACGTTAAATCGGATGCCGGTTGTAGCAAGAGTGTTACTTTCCTTTCTCGTTTAAGAATTATTGGAGCAACTCTTTGATGATGATCTGCACATGACCTGGTACCAGCTAAAATTTCTACCTTCCCAACATACTATTTTTTCAATGGCAGTCATGCAAATATGCTACTCTTCGTATACTTGTCCTATTTTACAAAACCTACATAGTATATTGATTATTAAAAGTGTCTGGATCTGAATGTTTGAAATAATTGCCATTGGACTTTTACGATAAAAAATCAATAAATTCTAGTCGATCTGTCAATTGTATTACTTGTTCATTTGTTTTTATCCTTAATATGCATGTAAAATTTGTCACTGAACTGGACGTTAGTCAATCAACCAATCTTTTTACATACGATTGTGCTCAACACACCCAGTTTGCAATATACAGATCAAAGTGTGTAATGTTTGCCTCGTATAAATGAGGATGTTTTTCATCAACTTTTAAGCAATCTGTTTTTGTATTTACACTTTGCTATTTCGTCTTTACACTTATTCATCACTTTTTCTTTTCATGAAATTTTGGTATCATCAGTTCTTTTGGATGAGCCCGCCTATAAAAAAAAAATCCAATCGCGAACCAATTTTTTAGAGAAGGTCTGTTTATAAGGGGATGGGTAGTCATTCGACTCCTATTAATAATTATTGTTATTAAGCAACGATTTTTAACATAGTTTTGCGTTGGTAGAGCGAAACCGCCAACGGCAAAATAAGATTTACACACACATTAGATGTTCAAAATAAGTAGTTGTATTCTTATAGGAGTTATTGCCATTTAATGACGACTTAATTCATCACAGTTTTTGTGATTCCAGCAAAAAAAAATAAAATGAAAATCAGCAAAAATGATCTGCAAATAAGTCAATATGACCGAAATCGTAAGTCGACTACACAATAGGAGTTATTGTCTTTCAGTAGCAAATGCACCCATTTTGCTTTTTATCGGATCAATGATAGTCATATAAATGAGTGTTTGTTGCTTAACCTGTAAACGATAGCGATTTAAAACAGTCTTCAAATAAGTCTGAAATTATCAGTTGCCTCCAATGACGATTTTTACCCATTTCTTTTGTTTTCAGCTAAGACATTTGAAGAAAGAAAGAAACTTGAAACAGAAAAAAACAGTCAGCAAGACAAGATTTACAATAAAGCAAAACGGACAAAATCGTCAGTTGATTTACTTATAGAAATTATTGACCTTAAAGAATTTTTCTATCCGTGTTTGCCTTTTCAAAAACTGTAATAGATAAAGATACTCTGGAACGTACACAAGATCTGCAAATGAGTCAACATGTATGACTGTGATCCCAATTCGGTTTAATGTAAAGTTAATGTAAAGTCATTGTCCTTCATTTCCCCTGGTTTTACACACCTTCCTCTAGCTTAGCGGGATATAATGCACTGTATTCACACTATTTTTTAAATGGATGTTAAGGTAAACGTCATAGGTAGTACTGCAATTATCTGACAACACTGTTAAGATATTGAGGTTAATAAACGGGCTACTACAAACAGTGTTTCAAAAGAAACTACTAATACCATTAAGGTAGATTCATGGTATACCGCCATCTTGGATTGTACAATCTCAGTACAAAATTGGTCTAGTTATTTGCCCAAATCTGCAAATTTGGAGACAGATTTGCAATTCAATGGTTAGATTGTTTATTTATATAAAGAAAACTTGGTGATTTATTGTATTATTCAAAATATTCAAACAAATATCAAATTTTGTGTTTTTAGAATCATTTTTTTCAAATAAGCCATTTAAGGGGAGATAAATCTTTTAGTAAAAAATATATACTGGACTGATAGGGAAATTTTTTTTTTTTACTTGTAGCAAGAAAACAAGTTCGGTGACACCATTTTTTCTTTTTATTTTTTTAAAACATATTATAAAACCTATCTTCTTACAATTTATTTCAAAATTCTATATCATAGAATTTTTTTTATGCACACAAATGTGTTTTTTCATGAACAATCTAACCAAATTTAGGCAATTTTCAACGACTCATAGCTTGGAAAATAGCACAGTGACCCATACTTTTTATCATATTTTTGAAAAAAGCATAGTAAAATCTTCCTTTTGGCAAAGTATAAGAAAATTCTATCTCAAAAAGTATATACTTATGATCTACCTTAAATATACACGGTTGCCACGTGTTTGTTGTTACCCAAAAATAGTTATAGACGTTTATAGGAGGCAAGATAAAATCATATATATTATTTCAATGTCTGTTTTCAACTTTTCAAATGCTATTAATTTTGCTATCAAATTTACGATTATTACATTAAAATTTGGTAAATACATTAAAAATTTAATTCAGCAGTAGTTGTCAAAGATAAGGGCTATTCGATAAAAAAATTATGTTGATCTTACAAACTCATAACACTTTGACATATTTGTGCTGCCAATTAGTGCGACAATTTTGCTATTTAGGTTTTTGGAGTAGTTGGTGAGTGTTTCAGTATTTTGATTGGAAGTATTTGTTTAATTATATATATCTAACCGCAATTTTGACGATCACGCTTTTAGAAGTAGATGTATTGCCTTAAATTAAATGTGAAATTTGATGTTGAAACATACATACTCGTTTGCTACGCACGAATGCAATACTATGAAAAATTATCAGCTAGAGAATATTTGTATACATATATGTTTCAACATAAATACAATTTGTGTATAATCAGATTTAAATGTATGTTAACTTTTGCATGTTCTGCTTGTGATTTTGCTTATTTCATTTTTTCTTGTCTATCTTTTTGCATTACTCATATCGGTTATTTTGGTTCTTTCCTTGATTTCCTTCTTTCTATATAGTTTTTTTTTTATTTTTTATTTTTTGTTGATTTTCATATACTTTTGATTTCGTAAAAATATTTTCATCTTTTTTTTAAACTTTAGTCTTAACAGAATGATACAACACGGATGAGTATACACATGATTTAAACATTTTGTTTACTTTTCCATACCATTTGGCATTTGGTCCCATCAAAGCATCAAGTACCAGCGCATTGTGTAGCTCCAACTATGATATATAATCAAAAGGACTGAAACTTTATCAAATACAGATGTCACCAACCACCAAGTTAAAACAACAAAAGATAATAAACCTGCTCGAATTCCTGAACTTAATCTGACTTCATTCGGTGGTGTAACAGGCCATTGCCTAATGTCGCCGCGTATGAGTGAAATGTGTGCAAGATGAACACATAAACGGTTAATTAGTTAGACAATTACGTTAATTAATTTATTAATTATTCAGAAACAAATATTCCAGTTCCCTCAATCAAAGTCGACCTTTGATGGATTTGGCTACTATTATTAGGTCCCCTTTTGGGTATAACGCCCTTCATATGTTTTGATTATAATATTTCTTTAGCTTTATTATTCTTATTTGAGAGTTTGTGTTGAAGGCAAATCCAGAACGATGGCCAATTTAGAGCAAAGTCAGTTTATTCCTTTTACATATTAGACTTTTTTATTATCTTTTTTAATTTAAATGACATATATCAAGCCCTTCAAACGTCAAAAATTCTGGCTGATCTAACACACGTTTTCGAGCGAATATTGTCCCGTTCATGCAATTAAATGTAAACTTATAAGTTAGTATCTGCTACATGTAATCACAATGAATGATTTTGTTGAAATAATTTCTTTTTTTCTTTCAATTATTAGTCTAAACAAAATGATACTACACGGTTAAGTATACAAATGATTTAATAATTTTGTTCACGTTTCCATACCATTTGGCATTTAGTCCCATCACTATGATTTTTAATTTATATGACATATAAAATGTAAACTCAAAAGTTAGTCTCTGCTCACATACATGTAATAACAATGAATCATGACTAATGTAACCTTAAATTTTTTCAATAGACAGTTGAGGAACTATGCCTATAGTGACGCACTATGATTCAAAGTAACATACATTTCCCATATGTATAAGAAAATGAGAGGATCCAGAGGTTGGGTGCTGAATAACTGTTTATTTTTTCATGATATATGCATTATCTTTTATTTTTGTCTGAATTGGGCAAACACTTTTGTCTACAATTTTAGTATAGAAAAAACAAAAATATACTAAAAAAATACATCACCGTTATCAATAAACATATTTATCTCGAATATTCGTCAGACTCTGTAGAGATGTAAAATAGGTGTACTCAAATAGTTCGAATTTTACTATATTTTTAAACTTAAACTTAAACTTAAACAAGACCAATACAAGGTTCGGACCTGCGTCACTGTATGTAATTGAATGATCTTGGATGTAAATAAAGCATACGTGATCCTTCCCTTTCATTGAAGGCAAGAGAACTTTTGACGAGAATTTTCTTTTAACAATGAGTGTTGTAAAATTTTAAACAATCGGAAAATCGGAAGTGGCTTCATGGTTGATGTAAAAATTGCTTACACGCTGCTACTCATCATCATTAAGCTGCAGACCAAATATCAAATCATTCCCTTTCCATACAAGCCAAAAAAAACTTAAACGAAAATATATCTTGTGCAATGAGTCTTGTCAAATTTCAAACTATCAGCTGCACTGTAGATGTATACATTGCTTACACGCCGCAAGTCATAATTATTAAACTACAGACCAAATATGAAATCATTAACCTTCGATAGAGGCCAGGAGAACATTTAGAAAAGTTTTGTATGCAAAGTCTTTCGGACGTACAGAGTTGAGTGGTAACTAGACTAGGTAAAAATTACTACTGGAATCCAAGTTAATTGTTTTTGTGCAATTGTTATAGAGATCTTGGGAATCATTTGATATATGAACGGGTTTTTTTCACGGTGTCGATGAATCTTTCTTTCCCATGAACATGGGTGGGTTTGGTCTGATCAAAGCATAAACAGTAACTCATGAGCCAAGACCGGTACAATTTTCCTGAACAGACATCAAGTATTGACACCTTATACAAGACAACAGATTGTTCAAAAACACCAGAATATGTAGAGGAAGTCTACATAATTATTACACTCTATACAATAATGCTTGAACACGCAATCGGAAAACAAAAAAAAAATACAATGAATGGGGCATGGTGACATATCTAATGCGTCGATTCAAATCTGTGGTGAACACTTGCGCTACATTGGTGTGTCGTCGGAAAGACTAATGTATATAACAAAAAAAATAATTTGGTTTTTTAAGGTATATCTATTGTTACGTTTCTATATTTTGAGATGACCACTTGTTTTTCGTCAACTGTAATCATAAGTCTTAAGTATAATCCTAGGTATAGACATAGTTTCCACAAATGTCTATTAGGCCGTACGGTGATCCATAGTTGTAAACTTCTATGTCATTAAGTCTCTGGTGGAGAGTTGTCTCATTGGCAATCATACCACATCTTATTTTTATATGTCTCCCATTCCAAATTATTTTCAATATTTTGGTTCGATCTTTTATGATAAAATAAAAACATGTATGCACTTATTTATACTCATACACAGCATGCACAGTACATGAATAAACATGCAACCTGACATCATTAACAAGTTCAAACATATTAAATAGGAAAAAAAAAAAAAAAAACATGAATTTGTTCATGAATATTTACATCAACTCATATGCTACGGGCGTAAAATTTGTTCTGTTAATAACCAGTGTTGTTTTTTTCTTTCAAACTGGCGGTACTTAAATTGGTGTTTTCACAAGAACTGGACATTGATACTGACCAAGAGAAGATACGACTTATTGTTAAGATTAAAATATTGTGCTGTTTAATTGAACACAACGTCTTGACATTCTTAAATAACATCTTACACTGTTTAAAAAAAAACTGTCAAGAACTCATTAGGTGTTACTAGATTCTTTCTCTTAAAAAAGACAAAACTAAGAGGTATCCTCTATGTAACGTTCTATATGAACTCTTGTGTATAAACGGATGCATAGAATACTGAACAAGAGGGGAACATATAACCATAATTCGGACAAAATAACATAGCCGATAGAAAAATGAAAAAAAAGACAAGAACGTAAAAATACGTTGATAAGTCGAATTACATGATGCCACAACTGATGAAAAAAAAATACCGGTTTGTAGAACATGTCGGGAACATTATAAATTATCTTATTTATTTTGACGAATACTTTACACAACTTTTCGAGAGAAATAAATCAATTGTGCAGCAGAAAATCAAATTTGGGAATCAAAGAATGTTAAACATGGAATTGATTAATTGCTTGATTGTTGGTGTCTTAACTCCACTTTCATCAATCGTCGTCGGCCAGCTTTTATTTTGAAAGAAGTTGGGCTGTCAGGAGAGAACCACTGACCTTCCTCTTAAAACCTGGCCACCCTATTCATTTAATATTGGAGAGAACAGTTACCTCTATGTAACGTTATATATGATCTACTTATATAACTCGATTAACGAAGTCTCCTAATAAGAATTGGCAGTTAAACTATAATCTAAAATATGACGTTAAAAACGAGAAAAACAGAAACTGTTTGAAACAAAAAGATTGACCAATCAAGAAAATTCATGAACATGATATATTTTAGTTGTTCAGAATTTCACAATTATTGTATTCTAAAGTTTTTACACCACAAAAAGCGAGAAGCAGCGGAAGGGGGAACGAAGCTCTCGTTAGCCTCGACCTTCTTGTCGCGTCCAGTGCAAGAGATGTGTTTCGGACTTAAAAAATAGAAGCGATTTTAGTCTGATTTTCTAAACTTATAATGATTTTATTCTTTGGATTTGTTTTTCTTGGCGATACCTCTATAAAACGTTCTATGTGAACTACTGTGCAACAAAAGAATGGACAATATTCTGAACAGGAGCGACGAATTTAACCATAACTTGAAGAAAAGCAGATACAACAGAGCCGAAAGAATTGTTTTAGAGTCATTTTTTAGCCTTTATATATAAACTGAATGATCACTAAAAAGAATTTGTAGCAAAACAAATAAAAGTTTTGGAAATACAAAAGATAAACGCCAAACCCAATGGCCATCCCCCAAAACAATAACAAAACAAAACCGTCATTCCCAAAGTGTACTGCAATAACTAATGCACTTAAGATTTTACTTTTCGACAATTCTTGCTCCTTTAAGGCAGACCTTGTTAAATTGAGAATTCGTTTGGCTGCCCTTTTAGTTTTGATGTTTGTTTTTTTAAAAGAAATCATTACAAATGCATCTTTTTAAACATTTGAATATTTATGATAAACTTAAGAATAGTGTGCCTCTCTGCAACCAATTTACCTGTGTTTTTTTTTTCTGAAAAATAGTTGATTCAATTATATCAAAGCTCCAATACAATGTATTAATTTCTATTCTTTATTGCAACTGTCTCTTTGATATTTCATTCCTCTTTTGTATTGTACCTTTCATCAGACATATGTGTTTTGTTGTGTTTTCAACAAAACACGGAAGAATTGTTAACAGTGTGTTATTTACAAACATTGGAAGTGTGTTTGTAATTTACTACAGAATGATTTTTTTCTAAAATGTTTATTGCGAAAGTTTTGGATTCTAGAACCGTATTTCTCGAAAATGAGTACGGTGATATACATTTTTTTGAAACTGTACTTTTAGGTTGATATGCATTTGAGTTTCCTTACTATAAAATATATAATGTCTAGTTTTTGTTAATTATTCATCTTAACAGCTTGTACTGAAATCAAGCAGGAGCTCCAAAAGGATAAAAATACCTGCCTCCCATGTAAGGGAAATTTAGATTTTTACATTATGATAAATACCTGTACTTCTTTTAACTAGCTTAAACCTGGTAAATGGCCGGATTATTTTTTTCAAACCACGACAAGTATTAATGAAACGTTACTTGTCTCGCCTCTTACAAATGTCGAACAATACCAAACAAAATGATATGTTTATACGGTGGCGGCAGTAGCGATGCAGAAGCTTCAAATGTTAGAAGTAAAAGACCTGAAAACTGCATATCTTGTATATATGTCGTGTACAGGTTGCGATTTCGAACATGTACAGAAATATTGTACATGTTATAACTTGTACAATGCAAAAATACAAGTTATAACGTGTACACTAGTACCTCTTACATGTTATAACATCTACAAATTATTGCTAAAATGGTTTTAACTTGTACACAATTTGAAAATAAATTTAAATAAAGCAGAATATACATTTGAAATTTATTGAATAATAAAGAACAATAATCAAACGCTCAGAATATTTTTTCTTTAGATCACAGTGATCACAAAGTTTCAGAAATTTTTTTATTGCTTCAAGGCTTATGTTGGAATAATGCGTTTTCATGTCATTGTTTGTTTAATGCAGTCCAACATGACCTACAGCAGTGTGACTGTTTAATGCTAGCATACATTTCCTCAATGGCATCAAAGAAGATAACCGGTTAATCTGTAATTCTTATGAACAATGCCCTAATGTTATAAAGTATACCCTCCTCCCTCTTTTTTAACATCCAAAAATCAAAGCAATGTCTACTATGCATACTCTATAAAATCAAGACAGAGAAAATGGTTTTCATTGGACAAGGCGTAATTATAAATAATTTTGGAATTCTTTAATCTGCTCTTCAACATTTTTTGCCTTGATCATAGCTGATGTAAATCTTTATTTGTTAAAATATTTGTTGATAATTAAAAGATCTTTGCATGAGTCAAATGTCAAAAACAGGGTATTTTTTGCAGAGGAATTTTTTCCTCGACATACTAATGATTACATTGTAAAATCTAACCTTGTTATCCACTTGCATCTTAAGTCTCAACTAGTATGACATATTTTCCTATTGCCTTCTGTGGGGAAACTCACAATTATAATTCATCATGTGAGAATACTGACTAATTTTTGGTGACTACATGTGGGATTTAAAAGTTATAAAATAATTATAAAAACTATTCATCAGGTCATTAACTGTATCAAAAAGGACAAAACACACTAACATAAATGAACAATAAAAAAAATGATGAAAATATTTTTGAGGTTAATGACATGTGAATAGAAACATCTCATTTTTCCAATTTTGTACAAGTTAAAACCATTTTTAAACAAGATTTTGTACATGTTATAACATGTACGACGTATTTTTGTACATGTTATAACATGTACGACGTATTTTTGTACATGTTATAACTTGTATTTTTGCATTGTACAAGTTATAACACGTACAATATTTCTGTACATGTCATAACATTTACAAAATCGCAATTTCTACACGACATATATATGCCGGATGTTCTGAAAGTTTCTTCGGGAAAATATGCATATGTTCGTTGTCCTTTGTCCTCATTTTCTATGATTCATTGCCTGCTTAAATAAAAAGGTATAGTTGTTTACCGTTTGATTTTTTAGTATAAATTAGTGATATAACATGTATGTCAGTATTCATTTGATCTCGGCTTCGTTTACTTTGATCATTGCTTAATGTTAATTTTCATGATTATGTTTGTGTTCAGAAGTTATAAAAGAGAAGCGAAAGATACCAGAGGGACATTCAAACTCACAAGTCGAAAACGAACTGACAACGCCATGGCCAAAAAAGAAAAAGAACAACAGACAAACAATAGTATACAAAACACAACATATAAAACTAAAGACTAAGCAACACAAACCCCACAGAAAAGTAGGGGTGATTTCAGGTGCTTCGGAAGGGTAAGCAGATCCTGCTCCACATGTGGCACCCGTCGTGTTGCTCTTGTAAGTAAGTACAAACCCGGTAATAAGTCTAATTCGGTAAGTCACATTCGTGAAAAGGGGACGGGATTGTAGTTACGACATTAAGAACATATCCGCTATCATCTAGTGAAACGGATATTACATAACGGTCAACCAACTTGTGATGGCGTCCGCCAAATTAACGAAGGGATGATTTCAACTTCACCATTTGGAACTCTTGGTTTAATAGCATTACTATCTGACATTGATCTATGATTCATTGGTCGATGTTAACTTTACGTCATCATGTCCGCTTCTGATATAATATGAGCAATATTCCAACTATATTTAGTATATAGAAAAAACTCATCATATATAGGATTAAAGTTTTGTACGCCAGATACATTTTTTCGTAAATAAAACAGCCAGTGACACTTGAATAACAGTAGTTAAACGATCAAAGAAAGTAAGAAGTTGAAGAGCATTCTAGGGCCCAAAATTTAGAAAGGATTTTCAAAATCCCACTTACTTAATCTATTACTTGAGTAAAAAATCTTTAGTATTTCGAAAAAGTGAACGCTCAGGTAATTTATTATTATGGCCATCTCAATAATAGTTCATGTAATCACGAAAGTGCTGACTACTGGGTTGGTGACACCCTTGCGGAGGAAACCTTCACCAGTATATCATCGACCTATTGGTTGTAAAAACCTCATCAGTGACGCTAAGTTACAAGAATTGTTATGTGTGCATGTCTGACAGAATCCCGATGCATTGTTCATAAGTTAACTTTTACTTTCCGTCCTTAGATAAATAATATAAGCAAAAGGTAAACCATATTTGGTTTTCTAATTATTGTAATGTGTATATGTCCTTCTGGCGGTGTTCAGATGACCCTGACTTCATTGTAACTGTTCAGTTATGGAATTTTTCTTATAAGGTTATTTTTTCAGGTACTATTTGTCATAGTTTTACTATATTTGGTGACTGTATGGATTGATTGTAAACTTTTCATGTCTGGATAAAATGTTTTATCTGATCGTAAACATATTTTCACGGATGACCTGTTCTAGACCTTGGTCTTATAAACTCAACAACAAATTTCAGTTACGCGGGTACGGCATTTGAGCGTGGCGTTCTATTGTTGCAAAAGAGTTTTGATGTGTTTACTTCTTTTTCATTTAATTTAGGTAGACTCTTAGCGTTGAATCCGATAAATATTGATAATACAAAAGTGTGTAAATTTATTGAAATGTCGGAAACTCATCCTGCAATCATACTACAAAAAATTATTTCTGAATATTGCAAGTCTAATAACATAAAATTAGAAGACGTATTGAGAGAGGAAAAACACGAACTTCATCATAAACGAATCAAAACATTCTCCTGCTGTAAATGCACCATCGGTTGCTCTACTTACAATAAAGTGATTTCCGAAAAGCAGTGGGATGCACTGTATGAATTGAACGAGGATAGTGATTTGCATTCTTGTCCATTAAATTTAAAGAACTGCAGCGAACGTTTTGTTCAAAAAAGAATACATACGTGTAATTTGTCAGCGGCTAAAGTATTGATCCTCAATATACCAAATATTTTGAAATATATGATAAGTCGATTATACACAAGTGGATTCGATACGTTCTTGATGCTTAACCAGCATACATTATACCATTCAATGAAGAAAAACAGGTGTTGTAAATGTAAACAAATTTCTTATGAGAATACTGAAAAATCATTAATTACGGAAAGAGAATGGACCAATCTATTTGAAAAAAGTGATATATCCTGTCTATCAATTTCTAAGGATTGTTGCTGTCAGTACTCAGTAAGAAATGGAATTAATTACTCAGATATAGACGACATTTGTTTGTCCAACATTTTTCATATTGCTGGAGCAATTGCTGTTCTTAATAAAATTGAAGAAAATGCGTTTCTATATTTTCTAAATTGGACAGTTGACGACCAACCCTTACAAAGAGCGATAACAGAACTATCAAACATACTAGTCGATCAAACATTTCGCCGTCGATTTTTATCCGTTTTCTCCTCTCAGTCAGCGACATCAATTGATGCACGTCGATGGGTCTCTAGAAACGTACATCAACAGAAGGTATGTCTTTTTGTTTGATCAAACTCGTTTTAAATTCAATAATATTTGAATGTCAAAAACATATCAATCATTTTCCATCCGTTGTTTTAAAAATTCTATTAAAATAAAGGATATCATTGTAACAGTTAGAGAGTTTTAATAGAGTTCACCAGTATTGAACATATCGACTCAAAAAGAGAATAGCATTGAACAAAATGAAAAAAAAAAGTATTGGTGTGAAACATTTCCTCGCCGAATCTTTATATAGCGTCTGTAAGGCGACATATTTTACTGTAGGAAAAACTTGAAGCTTTACTGTAGGAAAAAAAACTTGAAGCAATCGTCGCTCTATAAGGTTTATCTTATTTTATTTTTAAGGCAACAACAGAACAACAACTTCAACTCCTTATACGCGATGAAGGTATGTTATGCTTATGACTAATGATTAATTGTAATGAAATAAAAAAAGGTATGGCAAATTAACCTTAAATTGATGTGTTTGAGCGTTTGATTTTGCCATTTGATTAGGGACTTTCCGTTTTTAAATTTTCCTCGGAGTTCGGTATACTTTTTAATTTACTTTTTATTGCATATCAGAGCCATTTTAAAACATCTTCCTTTCTTTATTTAATTTAGAATAAAACAGCTTCACGTGATTACTATGACTCTCTTTAAAAACAACGTACCTGTGGCTCTATACTGTGATTTCGATAAAATTTGGTAACTGTTTAATTGTTCATCAAAACATCAATGGGACGAACATTTCAATCCAAGACAGAAATTTTTAGATAAATTGGCGGGATGAGCTTGTGTCATCTCTTTACGTCAGTGGTCTGTCTTCCGCCGTTTGTTCTTTTAAATTGTTTATCCACCGAACCAAATCGTTGTAAACTTAGCAGATATGATCATTTTAAAGTCCTTCACAGAATGTTGGTTCCAATCGAATATCAAACATGGCCGCTATGCACAGCAATGTTTTCTAATTGGGAAAAATTTGAATTCTCATTGTCTAAAACCTGGAGACCAAATGGAATTCTAATTTGCACAGATGTTCCATAGTTGGTCCTCTACCAAATTTGTAATTTTGGTGTCGATTGGAAATCCAAGATAGTCACCACTGAGTGCATATTTAACATCGGGGTAAAATACTTAAATTTTCAGAGGAATGGTTTGACAGATTTGATGGATAATATGCATAATATGATGGTTCGCTACAATCTTTGTATGTTTTTTTACGTTTATCGGAAATGTAAGATGGCTGACGCCACGATACAGAGGTAACATAGGAGCACTAGAAACGTGTTTTACTTAACTTCGCATTTCTCTGCATGCCATATTGAATAGTGTGCGTAAATTATCAGGTAACGGTACTTAAAGAACTTCTTCTCAACACTGTAATGTATGACAAATTGAAATGATATTATGCTTAAATTTTCGGATCATGTTTCCAACAAAACATTTGTTTTTGGTGATGATTCCGAATTTTGTCAAATAATCCCACATACCAACCAATACGGCCATCGTTACTAAACATAGATACACATATACCGTTGTTTCATATCATTAGACATGACATTGCAAGTCCTGTTGAGGTGTGTTAATTTTGGCATACCGGTAATGATATTACCAAAAATAGAAAATTAGTCAAAAACCGTTAAAAAATCCTCATTGAAATAACATTGCCGATTTGAAACAAAATTTGACTAGAACGATGCTTTGATGTCATCTTTCAAAATCATGTCTGATGCTCACGCTTTCCATGCATTTATGCACACATAGTGACATATCATTCGACTTGAATTGACAAACACTTTAGCGGCATGCTGTCATTTGTTACGTTAAACATTCCAGTAATGACATTTTCCTCAAAAGCCTCTGTGACTAATAATGAAAATGCTGCCAAAAAAAAAAAAATGAAAATTCAAATTTTTTTTTTCTGAAACTACTTATTCGAACCAAACTCTTCTGGAAGAGTCAACGGGTTTATTTGATATATGTGCCAAAATGAACGTGTCTGCCAACCGAGTTGGCAACAATTTCAAATAAAACTTAACAACTATCTTTAACGCTAAACATATTGATTTTATAAATGTATAAATCATTGTTGTACATCATTTAAGTTTGAAATTAATTTTAACAACATTCTGAATGTGAACCTTGGAGAGAAAGAAATATAAGGGAATGGGCCCTCTCTCTCTCAATATATTAAAGAATTTTCTGAAAAGGAAAACAAGAATTTGTGTGAAAACATGATAAGCGTTCATATGAAATACATGAGTGTTACAATTCATCAAAAATACCTGTTTTTGAAATTTTATGACCAGGAAATTTATATAAAATGACCGCATCAATCATATTTCTGGTAAACACAAGAGTGCTTTTGGTGTTTCTGTATCTTCAGTAACAACATTCCAATTAAAACACGCAAAGAGCTATGGGCTTTGTTAGCTTATTAACTGATGACATTCAAGGGTCGCGGCTGTGTTAATAAGAATGAAGCCAAAGGGATAAACAAAACACAAATGGGTCTGAAAACTATTTCCCGTTAACATTTCTTTAACTGCTAAAATATTCAACTCTCTGCTGGCTGCATGAAAACATTAAATGGTCAATACATTGTTTCATTATTAATGAGATGAACTAAACGCTGAAAAAACTGGTCCAAGATACCAGGCTTTCAACTTTGTTCGCATGTTTAGTCTTCAAGAAACTCATCAATGACTTTCGAAAATATAGACCGACAGGCCAAATAGAGTTTGAAGTTTAAGAGCATTGAGAGCCAAATACAACTAAAGCCATTGATAAAAATTGTGTGCATGGTGTCTAGATGCGGGTATACAAGTTCAGATTTACAGAATATTGGACAGTTCATTATTTTAACCCAACTTGTGTTTCCATACATATCACATCTGTATCACGCTGAAAATACCTTCATTTGTTAGGTTTTTGGTCAGTTGAAATAAATTAACTTTCTCATTAGTTATGTCTAAACGAGTTGATTTAATGTTTCATTATTTTGTTTAATCATTGTTTTTAAAATTATCTTTTTTAATTGTTAGATGGTTTGAGGGTAAAAAGTGTACACATCCCAAAACATTTTCCTTTACCTCATAGAACGTAAGTATAATTTTATTGTTTTATCATTTCCAACATATATTTGGGTCATAGCATTCAAAACTAAACCCAATCAAACAAGCAAACATCAGCATGAGCAACTTAAGGGTTGCTGTACAAAAATAACTTTTAGTAGAATGTTTTCGTTTGGTCGGTTTGCACGAGCTTACATTATGAGGATCTCAGATTGACCGGCTGTTGGAAATTTCCAGGTGGAGAAAAATGATCAACTGATTTCTGTAATCATCTCCAACATTTTTCAACAAGAGTCTTGAAACTTCCCAGAAAGATTGTAAACATGGTGAAGTTGTGTACCTTTTACTTTTTTTGTGTCAATGAGTTGATATCTCATTCATGTTTAATCTGTATCTACTTTTATCAACACAATGTTGGACTGACTGAAATTTTCCTAAAGAAAAGCAATATACAAGCTGTTAAAATGCAGTATATGTAAACAGTGATGTGTTACCAGTCAGTAGTTGCTTATTTCAATAATGTATGGAAGCCTTTAGTTTAAGAAGCGAAATAATATTTATCGGTCATATAACATTATCTGAATGGCAGTTTAATTATCAATATCGAATATTTGTTGCTCTATGGATACGAAGTGCACGAGTGTGTTTTCAAAAAGCACCTCCTTTAATTGATCTTTGCGAGAAAAGTATTGAATCAGTGAATGGTTCTGGTAAACTTGGTGTAGAAACTGCAAATGTTTAACTGTCGTGACAGAGTAAACAACTGTGGTATATCTGACAGTGTCAGTTCTAATTTCGTATGATGCAAAGGTTACCTTAGAGGTTTTTGGTTTTCCGTTGATGTCCTCCTTTATTTGGATTCTCCAAAATATTTCATGAAATTTAGTTTCCAATTGTATTATTGATATGATATCGAATGATACGGTGTGACGGGCTGCTATGTTTTTGCGTGATATCGTAATACATAGTAGCATACGGTATGGAATGGCATCGTATCGTATCGTATTATTCAATAGCCAAAGATATTATAGAAATTGTAATTACATACTCCTTTCTTATCTATTTGAACGTAAACAGCAGTTTTTTTTTCTGTCATTTTTTTGTAGTAAACAATTCACAGATCTGACTAGAGAAGAAAATAATTTCTTAGTAGTGGTTTATGGACTAACAAAAATAGTGTATCCAGTAATAAAAGATCAATTTGATAGGCAATGTCCTCATTTGGTGTTAAACGAACTACGATTGGAAAGCAACGAACAACAACAAACACAGCATTGTAGAGAGGAAAATGAAAGCAGGAAGAACAGAATACACTCTACCAAGAATCAACAACAACAACTTTATGTACGAAACAGTGAGTTTATTTTCATAAACACACACTTCAGTTGGGTCGTTTGTTAATAATACATGCACATATTGTTGTCTTCATATATTTTTCAAGGTTTTACGGATAGCAAAGTATGAAATTTCAACATCCTATGATCTCGTAGTAAAGATTTGCAGTCAATTATTATTATGTATTTTCATTAATTGTCTTCCTACATTCTTGAAGATGCGAAATATTGCTAGATGATGTTTTTGTAGGACTGCAAAATGTAACTAAGAGGTTCTAGAATGTTGAATATGAATATAACTATTCCGTTCATGAATTATTGCAAATTCTAAGTTTGTTCAAACGAAGAACAGAACAGAAAGTAGTAGATATCAAATAAATCACTTTTTTCTAGTTTAACATAGAAAAAAATATAAGATTACAATGGTGTAAAGAAAAGTTATATCATCAAATTGGGATAAGTGAAAAAGAGCAAACATCTAAGAATGTTAATCGATCACCTTTATTTAGTATAAAACAAATCTTGGCAAACATAGAAGTACAGACGAAATGAAATATAAATATGTTTATTATAATATATATCAATTTGAGACACTCATGTCATAGGCTAAACTTTTTTAAGAGAACAAATCGGAGAAGCTAGATTTGAAATTGATGATTCACATTTTGAAACGAAGAGCCAAAGATGCTAGACAAACAGAATATGTCGATCAATTGAACGACATCATGAACATCCAAAGAGAAATTGTGCAAAGCAATAGCGGAGTTTTAATCGATACACGGTTTCAAGATATCTTGAAATGCATACGAAAGGTATGTAAAAACAAAGTCATTTGACCTACTGTTCATAGATAACATTTCAAATTTTTTACCTTCTAGAAATGATATAAAGACGATGAATATTTGTTAATACTTATCTATCCTTCGGTCAATGTTTATATCAAAATATTGAAATGTTTCAGTTACATGTAGATATCTTCCCAATGTATCAAGAGTAGGGAAATCACATATCTGGTAAAACAGAATCGACAACTTATGTGAATTTGTCACATAAGGTTTTATCAAATAATTATCTATATTTTATCAATTTGTTCTTTTTCATCAGACCTTGAATCAAAATTGATGGATATAAAAAGGATAATGGCCATTTGCATACAAGATTGATATCTGGCACCAATTTTGTTTCTGTAATATTAAGAACCATTATTACCATTTTAGACAGTATTGCATTTTGGAGGAGAATTTTATGAGGAAAAACTAAGAAACCTTCAGCATATAAAAATATTTTAGGTCAGTAACATTGAACTATATTATGGTAGAAAATTTTCAAATTATGGCAGATGTTATATAAAAACCCGACATGGTAAAGTTTAAATCTATAAAAACATAGAGAAATGCATAGATGTCAAACGTGTATGTAAATTTACATTTACATTTAAAAAGATAGACATTAAATAAATTCGTCCGATTAGGATGGATCAGAAACAGATGATACATACACGATTCAAAATATTGATAAAACAGCCTCGCTGTCACCTTAGACAACAATCATTATGTTTTTTTTTCGATAGTCGAGTAGTGATAAACACGGTATGCTTAACTTTTTTAAAAGATGCAGGTGTTTCATTTTACCTGCTTAAGAACTGAAAATAAAAGGCTCTGTATAGACGATTTTTGTCAGCGGGATATTTAATACTAATAATTGTTTCTTGTGTTTTTGATATCTTTATTATTGTCTATGTATTATTAGTACATGTATTATGATCATTTTAAGTATATAATCTCAACTAAAGAAATCTTGGTTAATCATTAAATTGTATCTTAGTAAAGCTAAATAGTACGAACTTATGGAAGAAAAACATATTTAGTAATGTCAATATATGTGAAGGATCAGCATAACATGTTGCTCATGAAAACATAAAGATGGGTGATTCAAATTATGTAGAAGTAAAAACTGGTAACTTGAACATTTACATTAAAACTTTTAGGAAAATGTGCAAAATTGTCAACACTCATTTGTCACACGCTGACTTAATAACAATCGATCATATGCTGATAAATCCAATCGTAAAACTCTAGTAGTGGTCATTTTAGACTTACTATAACAATGATTGAGAATTAATTTTTTGACATTGATACTAACCCTTCTCAGAGAATTCAATGTAGTAACTTAGTCAGTAATCATGTTTGTTTGGTCGTTAGTGAAAAAATGAAGAAAAAAAAAAACGAAAACAATAATTGCTTACTTTTTACACATTGTGACTTGGATGGATAGTTGTCTCATTGGTACTCATACCACATCTTCTTATTTATATTCCTTGGGGTATTCTGAATAAAATTGTCTATCATTTTTAAAAGTCAGAGGGGAGTATTTTCGCATTTTAAATTACTGAATGCACGTTCATATAAACATGAACAAAGGTGTAAAATGAAGAATGTTTTAAGATTTTTAATGCGTGAGGTGTATGATAAGAATTTGATTCGGAGAATTCGCTTGCTTTTGCTGTCAATGTCATCAAGTGAAATCTCTCGTAAAATTTCTTCATGAATAAAGTTTGAAAGAAACGCGATTCAAAACTCGAATTTATTAGAAATTTCTTAACGATTAAGAAAAACTATGTAAAAATATAAATTACGTATAAAGTTTACGTCAGTCTATGTAGATATCAGAAAACATGGTTGAATTTCAATAGACAAAAGTACATTTAAACACAATCTTTATGCATTCTTTCCTTTCTTTAATTGAATTTCATTCGATAACAACTGATGAGCACTTATAGAGATAAACACTACTAGTAGTCACCGTCTTCATAACCATGGCATATAAAAATAACGATAAAAATAACTTTTGGTAACGTAATGCCTAAATGATAATATGATTATACTTTATATTTGTTATTCTATAGTAGTCTATTTGACATCACCAATTGCTTTCATTTTTTTGCATGAACTTCGCTGTTGATTACAAACAGAACTATCTTCAAAACTATTTGCTGTTTTAGAGTTTGTATCTATCCATCGCTTGAAGCAACTTAAACACTTGAAACGTTTTATCTGTTGTACCTTCAACTGCCTAAAAAAAACATTTTATATAAAACTCATTTATTGTTCTTTAATTGTAGAGTTATGGTGACTACAAACTAAAATTGTGCATCAATTTTAATGCGATATTGTGTTAAAGTGTCACAGAAACATTACAGTACGTTCAATAAAGGAAAAGAGCATGTTTATGGGTGCCAGTCTATTTATATTTCTATTTCAATGCCGATTTCAACAAAACAAAACTTCTACAGCCAATTACATTGTCTAGATCAACCATCTGGCTGTTGGACCTGTTGTCATGACCTATGAAAAACCTGCGAATATTCCACTACAAAGATTAACTGGAGTTGCTTTTCTGTGCACATTTTTGTTATGTTTGCTTGATTGTAAATTGCTTATCTCAAAATTAGGTTTATTTAGATGCAAAGAGATATTAATGAGTACTCCAATCACAATACAAATACTTCGTGAAAATTGCGTAAACATACAATTTTAATATATTTAAGATTTCTCTCTATTTTTATACATGATAACAAAATAAATGGAAATGTAATGCACAGTTTTACATCATTTTTATATCCGATGAGTGTGTATTACACATCTTTACATTTAAAGTAGTCAAACGGAAATGTGTTTATAGTTCATGTTCAAATATTTAGATATAAAACTCTTATAAAAATCACACAAAGTGTAATTATCTGTTGTTTGTATACGAATTTAGGTTCATTCTTCCATACATTGTATTTTTTCATATAAATATAAAGATGGTACTACAATACATTGTGTACATCTATATACAGATATATCTATGTAAGCTTTAAAACATCTGACAAGAGACATCAGTTGTTGAGTTTGTCTGCTTTGTTTTAAATATGCAAGATATTCAAAATTGTATGGAAATTCGGTGATCACGTCGAGATATAGGACTATTACAAAAACCTGCATCTTCTGGTTTCGTATGAAAAAGCAGATACAACACATCCATTGAGGCAGGTGGTGTTTCAAGTAGAGACAGGGTCATAATATTAGGCAAGTTATCTTAATAACTTATTTTATGCAGACGACGGAAACCATCAATTTGTTTTCAAAATTTACATTTTCCTAATCCCTTCAGGGAACTCTGTATTACGATCTTTTGGCTGGTTGACCAACGGTCAGTTTCTACACAATGTGTAGTATTATTACATTCTTACTGATCTACAGATCGATAATTGGTAAACAAAATTTCTAATCGGATCTTTTAAATTGTCCCTCCCTTTATCCCCATTCAACACCTTAAGCTTTTTTTAATTTGATGATTATTAGACGTTGATCTATATGTTAGGTTCATTACACATGCATTTTTTGTAAATATGGAAGTTTTAATTTGTGAGCATCTTCATTCCTCAATACTTATCATGCTTATGTGGCAAGTGTTACAATTATCATTTCGATATCTTTATATGGCTTAGTGGACCCCTTCCGAGGCCAAGCTATTGTTTTCTGCATTATTTTATTATCGTTTGAGTTTTTTATTTATTATAATATTGTTATACAAATGTATGTGTATATATTGTAAATTTTTGTACGAGAAAAAAATATACTCTGAATAAGTAAAAATTTCGCTATTCACCTTCTTGTTTCTCTTTTCATTATGCATTACAATATATTTTGATGATTCATACACGTGAATCTTAAACCTCTGGTGGTTTGTTTGTGTTGAGGGAGGACATTAACAGAATCATACCCTGATTGAGCAATATTTTGAAAATTTCTAAAGCTAGAAAGAGAAAAACCTGAAAATACATAAGTTAATTGGTTATTGTCAGCGCTGATTAACATGGTGATTTGAAAGAAAATTAGCTTTGACTAGAGTCTATATTTTTTTCCTTTTTTAACTTCAAATTTTGACTTGCCAACGGACATGTACACTGCAGCTTTTGCTTATCCGATAATGACTATCGCTTGTCCTGGTCAATTAATGTAAAACCATGCTTCCAAAAAGAAAACTTTCCATCAAATGACGTAGAGGTTAGCAACTATAGGTCACCTTACGACCTTCAACAATAAATCAAAATCCATACCGCATGCCAGACAATAGTATATACAATTGTTCTTGGTAGTGTGATATCAAATATTTCGTGCAAAAGAAACGAGATTACTTATTACAGATCACATGATTCGTAAAATTAATTGAATCTTTTGAAGTCAAGACAAAACTAGAGTCGACTTGCTTTAAAACACAAACAATACGGGCATGTTCACGAAATAAACCGATTTTAGTAAAGAAACGATCTTTGTTGGTTTGTCTTTTACATTTTAATAAACCAGATTATTTATTCCCAAAATATCAACCAAATCGGCATAATCGAATATCACGAACGTATTGATTTTGATGTCAATTAGTGTAACACTATAAAACGATCACATGAGGTACAGTAAGCGTGCCCACGCATCTGTAAGTACATGTGTGCGCTGTAAAGAAATGTTCAAAACAGTATTACAAGGCATTAAACAAATTAATAAATAAATAAAAACAAAAACAGAAAAATGTAAAAAAACAAAACGAAATGAAAAAATACTATAAAAAACTCAAAATAAATCACATGAATTTAAAGAATTATTTGGTTCCTTGTATTTTTTATTTGTGTTTATCCTGTTTATCTAGTACTTTCAATGATAATTTCATGGCACTTTGTTTGACTGTAACTGATTAAAATATTGGTATATTTTGCGATTACAAATGGTCAACCTATGGCAGAAGTAAGTCACCATTGGAGTACAATACTTGTTGAAAAATCTTGAAGTTCACAGAAATGGTAAACTATTATAACGAATCTGCTGTATGCTAATAATACAACAGTTCAAACATATCAAAAGTTACCGGTCGGAAAATGTATGTGTTTGATTACAAATTCAGTTTTATTGAAGGCAACATTAAACATTACGCCTTGGGCCAGGACCAATATAGATATTAAAAAAAGAGGAAATCACTAAAAATTGATCTTTTACCGATGTGTTGAAAATTCCGAAATCAAATTGTAAACCTTAACAACATTTTTATTTCTTTTCTGAAACTGTAAATATACACTACTAACTGATGATAGAAAATTACGAAGTATACATGCGAAAAAGTATTTTCGATTAAAGAGATAATTGCAATTAGAAATTAGAAATGTTTAGCTTCTCCTCAAGTCCCTATTAAGTGAAGTGACGTGTCTTTTAAATGTGAGTTACACATGCTGGCAAGTGATTTAGCACTATAAAAGTCAAGACTAAAGTGGTGGTTTAGTTTCTATCAGGATTTCTGCTCATTGTTAAATATTACATTTTGCTTGTATTGCTGAAAATGTCTGACTTGACTTGAAAGAACAAATATCTAGCTGTCAAAGATTCTGATTCTTTAGGTACTGAAAACAGAAACAATACTCTCGTTTCGGGAAAGGTTGTTCGGGACCTAGAATTCTGAGTGGATTATGCGTTTAATTGAAAATCATGCGATAATGTGCGAGATTTTAAAGAACTGGGGGCAAAGTCATATGGTACAAATCAATTTTCGATGTTAATGACGCCCGCCACTTTCCCGTTTACCTGTGAAGTCGTTGAGGGTCATCTGTTTTTTGGTTTATGTTTATAATGTGTAATAAATAGTACTTTACTATGGAATTAAACGCTTAGCAAAGAGGCCACCCTAACTAATAAACTATAAAAGTCCAGCTAAATCTAGAACAAAACAGTTTCAAAATTCATATCTCATTCTCATGATCTTAACCTGGATATGCAAACATATTGTGTAACTTGACTTCCATTATAAACAACTCAAAGTCGCCTCGGTTACTGGTGAAGCGATTTTCAGTAATGTTTGGCTACAAGAGCCACTTATTAAACGTATGTCTGACATTTAAGATTCCACTTTAATTTTAAAAGACAGAAATTCTCACTTAAACTGAGTATTATCCGTTAAATTGTTAATTACTCCTTATGATAAAAAAATCATTAGGGGTTCTGTTGAACCCTGTGTCTCGCCTGCAATTGCTGATGTCAGCGTTAAAGTGAAATGTTGACTTGAGAAGTGAGTTCGTTTATCAGTTAATTACAATTCAAACTGTTTCTTTAGATGCTCTTGTTTTGTTATCATGTATTTTTTTTTTATACCAGACAGTAAGAAATGAATTCAGTTCACCTATTAGAAAAATACTAAAAATGAAAAAAAAAATATTTTCAAAGGTTTGCTTCAGACATTATCTCTCAATCGTTAAAAAGCATCTACCAATGTTTCATGAAGCTCTATGAAGATTTGACAAAGTATATGAATAGTATGTTACAAAAAGACCAGCTGTATATTCTTGTTCACTGTAAAAAAAAACTAATTCCATTTCTCAGTAAAATACGGAAAAATGAAAATAAATATTTCCAAAATTTTGCTCTTGAAACTTTATATGTTGATCATAAACAAGAATCTGTCCAAATTTTATCAAATTCCATGAAGATTTGACAAAGTTATTGCTTACTGCAAAACTTTAACCTCAGACGAAATCTGAAACTAACTGTTAAAAAAAACGAAATTCATTTATTAGTAAAATACGAAAAAATGAAAATTAATATTTGCTAAATTTTGCCCGGGATACTGTATGTTGGTCATCTTGAGTCCCAATTTCATAAAAGGAAAAGGTCCGGTAAGGGCCGATTTTGGCCTCAAATTTCAGGCTCATCTGACGAAAGATTTTGGACACTTTTTAAACACTAAAGTGTCTATTTTGGTTGATTCTATTAGTTTATGTGAAAGATTTTAACTGATTTACTAATTAAAAACGCTCCGATTCAAGCTTAAATATGAAAAATCTATCAAATATGCCAAAAAATGTCACTTTTCAGATGGTTTTTGCCAAAAATGAAAATGGCCGCAACTGCGTTCATCCTCAACCTTTATATATGTTATGTGTTATCATGAAATACAACTTACATTTCAATATTAAGAATGAACACAAATGCGGCCACTTTCATTTAAGACGGAAACCGTCTAAAATTTAACTAAAATGCTAAAATTGTGAAGATTTCAGTAACTTAGCATGACTTAATGATGCTAGTTCCCGATATATGTGCATTGTATTGTCAAAAACAGCCCATATTTATGTAGCAGAAGCATTCTACTTTCCAATAAATAACTAAAAGTTTACATTTAAATAATTTTGTAAAACTGCTTTATTTTGGGGCCAAAAAGGGGTCTTACTGGACTTACTCCTTTCATGTATGTTTAAAAAAGTTATTGATGTAAAACAAATCTTTAACCACAGACTGAAACTAAATATTGCCGCCGCCGACGCAGACGCAGACGACGGAATCTAGGATCGTCATGTCTCGACAAGACGACAATAATTATTCTTTTGTCTTTTCTTTTTCTTTGGTTTGGGGGGGGGGGGGGGGGGGGTGGGGGGGATATATATTCTGCATACTACATTATGTATGCCTCACGATAAGACAAGATAAATTGCTGAACGACCCAGACCCCCCCCCCCCCTTTTTTCCTTTCTAAATTGTGAATATTTGATGCATTTTTAATTAAATACACGTATGCAAATTCAACATATGTTTTAACGGTAACTGTCAGAACATAAATTTTAAATATGGGTATATTTTTTTCAACTGTCCCCTGGTGAGATTAATAGTTTGAGGTAAATTGTGTTGATTCCAAATGGCCTAGGTGTTGATTGACTTTTAATTTTATGACCTATGGTAATGAAATGGCACCCGCATATATTTGTAACTGCTAAGTAAACTTCACAGCGTGAATCTGTCCATTTTTGTGTAAATTATCACCAAATTCCATTGGCCCGTCAGTAATTGTGTATTGAGTGATAAGAAATTGTATATTCTTTAAACAATTTGTTTTGTTTTACTCAAATCTGACATGTTCGCCATAAGTCGAAACAACCGATCCCAAAACCGGATTTTAGCCTCGGTTGCATTTAGAATACGAAATTTTATTTGAGCTTAAACATAAAATTATATCTTAGGCATATGGAACCTAGGTAACGACTTTTTTTTGAATATCTTCACCGGTGAAATAAAAAAGTATGCTGTACCGATTATGATGAAAAAGAAAATGATTGTATTGGTAAGTCGTTACTTAATATATATAAAAATAACAAGATGTGGTATAATTGCCAACTCTCCACAAGAGACCAAATGACACAGGGATCAACACCTATAGGTCACCATTCGGCCTTCAATAATGAGCAAAACCCATACCGCATAGTCCGCAATGAAAGGCCATGA
Source organism: Mytilus californianus (assembly GCF_021869535.1). Classification (NCBI taxonomy): domain Eukaryota; kingdom Metazoa; phylum Mollusca; class Bivalvia; order Mytilida; family Mytilidae; genus Mytilus; species Mytilus californianus. Next base: position 490,701 of record NW_026262704.1, read on the forward strand.
AATGACAAATGTAAAACTATTCAAACGAGAAAACTAACGGCCTTATTTATGTACCAAATAATGAACGAAAAACAAATATGATACACAGAAACAAACGACAACTACTAAATTACAGGCTCCTGACTTGGGACAGGCACATACAGAATATGGCAAGGCTAAACATGTTAGCGGACGCCCAACCCTCTTTTTGGTATATTTCCATGCATTACACTTTCTGCATCCCGTAAACAACATGCAATGTGTCAAAATATGTAGAGAAATGTGTGTCTAAAGATATAAAAATGGAAGTCTAATATTTTTTGAATATGAATAGAATCATGCTTTTAACGTTTTATTAGCCTAAACGCAAGTCATGTTGTAGTAGTGGTGCTTATATTTTATAACAAGGATGCAATCAAAAAACAAAACAAAAAAACATTAAAAGTATATTGTTGCATTTTTTAAATAATGCGGATTATTTCAATCTTTTTGTAGTCAATGCAAATTTTTCTAAATGATTACAGAGATCTTGTCAGTAAGAAAGTTGTACACAACATAATATTTTAACGACTGTAAAGGACACGTTTCGAAAAACAGAGAAAATATGCGGCATGATTAGTGATAGAGAGAAGCAGTATAATCTGACGTAAAAAGTATTATTAACATACATGGTTTTTTTAAAAACCATTTCAAAAGATTATATCTTAATCTGTTGAACTTCCAATCAGCAATAACTGCTAACGAATGCTTCATAAAAAACCAACTACAATATTTTGTATTTGTTTGATTCCGATTTCCCCTTTTTAGCTTTAAAATCGTGATTCCAATCTCTACAAAGCAAATGACTCTATATAATCCAAGTTTAGTTCTAACATCATGGCATGTGTTACAGTTGTAATTATACAAATTGTTTTAATTACTATGTTCTTATAGATAGGCGATAGATACCAATGGGACATACAAACTCATAAGTCGAAACAAACTGATAAAGACATGCAAAAAAAAAAAAAACAAAAAACAACTAAAATACAAACAGTAGTATACATAATACAACATAGAAAACTAAAAAACTGAACCATGTGAGCAACACGAACCGCACCAAAAACATAGGGTGATTTCTTGTGCTTCAAAGAGTTGCAAAGATAACCAGATCCTACTCCACATGTTGCACTCGTCGTGTTGCTCGAGTAAGGAAAAACACGGCGACGAGTCTAATTCGTATAGTCATATGGCAGGAAAAGAAGACGAGATTGTGGTTACGAAAATATCCGTCGTCATCTGTAAAACAGTTATACCATAACGGGCAACCAACTCATGATGGCGTCCGTAAAATTGTTGAAGGGATGAATTTCAACTTCACAACTTGGAACTCTTGGTTTAATACTTAACTTGTGAACAGCAACCTTTTATCAAGGAAATCATCAAAGGAAATTCAAGCTCTAGGATATCGTATCAACTGGAGATATTTACTCTATATACAGGCGCTGCTGAAATATTGAATCATAGAAATAGAAATAAATAAATATGGAATTGTTGTTCTCAATCGACCCTCATTGTCAATTTTTAATGTAAGTCAAGATCTGTGGAAGACTTAAATGTATATGTTGTATCCTTTATTTCAAGTTCGTTAGGGTAGACGCGTTCAACATAGTTACCGAACTTTGAAAAACTGTTATACAAACTTTAAACTATTAAAAACACATGAAATTTATTCTATGTTGCAAACATGCCAATGCAAATACCATAAAAGCATGATTTGAAATGAACAAAAAAGAAAACGCATGCTGAAAACTGATATGATCAGCTCTAATCTCTATGTACTAAACTATCAGAAAACTTTGTCATAGAATCATTTTAAATAGTTCTAGAACAGCTCTGACCTAGATCTGTTCCAGAACATAATTGTTTGAATCAGTTCTCGGGTAGAACAGTCAAAATCAGTCCTAAGTTAAACATGTTAAACTGTCCGAATCAGTTCTTAGGAACTGTCCAAAAAATAAATAAAATTTAGATAGCAGTATTTTACCGATATTTAAATCTCAAACATCGATTAACATGATTAAGAAGACAAATCAAAGTAACAACCATAATCTAAGTGGAGAACTAAAAAAGGACTGAGAACTGTCCAAATCTATTAAAGAGGAGAACTGTCAGAATCTGTTCTTCGGTAGAAGAGTTATTAATACTCATTCTCTGTAACCACTTAAACTTTTTCGGCACACATAGTCACCGATCTTTCTGAAAATTGGCTGATATGTATATCCTATTAGCCTAGTCAGAAAAATAATGCCAACCGATATATATATTGGTTGGTTACCATGGTAACAACGGAGAAAGATGGGAATTTTGAGAAAAATACAATATTTGGTGTAGTGTTGTGAAATTATGCGGCTTCATCTATTAAAAAGAAACACAAAAACAATTAATTTCAGCCTTGTTTTTATCAAAAATAAAAAAAAGTTATGGGGAATCTACTTAGAAACATCTGAAATTAATTTCTAATAAATGGTCATTGTGCAATATTCCTCACAATACGAATTATCTCCCTTTGACGGGTTACACTAATGACTGGACCAAAACGAAAATGATAATAACGTTTTTATTTCTTAAAAGTTTTGTCAAATTTGAATTGCTATAAATTTAGTCCATTTAATACATAAATATAAAAAAAATATAGAAAACTTTTAAATCTTCATAAAACGTGACCTGACCAACGCTGACAATGACAGGACCAAATGAAAATGCTCATTACTTTTTTATTTCTTAAAGGATTTATGTTAAATTTGAAAATAATAAAATTTGATCATTTAATATATAACTATATGAAAAAATATAGAACAAAAATATTAAAAAATTCCGAAAACGTGACCCTTCTAACGTTGACAATGACCTGACCAACAACAGCAATGACCTAACCGATGAAAATTTCTGTGTTATTTTATATCATTAAAAAAAGGGGGAAAATATATGTTTTTGGGTAAAAAAAAAACTTAAACTGACCAACGTTGACTGTGTCCTGATCGTTGTACTACCTAATACCTATTTATATCTTATAGGATTTGCTTAAAATTTATATAATTAAACCCATTAAGATTGAATGGTAAAGTCTTTATCAAATAATAAAAAAAACTGGGAAAAACAGTTTAGGGTACTGTGACGGGCACCAGGTTATTTAAACTTTTTATGGTATTGAGTAGTATATTGTATTTACTGTGTTGTAAATTATGTTGTATATTACCGGTTATAATTTGACACCGTTTGATCACAAATATAAAGTAACACACAAAAGGTGTGAAGTAGGCCAAAAAATACATGTAAGTTGACAAATCCAATATAATTGTTTTTTATGCCCGAGCCCCTGCATGCACGATATCCTGGTAGTTTAAAATATTTTAATAAAATATAAGTAAACATATTCAACGACTTAACTTGAGGTATGCCAAATGTTCTCGAAAGTCAATACATTTATCGTTTGCTAATATGTTTGAAAAGCATTTTATATTTTCTTATTTGATAAAATTAATGGTTCGATCTAAGTGTTTCTATAAATTTGATGCAAAGCCTATTACATATAAATAGGTATAAAGTCATTTTTCCTGGTCATGATAACGGTCAGAATATAGGACAGAAAGTCACAGACAAAAAGTCAAGGACAAAAAGTCACATGTATTATATGTTATAAACATTGAGTCCTGTTTCAAAGTAAAATCTTTTTTTTTTTTTGTTAAAAGAAAGACAATATACTTATTTTGAGAAACATCTTTCTGTAATGGGCTTTCAGCATGTTCAGTGAAAATCAAATTATATGTACATGTATATAATTCTTTTAAAGTTACCCTTTCACGGTAAAGAGTTAGCATAATTTATGTTCAATATTTTTTAATTTGCTGCTAAAAATCCATAAACTTAAGATAATTGTTATTTTCTCAAATTTAAATAATCCAATGCATAATACTAATGTTAAGATAGTGCTACCATAGGCGGATCCAGGGCCCCTGAGGGCCCGTCCCCTCCTCATTTATTGGAAATATTTGGTTGATTACATATGGAATCACTGAAGCATAAATGTAGCGGGCCATTACTTTAGGCAGTCAGTGGGACCCGTTATATGAAAATTGTCCATATGGTATATTTCCCCCCCCCACTACTCGTTTTAAGACCCGCAGCCACCATCTGACAGATTTTCCGCGGGTCCTCGTAGAGAAACGAATCTTTTTGGAAAATCTCGAAAATTCCTCCCCGGCCAGAATGGCAAACAAGAAATGTGTCGCATGGATAGCAGGGACCATCGGGTCAAAGGCCGACAGTACCCGCCCTTGTTGTTTACGCCCTTTGTTTGCTTAAGAACCCTTGTGTTAATTCTTTTAGGGGCACCCAAGTTGACCTATTGAAATTTCTGTCCTTGTCCAATTGATCCCGATTTCCAGTGATATTTCAAATTGTCCGCCTTCATCCCAGCCTACCCATATTGCCGGACCTTTTTGAAATTGTCTATTTTTTCAACTTCACCTCAAAAATGATCTTCAAGTAGATACTCATCATCCAATAATACAATAATATTCAAAACGTATAGCTATACATGCTTTGCCATTTCAATATTGAGCTTAATGATGAATAAGAAAAATAAACAGCTCATAATATAGGTATTTTTTCCTTTATAGAAAGAAAGGTTAGATGGTCAATTATCATTTACTTAGAGGACAAAAGTCTGACTCTTTTTGTTCTATTTTTTATTGTGTTGAAGTGTATCAATTTATTGCCTTTAATTAATTTTGGGTCAGTAGACTAGCACTGGACCAACAATGTTCCTATTAAATTTATTGATTCTGTTCTCTTCTGAAATATGCATGAGATATTTGACACTGGACACAAAGCAAACCATAATTATCGATCATTTCATTTTTACAAAATCTTACCCTCCCACCCCCCCCACCCCCGCCCCCCTTCCCCAACGTAATTGATTATTTTCATTTGTGATAAGTATTTATTTCTGTGCCTCACACAAACAATTTTAAGTTTGGCCTTTCTTTAACTGTCAATGATCTGATTGTATCTTCTTAATATTATGTATAAATAGTTAGGAGCTAGTAGCTAAAATTCCAAACTGTCAACACCAAGTGGCACTTTGATCTTTAATCTTCACTACAGCATTTGAATACTAGTTGATGGACTGACTTGTAAAAGCCATCATTCTTTGACACTGCATTAAATTGAAAACTTACAGAAGAGAGTTTTTGTATGAGAGATTTAGTCTATTTTCAAGCGTTTTCCAAGTTTATGCATATACATGTAATTTGTTGTTTCTATGGCAACACTATCACTAAAAATGCCTGGAATATAATTAATATTTCTCAAATACAAGAAAACCTGCTTATGTAAGCAAAACTGTATACATTCATTGTTATATGTATCGAAGTTCATTAAAACGCATTTGTAAAAATTAGTACTTATCCGTATTTTTGCAAATGAACTACTTGTTTCCATGGCAACACATTCAATGGCAAATATTGTGCAATTGAATATGTTATTTTTTACAGGTTTTATTTGTTTTTTTTTTCTAGATTGAGTCATTGTTTTTCTTGTATATTTTTCATGATCATGAAAACAGACTGAAATTTCTTTATAATCAGCACTTTTATCCAGAATAGAGAAATTGTGTTTGTTTCCTTCAAGTGGTAACACCATTATCGAAATACTATACTAGCAAAATCATTTATATATACACATGTGTGTATACAGTGAAACTTAATAAGTGTTTTAGTTTTCCTACTTTTGTGCACATTTAAGAAACTAACTGAAACTTTTTTCAAAATTGTTTTAAACTTGTGTATCAAAATCAAATTGTTTCCATAGCAACACAGTTGAATTATAATACCGTTATATATGAATATGTTTAAAATTTTGATGATTACAATAATTTCTACATATTGTATATTTAGTTTTTTTTTTTCTGACTGCAGAATTAGGTTTTAAAACATTTTTTTTCAAAATTTTCTGAAAAAATGAAAACTAAGCATTTTGTATCCATGGTAACAAAATATTGAGACATACTTCCCCATTAATTTTTCGCATCATTGATAAGATAAGACTATGATATTTATGAATTCATGGTTGACTTTAACTCAGGTGTCCGCAAACAATTATGGTGAACATTCAAAAATGACCTCAAAAGGGTATTTTTGACCTAATGCAAACCACATAAAAAGGGGGGTAATTGTGATTATGATTGAAATGGAATATGAAAATATCAGTTATTAAATTACATTAATAAAATGCATATATTTAATAAAATCATAAAACAATATTCATTCTCTTAATTATTTATTATGAAAAATTATGTTGAAAATAGCCTTTTTCAGCTTAAAATCATAGATATTCAGAAGAGCTAAAACTGGTCATCGGTTGCATTGGCAACCGATATGCTTAGCAACCAAAATTTTGCCATTTTTTGTTTGTTTCATCAAGACTAGTAAGTGTGTGAAGTTTGAAGAAAATCCATGACCATGCGTGCCACACTCCCTATATAAGAGTTTAAATTGTTACAGAGAACCAGTAATAATGTCGTACATTAGAGAAAATTGCTGATCCTGATTCAGAACAGGTTCAGATAGCCGAATTTTCCCTGTAAGTAATATTTTAGACAAAAAAGATTTAATAAAAAACATAATTACAGTCTTTTATGTATGTTTTAGTTCTGTTATTTTCCATGTTTTTCTGATCCAGATATTGGATACACAAATGCTTAACAAGTGAGAAAATTTACTTCTGATATTTCCGCAATTGTCAATACAAAAACAACATTCATACAGGTTATGGAGCACCTATTTCAAGTAAACTATTAGAGATGTGTATGACATGTACATTGTTATAAATCTGTATTACACAGTTACCATAACATTTTCTCGGGGAGTGTTTTACACCCAAGTTTAGCTGACATTATCCAATCTTAAGTAATGATACATATGTGGTATCGTATGATAATTAAACCAATTTTCCGTTTTGTCACGCCCTAATATTAAAACAGTTAATAATAATTTTAAAGAAATGAATAAAAGAAAATATTTTATCAAAGATATCCAAGAATATTTTTTTAAAATAATATAGTCAACAGAAAAAAGAGATGAAAAAAGAAATATATCAATAAACGCTAATTAACAATACTTAAAAAATAAATACATAGACGAATAAATAAATAAGGATATGAAATAGATACACATATACTAGTAATTTTTTTAATTTCAATTATATTAATGAAACGAGTTATAAAACAGCAACAAAAAATTGCTATTAAAAATAAGTATAGCTGTCCAAAAGTGTTATACATATATATATAACTGTCGGGGTCAGTTTTATTTAGGGTTGAGCTATCATTATCAGTACTATGGTACAACTAAAAAACTGTTCTAGGGTAGAATTGTCAGAACCTATTCTAGGTTAGAACTGTCCAAAATTAGTTTTAGGGAAGAACATCTGCAGCTAAAACTGTTCTAATGAAAACTGTCTATAGACTACTTTAGAGCAGTTTTCATGGCAGTTTCTGGCAGATATTAAGTGAGATTAAGACAGTAGTATGGCAGTTTTCATCAGATATTTCGAGAAAATCAGTAGTAAGTGTCAAACTCTTTAGAAGAACACTGTGTTGTCTGATGGTTTATTGATGGTTGTTTAGAGACCAGTGGCAAAACTTAGATGCATATCAAGGACAATGACATAATAGGTTCTAGCTAACAAGTATACGTGCATGGAGGAAATATCAATTTTAAAGTTATTGATTTTAGTTTTCGAGGACAGCATGTTTATCCTTGAATAGAACATTCTATCATGATATTACCGAGGCAGTAATGAATTGAAGATGTTTTTAGTTTATTATATACTTGGACTTAAGTTTAGACAAGCAATGTTAGATTTGCATATCGGTCGATTTTTCTTTAGCAGGATTTGAACCAACGCCTCAAAGAGACCTTGTGTATTCTAAATGCACATCCTACAACGCCGTTGACCAAATGGCCAACTTGTCTATTAGAAATATAATTGTCCATAAACAAACTCATCATAGATACCAGGATTAAAATTGTATACTACAAAAGACTCATCAGTGACGCTTGAATCTAAAACGTTTAAAAGATCAATAGTCCAGTAATGCCTTTTTGACGCGCTTCAGCTAGGGTTGTAACGCAGAACATCAATATTGGCGTAAATGAAATTATGGTGTATGAAAATTGTACGACCGACATTATCTATCCGACTAGCAAAACAAATTGCAAATACTTCGCCTAGAATTAAGTGCAGTAATATTCGATCTGTAAATTTGTGCTATTGAACATTTGTTCTCAACTTAATATTACCTTATCTAGGATGAGTTATACTGTAACGTATTGCAACAGAAGGACAATTGACAGTTTGCTTATTTTCGCTACCCTTCCACGTTGATCACATACAGCAACATAATTAGCACTGAAATGTTGAACTCACGGTAGAATTTCTCACTTACGTCCTCTTAGTTTTGTTGCAAAGTGTACCAATTAAATCAATAACAATAAAAAGAAAAAAAAATACACTAGACATCTCCATACATTTGTATCTGCATATTAACACAAATCCAGAAATACAGTAAAACATTTGATTGGAGTTCGGTATTTTTGTTGGTTTGCTTTTTCCAAAATCAATTTGCTAGTCATATTTTTACGGAACCACAACATCGTCAAAGTGCAATTTGATTTATCATGAATATTTTTTACTTGATGTATATCTTGCAAGTCTTGACAGCAGTCAAATAGTTCCTAAATGTCAAGTGTATTTCTTTTGTTAAACTTTTATTGAGATAAAATAAATTGATAGGTTAAAAAAGACCAAGATTAACAGAATTTGGGTTTCCGGGGAAAGTCGTGGTGTTGCTAAAGTTGTCAACTAGAGATGTGTTATATTATTTGAATCATAAGTAAGATATATGATAATGGGATACATTTTTATTTTACAGCTTGTTCCAAGGGAACACATCTAATATGAGACAAAACTGCAAGCCGTATTTTAAAAACACATATGGTGAACGACGTCGCTATGACTGTTACTGCTCAAATGTATGAAAAACAGTAGTTTACCGATGTTCCAATCTTGTAAGTCGAATAATTAGAGAGATTAATTTCAAGGTAACAAACAAACTCTGATGCAATCGCATAATCTCCAAAAGAAGCTAGACCGCATAGATACCAGGATTAAAATTGTGTAACCGTGGTGGTTTGTTGTAGTTTTTTGCTGCCCCTATTAATGAAGTTATTGTAATTCTAATGCGTTATAAATTTCTTTTAATTCTTATTCACAAATTCATGAAATATGGGTTGGGCTTACAAAAGATAAATTCCTCATTTATATAAATTATCCAAAAAGCGATTTGTGATTTCAGCTGTGACTACATAATCATTCTCTATTACAATCATTATAATGATGAACTGGCAAAACACTTAAATCTTTAAATATGACATTGCCATAAAACGAACGGTGTGAAATATCAGCATGTTGTTAAATCTTGCATGTATTTTTTGAAATTCCATATGTGATGAAACTAGGTATAAGTTTTACCAAATATAACATCTGCAATTGTTTTAGTTTTATTTCCGAGTCGAGGAAAGTATTACATATTATGTCGACGACATGCTGCAAAAGCGTGAACTTTGAACCAATCTAAAAATGTAGACTTCATAAACAGAGTAGTTTACTAAATGAATTAAAAGAAATTAACAAGTAGATTAAATCTCTTTCCACATCTCATTAATTTTGGTTTGTAAAATATCTCCAAAAGTTATAATATCAAATACAAAACTGAAGTAAGGTGATGGACTGATCACAGATACCACTATCCTGCACTATAACTAACAGGCAAATGTGTGTTTTTTTCAAATCAAATTTGACTTCTAAAACTGTTGATGAACATTTTTTTTAAATCTGAAAATTATGTCAATTCGAACAATAACTTACAACCACCCCTCCAAAATGAATGAGAATATGATACGTGACATATTATGAAGTGTTTTGTCAATTATTAGGTTCTTTATCAACCGTGACCTAAACAATAACCTAAAATTTAAGGAGGATGTGACTTGGGAGAATGATACTAAACTGCACATACAAAAATATGAAAATGAAAAACCAGTACATTGCATTTTATAGTCCATGAATGTGCTCAAATTCAAAGGATTTGGTCAAGCGGGGCTTTAATAATTTTCCGGAACCAAAAGTTTACGACAGGCGGGCATGTGCATCACTATATTCACCGTCTATTACGGTATGAGTTCTGCTCATTGTTGAATGTCGTTTGATCACTTGTTATTGTTTAAATCTTTGTCTTGTGGGGTTTTCTGGATAATTGTCACATTGACTATCACACTTCGTATCTTCATTTTTATGTTTTCAAATTTCTCTCCAAATTTTATACATACACATTAACAAAACATTTGGTTTAACCGGATTCCTAAGTCTTCATTCACTCTTTATTATATATATTAGAGGAGAGAAATTAACGCTGTATCACATTGTAATAATACTTAAATTCCAATCTGACTAATTTCCTCTTTTAAGCAGAAATACATATCGACATAATTTCCGCTAAAAATATGAAAAAAATTACAATTATTTCCTTATTATCTTATTTATTATGATCTCATTGTCATAATGGTGAAAAACACATTTGCTTAGTTTTATTAGTTGTGTTTATTTCAATCGCTATAAGTAAAAAATGCGACCTTAGGACTGAAAGGTATGCCTGTATACAAATGATTATCTTTACTATTTGGGTAAATAAATATCTTAATAACAATTCGATTTGTCACCAAGCTACTTAATTTCATTTAAACCACAAATCGGGATTATTTTTTTTGTAAAGTAACTCTCATGTTAACTAAATATACCTTAATTAGAAAATGATTGCATACGATATATGATTAATTATGATTTATAAAGATTAGCGATAAAATCTTTTATATTAATAACGTGTCAGTTATATGTGATTTATATCTAGGATTTCAAATTGTTCCAGATAAATGTATATGTTTTTAAAACAAACGTTCGACACCGTAATTGTTCAATGATAACACAATTCAAATATTTAGAGACTGAATCAAGGTAAAAAATAACACTCTCCTATGCTTGTTGCATTAACGTGTACAGCTTACATATTCTACAAGAATAAGAATATATTTTTAGATACATCTATTTAAATATAAATACTAGTGATTAGATAATGAAATGTTAATTTGTCTTAAACTTTGAAAGTATTAACTGAAGGCATAGGCAATAAAGTAAACTATTTCTTTGAACATATTTTAGTGGTGTAATACAACAAGAATGTTGTGCCGATTATGAAGCAAACGAGAATGACTGTGTTGGTAAGTCATTAATTATTTGTAAGTTCATATGTGTTTTTTTTTATGTATCTATACTCTGCGACATTTGACAACTAGGTAAATATACGAAGACAAAAGAATGAAAAGTCTGATATGTGTAAGATATAAATACAAAGGACATGTGTTTATCGGGATATCTGCCTCATAAAAGCAACTTCATTTTGTTAGTACTTCAGTTTTTCGATTACTAGGGACAATACAATACATTGTAAACCATTCGATTTATTTCGGTTTCATTATAATATAGAACAACTGTTGTCGCTTTATTTTTTTGTAGTGTAACATGCCAAATTTTTTTGAATGATTAAATGCAAACCAGTCATCAAAGATTACAAGCTTATTACTTGGTACACCTGACACACACATCGTCTACAGTAGATTAATCAGTAGCGGCGCTCGAAACTAAACAGCTAGAAGGCCAAATCAAATACAAAAATTGTAGAGCATATACAACAGAATATACAGATAAGTTGTGCAAAATAAGACTTGTGCAATCTTTGCCTGTGAGTAGAAAAAGCTTTTTTTTCAACAATTCAACAATTTGCTGTCAACATTACAGACACGCTGGGCTTTCTTTCTAATATAGAGAAATATCTGCCATAATTTGATTATATGTTTTACTTTATAGCCTGTCACAAGGGATACATATCAGAGATAGGACACCACTGCAAGCCCTGTCCAAAAAATACATTTGGTGAAAGATGTAGATATGAATGTTCTTGCTTAAAATCTGAAATGTACCTTATACCGCTACATGTAAAATCAAAATTCAAAATGTGTGCAAATAATAAAAAACCTTACAAATTTGATATGGACTATGAAACAAACAAATATATAAAATGGCTATCCTATTGATAACCATAAGGGTTAAAATACGCAGCATCCACTAAAAGATTCGACTTCTCGGAGTAAAATATCAAAATGTTCATCAAATGAATTAATTTTAAAATTGGTTTTTCCCAAACGTTAAATAAATAGATCTGTATTTTATGACTTCTTTACTTAAACATACACGAGAGCTGTCAAATCTGAAAAGTAGTAGAATATGTCCAATCTAATAATGAATGGATTTTGAATACAACATAACAGTTTCATTATCACTCTTATGCCGTTAGAGAGATTCATCCAGATTGAATGTCTACCTAACTAAGCGGTATTAAAAAGTCCATACAATTATACAAACACAGTAACATATAAAACAACCCTGTAAATTCCAATCTCCAGCGTGCACTTATTGAATACGATACCAAGTAGATATATCAATATATTGTATTCAGTATCATTGCAGGTGTGACAATGTTGAAGGCTGTGTGGAATATGCTACTACAACAGATACTTCAGTACATGCCAGGTCTTGTGAGTAACATGTAAATTCTCTGACAAAACATCATAATTTCACATGTTTTAATCTTTTTGTTCAAATCAAATTGGACAGAAATCTAGAAAACAGTAGTTTAAGGATGTTGAAATCTCGCCAATAAGAAGGTACAATTCAAGGGAATAATAAGACAAACCTGTGATACCCACATGGGACCAGACTTTTCGACAGAGTATGGGTCTACTGATATGTATGCATCACCTGCAATGCGAATATATCCTCATGCGGTCAAAAAACGAAAACACGTAATTTTGTTTTCTCTCAACCTTATATTTATATCTCTATTGTGTATTTCTGTTGAAACATCTTGAATTTTATTTATTTGTCTTCTTTATCACAATAATTTAATTCGGTCCTCTTTGGTCTTTTAAATTTACGTTTTAAGATGGATTGAATAGCAGAAAGAGATTGTCGGAGAAATATCTCACATTTGTAATGCATTTAGTTGTGTGAGGAAATTACAAGAGGTAAAAAAGTACTATGTTTAGTTCGACAAACCACTAGATATATGCTTTGTTTCATTGGTGTGAAGTATCATTGATATATAGTACAGACCATGGCAAACTCTAATAAATGTTCAAATGGTGATCATAAACGATTTGATTTTGACCATTCAGTGGGGTCATAAACCATGGGCTGTTGGTTAATCTACTTAAGTTTATTAAGAAAGATGCAATGATTTTAACTATTGATTAATCAGGTTTTTAAATGACAACCTCTTATTCATCAGTGTTCTAATCTTAAACTAATTACCATCTTTCTCTCCTCGCCCAAGAATTTGATATTTTTGTCTTTTTTATAAAATGAATAAATACATTTACATTTTTATATGTAAAATTGGTTCGTATATATATGCATATAGTACAAAGGATAATTCAACAATAATAATAATAAATTAATAATAAATCCTAAACTACGAACCATATTAGTTCTTAAAACTTTAAATTATATAAATACATAAAAATGCATTCAGAAGGAATGATATATACATATGCAAGTTAAAAAATATAAAAGTATTATCAAAATTTGCTGTTTTGAATATTGTCAAAAGTTAACCCTGAAAATATAATTGTCTGAATTTTTATTTAAAAAAAGTCTTAAAGAATCATAAACCTTTGTAAAACAATGTTAAATGTAGATAATCATCTATCAATCACGACAATTGTGACTTTATTTGAGAATGAACAAACACTTTTTAAATAGAAAAAGGCAGACAGTAGTATAAGTTCAATAGAAATCAGAGACAGTGCATTAGAACATGCGAATCATTTATTTTTGAATTGTCAAAATATACATGCATAAAGCAGTTGGAATGCTTGAACTTTACTTGAAAGGATATAACAACATAACAAAACATATTAGAGTTATCATACTTGATTGCGTGAAAAATTCTAAAACGGTTGATTTTCGGAAAATAAGTTGTGAACCCCTTTTTGAAATTGATTGAAATTTAAACGAAATGTTTATGAACCACTACAGACTAATTTCTTTTGATTTTTGTTGTTTTCACTTCTGCCGTTCCAGAGTTTTTGTACGTGATTTTTCGAAAACTTAAAAATTGTGTAATTTCATGACATTAAATGTAGAAAACGTATATAATTAGAAGGAAACTTGAATGGAATATTTGTGACGACTAAACACCTATTAAGGTAGATTTCGTTGTTTTCAATTTTACCATTCAGGTGGAGTATTTCTTTTTAAATGAATTGAAATTCTAATGAAATGTTTTGGACAACTTATTAAAATCATTTTGACCAAATCTAAAAAAATGAAAAAAATAAAGCTGAGTTGTACCTCTTTATTATTTGAATTAACTTTTTCAATCCTTTAAAAAATTGAAATAGATACATGCGGTTTATTTCATTCGTTTGTCTTAACATCAGAATTCGGATGAGCAAATTGAATTAAAGAAAAGTTAACATTCCGGTCAGTTCCGCTTCTTTGATCATCATTTCACTCCTCCATTTGTATCGTATATATATTTTAGGGCACACAGTTAAATGTTAAACAAATACACTGACTTTGAACTGTTGCACAAATATTACACTATCTTATGAATATTAACAGTGTGCTGTTACATAAAAAAATTATGATCTGTCAGTTGACGCAGGAGTTATAGGTATCTGTGATCGCTAGATAATTTTTCTAGGTTTTGTTTTTCTCAGTGATTGCACAAGAACGTGTCTTTCTGTATTGTTTATGTTGCTGTATAAAATCTATTTTGAAGTACGACAACCGATATTAACTGAAACACGGCATGATTTCCTATCAGCAGTTTAAGTACTTTGAGCTTGCTTTCAGTTACTATTGTTTAATTTTCTTCCTTCTGTGTTTATATTATGTATTATATCGTTATTACTACTTTTGCTGTATTATTGCATGTTCTTCTTTGTACGTTTCAATATACCGATCTAGGGAGAGGGTTGAAATCTACAATAAATAGTCTAGCTCCGACACATTTTTATTCCTGTCCCGAGTCAGTAACCTAGTCAATAGTTGTCGTATTTCATATCTAAATGTTTTTCATTCTTTCGGCGAATTTTATATTCTAGGCAATTATTCCATTATTGTTTTTGTTAAATTTATTCACAAAATTCACAAACTGTATATTCCCCTATAGATGTCATTTGGATTTTTGTCACTGTCACATTGCCATACACCCAACATCATACATTGTTCATAAGAAATAATGTACCTGGTGATATCACAATGAAAAGAAACCTACACTCTAATATCGGCGGAAATATTTCTAAATATATTTGATGCAATGCTTCAGTACACGATAATGTTCAATCTGTAAAATTAGTGAGAAGGCCATTTCATGTCAGATATCAGTTATTTTGCCTAAAGTATTTCCTTCAACATGTTTCATCTTTCTGCATTGAAATAAAAAAAAAAATAATGGAATATTCATTAAATTTAAGATTTTTCACTAATTTTTGCATATGCGTCTAGGCTATAGAAAAAGATAAAGAACAGGAAAAACGATTTTTGTTTGGCGATAAATTGATACGCCATATCTTTTCTTTTATTTCATTGCAGAAATAGTTAAAGGTGCCAACACTGCTTACATTCTTTTTTGATGTATTTCCTAATTTTACATTAATTACAATACAAATACAATGTCAAGAAAAAAATGTAATAATATAAACATGTTTTTCTTTATTGTTCTTTTTCTTATTCTGATTTACCATATACAATGATGATAAAACGCATTTGTTTTGTTTAATTGGCTATGTTTATGCAACGCTCTAATGGTAAACACTGTGAGTCCAAGACTGAAAGGTATTTCATTATATGCAATTGCGGGACATTTTAAATATATTTATTTCACTTCTTTATGTTAGAATAGATCTCTCTGTAAGATAAACATGAATGAACGTCATGTCTTAAGGTGTGCTGTTATATGCTTATTCGAAGAAAAAATGAATGTATCGTTTGAGTATTTCTTATCAATTATTTAGAAATGTAATGTGGAATAACCTTCAATTGTTCTCTGAACAATTGGTTTTTAATTATATTTGTTTTGGTAAACATCAAATGTCATTATAAAGTAAAACATCAAATAACAAAATAAATTATCTGCTTTATTGACGTGTCATAACCGAACCAAAATTTACTTTATTCACCTTTCTACTTTAGTTAGCCGGACTTGTATGATGAAAAACAAAATTTATATTTCCAATACAAGTAAAGTATTACCAGTACAAATATGTTATTAAACTGCCTAAATAGGTTATACACCAAAGACATCGTTTAATCATTACCGCCTCGGTGGTCTCTTGGTAGCCAGTTCGCGTCAAGTGCGGGAGGTCGTGGGTTTTAGCCCAGTCAGATCAAACCAGAGACTTTAAAATTAGTATTTGCTGCTTTTCCGTCAAACACGCGACATTCAGGAGTCGGAATAATGTGTCCAGGTAGGATGTCTTCATGTGGCATGTTACTTTGTGAACTAGCACGCGCAGCGTGTCGGTATAGTACAATACAGGGTAAATATTCATTATACAATAACATGTTCTCGTTCTAAATATGCAATCAATTTGCCACTGGACGTTAAGCAGCCATCTATCATCATCATCGTTTATGGAACATGCAATCTTTATAAAATCAAGCAACATTAAGAAATTCAATCCATGTTCAGTAAAAATTAACCTTACACTTGTTTGATTTCGCAACAGTTTCTTAGAGTGTAAGTGCGATGAATGATTTAAAAAAAAGTACAAATAAAAACTATACGCCTAAAGTCTAAAAAAGAGACAAGGGAATGTTAAATGATTAACAACTTGAAAAAAAATATATATCCACCCCTAAAAACAAGGCTTTAGACAACAACCGCATAGTCTAGAATTAGCGAAACCAATACTTCAACGATTTCTTAAAGGAAAGCTCATGGACTGATTTAAATTTGACTAAACGTACAAGTATATCTAACGGCTAAGAAACAGTAGTAACAAAGTTTTTAAAATCTTTTAGTGGCGAAATACTAAAAGTATGTTGTACAGATTACGAAGAAAAGGGGAATGAGTGCATTCGTAAGTTGTCACCTATTTATTTTTAGATTTACAGATTTCTAATACCTTCTGAAAGTAGTCAGTATATGTAAAATACACCTTCCAGAACAGGACAGGGGATGGTCTGAAATTTATTAAGATATGAATACTAAATTCAAGTATTTTACCTATCACTATAACTATATTGTTGACTTTTAGTTACTGATATAAAAGAAACATTTCAAACTCAGAGAGAATGTATGGATTATTATAAAGATTGAGAAACGCAGTATAATTGATATCTAATGTATAGAGTATTATTTCGACAAGACGTTCGACAAACGATCTCTTTTGGAATTTGATCTTGACTGAGTAAATATAGTTTACAATGGTTTAGTAGCATATATTTAAATATAAATTCTTTATAACAATAATGTGTTTAAAGCATTGCCCTTTTTTACTTAATATATTATTGTTACTGTCAGCAGTAATGGCTAACTCATTCTTAAAAAATAATGAAAGAAAATAATCCAAAGTGTTGTATTTAATATTTTTAAGACAGTTCTAACTACAACGTTTGCCGTAAAACAAATAAGAAACATATTAATTTGTAGCCACAGGTTTTCACTTTTAATGCTACGAAGTTGTCTTTCTATTCATGGGTCACTATACAAACATATAACCTTGACCAAACCTCCAAAGATTAAGATATTTAACAAAATAAAGAATTATAACAAAAATGACAAGTTTTGACACAGATTTCGGTGACTATTATTTAATATATGTCTTGCCAAATCTAACATCAGATATGGCACGCATTTGTACCACATGGACAAAACAAAGTTAACCAATTCACTTCGAAATCATATGACGGCTCCATCAGGTGTTTGGAAGGCATCGATAATATTTTTTATGATTATATTTTTAAGAAAAAGTGATATAATTGACTGATTGATGCCTGGCTACCTATTCACTGTGCAATCATTGCATGCATACGCGGGACATTTAAAAAGGTACAGAATATCTATGGAAGTTAACCATTTAAAAAGAAACTAAACGTTTTAATCACATACTATTAGTAAAGAGAAATCAAGATTTTCAATGATCAAAATGAGTGTTTGTCAAACGGCTATGCATCCAACGAATTTATTCCTGTAAATTGTGTGCTTCGAATTTCTTGAAATTTTTATATTTAAGTCAATAGGTCAAAGTAAATATTTATGAAAACTATACGAGCCAAATATTTTTTAGTCAACTGTAGTTTACCGATGATAAAACATCAGAAAGAGATTAAGACCATACAAATCAAGATAATCTGATTAATAATCGTGTACATGAGATATGAATACACCATGTTTTGCTATAGAAGAAAACAACAACAATCCGAGTGTTTTTTTTTAATGTACGACTAGAATAGAATCGGTTTCTTGGGAACAACTTTTATTGACTGTTAGGCTAGGATAATAATTGGAGAAACCCATTTATTCTGATACAGTATAAGCAATAACATGCAGAGTTAAGATCTGCCATACTTTAATAAAATGTTCTATTTGAGAGCTTGTTCAACGGGATACACATCAGAAAAAGGACAAAACTGCACATCCTGTCCAAAAAACACATCTGGTGAAAGATGTAAATATGATTGCTCCTGCTCAGGTTTTGGTTTTTCCCAAAAACAAGCAACACATCACAGATGTCAACCCCTATAGATGCTCAGTTGGATTAACGTTACAATAATTTATACCAACCAGTCTAGTGCCACTACCTATATCATAACAATGACAGTTAGAATAATTATGTAAGAACCTAAAACTTCAATCTTATCAGTGTAAAACATGTTCTAATGCATAGGATAAAAAGCCAGAGTAGATAATATTTGTTATTTTGTTTTAATTAGAGGTGAAGGCAATTTTCTACACTAATGTATTGTGCCCTACAACCCTAATTACACGGTGATAACAAGTTTACTTCTTATGACGCCTCGCTTTACTCATTCTTATACCTTACGTATGCGAAGCAAATATGTTTGCCACCATCTTAAATGACGTAAATAAATGAAGTGTATTGAAATGTATTGATTGTAAATAGTCTATCTGGGGTCAGGTGCTATTTTTACCCGGGTAATTAACAAATCAGTTGGCAAGATTAATGCTTCATCAAAATAAAATGTTCTTGTTGAAGCAGTGCATTTTATTTTAGTTTTGATAACGTTAAAGGCTGCGTTGGATTTCCAATAACAACTGATACGTCAGTATATGCAACTTCTTGTAAATGTATTGACAATAAACACTTTTTTTAAATTTCCTATTCATATAATTGTGAAAAATGACAGAAAACGTAACTGTTTTTTTTTTGTCTACCAGATATTATCTCCATCTAAATAGACATTGGTTTTCAATTTCATTTCTACATTCTACCCCTAAATATTAAAATGCTGATTTTGGTTTTTAAAGTAGCTATAAGGATTCGTATGAAAAAAAAGTTTTTATAATAAGTTTAACTTTGTGATGTCTGTTTTTTCCCAGTAAATAGGTAATAAACCTACAACCAACATCATAAATTGTTCATAAGAAATAATATACCTGGTGAGATTGAAATAAAAAGAAACCCACATACTAATATCGGCGGAAGTATTTCCAAATATATTTGATGCAGCGCTTCAGTACATGATTATGTACAATGTGTAAAGTCAGGAAGAAGGCCACTTTTCTGGCCCTTTAACATGTTTAAGCTTCCTGCATTTAAATACAAAAAAAACAAAACATTCACTAAGTTGAAGATTTGATATTAATGTTGGCATAGGCGTCTAGGCCTTATCCAATAATATATTTTCCTACAAGAAGAAAATGAAGAAAAGGAATAATGATTTTTTGTGTGTGATAAATTGATACGCCATATCTCTTTTATCTCATTGGACAAAGATTTTAAGGTGGCAACAATGCTTAAATTCTTTTCTGATGCATTTCCAGATTTTTATATTAATCACAGTACATAATTATACAATTTCCGGAAAAAATGCAATACTATTTACATGTTTTTCTTTATTGTCCTTTTTTGTTATGATGATATAAAAGACATAATGATGATGAAACGCATTTGTTTTGTTTTATTAGCTACGCTGATGCAACACTCTGGTGGTAAAAATTGTGATTATAGAACTGAAAGGTATTTCAATATGTGCAAACCCTTGACATTTTTAATATATGTATGTCACTGCAAAAATAAAATGAATCTTTTGACTGAAGATGAACTGTTAAATGTAAAATGGATGTATTGTTTTGATTGATATAGAGAAAAGATTCGGGGTTTTATTATAACGTTATTTTGTTTAATAAACATCAAATGTCAATATAAAGTAAAACATCAAATGACAGAAAATGTATTTAATTTTATCGACATAACATAACCGAACCAAAATTTATTTAATTCACCTTTCTACTTGAGTTTAATAGACGGACTTGATGAAAAATAATATTTATATGTCAAACACTATTAAAGTATAACCAGTACAAATATGTTATCAAACTGCCTGAATAGCATATACACCAACGAAATTGTTTAAATATTACTGGCTCGGTGGTCTCGTGGTAGCGTGTTCGTCTCGAAGGTGGGAGGTCGTGTGTCTGAGCCCCGGTCAGGTCAAACCAGAGACTTTAAAATCGGTACATTGTGTATTTTCTACTTCTTCACTAGGAACGCAACATCAGATTTGTATTTTCATTCAAAATCAAAAATCGTGAGTTGAACGTAGAATCGATCACTTTGTGGACAATCATTATGGAACTACCAAATGAATTGAAAGCCTTACTTGTAACTATGAAGTTGGATGGAAAAGAGCCGGAATGGAAATTCACCGCTAGCTCTGACCAGGTCTCTGTACAGCTCACTTGGATCAAGGCTAAGGAACCGGACACATCATCCAGGAAACCTGAGCCGGCCCTAAAAAAGAAGAACAAGCCACCATCTACCAGGAGACGGAACGCTTACCGTTTCACCCAGTGGATGGACACAAAGACAGTTGTTGTTTCCGCTGCTGCACAACAGCCAAACGCCGAGGCCAGAGTAGACCACAACAGTTAGACAGAAGCTAGGGACACAACAGTTGGTAAACTACTCACACCAAGTACATAGGTGAATCAGTGGGAGTTGTCATCAACAAGGATATTGTCACCAGTCCTTACAACCCTAAGAAGGCATGTCATTGCCTTATTTGAAAGAGGCAAGCGTAGTAGGATCGATTTTGATCAAGGGTTTGACATCGACGACCCTGACCTACTGACCACACTACCGCATACGTCGCCCTTTAACCTTCAAACCAAAGAGGCTATAGAAGCTGCCATACTGTCAGAACAGCCAAACACTCCGTACCAGCAACAACATCGCAGTCGGAGTAAGATGAAAGCAAAAAGACAGGCAGATCCAAATCTGTAACTTACGTACATTAGTCCGCAATATCAAAAAGGATACTAGTAGCCGGACCCTAAAACCATTCATGTATTTTCATTGTTGCTAACAAAACAAGTAACATTACTTGAAATAAATTATAATAGCATTACACACAATGCCATAGTACACAGGACAACTTCCAACTGTGCGATTATAACATACAATCAAATCTTTAAAAAAGAAAAAGACAATGGAAATAGGAAAGAGTTGTATGATTACAAACTGGAGTAATTTATCCAATACAAACCAAACACAAATAAACTCATCATAGATTCCAGGATTAAACTTTGTACGCCAGACTCGCGTTTCGTTTACCTATAACACAGTAATGGACACTTACTGTCCGATCTTTCAAAAATGAACATTCTAAATACGGTATAGCTAGATGCAAAATGTTCCATAATAACAATTTATGAATCAGTGCAAAAAGGAGAGCGAACGGCCTGCTTTAAATTATGCTAAAACTTTAGACTATATCGGACGACAAGGAAACTGAAGTCGATGTTTTTACTGTCTTTTAGTGGTGACATAAACAGGGTATGTTGTGTAGATTACGAAGATAAAGGAAACGATTGCATTTGTAAGTTATCAACTTTTCTTTTCAAAAATACACATACTTGGAACTTTCTGCGTTCCCTGAAATGTCTTACCCAAGTTAGATATATTTTCCAGTGCAGGAGAATGATATGTTTTATATATTCAAGATATGAAAACAAAATTCAAGTTTTTTCTTCTTTAATGTAAACGGTAAAAAATGTTAAACCCCTTTTGTTAGTTATATATATATTCAATTGTTCAGCTGTTCAGATCTTGTTTACTCTCATCGGAAACGCTGTAACCTGCTCATTTTAAAGACATGAATTTATAATAACGTAGAACCTTCGCGTGCTATCTGATCGATAGCACTATCGGTCCACCAGCAGATATAGCAGCCCGTTTTGGGTAAATAAAAATAACACTTCATAAATTTCGTGCCCTCAAACCTGAACATTTGAAAGACAGGGATGAACGAATGCGTAAAAACGTTAAGAGCTATATGACAAAAAGGAACATACAAAGAATAGCTAAACATATCTTATGTCAACTTTGGAATGATGACTGATTAAAAACTAATGCATTTCTCTGTCCAAGCGCATTGATTGCATACAGCTATTCACAAGCTTATACAAAACAGGATTTAATGATCACTGAATATCTATTTTTTCAATAACAAAATAAAATAGTAAAACAATGAAAATACAGAAGACGAGTATTTCTGGAACCCGTGCGATCGAGATTTTAAAGATTATATGCAGCATTGAAGCAGAATAACAAAAAAGAAAAAAATTGACTTCTATCAATTTAAATCAACAAATATTAGAATTTCATTGTGATTTTCAGGAGCAGTCTTCCCGCTGCAAAACACGTTCCAGATACTGATAGCACTAATTGAAAAGTACGGTAATCATTCCAATCTTTTAACACAGTAACAAAAACTTAAATAGAATCTAAATTTGAAATCTTGAGAAAACACGGTTTCCAAATGGGGACTATGGTTGTCAACTTTAAAAACTCATAATAAAAGTAAGGAATGGTCATATTTTGATATGTTTTATTTTAAGGCTTGTTCCAAAGGATACAGATCTTATATGGGACAAAGCTGCAAGTCTGCCCAAGAAACACATTCGGTGAAAGATGTCGAGATGAATGCACTTGCTCAGGCTTTGAAATGTATGCAATATGTTCACCTTTTTAAACACATACGATATGGACTAACAAAGCAAAGAAAGCATACCATATAACAACCCCTTTTTTGGTGCTCAGTATACTGTAAATTCAGAAATTATTGCGCGGATTTATTACTGCGATCTTTGAGGAGTGGACAAAAATTCGAGATTAATTATTGCAATTTCAGAAACATATGCATACAGATATGTGTATCAGATTTCAGAATGCGAGTTCAGTATTTTTGTGATTTTACTTCTTATTATTGCGATACTCATGGAGTCGCATTATTCGCATTAATAAAAACCTCGCAATAATTTTTGAATGTACAGTAGTTGTCTACCTCACATTACCACACAGTGAATTGATTAATCTACTGAAAATACCTGTATCAAGATGCAAACAGTCATTTAAATACGTAGAATCTCTAAATGTAAAGAAAAAAGTAAAAAAAAATGTTATAATTGCCTTTTTTTTAAACACTTACGAATGGAATAACAAAGCAAAGAAAGCATACCATATGACAACCCCTTTTTTGGTGCTCAGTATAGTTGTCTACCTCACATTACCACACATTGAATTGATTAATCTAATGAAAATACATGTATCAAGATACAAACAGTCATTTAAATACTAAAAATCTCTTAGTCTAAAGTAAAAGTAAAAAAAAAAAAATGTTATAATTGCCTGAGATCAAAATGGAAACATTTTATTATGTTGTAGTTGTGACCATGTTGAAGGCTGTATTAATTTGTCGTCGACAACTGGTACCTCAGTGCCAGCAACCACTTGTAAGTAACATACATGTCATTTTAATGACATAAACATTATAATTTTTTTAATTTGTTAAGACAAAATTAGGAATGAGATGAATTATTAATTTGCTTTTTAACCTAATACAATTCTACCTATTAAATAGCCTTCTTAAAAATATAGTCTTGACTTTCATGCCTATGTACTTCCTCACAGTTTTTCGGTGCTTTTTTGTCATCCTAGCGTTTGATTAGGAGAGAAGCCGAAAGGGATGGTTAAAGAAGAACTTTTCTTTGATTTATAATTTAGTTAGTAATGAGAACAGACAAATCTAGTTTAACGTACAATAAGTGTAAAAATAATTACAAGAAATCTTTTTAGTTTTCAGTACAAAAACTGTTAAAACCTTACAAAATAAAAGTCACTTGCCATAACATTACATCATCATGTACATTTCGATAAACAACTAGATGTTTATCATGTGTAGCCTTTAGTTGAGGTATGCTCCAATACTCCTTTGATTCATTAAAAGATGCATTATTTTTTAATTGTAATTTCGTAGTTGTAGATGAAAGAACATATATATCGACCATAAGCGAAAAAACAGATTCGAAAAATGGTAATTATGTTCACCAGATCGCAAATAATTTTGGTGCGATGCGTCTGTCGTGGTTGTCGTCATCCTTATCTGTATGTCAATACTACGTTTATATGCATTGTGATCTTTTTATCCAATCCTCCTTAAAATTTATTATGTCGATCTTTTATTTCGAAAAGGAAATAGTCAAAGTGTTAATGTTTCGAAATCTAGACAATTCCATTAGGCAGTACATGTCCTTTTGATACTTAATACTTCAAGTATAAAACAGAAAATGTGGTATGATTGCCAATGAGACAACTCTTCACAAGAGACCAAATGACACAGAAATTAACAACTATAGGTCACCGTACGGCCTTCAACAATGAGCAAAGCCCATAACTGCATAGTCAGCTATAAAAGGCCCCGAAATAACAAATGTAAAACAATTCAAACGAGAAAACTAACGGCCTAATTTATGTACACAAAAAAATGAACGAAAAACAAATATATAACACATCGACAAACGACAACCACTGAATTACAGGCTCCTGACTTGGGACAGGCACATACATACAGAATGTGGCGGGGTTAAACATGTTAGCGGGATCCCAACCCTCCCCCTAAACTGGGACAGTGGTGTCACGGTAAAACATAAGAACGAACTATAAAAATCAGTTGAAAAAGGCTTAACTCATCAGATGGATACAAATAGAAATACATCTAACAAAAAAAAAAAAAAAACAGAGTGGACGTGGCCGGGTATTTGTACATCCCAACAACAAAAAGACGCTAAGTTCAGATCTGAGAGTACTCGCAGTTACTGACAGCTAGTTCAAAGCCAAAAACAACTAATAAAAAACATCATGCATCTAAGACTAAATTATCAATCATTACGCATCCAACATCCAATGGATTTAGTGTAAAGACGTCATAAACAGTAAGAAAAAAACATGACAGACTGAGTTCTGGTATATCCTTGTTAAATATATATTAACTGTTTTAATTATTTAGAGAAACAAACATTTTGTTTTCAAATACAATGTGTTGGTTCTATTGTATTTTTAACATGACTAAGTTTCGATCAATTCTAAAAAGAAGTCGGCAAAAATTATAAACTGTTTTTCATATTGCCATTCTAGAATTGGTGTCAAGAGAAATTAATGCATACTATTTAGTACCACTGTTGGTCGTGGTTCCCGGGATATTTTTGGGCTTAATTTTTTACAAATTCAAGATAGTTGATAAAATGAAGAAAGCAGCAATGACCCGATCTAAAAATCCTTCGCTACATCTACCCCAAAACAGTCAAGATATCGAAATGGAGGAACGTTTATATGACATTATGGATGACACAGATATGGTGGGATATGTAAGGCGAATGATAAAGTCGACTGATGTATAAGCAGATCAAATAGCACTCGGAGAGTCGAAAGCACATTTGTACAGAATCATGATTACTCAAGCCAGTGACCGTGTCTCCACCGAGACGACAAAAACAAACTTATACTAGAATTAAGTGTCTTCAAAAGTCGCGAAACAATGCAACAATGCTTAAATTAGGAAGTGATTAAAATGTCACCATCGAAAATAAGAAATTACTTTGCATTAGCAAATCATGAGTTATCTCCACTCTTACAATATTTTTTTGTCTGATTGAATGAAACGTTTTTCTCAATTCATTTTGTAATGATTATTATTACCAACAGACATGACAATATAGATAGTTTTTTTGTAAGTGACAATTCAGGTTAATAAATTGCTTAACCTGATTAAAGTTTTTCAAGTTTAGTTCACATTTGTACCAATCACCAAGTTATTAATTAGCGTCATTTTATTAAGTCCGCCAGTATTACATGTAGTATAAACTAGATTCCAAAAGTGCAAATGGTGCATCAGCAAGCTACGCAGGTGATATCACCACTTTTTGTACATTGTTGCTATTGTTTGTTGTCTATAATTAACCTTATATCACACGGTTACTGTTGGTTGCTGACTTATATGAGCAGTGTTTGTCGTTTATTGTTGTATTCAATGAGTCTGAAATCCAGTGTTTTTGTTTTCTTTAACACATCAACTGTTCGAATTGTATTTGTAGAATTTTCAAATGTTTTTTTTTTAATTTTATGTCATGCCATTACAAACATCGTTTATATCAAGAAAGGCGGGTTCGCTGATACATTGCACCAAAAGGCAATTTTCTTCACCTCAAACTTTCGTCAGTATTAAGATTTTAACTAGTTTGTAAAAAAATGAAGTCCAATAAAATCAAAATGTCAATTAAGCGGTAATTGAATACATGTGGAAGGTCTTTGCAGATTAATTCTATTTTTTCTGTATCATTTCTATCAGATATTTTTAAATACCAATCCCTGAAAAGCATGCACTTACTTTTCTGAAAAAACGTTCTTCCTTATAAAACTAACTGGACCTAATCGATCTAGAAACGATTCCAAGAGCGCCGGCAAAATCAAAGACTGCAAGGTCTATTGAATAGACCTGCTTAAAATGACTATATACAAAAATAAGAAGATACCAAGGGAACATTCAAAACACACAACTCGAGCAAAACTACTAACGTCATGCATCGCAAAAAAAAACAAATGACGACGAAAAGATAAACATGATAAACAAGTCACTATGTTCTTAAGTCTTATTATCTGGTGAGATACAATTTTTTAGGTTTCTTAACCAAGTTTCTACATATTCGGATATGGTTTCATGATCTTCATATTTATTGTTGTCTAAATATTATTCTGCAAATTCATCAGGTTAGATGTTCTGGCACCTTATTGCAGTGTACAGAGCATGCGTACTAGTAATAAAAATACATGTATATTCAAATATTTAACATTGGTCCGTGGTCTTATGGTCTATTGCACTCGCATATTTGATTTGTTGAATGACTCGATTCAATCACTCTATTATGTCCGTGTATCATGTATTACCTTTCACACACATTTTCTTAGTTTATATTTCTGTTGTTTTGTGAGCATAGGAATACACATTTTTCATAAAGACAAAACTCACTTTAATTTAAAGAGATGACCTACATATGTTTTGGATGGAACAATACGACATTATAAGTCGAAGAAATTAATATATATAAAAAAAAAAACATCTAAAGATATTTCGACAAAATGCTGCACAACAATTTTTAAGATTGACCAATACGAACGCCACCACGACAAACGGGGAGGTCGGGCTTGCAGGTGTAGTCACTTCGATGACCATTCATGCGTTTGTTAAATGGCTGTTCTGTCTCGCTAATATACTGCATGCCACATCAACACTGAAGAAGGTATACAACATTCTGTGTTTTGCAAGTTACATTACCAAATATAGTGTACACAGACCCAGTAGGTCCGAGTACACAGTTATCGTCCTTTGATTTTCGTTGTCCACGAATAAAGTCCCTAGTGTGGACAGTGTGTTGCTTGCCAATTTTTTTAGTACCCCTTCCAAATGTATTCCTTCATGTTTTATGCCTCAAATAGCAAGTAGGGGGATGAAATTACACTGTAAAAAAATTTGGGTCATGAATTGTAAAGTAAAGTAGTGATTTGGTCCAGCTGAAAAAGGTTAAAATTTAGCACTTCGGAAGATGTCAAAAGATTTCAAGACCCCCTTAACATAGAATTGTCCATATTTTGAGTTAGAGCCGATGAAGTTTTCTATAATTTTGATATAATTTGTCCCAAAAGTAGTACAACACACTGTAAAAATATTATTGAGAAAGCGCAGGTGGGATTTTTTTTATTTTCATTTATTGTCTAAAAGAAATGCACTACGAAATAACTGTGTACTCGGACCTAAGAGGCGAAATCAGTAAATATAGAATCTGTACTTTGGCAACTTCCCTGAATGATTTAATGGTGTCAATTTGTCAGATAGCATGAAACTAAAGGATTTAAACTTTTATTTGATAGAAATTCTGCAAAAATTACCCATTTTGGCATTATATGGTCAAAATAAGCATTTCAAAGCTTTTTCAATTTTGATGCATAAGTGGCATTCTGACTTTCTATGTGACAGGTTTTCCTGTGTCAATATTTGTGTTTCTATGCTTTAACCCAGTTGTATTACTCATTTGTGAACTCTGAATCTACAGAAAATAAGATTATCTCAGACAATATGTGCAAAATGTGTTGTATAAATGACCCTCGTGTAACGGCCTGTTTGGATCAAGTTAAATGTGAGGACCTAGGTACATAAAAGTTGAAGTCAATAATAAAGATTTCACTAAATTTGTATTAAAAGCACTTCACAATGTCTTTTGTACCTGTTTCATTTAACATAGTATCTTTCTTTTCTTATGTTAAATAGCAAGTGGTTCAAATATAAGCCTGCTGAGGCTAAAATTGCATGCGAGTTTTTCACTAAAAAGTGAAAAATCTTTGTATCAGACCATACTGTCTGCAAAAAAAGTAAAATGCAAGAGTCCCTTTATGCTCAGATTTATTGTATCATGTAACCTGAGTATAGAAATTATAAAAAAGACACACATTTCTATTTCCTATAGCTTCAGTATGCATTTTTAAATGTAAATATGTGCTACGGCCTAAATTGACCCTAAATTATTTTCAGTCTTACTTGGCTTAAGACCCTTTTATACTAATATGGTATGTTATTTGTAATTTTTTTTTCCATTTAAAGTACATTTAATACATATGTAAGGATTATTTATAACCAAAAAACTCCACAAATTTAAAATTGCTGGAAAATAATACATCTTCATGTAAGGCCCCCCTTCATTGGAAAACCTCCATTTTTTGGCACAGGCTCATATAAATTTGACTTTTAAATAATTGTGATAAGTCTGATAAATCAAATGAGTATTCTATTGCTTTAAATACATAATATGTCATACATAAAGCCCTTTAAAATGTAATTTTTTGCAATATTTTAATTTTTAAAGCCCCAAATGTTGATAGTTGAAATTTTTCAATTTAAACGTCAAAATTTAACACGCGAAGTTGAATATAGAATTTATCATATTGTCTATAATATATATCCTATTGCCATGAAACTTTGTCAGCAGTCTCATAATTTATTAAGCTTTAGTCATACCAAGTTTTATTAAGATTGGTCAAATTTTTCTATCCTATTAGGTCCGAGTACACAGTTATCGTCCTTTGATTTTCGTTGTCCACGAATAAAGTCCCTAGTGTGGACAGTGTGTTGCTTGCCAATTTTTTTAGTACCCCTTCCAAATGTATTCCTTCATGTTTTATGCCTCAAATAGCAAGTAGGGGGATGAAATTACACTGTAAAAAAATTTGGGTCATGAATTGTAAAGTAAAGTAGTGATTTGGTCCAGCTGAAAAAGGTTAAAAATTAGCACTTCGGAAGATGTCAAAAGATTTCAAGACCCCCTTAACATAGAATTGTCCATATTTTGAGTTAGAGCCGATGAAGTTTTCTATAATTTTGATATAATTTGTCCCAAAAGTAGTACAACACACTGTAAAAATATTATTGAGAAAGCGCAGGTGGGATTTTTTTTATTTTCATTTATTGTCTAAAAGAAATGCACTACGAAATAACTGTGTACTCGGACCTAAGAGGCGAAATCAGTAAATATAGAATCTGTACTTTGGCAACTTCCCTGAATGATTTAATGGTGTCAATTTGTCAGATAGCATGAAACTAAAGGATTTAAACTTTTATTTGATAGAAATTCTGCAAAAATTACCCATTTTGGCATTATATGGTCAAAATAAGCATTTCAAAGCTTTTTCAATTTTGATGCATAAGTGGCATTCTGACTTTCTATGTGACAGGTTTTCCTGTGTCAATATTTGTGTTTCTATGCTTTAACCCAGTTGTATTACTCATTTGTGAACTCTGAATCTACAGAAAATAAGATTATCTCAGACAATATGTGCAAAATGTGTTGTATAAATGACCCTCGTGTAACGGCCTGTTTAGATCAAGTTAAATGTGAGGACCTAGGTACATAAAAGTTGAAGTCAATAATAAAGATTTCACTAAATTTGTATTAAAAGCACTTCACAATGTCTTTTGTACCTGTTTCATTTAACATAGTATCTTTCTTTTCTTATGTTAAATAGCAAGTGGTTCAAATATAAGCCTGCTGAGGCTAAAATTGCATGCGAGTTTTTCACTAAAAAGTGAAAAATCTTTGTATCAGACCATACTGTCTGCAAAAAAAGTAGAATGCAAGAGTCCCTTTATGCTCAGATTTATTGTATCATGTAACCTGAGTATAGAAATTATAAAAAAGACACACATTTCTATTTCCTATAGCTTCAGTATGCATTTTTAAATGTAAATATGTGCTACGGCCTAAATTGACCCTAAATTATTTTCAGTCTTACTTGGCTTAAGACCCTTTTATACTAATATGGTATGTTATTTGTAATTTTTCTTTCCATTTAAAGTACATTTAATACATATGTAAGGATTATTTATAACCAAAAAACTCCACAAATTTAAAATTGCTGGAAAATAATACATCTTCATGTAAGGCCCCCCTTCATTGGAAAACCTCCATTTTTTGGCACAGGCTCATATAAATTTGACTTTTAAATAATTGTGATAAGTCTGATAAATCAAATGAGTATTCTATTGCTTTAAATACATAATATGTCATATATAAAGCCCTTTAAAATGTAATTTTTTGCAATATTTTAATTTTTAAAGCCCCAAATGTTGATAGTTGAAATTTTTCAATTTAAACGTCAAAATTTAACACGCGAAGTTGAATATAGAATTTATCATATTGTCTATAATATATATCCTATTGCCATGAAACTTTGTCAGCAGTCTCATAATTTATTAAGCTTTAGTCATACCAAGTTTTATTAAGATTGGTCAAATTTTTCTATCCTATTAGGTCCGAGTACACAGTTATCGTCCTTTGATTTTCGTTGTCCACGAATAAAGTCCCTAGTGTGGACAGTGTGTTGCTTGCCAATTTTTTTAGTACCCCTTCCAAATGTATTCCTTCATGTTTTATGCCTCAAATAGCAAGTAGGGGGATGAAATTACACTGTAAAAAAATTTGGGTCATGAATTGTAAAGTAAAGTAGTGATTTGGTCCAGCTGAAAAAGGTTAAAAATTAGCACTTCGGAAGATGTCAAAAGATTTCAAGACCCCCTTAACATAGAATTGTCCATATTTTGAGTTAGAGCCGATGAAGTTTTCTATAATTTTGATATAATTTGTCCCAAAAGTAGTACAACACACTGTAAAAATATTATTGAGAAAGCGCAGGTGGGATTTTTTTTATTTTCATTTATTGTCTAAAAGAAATGCACTACGAAATAACTGTGTACTCGGACCTAAGAGGCGAAATCAGTAAATATAGAATCTGTACTTTGGCAACTTCCCTGAATGATTTAATGGTGTCAATTTGTCAGATAGCATGAAACTAAAGGATTTAAACTTTTATTTGATAGAAATTCTGCAAAAATTACCCATTTTGGCATTATATGGTCAAAATAAGCATTTCAAAGCTTTTTCAATTTTGATGCATAAGTGGCATTCTGACTTTCTATGTGACAGGTTTTCCTGTGTCAATATTTGTGTTTCTATGCTTTAACCCAGTTGTATTACTCATTTGTGAACTCTGAATCTACAGAAAATAAGATTATCTCAGACAATATGTGCAAAATGTGTTGTATAAATGACCCTCGTGTAACGGCCTGTTTGGATCAAGTTAAATGTGAGGACCTAGGTACATAAAAGTTGAAGTCAATAATAAAGATTTCACTAAATTTGTATTAAAAGCACTTCACAATGTCTTTTGTACCTGTTTCATTTAACATAGTATCTTTCTTTTCTTATGTTAAATAGCAAGTGGTTCAAATATAAGCCTGCTGAGGCTAAAATTGCATGCGAGTTTTTCACTAAAAAGTGAAAAATCTTTGTATCAGACCATACTGTCTGCAAAAAAAGTAGAATGCAAGAGTCCCTTTATGCTCAGATTTATTGTATCATGTAACCTGAGTATAGAAATTATAAAAAAGACACACATTTCTATTTCCTATAGCTTCAGTATGCATTTTTAAATGTAAATATGTGCTACGGCCTAAATTGACCCTAAATTATTTTCAGTCTTACTTGGCTTAAGACCCTTTTATACTAATATGGTATGTTATTTGTAATTTTTCTTTCCATTTAAAGTACATTTAATACATATGTAAGGATTATTTATAACCAAAAAACTCCACAAATTTAAAATTGCTGGAAAATAATACATCTTCATGTAAGGCCCCCCTTCATTGGAAAACCTCCATTTTTTGGCACAGGCTCATATAAATTTGACTTTTAAATAATTGTGATAAGTCTGATAAATCAAATGAGTATTCTATTGCTTTAAATACATAATATGTCATATATAAAGCCCTTTAAAATGTAATTTTTTGCAATATTTTAATTTTTAAAGCCCCAAATGTTGATAGTTGAAATTTTTCAATTTAAACGTCAAAATTTAACACGCGAAGTTGAATATAGAATTTATCATATTGTCTATAATATATATCCTATTGCCATGAAACTTTGTCAGCAGTCTCATAATTTATTAAGCTTTAGTCATACCAAGTTTTATTAAGATTGGTCAAATTTTTCTATCCTATTAGGTCCGAGTACACAGTTATCGTCCTTTGATTTTCGTTGTCCACGAATAAAGTCCCTAGTGTGGACAGTGTGTTGCTTGCCAATTTTTTTAGTACCCCTTCCAAATGTATTCCTTCATGTTTTATGCCTCAAATAGCAAGTAGGGGGATGAAATTACACTGTAAAAAAATTTGGGTCATGAATTGTAAAGTAAAGTAGTGATTTGGTCCAGCTGAAAAAGGTTAAAAATTAGCACTTCGGAAGATGTCAAAAGATTTCAAGACCCCCTTAACATAGAATTGTCCATATTTTGAGTTAGAGCCGATGAAGTTTTCTATAATTTTGATATAATTTGTCCCAAAAGTAGTACAACACACTGTACAAATATTATTGAGAAAGCGCAGGTGGGATTTTTTTTATTTTCATTTATTGTCTAAAAGAAATGCACTACGAAATAACTGTGTACTCGGACCAGTAGAGTGGCAAGTAAATGTTTGAGTATTGAGTATTTGTTGGCAAGTCAGACATCGTCTATTACCACACGACTTGCACCATCCTGCAGTTGAACAGCTTTTATTAGAAGAGACGTCAGCTCTCACAAATAAGTCTTTCAGACTTGCTGGTCTCCGAAAAGCTAAGACAGGATAGTTTGCCAATTGGCACGGATCAAAAGTGAAAGGTTAGTAAAGGCGGGTTTGTATGTTAAAACAAACGGAACTATTTTGCTGCGCCTCTTCTGTTTGTACTGTAATAGGTCATTGCGGCTGTTGTTATTAGCACGCGCAAATCCCTTATCTATGTCCAATTTCTTATAACCTCGTTTGGTAAAAAAACCGCGAAGTTCCTGTAACCGTTTAGTGACAGCCTCCTCAGAGGAACAAATCCGCTTTACTCTGAGAGCTAGACTGTACGGGATACTTTTTGTACAGTGTTTGGGGTGACAGCTTTGGGGAGAAAGGTACTGATGTTTATCTGTAGGTTTACAGTAGAGATCTGTTGATATGACACCGTCCTTAATAGATGTAGTAGTGTCTAAGAAAGATATTGTGGAGTCGGAAATTTCATATGTAAATTCAATTGACTGGTGTGCGTTGTTTGCATGTCTGATAAAATCATCCAATTTTTGTTGCGATTCAATCCATTCCATGTCAACATCATCGATGAAACGGAGCCAAGACAGAGGTTTGGATAAAGATGTTAAAATAATTTGTTTCTCTAATTTTCCCATGAAAATATTGGCGTATGACGGTGCCATTTTCGTCCCAATCGCTGTCCCGTTTATCTGAAGGTAATGTTCACCATTAAAGGTGAAATTGTTGCATTTCAGAACCAGAGTGAGCAGCTGGACTAAACATTCGGTAGTTGGTTCTAAGGTGTTGCGAGAGTCCCATATTTCCTTACAAGATTGTATTCCGTCATCATGAGGTATGTTGGTATACAATGAGGTGACATCTAAAGTGACAAGGAGGGTTTTCGGAGGAAGAGGGTTCATGGATTCCATTTTACGAAGATAATCTGTTGTGTCTTGAATGTGAGAAGGAAGATTTTTTACATGAGATCTTAAATCAAAGTCTACGAATTCCGAGATTTTCTCAGTCGGGTGGCCGTTTGCGGATACAATGGGTCTACCAGGGTTGTTAACCTTGTGTATTTTGGTAAGAAGATACAATCGACCAGGCTTGGCGTTCTCTGGTTTTAAATATCCGATTGTATCCTCATTTATGTGACCGTCATCGTGCATGGTTTGTAACGCAGTAATAATTTTGGAACTAAACTCGGAAGTATGGTCATAGTCAAGCTTCTTATAAAATCTCTCATCAGAGAGCTGACGCTTTGCTTCCGCGATGTAGTTAGCTTTGTCCATTATCACAACGGCACTTCCCTTGTCTGCTGGTTTTATCACAATATCATCTCGGTTTCTCAGCGATTGTATGACTTTTTTCTCGTCAGAAGAGGTGTTATAAAATGACGAGTACTTGTTGCTAGCTAGATGAACAACATCCAATTTGATTTTGTCGATAACATCTTCCAGTGTAGCAGATTTACTAGGTTTTGGAATCCATGAACTCTTCTTTTTAAAATGCGGAATTCTTATTTCTTCCTCCGAGTCAGACGTGTCTGAGTCTTCCTCATTATCCTTGATACCAAAATATTCTTTGATTCTGAGGGTTTTGGCAAAGTTATTAAGGTCATCTTCCAGTTTCATATTATCTATGTTACTGGGAGTAGGGCAAAAATTCAAACCCTTAGATAAGACTTTAATTTCGTTATCAGTTAAAGAGACTGTTGTTTAATTGACAACCGTGTTTTTGGAATTGACCGGAATTTGACTTTCTCTTCGAAATCTTCGGTTGCGAGATTTTTTTATTTGTATTTGAATTTTTTGAAAGTCTGATTAAAGGGTGATTAATTTGCACACCATCACGTTTAAATTTGTTAATCTGTTTGACGTGGAGCTTATGTGATTCAATACGTTTGATATCACCAAGACGTACTTGAATTTCGTCAAGTTCAAGATCAGACAATTGTTCACGAGATTGGCAGTGCAAGTTATCACGACGTTTATATAAATAATTTACTTGATGAATTGCGTCTTGGCGTAAAAGATCCATCAAACTAAAGAACTGTTGTATAGAATGTTATTCCATCTATGGCAAAATTTGTTTGACTTTTCTCCTGTTGTAAGTGGCGAAGCTTTTAAAACTAATCCTTCATTTGTTTCCAGTTACTCCAGCTTCCTTACTTGACTCTTACAGTTTTAAGGATTTTTTTTGGAATTTTTTTAATTTTACTTGTATAAATACCAGGGTTCTTTCCATTTTGTAGGGATGTACAAGTACGCATCCACGTCCAATTTTTTAACCTTAGCCCAAATTTAATTATTTTTTCTTTTCATTATAAAACTGCTATTTATTTGGGATGATAAATAAACAGCATCTGTTTGACATATTTTACCAGCTTATATCGATCAGTGCTGCTTTTTTTGGGAATTTATTTACACGCTGTTGTTTTAACATCTTAACTGAACTAAAATTAAACTTAGAGATAATAATGATGTACTAACTATCAATAATAAAGACATATACAAAATAGTACTAAGTCTAGTAAAAATAGAAATACCAACTGGTTTTCTTAAAATGGGAAAGAGTCTTAAGTATAGGAAGACTAAACAATGAATTCAAAGGTTCTATTAAATTCACTTTTGAGTATCTTTAAGATAATAAAATAAAAATGTTCAGGTGGAAAATAATGCATTATATTTTGCCAAACGAGTAGCTGCTTTTCAAGTGGAAAATTTCAACAAACAATTTTTGTTCATACTGTAATTAACTAGATAATTATAATCATTTTTTCATTAAATTTTTATATCATAAAACATTTTGGAAATCAATGAAAGGTTTACTTCAAAAAGTCTGCACTGATGAACATGTAATAAGTCTCCATTCTCTTGTAATAGGATACAAAATTCATGATGAGGCATACTATGCACTAAATCATCTGCTTAGCTTAATGTTCTTTTCAGTTTATAAAGCACATTATGTTTCAAATAAAAAGGTTAAAATGGTAGTCACATTAAGAATTTCCAAATATGAAGTAGAAAATATAGTAGAATTATATAGTATAGCAAATATGGAGATAAGCTGCTTATTAACAAAGGTGTTGAATATTTTGAGAAAAAAATTGATGTCATTGTATGGTATTAAAATGCATTAAGCTACTAGTAAAAACACCCAGAGGCTATCAAATAATGTGTTAATGCTTGTGATACTTTAATTGTAAATGAACAATGTAAGTACCTACATGTATCTATATATGTTACGGTATGTATTTTGGATGTGTGTGTGTTGTGTATAAATTTGTTTGCAAAAAATTAGTCCTAATGGTTGTGACGTCTTGAAGGGCTAATTTAGTTTCTTTTTCTGTGACGCTTACCTACGTCGTAGGAAGGTGTCACGGAGAAATGACTGGGTTTGTCTTTTGAGACTCATGATTGTTTGGACAAGCAATAATATGCTTACCAATTCACCTCTGATATGAAAAAAAAGAGTACAAAATAAAACAGTATCAAATGTATGTAACAAATAGTTTACTAAACAAAGTGCTCTATACTCTGAGCAGAAACTGATGTAACTTTATAAAATTAAGCTGGTACTATTAATAGAGCTGCAGAAAGTATCTTTGTTATACGTAGCAAAATGCAAAGGCATGTGATGTTGTACATTGTACAATGTTGTTATTGCAAAAGTATGTATGTACCAAAGTATGTTCCTGTAGATACTTTAGATGAATTGGTATAATGTAGGAGTGTGTGTGATCTTTGAATATATTGGTGCTGTACTAGGCAAAGGTCACGACACAATATTTATTTGGGTCAAATCAATAACGAATCTATTTAATAATTAAGTTGTAAACACAAACTTATATTAGTACAACAACTTACCTTTTCGAATCATTATTCCAAATTTTCAAAACATTAAATAATATATCCAAACACCAGGATTGAAAATTATGTATTCTCAAAATTGAAAGATTGGAAAAAAAAAAACGTGCGAGGTCACTGACCGCATTTCGTTTCTGATACATCAAAGATAGTATAAAAAACCAATTCCGGAGTAACGAATAGTTTCCGTAAAAATACTGATAAACTTGTGTAATTATAGATATTGTAATATTACAGATATTATTATAAATATAAATAATATACTAATTTTGTATTAATAAAGACTGTTTGTAACAGTAATTTATTTATTCAGATATTTATACCAATGTTATTTATTGTTAATTCTACTGAATATTCTCCTTGGATATTTAGTAGTAAATTTAGCAGGGATACTTGATGGAATGCTGTACAAAAAAAAAACCACCTTAACTGACGTCATTTTGGAATTTTAGAGTTGTGCCAGTGCATATCTCTAATTACTATTTTCATTTTAGGCATGTCTGTGAGTCGTTTTTTTGGGAAATTTAAAAAATTTATTAGCGTCTCTACATATGATGTTCGGGTGATACTGTTTCACTTTTTTTATTGTATATAATTCAAGATTGCTATAGTTTAATAATCAGAATAGATTGATTTGATTCATTTTACATCGTGCTCCTACTGATGAAGGATATCTGTTATCCGAAATATTTATATTTACATTTGTTCGTTTATTGTCATTTTTTGGTGATGTTGTGCCCTTTTAGACTGGTTATATATATACATGTTGAATTGAGAAATATAATACATTAAACATGCTGAATTCAGAAATATGATACATTAAACATGATGTAAGAAATATGATACATGAAACACGACGAATTAGTGATACATTAAACATGGTTTAAGAAATATGTTACATAAAACATGATTAAAGAAATATGATACATAAAACATGATGAATTAAGAAATATCATACATTAAACATGCTGAATTAAGAAATATGATACATTAAACATGATTTAAGAAATATGACACATAAACATATTGAATTAAGAAATATGAAACATTAAACATGATTTAAGAAATATGATACATAAAACATGTCAAAATAATAAAT
The DNA here is from genome assembly GCF_021869535.1 of Mytilus californianus. Taxonomy (NCBI): domain Eukaryota; kingdom Metazoa; phylum Mollusca; class Bivalvia; order Mytilida; family Mytilidae; genus Mytilus; species Mytilus californianus. The sequence continues at coordinate 529,548 of NW_026262704.1, forward strand.
ACGATACATTAAACATGTTTTAAGAAAAATGATACAAAATCTATTTTTTAAGTTTAGCAAGCAACACTAATTCCTCTTTCTTTTATTTATTCAACCCCTCCAGGTCTGGCGTTTTAAAAAAAGTTACTGGCATCAAATGCCATTTTGTTAAATTTTGTTGGCTAATTTTATTTCAGTAAAATACTGAAGTTTTATATGGTCTGAAATTTTTGATCTTTTATTTACGTTCTTCCGGACGAGCCCCCAATTTCTGTTACGGCCAGAAATCACCTTTAATTTTAAGCCAACAAAAGACAAAAATCAAAAATAAATATAACATGTTTTATTATACAATTTTACAAGAAATATTATACAAATATAAATGTCAACCTAACTGTAAAAATTTCTGAATGTCCGATCCGAGTATTTTCTTTATCCAGAATTCTTCTCTTAACTGTTGCGGAATCCAAACGGAATATTAATATATCCAATAAGTTCACAAACTAGTATAATGTTGTTAACGTTAATAAAAATGTCAAACCAAAAACTCCAGAGGTCTTCTGAGAATACTAATATATTTCTGAATAAGTCTAATTTTGGTGTCTGAATATATAGTTATCATGGAAACTTCTAGAACACTGTAGAAGTTTAAATTACGCAAATAGAAAGATCTTAACATTTCATCAGTAACGACAAATTTTCCAGTGATTTCTAAACTGCACAATAACATTATTTTGTAAACAACTATAAAATAGGTCACAACCCAATAATGTAAACATCGTATAAGGATACACAAAACAAATTAGGCAAAGATAAATAATCACAATAATTACAATCTCATAAACCAAACAACACATGGGTGCCAAGAGGCAGTACTTCACAATAGTCATGTTTGTCTAACCCTTCCCAGTCTTAAAAAGTGTCAATAAATTGAACAGAAACTGTCAAAGATTAGCCGTTAACATCAACCTTTAAAAATTACAAAAAATGATCAAGTATAACATCAGACTAACTCAGACGAGTTTGATGACATGGGCAGGTACATCAATATATGGCGGGGTTAAATCATGTTATTACTTTTTAGCTTTAAAACAATATTTATTCTTTCAAATTGATGTAGTGTATCACATTTCACTAAGTATTTTAAGTAATAAACATGTTACGGTCAATTTCATTTGAGATTACAATGTAAACATGTTCATATCGGTTCAACAGAGGAACGCACTCTTCATAAGATCAATCCAACGGAACACCGCCGTCAAGGATAAAAAATAAGAATGCAAAAAAAAAAAAAAGATGCTATATTTATCATATAAATTGTGTGTCGATTGGCATGGACATTACAGTCACATGCGAAATTGTATAATCAAATCTTAAAATGAACATCGTTTATACCGTACATTTTGTATGATTGAATGAGATGCATATATCTCTTTTGAGCTGTATAGTTGTTTATGTAAGCAGAATCTCAGCTTATTACATAGCTAGACTATTTTTGTTTTGCGTTTTACCTGCCTCTGATCTGTTTTTTATTTGAAATTAATGAGATGGGAACTTTTTGAGAAGAAAAAGTAGCACACAAATATCTCTTGATAATATAGTTTAGTGCCACATATGGAGCAGGATCTGCTTACCCTTCTTGGGCACCGGAGTTCAACTCCTGTAACTGTTCGGGTTCGTGCTGCTGATGTGTTCGGTTTTCCATGTAATTTTTTATGACATTGTTCGTCTTGTCCATATTTTTCTTTTTAACAATGGTGTTGTCAATTTGCTTCCGGATTATTAGTTTTGAATGTCCTCTCGGTATCTTCGGTCTTTCTTCTATCTTCAAAACAAACATATATAGTATGATAGGTAAGCCGGCATTGAGGACCCTGTTAGAGAACCTGATCTACCGTCAGGTTCTTGTTGGAGCTCATTTGTTGGATCACATTTTAGTTTTCTTTTTATTATTTAACCTTTCTTTGTCCGTTGAGTAGTTTTCGCCTAGCCTCAGTGTTGTCTGTCGTTCTTCAGCCAACGCTTTGTAAATATCCCCTTGGTATCTTCGCAGCATTTTAAGGCAATGTTTTAGGGAGAAATAACTCTTGCCATGCTCATTAATATTATTAAGCAATGGCGAATGTTCATCGTGACGAAGTTGTCCATTTCTTTTTTACTGGTCGTCAATTGCTCGTGTATTTTGTCCTTTATATTGATAAACTATGTTTTATTAGTTACATAATTATATTTTTTTTTCATTTATAAATAAATATCACATTATTTTGCAAGCTGTAACTGGTGTTCACAAAAAACCTTCTTGTCGATCTTTCAAAGGAGGTGTGGCTTAATTTACTTATTTGGAAAACTGATTCAAAATGAAGCTTGAAACGCACATGTTTTGAACGGACGGATTGTTTTCGTTGCTTAAGGTGATAATTTTTCCTTTTATGTAAGGATTTCAGCACACAAGAAGAATCGTACGACCTTAATTGACAATGTTTAAGTATTTATTCATTCTTTTGCTGTTTTCTTTAGCTTACTTTTTTTCATTTTAACAAAAATCATCATCTTCTCCACCTTTTGCAGCTGTTCCTTGGAAATTATTCCTGAACTGTATATAAAAAAATCATCATTGATGGTTCACAGTGGTCATATGAAACTGAGTCGAAGTTTGAGAATTTAACTTTAATTGAGACAACCGATGTAAGATAAGTAAACACACATTTTCTAAAATTGCATGTGCTAAATGGTTGACCAGTTGTCAATTATTCTGTTTGAATCCATGGATTACATTTATTTGAGACTCATGCGAGTGATGTCAGAATATCAGCTTTTACTTCTGCTAACACGCTTGTTGTTGAAATGAAAACCAAAAAGCCCTCCAATTTTCAGAATTGTTTGCACTATTGCATTAGTAGAACCATCATTTAAAATGTAAATATTATTTATTAATACCTCATAATTTTTTAATGACAAATGGCAAAACAGTAGAAAGAAATCAAAATAGGTATGCATTACACGGACACATAAAGTAAACCATCCGGAAGGAGTCGTTCTATCCTAGAACGAACACAGAGAAGAACACCTTGCCTAACTGTATTATATCTGCCCTGAGTCTAGTTCAAATTATTATGACGTCTTGAAAGGTTAGTTTACTGCAGTGACGCGGACTACGACGTCATAACGGAGAAGTAATTTTTGTCGGTTTGACTTTGAGACACAATTTTGCCATGAAATCTTCACTGACGGCTCGAAACATTTGCAATTATACATATTCATACCTTTTGTGTGCTTGTTGGTGCAAAATATTCCAGAAATTTTCTAAAGTGATGATAAAATAAGTTACAATTCAATCCGAGGTAGGCGATGACCTACTGACTTTTTAAAATGGTTTCCCTGAATTTCCAACATCCTCCACTATTGGAGAGTATAAAGTAAATTTTCGAACCGAACTCGGTAAAATTCGATAGACCTGAATTTCCAGATAATATTAAATAATAAGTATGGTTTGCCTATTGTATCTAAACCACAAGCCCATCGATTTTCCTTCACATTCATATTTTATTAGTTCTTTCTTGTTTCACACTGTAGGACTTACGTCAGGACAGTTAGAGGTCCTCCGTGTATTGTATTACTTTCCATGTGACACTGTGTAGATGCAAGCATTGCTGCATTTGTTAAGATTAGTGGCGATAGTGTGTTCTTGACAGAAATGGAGTAATCCCAAAGTAATTGCTCTTCTTTCTGTCGTTACCTTTTCTATATCAAATATAAAAATAAGAGGATGTGGTATGCATGGTATGACTGCCAATGAGAAAGCTCTTCACCAAAGACATAGAAGTTAACCACTATTGTTCACCGTACGACCTTCAATAATGAGCAAAATTCAATGTCAACGAATTAATTTGGGATTTGATATCTGCATCTCTACGGATAGTTTTATGATACAATTCATTTTTTGCCTTTTTTTTTTTTTGTATCTTTCAAACGATCTATCGATTACACATCTGATCGGCAGGAGCTTCTATGTAATAAGGAATCTGTTTAATGTTTGTTGCAATTATTCGTTCTGATTCAAAATTGGTTTGTATTGATAGATACTTTTGTATGGAATGCATCATGTTAAAGTATAAAGTATTGTAGAATATCTATTTGTTTATCGAATAAGTTTATATGAACACCTTGATTCATAAAGTAAACTGGTAAATTTCCAGTTTAAAATAACTAGTTATAATACAAATTGTATTCTTAGAAATAGTTGATGGTAAATGAAGAATAATCTATAACTGCAACCAAGCTTAATATAAGTTTGTTTCTCTTTTCAATATTTTAGATAATATAAGTTATATGGTTTGCTACTGACCTCTAACGGATCCATAGAGTGTCAATAAAATCCATGATCTTTTCCTGTCATGTTTTGTATGACATAAACAATGGAATACAATAACAATGAAAGATGACCTGACGTCATAACACCCCTATGAAATTTACTGACCCCATAACGGTCCATAGAGGTAAGACATGACGGCGTTAAACCAATCGCATTGTCACTAAGAGACGTGATAATCTTTTTATAGAGTCTATTTTCTTTAAACATCAGCATGTTGTTACATTTTTGTATTGGAATACAATTGCATATGTGATGCAATTAGGTATTATTTTCCCAAAATATGACATTTGTTGTAGTTTTATTTTCAAATCGTGAAAATTATTACATATTATTTTTTTGTAAATTGGGTCGGCGAAATTGCACTTTGAACCATCAAAAAATGTAGACTTCATAAAATGGAGCAGTTAATTAAATGAATTAAAAGAAATTAACATATGGATAAAAAATCTTTCCATCTTTCATTAATTTTGGTTTGTAAAATATCTCGAAAAATTTAAATGTCACATTTTAAACTAAAATAAGGTAATGAACTGATCACAGATACCGCAATATATCTATCTAATGGGAAATGCATGTTTTAAAATCGAAATTGAATAGTATAACTGTTCACGTTTTTTTTTAATCATTCTGTCAATTCGAACATTTACTTACTTCCTCCCCTCCAAAATAAAATAAATACTTAACCTAACAAACAAGAAACAAACCCCTTTTTAGGACTCATCTTAGTCATCAGCAAATGCCAAGTAGTCCTTTTCGATGTTCATCTTGATTTATAGTTCATGACTATATTTCAATTTAAGAACTGTCCTGGTAAGTGAAACACAAGTTATCGTCAGAACAAAACAACAAACAACTTTTTTTTTGAGATAATTAGGGGATTATTCGAGAACAGTTTATATCAAAATAGTAACTGCCCTATGAAAAACGGTTCATGACATCTTGTTAAGAATTTTGTCACAAATGATATGTTGTTTATCAACAGTGACCAACAAAAAACCCTAAATGTATGATACATATTACTTGGGAGAAAACACTTAACTGCAAATGCAAACATATCAAAATAGAAGACCAGAACGTTTTATTTTGTGGTCCATTACATGTGCTTACATTTCAAAATATTTGGTCAATCGGTACTGTAATAATTTTCCAGAATCAAACGTTTACGGATGGGTGGACATGTGCATCACTATAAACAACCGTCTTATAAGGTATGAGTTTTACTTATTGTTGAAGGTCGTTGGGTCATGTTATTGTTCAAATTTTTATCTTTATGGGTTTTATTGATAGTTGTTTCATTGACAATCACACCACGTATGTTTATTTTTATGTTTTTAAAATTTCTCTCCAAATTTTACACATACCCATCAACAAATCATTTTACTTAATCGGATTCTTTATACAGATATAAGGGGAGAGGAATTAACGCTGTGGTACATTGTGATAATGCTAAAATGCCAATCTGACTTATTTCCTGTTTTATTCAGAAATACATATCGACATAATTTCCGTTAAAATTATGAGATTTTTTACAATTATTTCCTTATTATCTTATTTACTATGATCTCATTATCATAATGGCGAAAAAATGCATTTGCTTTATTTTATTAGTTGTGTTTATTTCCATTGCTGAAAGTAAAACGTGCTATTTTAAGACTGAAAGGTATGTCTATACATAACAAACTATAGCTTTTGCTATTTGTGTGAATATTCGCTTTATAACAGTAAAATGACTTATCAAATCAGCTGATTTTATTGAAAGCACACATCTGGAATAGGTTTTTGTTAGCTTTCATTTACTGTCAGGTCAACCACAGTATACCTACATTTGACATTGTTCGTATACCATGTATACGATATACACTTATTTCGATTTCAGAAGATTGAGGATACGATCTTTTTTTAAAATGAATTTGTCACATTTATATACTTTAAATCCAGTATTTTACTACGCAAACGTAATTGTTCAATGATATCACAAATAATAGATTTAGAGACAAGATAAAGACCAAAATCTCTGCTATGCTTGTTATATTAATATGCACAGCTTACCTATTCTACCTGTTCTTGGAGGATAAGCTTGCGATGAAGTAGATCATAGCTATTTAAATATGATCCCACACTGAAATTGTAAGTTACTTAAAAAACAAAATACATATATCAAATTAAAACAACCAAAGTAAGATATTTCTTTTAAATGTATTTTAGTGGTGAGATAAACAAAGTATGTTGTGCCGATTATGAAGAAAATGGAAATGACTGCATTGGTAATTTTTTATTAGTTTATAACGATTTTTTTTGCTCAAAGATACAAATAGGATTTTACACAAATTTAACCAACTTATGAAGTCTTCTCCTTAGCATATTACAACAATTACAATTATACAGAGCATGCACAGTTCAGTAGACTTATCTTAAATGTAATATTAGAATAGGGCATTTGACACAATTAACAAGAAAAAGAATAGAGAATTGAGAAATATAAAAAATAAAATAAAAAAATGAATAACTAATAATAAATAAATAAATAAATAAATGAAATGCTGTTGACACGTTAATTTCTTTATTCATATCTTATCTCATTATACAACGAGGGATCAGTTTAATTTTTTGTTTTTTAATTCAAAGATTTCTTTAAAGATTTCTCAGTTTATCTCGTATGTTAAAGTTTGGCTACCCTCAGTGAGCAACTCTAAATTTATTGTCACTTGAAAACGATGAATGTTGGTTAATAGATAGTTCCTCATATCGGTGTATTTATCATGTTTAATGCAATTAAAGAAGAAATGAAATGTATCCTTACGAGAAGCGCTACAGGCACAACATAGACTTTATGTTATTATATTTGATTCAAATATGAGGTTATTTAGAAATGAGGCTGAACATCGCAACTTTGTTAAAATTACATTCAATTTCCGCGGTACAGTCTTTGATTCGTATATATTAGTAATTCATTAGCTATTTACATGTTCACATCTTTATTTTGTGTCTTTCAAAACACATTTTGTAAACTAAAGTAGAATTGCATGTCTCAGGAAAGATATTTTTTTTTGTAAGAAATAAATAAACAGGTCATGCGTTAATCAGGATAGTTCCCAAATCACACGAAGTCCATTTTATTAGTAGCACAGTTTTTCGATTATTTGGGACAATATCAAAACATTATAAAACAATCGATTTATCTCTGGAAGTAGGTACGAGATCCTCATCAGTTGATATGCTTTGGTACTGGCATTCAAAAGCATAATACGCCATGCACAATTAATGCCTTCTAGTACTATAATTTCGTTTACCATTGTAATGAACATTGCGACACGATAGCGTCTATGCGAATATATTTATTGCGGTTTCATTATTAAATAGAACAATTGTTGTCGCTTTATTTTTTGTAGCTCAATGTTTTGATCCCTCGCTTCCTTAAGATGATCAAATGCAAACAACTAATCAAAATACCAGGTGTAACACTTAGTACGCCTGACTCACACTTCGTCTACATTACATTCATCAGCAGCGGCGTTTGACGCAAACTAGCTAGAAGACAAAATCACATACAAAATTGGAATGCATTCAAAACCGAAAATGCAGAAAAGTTGTGCAAAATACAGTTAGTGAGTAAAAAAGACCATCAGATATTTTACACAGTAAATGTACATTAGACAATGTAAAATGAAAACTCAGTGATAATTCTTATCAACTCAAAAGTCTTGATTACTAGGCTGGTAATAACCTTGGGAACGAAACGCTCATCATCAGTGGCATCAACCCAGTGAATGTAAAATCTCATCGAAGGATTACATTTCGTCCTTGTGGACGGAATATATGCACCAAAATGTTGTTATTTAATCAGTTTATCAGTACAAATCAAACATTAATTGTCTAAATTTAAAAGCTAAACGAGAGAATCAAAAGAATTAAAACTGCCAAAATTGTCGTTTTAAGTTAATTTAAATTATATATGTTTGATATTTACTGTTTTGCAGTAGTCTTCCAAAATGTTCTAAATACTAATGCTTAACCTTTTTGTTTACACAACCTGAATCTGAATAATGGAATATAATCGCATTTGGTGTTCTTGAGAAAATCGGGGTTTCGCAATTAAACTTGAGTTGTTTGCTTACATCATTGATGACACGTTGGACTTTCTTTATGATATAAAGAATGATCTGCCATAATTTGATTATATGTTTTACTTTACAGCCTGTTCCAAGGGATACACATCAGATATAGGACAACAGTGCAAGCCCTGTTCAAAAAACACATTTGGGGAAAGATGTCGATATGAATGTTCTTGTCTTGGACCAGAAATGTATATTATACGGCTAAAATTAATTCTATTTCATGTCTAAAAGTGTGTATATTGACTATCAAACAACAACATATATCAAAGGGCTATCCTAATGATAACCAAATGGGTTAAATACGCAGCAACCACAGCAATTTCGAATTCTCAGAGTAAAATATCAAAATTGTCATCCAATGTTCTAATTTTAAAATTTGAGTTTTCGTAAACTTAAAATTACTCCATAGATCTGTATTCCATGTCTTCTTTACTTAAAAACACACAAAAGGTGAAGAACTGTCATACCTGTAAAATTGTAAATTAGTCCAATTGTATTAAGAAAGTATTTTTAATACAATAGAACTAATTTTTATCACTCTGATGCCAATAGAGATAATCATCCTGATTGATTATCTACCTGAGTTAGCGATAGATTGTAAAAAAATCCATTTAATAATACAAACACATTTACATATATAACAGTCCTGTAAATGTAAATCTCCTGCATGCACGTATTGAATAATATACAACATGTACAAAGGTAGATAATATTAGTTACATAGTGTGCTAGTGACCTAATAGGATATATATGGGGTCAGTAAATTCCATATGGGGTGAGAGCGAACCCGATTATGTTAACATGTGGTATATAGACTAGTGGCCAACCAAAGTGATCAAGTCTTCAATTATGTTAGTATTAAGATCCTTCTTCCATTGGTATATACAAAAACAAATGCCAATAATAACAACTTTTTACCCTTAAAACGTGTTTTATTTCAATCGTTCATTATCAATTTCTTCGTCTGTAGAAACCTTTTAGATTTTTTCTCAACGCCGTGTTGTTTTTATAAAGGGACGTAACACCACTACTAACCGTGTATTAAAATAAGCCCTTCTACTTACCCAATATGGAACCCTACTAACCCAATATGGAATATATACGGTCTCCACGCGGTTGCTTTTAACCAATCATATTCCTAGAAATGTATAGGAGGTAAGATACATTGTTATATTGTATGCAACAATCTATAATTGCAGTTGTGACAATGTTGAAGGCTGCGTTGAATTTGCTACTACAACAGATACTTCAGTATATGAAACGTCTTGTGAGTAGCATGTAAATTATCTGACAAAACATCATAATTTTCACATTGTTTAATCATTTTTGTTCAAATCAAATTGGACAGAAATCAGGAAAACAGTAGTCTACGGATGTTCAAATCTCGGAAATAAGAAGGTACAATTCAACATAATAATAAAAGTAATTGAATGCAACTTTTTTCAAACACATGTAGATACCAGAAACACATCATAAACATGCACATTTACAATGTACCTGAGACACGTTACCTTTTAGCTATTCATGTTCCTGAGACACTTTACCTGTAAACTATTCAATTTTATAACTAAAATGCTATCAGGCTTTCCTTTTATCATCATGTATTACAACAGGTGGTGTAATGATGGACATATAGGGCCATCATGGTGGGCATATTTTTTTATTGACTGTATGCCCACAACTCTTTTTATTCAAAACTATTTATAAATTTATAAATTTTTAATATGAGTGAATGTCTAAATGAGCAATGTAGATAGCAGCAAAGTTTGAAAATGGTAACAATGTTATACTACAGTCCTTGGATGGTGTAAACTTCCCACTAACACCATACACCATTACACCATTCACCATACACCTTTACACCATACACCCTGTGCCATTACACCATACACGTCACACCTTTGCACCTTTGCACCATCCACCATAATGCAATTTAATTTCAAAGAAAGCGTGCGACTACAAAATTATTTATTTATTTTAAAAAACGAATTTTGATCACAATATTGTAAATTAATGTATAAAATTAAAAATCAGTTCTTATCAATATTTTGCAAAGTTTTAAATGTCGTACACCATTCCCGATCGCACGTTACACCATTACACCATTCCCCTTACACCATGCACCATAGCACCATACACCTTCTACCATTGCACCATATGCCATACACCATAACACCATACACGGTTTTTTTGGGAAGTTTATATCATCCGAGGGCTGTACCGACAGTCTAATGCAGTATTTGTTAGTTGTTGCGTCCGACCTACCATTGTCGTCATCCATTGTTGGTGAAAACTTAGGCATAGTTTTGTTCTATACATTTAAGACGGCCATCCCTGGTTTCGAAAAGCAACACTACCAATGATTCGGATTCTCGATAATTTTGTTTAAATAACAAGTATTAAACGTCAAATACTGTGAAACCACACATAATTATTAAATAGTAATCTTCTTATTTGATAAAATGGTCTTTTGATGAATCAAGCGGTTACTAATAACAGAAGCAAAAACTTATCAAAAAAAAAGTATTCATTTACCTAGCTTCGCGACGTTTTACACTAGCAAAAATTTTAAAACAATACAGTGAAGCTCGTACTAAAAGAGTTAAAACGGACAAATAAAGTACACAGTTGAAGAGCATTGAAGACCCAAAATTCCGAAAGGTTTTGACAAATACAGCTAGAGTAGTCCATTCCTGGGGTAGACACAAATGTTTTGTTAACAATTTAGGCAGACAGTAGAATAAGTTCCATAAAAATCAGAGACAAGGCATTAGAAGATGGGAATCATTTATTTTTTAATTGTCAAAATATACATGCATAAAACAGTTTGAATACGAGAACTTTTATTAAAAGGATATAACAACATTACTAACATTCATCACTGTATAACTACTTAAAATTCGATGATAAATATGAAACCTGCCTACTTAAATGAATACTTAATTATTAATCTCATTATAAGTTAGGGGTATACACAAAACTTTTTTCCGTCCATCCGTCCGTCTATCTTTTCACCTTGTCGTCTGTCTGTCCGTCTGCCTGTCCATTTGACACTCATTTGGTTTGTAGATGATAAATTGAGAACCGCTTTTTGAAATAAATTGAAATTTTGAAGGAATGTCGTGGACAGCTAAAGACAGGTTTAGTTTGATATAAGTTGCTTTTACGTTTCTATTTAGAGTTATCATACTTGATTGCGTGAAAAATTCTAAAACGGTTGATTTTCGAAAATAAGTATTGAACCTCTTTTTGAAATTGATTGAAATTTAAACGAAATGTTTATGAACCACTACAGACTGGTTTCTTTTGATTTGTGTTGTTTTCACTTCTGCCGTACCAGAGCTTTTGTACGTGATTTTTCGAAAACTTCAAAATTGTTTAATTTCATGACATTAATGGAGAACCCCTTTATAAATTAGAAAGAAACTTGAATGGAATATTTTTGACGACCAAACACCTATTAAGGTAGATTTCGTTGTTTTCAATTTTACCATTCCTTAAGGTTTTTTATTTTTTTTTATTTAGAAATCTTGCGGTTGAAGGGTGCTTGGTTGAGTACTTTCATTTTAAATGAATTGACATTCTAATGAAATGTTTTGGACAACTTATTAAAATCATTTTGACCAAATCTAAAAAAAAAGAAAAAAAAAAAAAAAGAGTTGTACCTCTTTATTATTTTGAATTAACTTTTTCAATCCTTTAAAAAATTTACATAATATAGATACCTGCGGTTTATTTCGTTCGTTTGTCTTAACATCAGAATTCAGATGAGCAAATTAAATTAAAGAAAAGTAAACATTCCCGTCAGTCCCGCTTCTTTGCTCATCATTTCACTCCACTATTTGTATCGTATTTATATCTTAGGGCATACAGTTAAATGTTAAATAAATACACTGACTCTGAACTTTTGCACAAATATCACACTATTTTATAATTTTTCTAGGTTTTGTTTGTCTTAGTGATTGCACAAAAACATGTCTTCCTATATTGTTTATGTTGCTGTATGAAATCTCTTTTGAAGTACAAAAACCAGTATTAACTGAAGCATGGCATTATTTCCTATCGGCAGTTTGAGTACTTTGAGCTTGCTTTCAGTTACTGTTGTTTAATTTACTTTTGCTGTCTTATTGCATGTTCTTCTATGTACGTTTCAATATAAATATTCTAGCTCAGACACATTTGTATGCCTCTCCCGAGTCAGTAACCTAGTCAGTATTTGGCATATTTCATATCTAAATGTTTTCGTTCTTTTGCCGAATTTGATATTCCAGGCACGTATTCCATTATTGGTTCTGTTAAATTCATTCACAACATTCACAATCTGAATATTTTCCTCTAGATGTCATTTGAATTTTTTGTAACTGTCACATTACCATATACCAAACATCTCAAATTGCTCATAATAACACATTACCATATACCAAACATCTCAAATTGCTCATAATAATGTACCTAGTGATATTAAAATAAAACGAAACCTACACTTTAATATCGGCGGAAGTATTTCCAAATATAGGTGATGCATTCCAATTCAGGAATATGGCAGTTGTTATCAAATAGTTCGTTTCAATGTATGATGGCGTTTTTTTTTGGGTTTTTTTTTTTTTTTTTTTTTGCACTTCAGTGTTTCTGTTATTCCGTAGTTTTCCTCTTATAGTTGATGTGTTTCCCTTAGTTTTAGTTTGTGACCCGAATTTGTTTTCTCGTAATCGATTTATGACTTTTGAACAGCGGTATACTACTGTTGCCTTTATTCAGTACATGATACTGTACAATCTGTAAAGTCATGAAGAAGGAGCCTTTTTAGTTTATTTCTCATTGTACAAAGAGTTTAAGGTGTCAACAATACTTACATTCTTTTCTGACGCATTTCCTGATTTTTACATTAAAAGGGTACCCAACACTATACCCCCTAAAAAAACCTGTCGTTTAATTTTTCTTGTTTTTCTTTCATTGATAAAACAGGCCTAGATAAACATCTTGTGAAAATTGCAAAAGATTTGAACCATAAGTTTTAAAGATTTGGCAACTCAAATATTGCATCTATTACATGCTTATATCGGCCAAACTTGAAAGTTTCAGAAATATGGGTATAGGGGTATATATGTTAATATTTTAAAAAATCAATCCTTAAATGACAATAGCATAGTTTATAGTGATAATGAAACAAATTTTAGTTCACCGGTACCCTTTACTTGTAAGTTTTTTATTCTGAATTTAAATTTTTGTCCGAACTAAAAAAGGGGGGGGTATCAGATTCAGCCCCCAAAATTGAATATGATGGGTCTAGTATTTGAAGAAGAAATTTTTTTGAAAACAAAATGTGTCGTATATTTTTTTCAAAAAACTAACCATTTGTAGTGCGATATCAGTCTGTTATTCTTGCAAACATTTATAAAAATTTAACCACCAGATTTTTTTCTATCAAATTTTAAAAAGGCCCCCACCCTCAAATTTGATCAATAAATAAGAGCAAGATCCATTCTGATAGTAAACAATGGCCATAACTTTTTTGTCTTTTGATTTAGGCCTTAGATATTTGACATGTGGATGAATCATCATGAGATTAAGTGTCATGTTTCATGATAATCTTCATGTGACCTTCAAATTTGACCTCAAGTTCATCTTAATGTATTTTTGTGCAAGAAACACGACCAGGCCATAACTTCTTCGTCTTTTGACCTAGGCCTTTCACCTTTGGCATGTGGATGTATCATCATGAGGTTGTGTACCTCGGTACAATTATGACCTTCATGTGACCTTGAATTTGACCTCGAGGACGATAACTGTATATTTGGCAATAAAACTTGTGCAGGCCATGACTTGTTGTCTTTTGACCTAGGTCTGAGATATTTGGTTATTTAATTCAATTCAATTGAATTCAAAGTTTTGTTTAGAGCCAATATTAAGTAAACACATACATATTACACAAGCTCTAATGAGCTATTCAAATCGACCATACAACAACATAGACACACATTATGACATATCAACAAATTCCATGCATACGAAATACATAAAGTATCTGTTATCAAGACAAAAAATACATGTAGTTACATAAAAATTTCAAAAAAGTCCTAGATTCTATTAAGGCGAAGTGTACTTAACTACTCCACAGAATTTTTCTTTAATTTTACATACGGATTCTGCTTGTAAAAGTACACCAAATTAAAATATAAAAAAGGGAGTAACCGTTTTCGTTTTTGAAATTCGAGCTGTTAAAATCAACAGCATAAGACGCTAAAAATACAAAGGATACATAGGGAAAATCTTAAAAATCGGCAGATATGTTTACATTATCAAGATTTTCTATTTTGTTGGTCCACAGATTAAAAATAAAATATTAACGATTCAAAAATGAACGACGAATCCATTCTTGCAAAGAATCACAGCTCCTGAAAATTTTTACTATGTAATAGCATAGAGCTGACCGTGCAAAATCCTTTACTATGTATAGTCAAGTTCGTTAAACATAACAATTTGATAGTATTTCTGCAGAGGCTATGAAAATTGGATACAACTGGCTTTTAGATTAAAACAAATCAGTCTTTAAAATGCTATCAAAATGTAAGGGTCTTAACTCATTTCACCTCTCATTCCACCAAATATCAAATTGCAGTTACAAGTGTCAAATTATTTTTGGCCCCCTTTTACTCTATTCAGTCATAATCTTGAAATGAGACTTGAGAAGAAAAACTCTACTTCAAAATTGCATTCACCACTTCGGAAAGATACACAAAAGCACAATAGTAGAAAACTAATTTCGCTATCCCTTCGAAATTGGAATTTGATAAAGCAAAAATAACATGTTCTATTTTTATCTTACATGTGTAGTTTCAGTTTCAACCATGGTTCTAAATTTAGATTTTACTTTTCCCAAAAAATTACGGACGGAATAGAAGACACCTATTTATTTTCTACACCTGTCAGGATAAAGGTTGAACACTCAGAGTTGAATGACATAGTTTTTTCTAATTGAGATAAATTTTAGAGTGCTCATTTCTTAGTTTCTGTGTAATGTTTTGTGGACTGAATCTGACGGGTTTTTTTTGTTGTCTTTGTTCCTCGACATGTAAATGATGCACTAGTGGTTGATTATCCCCTTGGTATCTTCTTACTTTTTTATATGATTAAAAATCATGTCCTAAAATTTTCAATTGCATAAAAAATGAACATGCCAGCGTTTTTCAACACACAAATTCACATGTCATAAATAAATTATTCGTAATCTACAATTTTACATTACTAAGTGTATTTTATTCAAAACTACAGTTTTAAAAAAAATGTATCGTGGAATCAATTTTATACGAATAGAAGCAGAATTGTCCTTGGTTTATATATTTATTTGGTTATATTTTTATTGTTAGGCATTCTTACTTTCTGTTGATATAAACACGAGTCGTATTGAACAAAACCGTAATAGAGTTAGATTAACTATAACAATAAGGTACTCAAATTTCTGATTGGAGTCATTCTGATAATTTCATAGAAGTTTTAAGACAGCACATGCATACTTTTTGGATTCAATATAGACCGCACGAAGTTATTTCACTTTCGTGAGCCAATTTTTCCTTTCTAGGAGTAAGGAAGGTCATTAAAACGCCGGTTCGCCCAACTAACTTTTCTCCTGCTGATAGGTGGAAAGGGGACTTGCAAATACAACAGTACATGTCTGAAGAAAGCAGGTCTAGTTATACTATTATTCTCCCCACAACCTAGGACTGTGGTTTCCTATAAAGGGGATTAATAACCTCAATCTCTGCTGCTATAACAATGTAAATATGAATATAGTTGTAGTGGTCATTAAAGTCAATAAAGATGCCAAAATATGTCTGGGTCCTTCTGTTTCCCTTCATTTGCCCATTTGAAAAATATCTGCTTTTCTTTTTTGAATTTATTTTGCTTTGAAATTTTTCTCTTTGGACTCTTTGAAGATTCATTTATGGAAAGTCTGTAACTATAAAAATTGATTAAAAGATTAAACTAATAACAATAGATGCACATCTGCTCTTAGCAACAATGTAAACATTCTGATCTGGACCTTTAAATTCTTGCATATTGCATGTGATTTTAAAACGCTGCAATGAAACAGACTATGAGTAAGAGTTATCTTTCTTAAGTGTTCTGTACCCCCTTAATCACAATTCATAGTTATACAATTTCCGGAAAAAATGTAATAATATTTACATGTTTTCCTTTTTTGTCCTTTTTTGTTATAGTAATATACATGATATAATGAAGATTAAACGCATTTATTTTGTTTTATTAGCTACGAGTATGCAACGCTCTAAGGGTAAAAGATGTGAGTCCAAGACTGAAAGGTATTTCATTATATGCAATTGCGGGAAATTTTAAATATGTTTATTTCACTTCGTTATGTTAGGCTAGATCTCTCTTTGAAGAAAACATAAATTAATGTCATGACTTGAGGTGTTCTGTTATATGCCAATATCGTTTTGAGATTTATGTACTTGTTTTTGTTTTGGTTGACATATACAAAACATCTGGGTTTTAATTTTTTTTATTTGTTTTGTTAAATGTCATTATAAAGTCAAACCTCAAACGACAGAAACATTTATTTACTTTATCGATAACACATAACTGAACCAACACTTACTTAATTCATCTTTCTACTTTAGTTAACCGGACTTGATGAAAAACAATATTCATATTTTTAACACTAGTATTACCAATACAAATATGTTATTAAACTGCCTGATTAGGACAGAGGTCAAACCAGAGACTTTAAAATTGATATTTGCTGCTTCTCCGTCAAGCGTGCGACATTCAGGAGTCGCAATGATGTGTCCGGGCATGGTGTCTTTCTGTGGCATGTTACCTTGTGAACTAGCATGTTAGAAATCCGACTCATCGTGTTGGTCTAGTACAAAACAGGGTACATATTCATATCACAATAACATTTTCTCGTTTTGAATATTCACATATTTTGTTTAGGGCCCAGCTGAAGCCAGCCTCCGGGTGCGGGTTTTTCTCGCTGTGTTGAAGACCCATTGGTGGCCTAAGACTGTTGTCTGCTCTTTGGTCGGGTTGTTGTCTTTTTGACACACTCCTTATTTCCATTCTCAATTTTATTCAATTTGCCGCTGGACGTTAAGCAGCCATCTATCAACATCATCGTGTATGTAACATGCAATCCTCATAGAATCAATCAATATCAAGAAATTCAAACTATGTTCAGTAAAAATTTACGTTACACTTGTTTGATTTTGCACCAGTTTCTTAGAGTGTAAGTACGATGAATAACCTTTAAAAAAGTACAAATGGAAACTATGAGCCTAAAGTCTAAAAAAGGGACAAGAAATGTGAAATGATTAACAACTTGAAAAAACACCTTCCTAAAAACACAGAACAAGGCTTCAGACAACAACTGCATAGCTTAGAATTAGCGAAACCAATACTGTAAAGTAAAATGAAACAAATCACGTCAATCATTTCAAAAAGGTTCATGGACTGATTTAAATTTGACTAAACGTACAAGTATATGTAACTGCTAAGAAACTGTAGTAACAAGGTTCCTAAAATCTTTTAGTGGTGAAACAATAAAAGTATGTTGTACAGATTACGAAGAAAAGGGGAATGAGTGCATTCGTAAGTTGTCAACTATTTATATTTGAATGTACAGATTTCTAGAACCTTCTGCAAGTTGTCAGTCTATGTAAGATATACCTTCCAGCACAGCACAGGAGATGGTCTGAAACTTATAAGATATGAATACTAAATTTAAATGTTTTACCTGTAACTATACCTGTGGTGTTGACTTTTAGTTACTAATATAAAAAAAAAACATTTCAAACTCAGAGAGAATGTGTGGATTATACTTTTTACACATTGTGACTTGGATGGATAGTTGTCTCACTGGCACTCATACCAGATCTTCGTATTTATATTATATTAGAAATTGAAAACGCAGTCTTATTGACATCTAATGCATAACGTATAATTTCGACAAAATCTTCGACAAACGGTCTTTTTTTGGAATTTGATCTTGAGACAGAGTAAATATAGTTTAATAGCAAATATTTAAATAGAAAATTTCCAACTGCGAAAATAAATTTGACAATCGAGTGTTCACCAAGTAAAAACTGCATATTAGGGTTTATTTTCTTTATTATAATAATTTGTTGAAAGCTTAGCCCTGTTTATCTAATATAATAAAGTTACTTTTACCAGTAATGGCTAACATATTCTTGAAAAATAATTAACAAAAAATAATCCAAGGCGTTGTATTTAATATTTTGAAGACAGTTTATAACTCAAACGTTTGCCGTAAAACAAATAAGCAACATTGTTATATCCACAGGTTTTTACTTTGAATACTACGAAGTTGTCTTCTATTCTTTGGTCATTATAAAAATATATAACTTTGACCAAACCTCCAAAGGTTAAAATATTTAACAAAATACAGGATTATAACAAGAATGAAAAGTTTTGACACAGATTTAAGTGACTATTGTTTAATATATGTCTAGCCAAATCTAACAGCAGATATGGCACGTTTTGGTACCACAGGGACAAAAAAAAAAAGTTCAACAATTCACATCCAAAACTGTATGAAGGGTTCCATCAGGTGTTTCGAAGACATCGATAAAGTTTTTATGAATACATTTTTGAGAAAAATATGATATTATTGACTGGTTGATGGCTAGTTAACTATTTACAGTGCAATAATTGCACGCATTTGCCGGACATTTAAAACGTTACAGAAAGTCTAAGGGAGTTAACTCTTAAAAAATAAATGAGTGTTTGTGAAACGGCTATAGCTCCAAAAAAAATATTTCTGTATTTGTGTGGTCAAATGTTTTTGAAATTTTTATGTTTTAGTCAATAGGTCAAAGTCAATATTTATGAAAATTAAACGAGCAAATCTATTTTAGTCAAATGTCGACATTTTAGTTTACCGATGATCAAACATCAGAAAAAGATTAAAAGCATACAAATCAAGACAATCTGATTACTAATCATGTAAATGAGATATGAATACACCACTTTCAGCGAGTTGATTCTTTTAATGTACGACTAGAATAGAATCAGTTTCTTGGAAACAACTTTTATTGACAGCTAGGCTAGGGATGTCAGTTGTAATAATTTTCAGCTGAAAAACAACAATCCGAGTTGATTTTTTTAAATGACTACTAGAATAGAATGGGGTTCTTAGGATCAACTTTAATTTGCAGTTAGGCTAGAGATGTCAGTTGTCATAATTGGAGAAACTCATTCACTCTATATAGCATAAGCAATAACATGCACAAGATAAGATCTGCCATACTTTAATAAAATATTCTATTTGACAGCTTGTTCCACAGGATACACATCAAAACTAGGACAAAACTGCACATCCTGTCCAAAAAACACATATGGTGAAAGATGTAAATCTGATTGTTCCTGCTCAGGTTTTGAAATGTATGTAACACGTTTGATATAAATTATATTTACTGTTTAAATGGGTGTAAATTTACTTCAAACATAATATAGGTTTCAAAAAAAGCAACACATCTCAGTTGGCGAACCCTATTGATGTCCAGTTTGATTGTCGACTATCTCGAAGGTACCTATATTATAACAGTTATCACAATCACGTAAAAGTCTTACTAGTGTAAAAAAATGTTCTAATACATGAGATATAAGGCCAGGGATATATGATATATAAAATTGAGAATGGAAATGGGGAATGTGGCAAAGAGACAACAACCCGACCATAGAGCAGACAACAGCCTAAGGCCACCAACGGGTCTTCAATGTAGCGAGAAACTCCTGCACCCGAAGGCATCCTTCACTGTCCCCTAAACAAATATGTATACTAGTTCAGTGATAAGGGACGTCATACTTAACTCCAAATTATACACAGGAAACTAAAATTAAAAATGATACAAGACTAACAAAGGCAAGAGGCTCCTGACTAGGGACACGAGCAAAACCGCGGTGGGGTTAAACATGTTTTTTGAGATCTCAAACCTCCCCCTATACCTCTAGCTAATGTAGAAAAAAACAAACGCACAACAGTTCGTACAGTAAAAATCAGTATAAGAGAAGTCCGAGTCCGATGTCAGAATAGGAAACAAAAGAAAATAAACAAAATGACAATAATACATAAATAACAACAGACTACTAGCAGTTACTGACATGCCAGCTCCAGACCTCAATTAAACTGATTAAAAGATTATATCTTCATCATATGAATATCATGCACAATCCCTCCTATTAGGGGTTTAGTATTATACCGTCATAAAATATATGAGAAGAACATAACCCGTGTCATGCCAACAACTGGTTTTAGAATAAATGTGTTTAATTTCAATGCAAAGACCCTATAAGTGAATTAATATTAAAGCCAAAATATGCAATCTTTAATGACCCGACAACAGTATCGTAACTATATCCCTTCTTAATAAGTCTGTTTAAAGGTTTTGTAAGCTTTTGAGGTGAATACTGACATTTTTGTGCTTTGTAAAGAATATTACCATAAAAGATTGGATGTGAAAGACCCGAACGTATAAGATATCTGCATGTTGAGTTATATTTACGAATGATGTCCTTATACCGATGATAAAATTAAGTAAATGTTTTGACTAGTTTATGATATCGAAAACCCTGGTGTAATAATTTTTCAGTAATACATGAATTTCTCTCGCTTAAAACTTATACGTTGTTACATACACGAGCGAATCGTACAAGTTGAGATATATAAACACCATAAGATGGTGACAAGGGAACGTCACAATCTAAAAATGGATAATTAATGATAGGAAATGAAAAATCATAAGCTTCCCGTTAATGATATAGATATCAAGATCGAGGAAAGGACAGTGGTCATTGTTGGTATTAGCTTTATTTAAAGTAAGTTCAACAGTATAAATTTCTTTAGTATACATACTGAAGTCGTCATTATTGAGAGCCAATATATCATCCAAATATCTAAAAGTATTGTTAAATTTTTGTATCAGATGTTGTTTCGATAGGTCTTTCCTGATTTTAGTCATAATTTGTAACTCATAACAATACAAAAACAGGTCCGCAATAAGTGGTGCACAGTTAGTCCCCATTGGAATTCCGATAACTTGACGATATGCGGAATCTCCAAAGCGAACAAAAATGTTATCAAGTAAAGATTCAAGGGCAGATATAGTATCAAAGCATTTCAAATTGACATAGTTCTTTTGTTTGTTGCTACTAAAAAATGACCTAAAAGAGTTTGAACATATGTATTCGCATTCCGACTTTTTAAATGCCCATTTAATTAGGTGTGTTGATTTTTTCTTAATAAGAATATGAGGCAAAGTGGTATATAGGGTAGAAAAATCAACCTTTGAACCGATTCAAAACCACCAATATATGCATGCAATTTATCAAGAACTTCCAACGAGTTTTTGACACTCCAAAAGTAATTAATTCCACTATTTTCAAAGGCCTTATTTTAACAATTTATTATCAAGTTTTTGATTGTACCAAGTGTACTAGTAAGTAGAATAGACAATTTAGTAGTGGAACAATGACTTGAAGATGAAATAAAATATTAAATGTCTGAATAATAGCCAACGATAAATCTTACGGGGCGATGGATCATATAATTATGATACAGAACACTACAAAATATAATATATAACAAGTCTAAAAGGTTTACAGTAGAGGTCTGTTGATATGACACTGTCCTTTGTAGATGTAGATGTGTTTAAAAATGATATTTTGAGAGTTGGAAATGGATTGAATCCCAACAAAAACTTGATGATCTTATCAAACATGCCCACCAGTCAATTAAATTTACATTATTATGAAATATCTTTCTTAGACACAACTACATCTATAACATCTAGGACAGTGTCATATCAACAGACCTCTACTGTAAACCTACAGATAAACATCATTACCTTTCTCCCCAAAGCTGTCACCCCAAACACTGTATAAAAAAGTATCCCGTACAGTCAAGCTCTCAGAGTTAAGCGGATTTGCTCCTCTGAGGAGGCTGTCACTAAACGGTTACAGGAACTTTGCGGATTTTTGACCGAACGAGGTTATAAGAAATGGGACATAGATAAAGGGTTTGTGCGTGCTAACAATAACAGCCGCAATGACCTATTACAGTACAAACAGAAGAGACGAAGCGAAATAGTTCCGTTTGTTTTAACATACAATCCCGCTTTTACTAACCTTTCACGTTTGATTCGTGCCAATTGGCAGATTATTGCCAAACACCCAAAATTATCCAAGATCTTTCCAAAAACCTCCTTGTCTTTGAATGACTTATTTTTGAGAGCTGATGTCTCCTCTAATAAAAGCTCTTCAACTGCAGGATGGTGCAAGTCGTGTGGTAACAGACGATGTCTGATTTGCCAACAAATACTCAATACTCAAACATTTACTTGTCACTCCACTGGGTCTGTGTACACTATATTTTGCAATGTAACTTGCAAAACCCAGAATAGTGTATACCTTCTTCAGTGTCGATGTGGCATACAGTATGATGGCGAGACAGAACAGCCATTCAACAAACGCATGAATGGTCATCGAAGTGACTACACCTGAAAGCCCGACCTCCGCGTAAGTCGTCATTTGAGATCATCCGGGTACGCCCAAGCTGATCTCAAAAACCTTACCATCACTATCATAAACCACAACGAGGGTTGGTTAAGGGCCCACAGACTTGTTCGGGAAAGGTTTTGGATAAGAAAGTTAAGAACAGTTTCCCAAGAGGGCATTAATCAAACACATACAATGAGTCACTCATTTTCACTACCATCACTCATTTTCCTACCATTAATTGTTTCCTGTAACTCAGGCTTCATTACAGGACTCTTACAGTTTTAAGGAATTTATTCCTCCTCCCAAACATCAATATTAATTTTTTTTTTACCAGCGTATTGATTCATGATAATTTGTATAACGATCAAGATTATTATTTTAGTTTGACTACCACATGTCAAGATAAGATTCATTTGACATTTTACTGATGAAGGATATTAGTTATCCGAAATATTTAACATTTGTTCATGATTTAATTTTTTTTTGGTGATATTCAGCCCTTTTAGACTTGTTATGGGCATATATATTGTATGGTTGTCACTTGCTTAGACTTGTTTGTATGATATACTTATTTCTAGTGACTGTATAATGAATTGAATCATTATCCCATACGGTATATACAAATTGTTGAGTTAGATTGCTGACAAATAACAAATACATTGTGTATTAAATAATAATATAACATCTTCACACGCTTAAAACACATGTCTTATGTCTATCTCTAGATTCGCCTTACGTGACAAGGTAACACTACGACTATTGAAGTTATATTTTAATGTAGCGGATGTGGTCGTGTGGTCTAGAGCGCTGGACATGAGGCTAAGCGATTGGTGCTGTAGTGTATCAAAGGTGTGAGTTCGAATCCCGTTGAGGGACAAAATTTTGTCAGCATAAAAGTCTAATTCTAACACTGTTGGGTGTAATTTTCAGACTTATATATATATATATATATATATATATATAAAACGTCTGAATAATAGTCAACGATTTTTCCGACGAGGGCGCTGGATCGTTACGAGTAACGATACATGTACACAATAAATAAATTATATAAACGCCTAAAAAGTGTACACAACAACACCAATAACAAAAAAAAAAAGGAACTATAAATGTAATTATTTATAAATATTTCGGATAACAGATATCCTTCATCAGTAAATATGATTGTGATGTTGAATGAATCATATATCAGTCTACTTAGATTAAACTATAACAATCTTGAAATTTATACAATAAAAAAGTCCAACCGAACATCAGGTAAGACGCTTGCACAATTCTAAATATGTGTTAAATATATATATATATATATATACAAGTCTAAATTGAAAACAACGTTCAAACCTATGATTGCGTTGGATTAAAACCGCAATTCTAATACGTGTGCATGTTAAACAAATTTCTTGGTAGAGACCAAAAAAGTGAAAAGTATATTTTAACAAATCGCATTTGACTAACAGATCGAACAACTGATGTTCTTAAACCATGCTGACTGCCATTGGCGATTGCCAAATAAATTGATCAGGAGATGTAACATGGATCTTAATTATTAGTTTAATACCAAACAGAAAACAATAAACTTGCGGAGAAGATGGTATCCCGCAAACGTGAGGTGCACAAATTTGTACACCATACCCGGATTTCGACAATTAATGTCTCTTCAATGATGTTAGGGATATATATATATATATGTATATATAAGATACTGTTAGTTACCTTGGTTTAATCAGAGTGAGCAGAATTTTCAACAACGGCGTAAAATATCCTACAACCCTGATTACATCGTGATAACGAATTTATTTCTTATTACGCCTTCCTTTATTCACCCATATACCTTACGTATACGAAAAATCTTTCACCGCTATCTTATCAAAGGTAAATTAAAACAGTAAAACCATTTTACTGACTTCGCAAACAAAAACGGTTCTTCGAAAAAAAAAAAAATAAAAAACTATTTTATCTTCTTTTTAAAACAGAAATAGATACTAAACACACATTAATGTTTGCAATTCTTGAAATTTATTGAAATGTATCATTTGATATTGCTACGCGTGGTTGAATATCACTTTTTTTCTATTCCCGATTGTAAATAGTCTTGGTGGGGTCAATTGCTATTTACACCCGGGTAATTAACAAATCAGATGGCTAGATTATTGCTTCATAGGCCGAAAACAATTTTTTCGAAGGAGTGCTTTTCATTTTAGTTGTGATAACATTAAAGGCTGTTTTGGATTTCCATCAACAACTGAAACTTCAGTGTATGCAACTTCTTGTAAGTAACATATAAATTCATTGACAAAAATGATTTTCTTTAAATTTTTTTATTCTTTTAATCGATGAAAAAGGACAGACAACGTAGCTGTTTTATTTCTCTTTATATAATAGTCTCTTTTCTTTGATGCAGTCATCTTAACAGACTTTGGTTTTCACTTTCATTCCAACATTCTATATATATATAATACATGTAATATACTAAAATTTTAAAGGTGCTGCTTTTGGTTTTTCGAGAAGCTATACAGATAGAAATAAGAAGATGTGGAATGATTGCCTACGAGACAACTCTCTACCACAAACCACATGACATAGAATTTAACAACTATAGGTTATCGTACGGCTTTCAACAATGATCAAAACCTATACCGCATAGTAAGCTATAAAAGGCTCCGAATTGACAACTATAAAACAATTCAAACGATCAAATGCATAGCCTAATTGATATACTAAACATTAAACGAAAAAACAAATGTGATGTACAGCAACAAACGACGACAACCGCTAATTTACAGGCGCATGACTTGGGACAGGCACATACAGAATGTGGAGTTTCGTTTGAAAAAAAATAAACATCCCCCATCCCAAAAACCCCCCTACAAAATCAATATTTATTTCGACAAAGCACTTAATTTTTGTGTGTATGATTCCATTTATGTGCCATAATCTGTACTTATGCCCAATAACATTTTATCATAAAAACTATGAACAATTTTGTAGATGATATAACATACAAATTGACCAAAGAAACAGGAACATATTCTGGAAGTGGTAATTATGTTTATCTTACCATATATGTGTGTGGTGTAGTACGTCTGTCGTCGTTATCGTGATTCTTATCTATATGCAAAAACATCGTTTTGTGTGATCAAATTTCCGTAAATCTTTTATCGTTATTGATGGTTCTAAGAGAAGAGCGTTATGATATTCATGCTTGGGCTTCTCTGTTAGCCTGTTTCCGTAATAAGGCCAAGATAAATTTATGCATAAAACTTGTTTTCAAAATTTCGATGCACAACGTTTCTTTTTGTACTATAAATGGAAGTATATTCTTTTGATCTTAGTTTCCACCTGTCAAACAAATACATGTACAATTATACGCTTTATATGTTTTTTTAACTTCCTTCAACCCCTGTACCTTCCACTAGTTGTCATTTAAAAAACATAGAATGGCAGGAACTTGGACCAGTGGATTATAAGTCATCTTGGATGTGCACTGTATGTTTCTGCCACCATAAAGTAACATCTGCATAGGTTTTTTGTATGTCAGAGAAAAAGGGCATTGACACACATCTACGTACCAAGGGTATTGCGATTTGCAGCCTGCTTTAATATAATAGAATGTCTAATGACTAATGACATTAGACTTTAACACACGAGACTGGATAGTAAACTTTGCAGTTACCGCATGTTTTTGATATATGTATAACGGACAGACATAACCTTTTTGAAATAAAGTTATATCTTTACGCAAAGATGTCAATCTCATATTGTCATACAATGCTCAGCAAACGTACTTGATGCAATGTCAAAATTTAAGTACACAATAGTTGTGACACTATATCACACTCATCCCTTAGACATTAAATACGACTAATGTGATAATTCGAAAGGACCATTCGCTTTATGTGAAATACATGAAACATTCGAAATCTGGTTTTTTGATCGGAAAAATACTATATTTGCCTATTGGAGTCTATGGAATACCTAAAAGGGGTAGGCCCGGTAAGACCCCCTTTTGGCCCCAAAACATAGCATTTTTAAAAAATTGTTAAAATGTAAACTTTTAGCTATTCATTGGAAAGCAGAATACTTTTGCTACATAAATATTGGCTGTTTTTGACAATACAATGCATATGCACCAGGTACTAGCATCATTAATTCGTCCAAAATTACTGAAATGCTCACAACTTTAACATTTGTGCTAATTTTTAGACGGTTTTTGTCTTAAATGGAAGTGGCCGCACTTGTGTTCAGTCATAATATTTAAATATATGTTGTACTTGGTAATATTACATAACATATATAAAGGTTGAGACTGAACACGAATGCGGCCACTTTCATTTTAGACAAAAACAGTCTGAAAAGTGACGTTTTATGGCATATTTGATAATTTTTTCATATTTAAGCATGAATTTCTGCGTCTTTAATGGCCAAATCAGTTCAAACCTGTTCCAAAAAACTAATTGAATCGACTGAAGTAGACTCTTAGGTGTTTAAAAAATGTCAAAAATCATTCATCAGATGTACTTCAAATTTAAAAAAATTAGTACTTAACGGACCTTCTCCTTTATTGCAAGTCAGTATCTAATGCAAACAGTAATTTCCAAAAACACATCATCTACATTTTTGCCCACAACATGGACTTTGTTTCAAGAAAAGTAATTTCATGACTTACTAAAACTATATTTTATTTAGTCTAGTTTAGCGTATGGTCAATGGCGCTGGACACAGTGAGGGAGGTGTTAACACTTTGTCACCGAAGCATGGATTCAAACTCATATTCTACTATCATGTACAATTATATTGATAATCATGTAAAAGAGAGACGAAAGATACCCAAGGGCCATTCAAATTCATCATAAGTCGAAAATAAACTTACAACGCCATGGCAAAGAAAAGACCGACAAACAATAGTACACAAAACACAACAAAGCAACTAAAAACTGTTCAACCTAATTGCTTATTTATCATTTATTGAAAAATCTCTTTGCAGTACAAATTGATTTTTTTATAGATATTATGACTTTAACTTGGGACCTAGATGTTACAACAAACGTGGGAAAATCAGACAACAGTATTGAAGGTATGTGTAATGGTTTTCGCTACATTTTTGCAAACAAAACAATGGTAATTGATTGTTGTATTTCCATGATTTTTTTGTTTTCAGTTGGTTGTTGCTTCAAATTATAGCTGTTCAATCAACAATTTTGTGCATTTTAAAAAAGGCAAATTAATGCTATGAATTTTTTGCGTCCGAAGCGTTCTTTCTGGATTCACCTTCATCCGGAACACTCAAAGCCAGATATTTGAAAAACAAGGATGTTTAAGAAAGAAACGGTAAAAGAGCTTTATGACAAAAAAGACATACAATAAGAGTGAAATCCAAACAAGGTCAACTTTGCATGAGATAATTGAAATCTAAGTTTCTTAATAATTTTTAAATGTATGAACGGATCGTTTCTTTGAAAAGATTAAAAACAAAAAAAAACAAAAACAAAAACAAAAAAACATTCTCTATTATTTTCTGTTTTAAATCTGTGTTACATGTAAGTGTTGCATTTTTTTAAAATCAATTCTGTTACAAAAATTTATTACTAATTTTCGGTCTATTCTTAAAATGAACGTCGTCGAAGAACGTAAGCTATTAAAGATGTTATCATTTCAGATGTGTTGTCAAGAGAAATAATTGCATACTATACATTAACATTGATGGTTTTGGTCCCCGTCATATGTTTATGTCATATTTTCTACAAATATAAGATAGTGGCCAAAAAGAAAAAAGCAACATTCGTCATCCCTCCAAATCCTTCACGGAATAGTCAAAATATCGAAATTGAGGAAAGTTTATATGACAATATTGATGACATAGATATGATAGGATTTATAGAGCAAATGGAAATGTCACCTTATCATATTGATGTATTGGGTGGATCAAATAGCAGTGGGAGTGGCGAAAATACCTCATCCTTTGACGAAAGAAATAAAGATTACTTAAAAAAGCCAGTTATTAAAATATCGCCACCGAACATTAAAGATTATACTACACAAGCAACTGTGCACAGGATAGAAAGAAGTGAGCCTGATAACAAAAGATGTACACCCTGTGAGCATGAATATAAACTTCAGCAAATCAATGAGCCGAAGAAATACGTTTTACGTTTGCAATATGAATATGACATTGCTTCAATCAATGGTAGGTTTACAGTTCCCAAACGGTGTTTGTCAAATATAACAAAACGAGTATCACAGTCATGCAACAATCTAAACATAGAATGTATTAAATCAAATGTGTATACAGGAGAAACTATTCACTCAACTGACGATAACATGCTTGATTTTCATGATATGTGTAAAGCTAGATCTGAAAGCAATATTGTGTAAGCAGGTTTTAATTGTAATATGAATTTAATTGGTAAAATAACAACAGTAATGCAGTTTAATGCTTTTACACTGAAAAACAAACGATACAAACAGCTAATTAAAACTACGAACATTGTATGAGCAAGAAGGTGGTATCATGTTTTTGTTTGTGTGTTTTATTCATCCATTTGGCTGACAAAAATTTAAACACGAACATCTCTTAATAAATTTTCAAATTTTCAATTTTTTTTTTGTTTACATATTTTTAATCTGGTTTTGAAGCAACTTTCAGTTATTTCAAGAACTCCTTGTTCTTCTTTGTCTTTTGTGATTTGAGTGGCTACTTCCAATCCAATGATTAAAGCCTGTTTCAACTCAGCATAGAGTTTCGTCTGAAAAAAGCATGTGACGGTTCTTTGTCGGTCCAAATCCAGGATCCTGTAATCCATTGGAAAAACATTCATGGTACCAATTGTACTGCACAGATGAGCATTTCGGTTGTGCTCGAGGCCAAAATATTTTGAAAAATGAAGGGCTAAACTTATATAAAATGTTACCAATTCAACACTTTAATTAGATCTTTGAAAATTGTTTGTATTGGTATAAATATTGATGTTCTTATCAGTAAATTAAAACCTAACTAAATATTATTGTTTTACACAAAAGCTCATTCACGATACTACAATTTGTCGATACATATATTTTGGCATTGCACAAGGTCATGTTTTTCTTCTCAGAATGTTTATGACGTCTTTACACTAAATCCACTGCATGTTGGATATGTACTGATTGATAACTTAGTCTGAGATATATGATTTTTGATGGTTAGTTATTGGCTTTCAATTAGCTGTCAGTGTCAGTAACTGCTAGTACTCTGAGATCTGTTCTTTGTGTCTTTGTTGTTTGCAGGGATGTATACATACCTTGGCACGTTTTTGTACGTTGTTTTTTGGCTTTGTATCGATCTGATGAGTTAAGCCCTTTTCCAATGATTTTTATAGTTTGTTCTTATGTTTAACTGTCACACCCTATCCCAGGTTAGAGGGACGATCGGCGCTTTCAAGCATTCTATATTTGCCTGTCGCAAGTCAGGAGCCTGTAGTTTAGTTGTTGTCGTTGGTTCATGTCTGTCATATTTGTCTTTCGTAAATTGTTTTGTTATAAATTAGGAAGTTATTTTTCTCAATTGAATTGTTTTATATTTTTTATATCGGGGCTTTTTAAAGCCGACTATACGATATGGGTTTTTCTCATTGTTGAAGACCGTACGGTTGTCTATACTTGCTTACATCCACTTCATTTGAACTTTGGTGGATATTTGTCTCATTGACAATCATACCACATCTCCTTATTTTTTTATAGGAGTGCTGTTTTTGTCTGCCATATTTTGTTCCTTATTGTTTTAAGCTTACATAACAACGTTTCAGTTGCCATCTTAGACTTTTTATAGCTAACTATTCAGTATAACGGTTGATCATTGTTGAAGATGTTTCAGTGACTGTAAGTGTTAATAGCTTCGTTATTTGATGATTGGCGGATAGTTGTCTAATTGGCAATCACAACACATCCATGTCTAATTTTGTGTGTGCCTTTTTCAAGCAATGGCCGTCAGTATATTTCGCTGATTATCGTCTGCCATAACTATCTTTTGTGTAATTTAAACAGCGTAAATCAAGCTGTTAGATTTCTATTTTGATCAGAATTGTTTTATTCCGGTTCTTTCTGTACATGTTACTTATCATACCACATCTCCTTATCTTTTATATATTTCTTGAGCACTTAAAGTGGGTAAATATATCACTAATTGCGTTAAAATAAATGGAGTAAAAAGATTTTATACGTCCGAAGGTTTTTTCTGGATACGCCTTCATCAGAAAGGATCCAAAACAAATTAGTTATGATATTGTAATTATTATATTTATTTATCTTGGACTAATTTGTTTTGTGTGGCCTTATAACATGTATAATATGTTAACATAATACTTATAGTTGTTTACAAAATAATATTATAACTGTGCAGTTTAAAAATCACTGGAACGATCATAGATACTGATGGAATGATTGGAACTTTCTAATTGACTTACATGATAATTCTGGACAAAATAATATTATAACTGTGCAGTTTAGAAATCACTGGAACGATCATAGATACTGATGGAATGATTGGAACTTTCTAATTGACTTACATGATAATTCTGGAATGATCATAATCTACAATGTGTAATTTTAACTTCTTCCATATTCTAGAAGTTTCCGTTCTACATATTTCTAGGAGTTTTTCTTCTACAGTAATCTAGAGATTTCCGTGACAACTATATATATACAGACACTAAAGTTAGACTTTCAGATTATACATTAATATTCTCAGAAGTTCTCTGGAGTTGTTACATTGACACTTATATGAACGTTAACGTTAACTACATCATACTAGATCGTGACTTATTGGACATAATATTCTGTTTGGAATCCCGCAACAATGATGACAAGAATTCCGGATAAAGAAAAGATAAAAGGATCGGACATATATTTTACCAGTTAAGGTAATAATATCAATTTCTATAATATTTCCTGTAAACTTGTGTATAATAAATCTTGTTAAATTTTATTATTGATTTGTGTTCTTTTGTTGGCTACAATTCAAAGGTGATTTCTGGCCGTAACAAATGTGACAGCCAATTATGTTTATACATAAGTAAGTGAAGAGCTACAATAGGAAATTGGACCTGAACATGCTGAACACATAAGCCAAATTCATGCAAGGTTAAATTTACCTCAGTGAGTTGAAACTTTAGTTTGAACTTGTTGTAGGTTGTGAATCATTTCAATACAAAGCACTGCCTAAGCAGATGATACCTCCAGGAACTGAAAGTAGTTGTACATGTATCGAACCAGTGTTGAAAAATAAAAAAATATATATATTTTATAAAAGTCTTTCTGTAACTGTGTTACTTTATTCAGTATTCATTAGTTTTTTGGGAGTAATGTTATGCATATGACCGCGGACCCGCATATATCAACAAAATGTGCATCTTCTATAAATTACAAATACTGTGATGAAATAACGCAAGGTTACAACACACTAGAGAAAGTGCACACATTGCTAAAAAAGTAAAGTATTTATATACATAATTATTTTGAGGGAAACAGGAATAGAACATGAAGACAAAATTTTGAGGAGAACATCCAAACATGAATCGAATGATTACTTAAAAGTCGATCTATTATATTTTCAAGATAGAAATTTACTGCCCTAATTCTAGGCCGGCAATTTGCATATTTTCCATACGGACCTTGATCTGATGTCTTATGACCCTAGCAACTCCTAAAACGGATTGCAATGAATTTCAGATTAAGGTCATCCTTGACTGAGTTTTAGAAGTTAATTGCTTAATTATATTGGTATCATCTGATAAGAATCTGCTTTCAATTCCGGAGAAACTTCGATCACCCAAGAGTTTTGAAAGATTCGTGGTAATTGGTTTCTTGTTTCATTGTTTTCTATGTATTTTTTTTTTAATTTGTTTCTTTGTTAATCATCTTTGACTTGTTGAGTATCCCTTTATTTATTCCTGAATCTGTTTTATTTAGAAACTGACACCCTGAAGATGCTGGGTTTTGTTTTATTGAAAGCAAACGTGTTACCTTAGGATGTGGGTTTTCTTTACTGAAAATTGGCATTCCTATAGAACCCTCTTTTTTTAGTGCTATTAGGCAGACTTTATTCAGGAGCTTCTCAAGAAAAATGAACAGAAGCTGCCATTATTCCTTAACTTGATTTCGCCTATACTGATGGTGTCCTTTACTGAATAATTCAGGGTTTAGTGACTGTGTTGACTGCATCTATCCCAAACAAATTATAAATACATGATACCACATAGACAGTTGAGTCTGTTTCATATCTTGACTTTCAACCAGAAATTGACATTGAGGGTAGGTTTTAGCAAATTAACGGGTGTCCACAATAAAGCAAGAGCTATTGCTCCTTCCAGAGAACATAACATCAACCTGTTTTTGTTCGAGTTCGTGTTGATCAATCTTAAGTTTAATTTTATGTTTTACTATTGTTGATTTACTATTTGTGGTTTTTTTCCTTGTGCTATAGTATAGAACTTATGATTTTTGATTGTCTATTTGGTATCTTCCCGCTTTTTGAAATGCATATGATTGATAAAAGGTGAAAGATACCAAAGGAATATCCAAACTCATCAGCCGAAAACAAACTGACAACGCCATGACAGAAAACGAAAAAGACAGGAGTATGTGGTATGCGGTTTAAAATTTAGAATAAAAAATCACTAGTTGTCATGGTTGATTTAATAACTGCCCTCATTTGCGTATTTTAAAAGGTATTTGCAAATTGAGAAACAAGAAGTGGCATTAGAGCCCATATTTTTCCAAACAAAATCGAGTTTTTTTCGAACTACTGAAAATTTGTCTATACTAGTGGAAATTCAAGATGTCTTAAACAAAAAATATACATTTTTATGTAAAAGATAAATTTTACAAAGAGTTTAAATTAACGAGATTATGCGACACTTAGGTTATTTCGTGAATAGTTTTCGTTAACTTATTAAAATTGACCTGCCTTATATTGGTCGACAAGTTGGATATCGAACAAATATGCTGTCGAATTGAGGGGCTGTCAGAGTAATGGACTATTAGACTTCAGGGAGACATAAACCACTGCATATTTGAACCCACAACAACGATATGTGAACAATTATTGTATTAATTGTTTTCATCTTGCGTTTACTCTTATACATATAGGGGTTAGACAATACTTTGTAATTTTTTAAAGATTATATAAAGGCGAAGCCGATGGTTATAAATGTTCATACAATAACATTAACCCATTTTGAATGCTTTTTTTTAGTAACAATGTAATGTTGATCCATTGTAATTTATCAAACAAATATGTGTTCACATTGAAGAATTAATAAAAAAAAATATAAACTGTTATCATTTGTCAATTTTACAGAGAGATTGAAGTAGAACTAAGATCGTTGTTTTAAAATTAAAGGAATGCTATGCTTACTTTTCTTTCTGTATGTCATGTTATTTTTTTTTTGAATATTTGCTTTATAAATGAGTATAGTGTTTTGCTTACAAACATTATTAACCAGGGACTATGATTAATTAATTAAATTGTTAATTAGCGGCAAATATAACACACATTACGGATCAGGACATTTAAATGTTGATGGGATATGAATATTCATTTCTTTTGACAAGTCCTACTAAGTAAAGGTCTGTCATTACATGTTGTTGATGCTTTTATTCACTAGTAAACCAATTTCGATATAAAACAGTAATTATCTACAGCTCTGACAAGTTGTAGGTCATTTGTTACATTTTCAGTCTTTTAATTCCTTATTTCAGACCTATCAACTGTGGTAAATTCGAAACTGTTCAGACAATTCGCCTTCTGTCAATTAAGATCTGTTCAGTCTATGTTCAGACTAATCAATAGTTGTTCTTGACAAGTACACATCAACAACATATGAAAAGCTCCCGAACAGTTCTGAATTAAGCGATAACGGTCGGCGTTAATATTCCTGTGGCCAGCTTGCAATAATACTCATGAGCATGCAATAGAAGAGAAGGCCATACCTACCTCTACCTCTGGTAAAATGGCCACGTGGAGAGACGCTTTAAAACGAATAATCTCCGAATTTGTTTTCGGTTATTTTCATAAATTGTGAAACTTCTTATTGTCCAGTCTGTTTAAAATCGTATATAACTAATCGTATTTTATGCTTGTAGTACTTTATAGTTGGGACTATATTTGAAGACAATGAACAGATTAAGGGATGCAAAGATAACAACACATTTGTTTTATTACTTGCTGGTCTACGTGTACTGCGTAATTGTAAAACACTGTTAATTGAAAAAAATACTTCATTAGTTGTTACATTACCATGAACTATTATTACCGACATCACTTGATCCCGTGTTTCCTGCAGGAGGTTTTGGCGTGGTATGGCGCCCTGCCTTGTTTTCATGACGTCTTTCCCTTTTTAGGAAAAAAATTTGGCCCCATGCCTCTTTTCCGTCGTATTTTAGAACGTCCTGCCGTAATTTGATATCGGTTCTGCAATTCATCTTTTAGCAAGACCATTTCGAGTTCTTTCCCTTGGAACGAAATCAAAATTTGAATGGCCGACATTTTATTGAATTTTGTGATTATGTTTGAACAGTTTTGAAGCAACAGAATACAAATACGATTCATGATTGAATCTAATAGGGACAACATCGATTTGTACCTTTACGAATTTAAAATGTACACAGTTTAAAAGGGAACCAGGCGATCATTTGAGTTATAATTTTACGATGGATAGGGATGAACACTACCACTGATTACGCAAACAATATGATGTTTGTTTATATTTTCTATTTATACTATACGGTCGGTCGAGACGTCGAATTGGGTGTGAATATACGATGGCATTCATACTGTTGTTATCTTAATGAAAGTAAAGCTAAGAATATAGCTGATATAGTTTTGTATAGTACCAAATATCAACAACGTTTCATTAATAAAAAAAAAAAACACACAAAAATACACTGATGGTAAAAGATGAAAAGCAGAAGAATATGTATAGTAAGTCTTGCTATACAAATCTTTGAATATCCAAAAACTATTTGTACAGGTATGAGTCATGGTAGTTTTGATTGATATAAACATGCGAGATCCAAAAGGTAGTTCGCACTTCTTGTGTGCATCTAAAAAGCAATGCATATGTTTTTGGTCATACAAAGTCCATTTTCACTAGACATCCTTAGACAATCAGTCTCAGTGTTCCAGTATTAAAGTTTATAACTGGAGTTATTGATTGAAATGAGGCAGTTGCACAATGAACATGATCAAGGTTCTATTAGCTGTCTAGAAGTGATAATTTTAATACAAAAAATAATTAGATTGACAACCTGATATACATATCTTTATGTCTTACCAATAAATATGAAACAATGGTATATTCGATCAAATCCTAATCTATAACAGTGCCTTTGTATCTATGCAAAAAGTGCCCTTAACGTGTAGTCCTCCGCACAAAGGGTGCCCTTAAAGTGTAGACAATCACGCTTAGAGTGCCCTCTGAGAAAAGAATTACCCTGCCCTGCTTAAAAGCTGCATGAAACACTATTAGATCGGACATTGTTTTTTTCTCTTGCGAATAGTATTTGCAGACTAGTCTCATGACTATTATGAATACAAATAGATGTGGGGTATATGCGAATGATGCAGCAAACAAACTTAGAAAAAACACCGATTGATATGTAAGGGCAACATGTAGTGGTAAAAAAAAGATAGGTGTCTAAACAATAAGTCAAGCTCTAAACCGTGTCAAGTCTATACAAAAGTTGTGAACAAATTACACAGAAACAACTGAAGCCCTGCCATAAACGCCCATTTTCAAATAACGAAAACAGTTTAAGATACGTCATAAGGCTACTGGCGGTGCTTAACTATTTTTTTGTTATATCTAAACCCTCATCTTTTTAGATCAGTAGATAAACAAAACGTAGAAAATAGTATATACAAAAACAACCAACACAAGAAAACACTTAACATACACATTAGGTCCATTATTGAGGTTCATTCTGCAATTAAATCTAAAAACCTATTAAGCTGCATTAGCTTATATTAGAAGCTCGTAAATTTTACTTCATAAACAAGGTTGTTTATGATATTCTTCGGGATCTCTTTACTTTTACTCAACTTTCTGTGTTATGTTCTTTGTAAAGTACCTTTTAATACCTTGTTGGCTTTAAAGAAGACACAAAAGCTTGATGAAAGATATCACGTATAGTTAAATTCTTATATGTGCATTAATATGTTTCTATTAAAAATTAATATGAAGTTTCTACAAATTATGATTCGTTATTTCCGATAAAAAGTCTTTTTTTTTTTACTAAACAAAACATCCTTGTTACTTCAACGCAAAAGAAAGGATAGGAAGGTAGCATAATACATTTTGGTATTAATATTACAGTACTATATGAAGTTTTATATCAAGGTCTAAACAATTTGTATATGGTTTTGAGGACACCTTGTCTCATCTGTATTCGAAGTTGTCAATGTAAAAGTGAATTGTTGATTGCCAAAAAATTCTATCTAACGGTAGAAAAATATATAAAGATAACAAAATAACAAAATATCAAGCATTGCTCCGGGGACGGTTGTTCAACTTGTCGTTGAGTCTAAAGCTGTCGTTAAAATCTGATAGCGCATCGTTAACATTTAGCGCATGGTTAAACCTGTTGCTCATCTCTACTTTAAATTTAGCGCAACGTTAAACTGTCGTTAACTTCTAGAAAATCAAACACTGCTACACACCTTCGTTAAACACTTAACGAAAGGTTATAACTTTTAAAATTGCTTCTCTTAGGATGAGACTTAGGCAAAGAAATTTTAGAGGAAATGTCTCTTATCTAACAAATTTGACTGATACCGAAAAGATGGCTAGATATAGATTAAGAAGTTAGTCTTTTGCCTACATTTGTAATCTACATGTACTAGAAGAAAAACTGCGAAGATCAACGACAAAGGCAACTGCATCAACATTATAGCAGCAAGTCTGCATAGCGTTGAGGTTTTATGGCTCTAGGTCATTCCTACAAGTGATTGGAGATACGATGGTGTATGACAAGGCAACTATCACGAGAGCTGTGAATGATGTTACTAATGCTTTGATAGAGGTTAAAGACAACTATAGTCGGTGGCAAACAGACGTTAATTCCAAAAACAGAGTGAAATGTGGTTTTCACGGATATTTTATGATTTATGGTTCGTCTTTTTTGGGGGAAAGAGGGGGATCATTGTGTGCTGTCTTTTTTCTATCAGAATGCAGACCTATGAGGAGACACCAAACGCTGTTCCATGTGCCACTTCTAATCTTTACAATATTGTGCCTGGACATAATTTATGTAGGGAAACATCTTTCTGCTGTATTGTTAGGTACGTTTATTTCATGATGATTTGATTGAACCTATCGGTTATAAAGGACTTTCAGTTTTGAATTTCCCTTGGAGTTCGGTATTTTTGTTATTTCAGTTTTAAATTGGATTATCGTTTATAATTGATATATTTTCAAAGGGTTTTTTTTAGGAAAAAAAAACGTTTAATTCGTTATTTGTTACTAGCAGCAATAGGTCGGCCTTTATTCCAGCTATGATTGTACTATTAAATGAGTACTACTTATAAAATTAAGATAAAAGAAGTTTACTATATTAAAGGGAAGTTAAACAATATATCCGCTAACTGGCCAGGATCAACCTATGATTCGCATATCTTCAACACCTCAAACCTGTGTCATTACCTAGAGACAAACAACAGAGGACTAGCAGACGGTTTGATCCTTGGAGATAGCGAGTATGCATGTCACCCTTTTCTCATGACAACATATCCAAACCCAAGAGACAGACACCAACAAAGATTTAATAGAGCACATGCCAGTACAAGATCCATTTTGAGAGGGCTTTTTGGATCTTAAAGAGAAGATTTCATGTTCTGCACTCCGAGGTAAAGGGTAATTCTAGAATACTTCTGAATATGAAAATAAGAAGATGTGGTATGATTGCCAATGAGATAACTCTACACCAAATGACATAAAACTTAACAACTAAAGGTCAGCGTATTTTCTTCAACAAAACGAAAACTAACACCGCATAGTAAGTTGTTTAAGTCCCCGAAATTACAAATGTAAAACAATTCAAACGAGAAAAACTAACGGTCAGGTTTATGTACAAAACAATAAACGAAGCATTTTTGCAAACAGTCCTTACTATGCATAGTTGTACAGGTAAAATAACCTCACCAGTTTCGTAAAGAAAAAGAAGAAAAACAGCAATCGAGAAGAAAGAATATACAGAGAGAAAAAACAAACGGGACCAAAAAAAAAAATAAACAACGAGCGATAACAAACAAAGGACAAGTACACACTAAAAACTAAACACAAATGAGACTTTTTATAAAGGGGATATCTGCATGGGTAAATTGAAAAAAAAACAACTGTAGAAGAGAATATATTTCCGATTGCGCATTTTTTTCCAACTGATAGATATCAAAATTAATGTGTCATATGAACTCATGTTTAATTGGAAGCAAATAATGAGTTCATATGGCACATATAGTTATATGCGCCATTGGCACCACTAGGTGTCCGTCGTCTGCATCTTTTTTAAAACATCATCTCCTCAATAATTCTATTTGGTCAATATGAAGCTTTGACAGAAATGTTGAGCTCAAATGACATGTAAAAAAAAACATTGACTCAACATATTGGCATTACTCATTCTGTTACATAATATTATAGTTTAAGGAGAACAAGACACTCAATTAACATTTAGAAAAAAACAATGTTGAATAATCAAATAATATGGCCTAAACGACTATGGCCGAACTTATATTGTGGCTGAAACATCTCGAAGGTTGAAAATGAAGATACGGGAGAGTAAAGACACAAGTCCGATTAAACACACAATGCAGGAACTAAAAGTTCACTGCATGATCTTCAATGCGATGGAAACCCAACAAGTAGTCAGATCTTGATGACAACTTACCCTTAGAATTGGTTAATGTATAAATTTACGGTCATCCCTTGAACTTCTTCCTTCCCATCAGTAAAACCCTTGTAAAAATGGGGTGTCCGTTAGACTGTGGGATATATAAATGCGCAAGAACGTTCGGTTGGAATTGAGTGCATCGTGTAGAAAGAGTGTAACGCTGTGCATATTAAAAATCCTTACAAAAACTCCTGCAGGGCAACATGTATGTCCCAATTCGACATACCCTCATTTTCCAGTGGATGTCCAAGTTCCCTACCTTTCATCTCGGTTGACGCCTACCTTGCAGATCATACCTATTGTATTCAAGGATCGAATTGCATCATTGACCCCCCCCCCCCCCCCCCCCCCCCACACACACACACCCCTATCCCTCCCAGAGTTGTATGGCTATTCATGTCTCTCATATTTTATAGATAGGAAGTGCCAAATAATTGGATGATGTTGAACTTTTTTCTCTATCTCGAAAGTTCAAGATGTTGAAATGGTTGCCATTCCAAAGTTGTTACATGGAACATTATCACGTATATCTCTTCTAACGTGTTATATTTAGTAAATGAAAACAATATTAAAAATTTATGACACATAAGTATACATTTCCGTTTCATACTTCCCTTAAACTAAAACATGAAGGAAAATAACGAAATGTGTTGATGAATCACATGCTTATATTACTTATTGTGAATTAGTATTAATGTTTAGAAAACACATTTTAAATGATTATAGTTCTACTTTTTGAATCTCGTTAAAATATATGATTAAAAAAAGATCACATACATAGTCAGGAGAAATATGAAGCGGAACTATTATTTTCTAGTTTTGGAGAAGTAGTAGCAGCCGATATACCTTGTGTATGTCCTTCAAACAGCACATATCATTGGTTAAAGCAAGAAATTAAGGACGCCGTGGAAGGGACCAGATATCATAATTGGCAAGGTTACTGGTTATGTCTACAATGGCAAGCTCCAAGTAGATATTTATAATACTAATCACGACTAGTTGATGCCACGGGGCCACAGACAAATTCCTGATTGGCTGCAGACCTGCATTAATGAATTCATAAAAGGTGAATTAAGATGTACTGGCAAAGCGAAGGAGCAAGACTAGTAGTCCCCAGTACTGTGTGTCGTGGTCCTAACAGGGGCGAGAAAATGGTCCAAAATTAAAACTGATGGGAATGGGTCAACCGAACTTGTAAAGGCATGTCGATACAGAAAGCCAATGAGACATATTCCTATATATGACACAAATGTCAGCATGTCTATGCAAATCCGCCCACTAAAGAATAGGGCAGTGGAGAGGGGAAAAAGTTTGACGTTTGACTCATCAATTTTATTTAAAATGTCGGTTTTAGCAGCGTCATCCAAATCTTCATCCTTCTACAATGACAGTAATATTATAGCAGGAATGAGGATTTATGTCGGACAAATGGTAATTTCCAGCAGGGAGTTGGTATACAGCCTTTTGACATGAGGTTATTAGAAAAGACGAGGGACACCAGTAGGCGGATGCAGATAAATGAGAAAAGGAAGAAGCAGTGAACAAACTAACAAAGGTAGAAGAGGTGGCTACACATAAGGAACCACAGAACAAGAAAGAGGTGGTCCTATTAACAAACCGGGAAGAACAGTCTGCAGCATAGAAGCCACAGGAAGAGGAGCATTTAAAAAAAACTTGAAAGGGAAAGAAAACCGGACCTGCAACGAGACGATAAAGTAGGCAGAGGACCTGGAGGTCGATCGAAAGAGACGTTTATTGTCCAGTGCCTTGTTGTCCTGAATAAACCAGAATGAAAAGGGAATATGATCTTGCTGACCCCACATCAGAGATGTTCAGCCCTGGATTAACAAAAGAGATCATGAGAGACAGGTCTTTCCAACATTTTAGGTGGTGATCCTTCTGGTTCAATCCTAGTAAGTTTACAAAGAGTTACAACTTATGGTTCGTAAGATGGATAAACAGGGAAGCAGCCATTTTAGACGGGTGACAGATACCAGGCCATTGCATCTCACCGCTTAGGATTGTAAATTGCCATGAAATATTCACAGGAGAGGGTCAACTGCTTACACCTTATTAACACCAACAGTTCTAAACTGTAGGATCAGGATATGTATTTATACATCCCGCCATTGTGTTATTGTGCTATGGTCGTTTTTTTGTATTCTTGTCTTTCATTTTTGCTTATATGCCTTGTCTATATGCCATTTTGTTTTTCTTTGTTGACGCAGTAGTTTGTTTTAAAGTGATTAGGATTATTACACAATGTTGATTGCTGTACCCTTATTTTTTACATTTTTACCTATTCTGTCTGGTTGTTCTGCTCACACATTGTTATGATGGTTCCCTTTTAGTTAATAATGTATTGTTACTGCTTCAAAAAACATTACATTTATTTTATAACTATATATTTCTTAAAGAAATACTGAGGAAAAAGTTTTCTTTTATAGCCCAATATACGAAATAAGGAAAAAAAGCCGAAAAAAGCTCCCCGAAACACTGAGTATGGCTTGCTCTCCCTACTAATATTCATAAAGGGACGTTTTATATCCAGTGCTTTATTGTTCTGTTAAAACCAGAATGAAAAGGGAATACGATCTAGCTTACCACACATCAGAGATGTTCAGCCCTAGATTAACAAAAGAGATCATGAGAGACATGGCTTTCCAACATTTAAGGTGGTGATCTTTCAGGTTCAATGCTTGGTAAGTTGACAAAGAGTTACAACTCATGGTTCGTGTGATGGATAAACACAGAATCAGCAATTTCAGACGGGTGAAAGAGTCTGATTTTAAGGCAATATTCCCTCAAATATGTTTTTTGAGACTCAATCCAATTCAATGAAATAGCAAGAAATTTAAAAATGAAAGGAGTAAATACAAGGTCAAAGATGCATGTACAGCTTCCCTAAATAGGAGTAATACCACCATTGTTTTTTCCCATGTTAGTCTTAGTCAAATTGGCTCTTTTCAAAAAATTGTGCAGAATTTATCTTCGTTTCAAATACAGAAATACTAGGCATGAGTAAAGTTTTATCTTGTCCACGTACTACAGACAAAATTTCACATAGCATGTCATTTCATATTAGATAATAACCTCACTGGAAGTTAACCAATACAATTGTCACCTTTTTTCTTGTTTACAAGCTTTAGTAACCATGTAACCACAAGTTTCTAAAATAAAACAAATGGTGCTTTGAAACACCCAAGAAATATGTTTATGACTCAGATTTTTCGTTTCTGCAATCAAATACAAGGTTTACTTCCTACAACTGTCAAATTCAAGGTAATGTTTGTTTTGACCCTTTTTTGTATGAAACCGGATGTGACATACTATGATTGGGTGGTATTACATTTAATACAAGTGAAAGGTTTAGCTAGCTATAAAACCAGGTTTAGTCCACCATTTTCTACAAAAGGAAATGCCTGTACAAAGTCAAAATATGACAGTTGTTTTCCACTGGTTTGGTGTTTTTGAGCTTTTCATTTTGCAATTTGATAATTGACTTTCCGTTTTTGTTTGGAGTTCGGTATTTTTGTTAATTTACTTTCTGCTGAAATACATAAACCATAAGAGATATAACCTCGTAGCAGCAAATATTTAGACGGAAGATATTCCCCCTAATATGGAACTCACTCTTCTTTGTTATTATGTTCCTAGTTGGTTAGGATGATAAAAGGCTTGTTATTTGTGGGATGGTGAAGATTGTTTGAGTTTGTGGTGTGACTTTGTAGTTGGTTTTTGACTTAATGCGACATTTATCTCCATTTTTGCCTTGCCTCATTTGGATACTTGTCATGGGCCGAGTTGTAAATTTGATGTATATACCATGTTTAAGGTAATTTAGGATGAAGTTAATCTAATATGTTTAGATCCAATGCTCAGATATAATGGTTAGATTTACACATTACTGTAGATTTCTTATATTTTCTGGTTTAGATTATTCGTGTGTCGGTTATTTGCTATATGTTTAACGGACTTAGGCTCCGAATCAGAGCGTTTTCAGTTGTTATGACTTTGTCGGAACTATACAGATCCTACTTTTTAAGATAGATTGGATGTATCTCTCCCTTAGTTAAGGGATTATCCCAATCAGGAGCAGATACTGTAA
This sequence comes from Mytilus californianus, assembly GCF_021869535.1. Taxonomy (NCBI): domain Eukaryota; kingdom Metazoa; phylum Mollusca; class Bivalvia; order Mytilida; family Mytilidae; genus Mytilus; species Mytilus californianus. The sequence continues at coordinate 573,574 of NW_026262704.1, forward strand.
CGATTTCGCCCCTTAAACCGAGCGGATATGATTAATTAGAAAAAGAGGCTTGACCGAACTTAGTTTGCATGGATCCTTTGAGTAGGTATAAGGTTGAAATAAAAACTAAGTCTTTAAGTTATTACTTTCAGATGTACTTTATGAAGCATCTTTAAAATCAAATATTTACAACTTATTGACAAACTATACATCTATATCTATATACAACATGTCGTAATCATCCAATTTATAGGTCAGGAAGGTTGACTAAAATTACAAGAAGGTTGATTGCTTCTAAATGTTGAACTTCTCAACCTTCCGTTACCGATTTTATAAAATTCTTATACGGGTTGATTGAATAAAATAATCATTTATTATACATGTTATATTTCTTTTCACTGAAATTAAAGTAGATTTCAAGAAAGCCTCTCTCATAATATTATAACAATAAAAGGTTGAATAAGCGAAACGACGGTTGACTGGGAATTTCCCGTAGGTTGAAGGTTGACTTATGCAAAACAAACAGAAGCCATGTGAAATCCTTAACATTAGAAGGTTTAGTTTTTCTTAAAACATATTCAAACTGCGTACATGTACCAGACTTAGAGTAGACTTCGGTTCGGCCATTGGAACAAAGGTTGACTAGAATTTTGTTTGCGTGCTCAAGAATTCATTTGACTGCTCTTGCAGACGTCAGAATAAATCTAAAGTTGTTTTGTAAACCTTCTATGTATACATTTTTTGGTCAGTATATCAACCAATCAGAACGTTTGTGATGTAAACAAGCAATCTCGTGTAATAAACCGCCAATACACAACTAATATGGCTACTCGAGTAAATAGGCTATTTCACTGTTTGGATTAAGATGATTACGGCTAAAACTCAAATTATAATATTAAGAAAATGAATGAATTAATAGGGTATACATATTCCCACATCATTTATCATTAACATAACTGCAACCAACCGTATATAGTCTGAATGAGGTGAAATTCCATCGTAAAAACAGCGATGTGAAAGCGTAAACAAAACAGCTTATTCATAAAATAACGGAAAACTGTGGTTTTAAGCACGAGATTTATTAACTGAACCATACGATTACTAAATTGTAACAATATACGGCAACCGACACATGTGGGCCTCTTGGCAGCTGAAGCTGAGTCTGCGCACGCATACAGCGCCCTCTTGTGAATGGTAATCTACAGCGATAAACATAGATGCTACGTCCAAAGATATTAAGGTATTGTGATTGTATAGAGCCCTTACACACACTAGTAAAGGTCGGGTCCTCTCAGGGGACAATTGTCTTACCACGAGACATAAATTGCCTAAGTATATAAAACGTTTTAACCCCAAATAAAACTTCAATAATGCCGATCACTATGTAGTGTGTGTCGTCATTTAATAAACAGTAAAATAATGACGGAGGCTCATAAAGGTTACGCAATTACTAACATATCTAATTGAACTTCGCCCTATTCTTACACAAGATTATTATATGATGACAGAAAGCATCATCATAAAGTATTGCGTACACGAGAAAACTACATTTATGGTTGTCAAAATAATAACAAATTCACTAACACACAAACAGAGCATATAAATGAAACTTACCTGATTGCAAAATTATGTCTAACATTAAAAAAATATCCGTAAATGAAGAGAATGCACTAATGTAAAGTACATGAATTATACAGAAACGTGTATTGATAGTATATCTTTATTCTATGGTTAAATGTTCTAGAAAATTAATTAGGTCACACTAAGGATAGAGTACTACGTAATGTTAATACAATTTATGTTTCAAGCAGGATATATAATATGAAATGTCCGCTTTAGTTTATTTTTGGCTCATCAATATATACAGACGAATCGAGAATCTGTTTCCCTAATTGTGTTTAGAAATTGTTAAAACTAATCTTGATGACTTGAACTAGGTATAATAATCGATCTCACTAATAATAGAAACATGACATTATGTGCATCGTAATCTTAATGAGGAACAATTAAAAACGTGATTATCTGATAATAATGTAATTAATCAAGTATGAGAACCTTAGCTATTCATCATTAATAAAAATGTATATAAAACTTTTGCTTAAATACTCCTTAACTTTTGGTTAAACAATGTCAATATATTGTACAATATAATACATATAGGCGATTTTTTTTTTTAAATGTATTGATTTAAAACTTTTTCAAATATTTGATCTTTCTTTAAGTTTTAACTTAAATATTTGACATAAATGTATGTTTTTAACCTACAAAATTTACTGTTTACACATGTGTAACTGGTCTGACAGCAGGGATGGGGTATTCGTAATATTTAATCGTAATCGGTTGTAATTGATTACATTTGTTCAAATAATCGTTAGTAATCAGAAATCGAAAACATGTTCAACTACATGTATTCGTAGTTTAATTGATTACAGCAAAAACATATGATTTAATCATCGATTACTTCAGTAAAATATAACTTAGTTTAAATGAAAATAGACAACTGCATATATTCATCAGCTATAGTCATAATAGTAGATTACATAGAATGTATTATTATGACTTGGGTTTATATAATGCCTTATACAGATCTATGTCTCAAGCTGCATTTGGATCAAATAGATCTACCATATTTTACTGTATTGCCAGCTTTTGAAACAAATGACCTTCAATGCTTGTCAATAATTTTAGACCTTTTTATATCAAATAAATGAAAAGATCTAAAGTAAATAAGAAAAAAGTCCTTATTTAAGTTCAGCACTACATTAAAGTAGTAATCAAATTTGCATTAAAATTCCTTAAAGGTAATTTTCAATAGAGTTGGAGTTTAGCTTAGAATAGATAAACTGTTGATTTGTCATAGTGTTTTGATATACATATTAAGAAAACGTACAAATTCCTTTTGACAATGAACAAATCCATTGAAATTTTCTTGTTCAGTAACAGAAACATGTATCCCATTTTGACATTGAAAATATATATTGTTTATAATGTTTAATAGAGACTAAGAAATTCTCAACAACCTTTTTTTCTATACCAATCAGATGATCAAAACTTCTAAACAATGAGATGCAGACTTTGTTATGGTTTCAATTATGTCTAATTATTTGAGAGATTTATATTATATTGTTTAAGGTAATACATTGTACTTCACTGACAATTTTGTAATCTGTAATTAAAGAGGTTATCCATACAAAAGGATGCATTCATGCATGTAGTTATAAATTATAAATTTCTATCTTTCAAATTAGCTGAACTTATTATTCTACTTTTTCATACTTATTTTAGAGGAAACTTTTAGCATAAAAAAAATAAACTTAAATCAATAAAACAGCAAAAATTAGCAAAATATGGAGAAAATGACCTAAAATATAAAGAAGTAATTGATGCAATCGTCAATGTCACGGCAAGAATTTTATCACCACTCACTCATGTTGAAAACCAAAATTTCCCAAATTTTCTAAATACTTCAGATCCTCTGTAAAAGCTTCATCCTAGAAAACAACTGTCACAACAACATTTTAAACTATGCTTTAAATGCTGTTTGTGTTAAGGTCTAAATTTCCACAGTGAATACTTGAGCATCATAATTGTGTTTAATTTTCTTTCTTTTTTTTATATTTTTTTAGCATATAATAATTTCTTATAATAAAGTTATCGATTGCTATCGATTACATAGAAAAATCAGAGTAATTGAATATTAATCTATTACACAAAAATTGTTCAAGTAATCGATTAATCAGTTATCGTGTCTATCCCTGTCTAACAGCACCTGGATTTGTAAACGTATTTGTGTTTCAGATAAAAAAAAAATAAATTCTGGGATACATTTGTTGTCATCACTTTTTGTTGTGAGATATCTGGTGTCAGTCATCAGTTAAATGCAATGTAATTGTAACCTTTGGGGGACATCAAAAACAATTTTAACCAAATTATTCAATTATTTTCAGCTCCTACTCAGCTTTCATTAGATGTTTCTGAAACTTTGTACTTTTATTATGATTGATCTTGCTTGCTTACTACCTAGTTGAATTTGTTTCAAGCATACATTTAGGACAATAACTAATTAAAAAGAAAACAAGACAATAGGGACCTTCTGCAAGGTAGAGAGACCGGATTCAGGACCGGGAATAGGACTACCACTAGAAAATAAGGTTAGGATGGATATGGAAAATTGTTTTGCCTTGGAATTGGTCACAGCTGTACCCCACAGAGTGTTGTTGCAATATCTTAATAGGAAGTTGAAAATGTGCCTCATTTATTTATTTTTGGAAATCTTTCCAATATAGACACCGATCACTTTTTTCTTCCTGACATAGGATTTTGATATCGGACTACTGGACTTAAGTAAGATATCCATTACATGTAATTACTGTTAAAATATATATTAACAATAGATATTTGAGGCTAACAAAAGGTGAAGCGGGATATAGTTGCCGAACTGCTAGTTTTCAAAAGATATTTACTGAATTAGATATTATGATTTTTCTTTGCTAACAATACGTCTATTGCCTATTACAACATCAATCTGCAGACATTTTGTACACGAGTTATTTACTATGATTGAAATAACTAATTAGTAGAGGTGAAAGGTACATAGTATTGCATATATGTTCCTTTCACCTCTTTTATATAAGGGGATACCTTTATACACGTAATCGTCTTTCGCATCGGGCAGCTAGGGTGTAAAAATACGGATGCCTGTTTAAAAATCAAAATTATCAATAAATAACACAAAATGAGACATAATGTCTGTCAAATGTCCTTTATTAAAATTTTGCTCTATTATTGCAAATCATTAAACTAACTAGTTATTGGCATTTGTCATCAAATTGTCATGAAATCATATAATGGTATTATATTGATTTTACTTTAAAGCCTTTATTGTACACGTGTTATTGTTTCCATTGCTTTCTCAAAAACTATATCAGTTACAAAAATATAATTTCCAGACTATTATAACGATTTTACCGAGGTATTAATAATATCTTACGAGTTGTTCGTCAATTTAAAACGTGTCTCATATTGCTTCCAAATTTTATCAAATTATAAGCTTGGTATCTTTGATGTGTTTTTACACATTCAGTGCAGTTATAGGAAATAGAAAAGATTTAGAATTTATCGACAATATTTTTTTTTTACTGCAAAGAAAAAATACTGAAAAAATTTTTAAAAATGAATTTTATGAAAAATTATAGGTACCGTTGAGTTGTTCAACACCCACTTAAAGTAGCAATACATCAGACAATATGTTTCTGACTGTTAAGTTTAAATATCTTCGAAAAATTACAAATTTCCTCTCAATAATAATATCAGAATTTATTTACGATTATAAGGTCCTTCAACTTTCCAGTTAAAGACCTTTTGAGTTTTTTCTGATTATAATTTTTTTCCTCCACCAAGTTTATTTGTTTGCGCTGTTTTATTTAACAAGATGTCACTTAAATATTTAGTAAATGACTTAAAACATGTTAAAATAGTTTATTCGGTTTGAAACTGACACTGTTTTATCAAATACTTATCTTCGTATAAGTTGTCTCCCCGAACACTGTCTTTCTTGTGATCACTTTTATTTTAAAGATATCTACACAATTTTTTTTCCAAATTACTCGATACATCCTAATGTTAATAATTTTACGGATGTTATCCGGAGACTTAATATAAGAGTTATTTCCCTTCTATGTATTTAACAATTTAGTGAAATGTAATTGTAATGCGTAAACCGTGAGAGTTAGAGAACTGGAGTGTTTTGATTTCTGGTCTGAGTACATCAAAAAGAAAATGAAATAAAGGTCAAATTCATTTTTGTTTGTTATTGTTACTACTCAGCAACCGTAATGAATACTCACAAAAATGTTACTCAATTGTTAGTTGCGTTATGTCGTAATTGAAAAACATTTGTTCGAAAGGTTACGGTTTCATTATAAAGGAATTTTTTTTATCTAAGAAGTCTGAAATAGACCACGAGGTGCCAAAAATGCATCGCTGAAAACATAACCTTTACTTCCATTAGCATGGTCAAACAATAAAGTTTGAAAAATAAATACTTCAAATTATTTTTTCCGATGTGTAAGTAGACATAAAATCTTATGAATCAATTTATGCTTATGTTTATTTATGTTATGTATAATGTTGAAATGTATAATACTAACATTTATAAATCTGTTATTAAATATGCTCCCTGAATACCTAATGGAAACGTAGCCCAATGATATAAGCTAGGTAAATTGTTTAACAGCATATAGAGCAATACAGATTATTTAATTGTGAAAAAAAAGATGTCTGAAATATGATGTATTGTGATATAACTTAGTCAACATACACTGTAAAGACCTATGGTCCTTTTTTTAAGGTCCTTACTTTATAACCTTGAAATTAAGGTCAATGTCGCATTTGAATTAAATTTTATATTCTAGATCTTGACCTATCTGGCTTTTTTTACTTAAATTTTTGATTCAAGCGTCACAGATGTGTCTTTTGTAGACGACACTCTCGTCTAGTGTAATTATACTGTTGATACTGGTATCTATGATGGGTATATTTACTTCTTATTGATACTTGATAAATTCATGGGGTCTATTGCATTCGGTTGGAAGAGGTAATAGCATAACAAAGGTCAACCGGAAGTGATCATTTATAAATTGAAAGTTTTGTGCACTTAATTTCATGTAAAAATACCTAGAACCATATAAATATGTTTTTGAATAAGTATGAAGGTGCGGGATGAAATAGGAAGTGACATTTTACAAACCGGTAGTAAATTATCTCCTTTATTTCATCATAAAGAAATACAAACCATGTATTTTCGAAATCCCTGTTGACTATGCTATTTTTTGACAGCAGTAGAACTTTGAAAAACCGTCAGTGGCTAGTTATTACTTATCTTCAGTTTGAGATAAACCATCTTCTGACATCAGAGCTTCAATTTTTCATTTAATTTTGTTGATCAAATCTAATTCGATTTGGATATAAAAACCTTCATTTTTTCTCTGAATAATTGGGTTTATATTTGGTTATAATTGTATTTATTTTTTGTTTGCATTCATTATGGCTACAATATTCATTTAACATTCAGATAAAAACGTACAATAAGAGGTTAGTGATTTTCAAAAATAATGGCATCGAACATAATTGAAGAGACATTAATTGTCAAATAGCATCTGGTGAAGTACAATTGTTACTGTTAATGTAATTACTTCCACTGGATCGATACCCCTGATGTAGGACTGCTAGTCTCCAAAGGTATTGCAAGCCCATTGGCCAGTACTTTTCTACTGTTATCAAAATACGGATATTTTTTTTATTGAAATTTGATTTTGTAAAATCTTAAAAATTATTTCAAAATAAAAAATGTATCTCCCTTATGAATACATCTTAGTCTTTGCAAAAATAAATCTATACTTTTAGGTTGATAACTCTAATTATCGTGTATACATAAGTAGAATCTCTTGTGGGAAAATGTCTCATATCTAAATAAACATTTAGTATATTGTAAACTGCACATATATGAGAGGAATGTTATTTTCTTCTTGTTTACGTTTTTTGTATTTCGAAATAGTGCAAAAGTTTTTTAGCTGAATACTTACAGAAAACAAATTCTCTAAATATTTTCCTCCTACTGTGGAATTACTATACTCTGTGTTTATAAGGCAAGTGTCTCTTGCTGGACATGGATAATGAAATATGGATAAAATGTTATTTACAAATGTCAAGGATATATGTGCATCCGCTAAAATTAGATAACATATACTTGAAACTGCTTATAGAATTTTAACAAAACAAATTCATGATTACCTTGCTCCTGTTTAAATTTGTGAACCATGCAAAGCATAAGAATACAAAGCTTAATAAAACCGAATGGTATGTCAGAATTTCAATCTACAAATATTTATGTCAATTTTAGTAATCTGTTCGTTAAGGCTAATATGAGCATTTTTGATAAAAAGTAATAATGAAAACTTGTGTACTTGAGAGGGTAATTTGGTATAGCGTTGTCACTAATTCTATTTAATCTTTTGTTTATTTCAGTCATTAATTGCTAAAAATTATTGTTTTGTATTACCGAAAAGTGAATGGTATTACTTGGTTGTCTGGTGTTTCACGTTAAACCGTTCGGAAAACGCTATACACCTACTTTGGATCATAACCAGAATTTTTGTATCCAAAGAGAGACAAAACAAACGTTCTGTACTTAGGCCTGAAAACACAATTATGTCGTAGTGCATTTCTTTTAGACAATGAATGAAAACTAAAATCAAAAAAAAAAATCCAAACTGCGTTTTCTCAATTATATTTTTACAGTGTGGTGTACTACTTTTGGGACAATTTATATCAAAGTTATAAAAAACTTCATCAGCTCTAACTCAAAATATGGAAATTTTATTTTAAGAAGGGTCGAGGGTATACAATTGAAATTACAGTTTTCTCTAATAATTTGTTGAATGAAACCTCTTTACATATGGATGAAAAAATGCAATAAAAATAGATGGTCACCAACCATCTAAGCAAGTTACTGACTGCTAAAAAAGTAATTTGTACAAAGACTAGTAGGGAAAATTGCACCTGCATTACCTTTAAACCTAAGAGAACTAAATTACAGATTTTCATTAAACTTTCTATTCCAAGAGAATTAAGTAAAGTTAAGAGAGACCCCCCCCCCAAAAAAAAAAGAGGGGTCAATGACCTTCTAAGACAGATAAATCGCTAAAAGTGTGAAACCATGGCAACATAAAAAGGTTATTATATAATAATTTTGATAAAAATGCACCTTTTTCTCCCATTTTTAGCCAAAACTATATAAAATGAAAACCTAATTTTGGATTACAACACCCGTTAGTGATATGCAGGCCCAATAATAGTGATATTGAAGGTTTAGATTTGTATGTAGTCTGTGCCTGTCCAGAGTCAGGAGCCTGTAATTCAGTGGTTGTCTTTTGTTGCTGCATATCATATTTATTTTTCGTTTATTGTTTTGTACATAAATCAGGTCGTTAGTTTTCTTGTTTGATATGTGTTATTGCCTAAAATGACCCAAAATGATTTTCAGTCATACATGACCCAAGACTATTTTATACACATATGGCATGATACTTGTAATTTTGTTTTACATTTAAGGTACATTAAATATATTTATGTCTAATGTGATCAGCGTAATAGATGTACATCAAAGCTGGGGATACAGAATACAGAAACCACCCTATGACTTACTATCTGAGTGCATGAACACTTATGGACACACCTTGCTCGGTTTTTTGGAGGCAAATTAGTAACAAGGAGAGAGATTCCAATCAAAATGTAATTTATTAAAAACGACGATCAATATTATATACAAAACAGGGGAGATAATCTTACAAAGGGTAACATTTAAATGCCCCTTATTTAACTCTCCTGATAAAAAGCCAGCCTACAAAAAAGGTTGCGTACAAAAAAGGCCGTTTACAAAAGGTGGCGTATCAATAAAAGGCCACTTACAAAAAGGTGGCGTATTATAAAAAAGCCACTTACAAAAGTAGCATATCATAAAAAGCCATTAACAACATAATGGCAAAAATCATGGAAATTAAAATCACAAAATTCACATCATATTTAAATGTACAAGGTAGCAAGTTATTGGGGTAGGGGGTGGGATCAAAAATTGTCCAGATTAAATTTGCGACCTTTCTTGTCGCAGATAAATATTTACCTCAGAATATATCTGTTATCTGATTGGTTGGTTAAAATAGATTAAATAATTATGCAATTTACACTCAGTTCAAATTGACTGTTTAAATCAAATAGAAGTTGTCCACATAGACATACATGAATTTATAATATAAATTAGATTGTGGAAGTATTGTTTAAACTGAAAAACCCTAAAAATTTTAAATTGGTAGAAAAAATTACATTTTCATGTAAAGCCACCTTCATTCAAAATCTCTATTTCCGGGGACAGAATTTGAATAATTGTAATATTGCAACATAGATTGTATTGTCATGAAACATTGTCAACTCTTTTATGATTCCTTAAGTTTAGGTCATGCCAAGTTTAAATATTTTTTTTTTCTTTTCAGTTCGAAAACACATTTTTTTTTTTTTTGAAGCAGAGGCAAATTTAGGAAGGGGCAACCCTTATGGAGCTACATACTATGTATAAGGTTAATGCATAGACTTTTTATATGTCCCATTCTTAATACTGCATAGTTTGGCCGCCCCTTATTTCAAAACCCTAGATCCGCATCTGTCTAGTGCATTTCTTTAAGACAATAAATGAAAATAAAAAAGTTACACTTGCATTTTCTCAATAAGATTTTTACAGTGCTCTATTTTTAGAAAAACTATATCAAAATCATAGAATTGTCTACCAGCTCTAACTCAAAATATGTACAATATTACAGTGTATGTTAAGGAGGTCTATAATTCAGTTTGACAGTTCCATACATACTAATTTTTGCCTTTTTCAACTGGACCAAATCACCTTTTTACCTCAAAATGCATGACCGAAATTTTGTTTACGTGTAATTTCATCCCTCTAATTACTATTTTATGCATAAAATACAAAAGAAGTAAACAAGGAAAGAGTATGAAAATAATTTGTAAGTTAGACACTCCGATATCATCCACACTAGGGACTATATTTGTAGACACTGAAAACCACGAAAACTAAAAGATGATTTCTGTGTACAAGGCCCAATTGTCACACATTTCAGTCGACATGTCATTAAAAAAATGGTATCTTTGATTAACACAGTGATTTAGAGTTATTTTGATCATACTTTAAACTAGGGCTCTCTCTAGGGTGAGTCCGTGAGTCCTGGACTCATGAAAATATGTCTGGACTCGTCATTTTCAATACTGATGAGTCCTAAGATGCATCAAGATTGTAAATTAAATGTTGTATCACTGAGCAGAAATACATGTAAATATATATTATCTACATTTCATGATGTCATTTCCCCGATTTCTTTGGTCATTTGGACTGAAATAATAAATTATATAGCAATCTTCTTGCTTTTGGACTCATGGCAAAAAATGATGAGTACCTGGACTCGACTTCAAAAATCCTAAGTGATCTTTCAAAATAGAAAATTATTTTGTATACCATACTGTTTGCGTTTGCTTAATTGCAAAATAAAAGGACCCTATATTATGCAGATCCATGGTATGAAGGCTTTTAAATGTAGAAATAGGAAAAGATCACAAACGTTCACTTCCCATATGTTTATGAAGTCTGTATAATGGCCTGGTTACCTACATATTTTCTTTGTTGTTTCATGGTTCAATTGGCTGTTTTAATGTCTAATTATAGTCCATTCAATTATATCTACACGTATACATCAAATTAGTTAAATAACAAGAATAACCTTTTAAATTTTGCCACTATGGTAATAATAATTATAGAACTATTTGTTAATACCAACTGATAAAGCATAGCCTAATTTGAATTAATCTTCATTGTAGAATTTAAAATTTTGTTCATGAAAAGTGCACTGTTCAAGTAAAACACATACTGGTATAACTTTATTAATTCCAACATTTGACATACAATTTTGCAAAGAGAACACAATTTGAATCCAATATTAGTTAATTTGTTTTTAAAGATATAGTTTAATATGAAACTTCACCCTATCATTTATTTCAATATTCAACAAAGCTTTATATGTGCAAAGTTTTACAAGGACAATCTACAGGGGCAGATCCCAAGTTTTTGAAAAGAGGGGGATTGGGTCATGAATTATGGTGTCTGATATAAAGAACACACCTGTCAGGCTGGACTCTTAAGGGCCGCATGTAAATGGTGATATAGACAACACATATGAACTCTAAGGTCTGCAAATCATTTGTCAAAACATTTATTACATGTACATTTAACTATGTCTATGGTTTTAATTCAGGCTCAGGAGCGTTACTGTTTTTTCTTTTTTTTTTCTTTTTTTTTTACGAATTTAGCTGAATATCATTATCAATATCAGAATAAGCGCGAAAATCGGTTGGCAGATTCTTCACCAATAAACTCATTATATATTTCAGGATTAAAATTGTGTATGCCAGACGCGCGTTTCGTCTACAAAAGACTCATCAGTGACGCTCTAATAAGAGCACGAAGTTAAGGCAATAAGGCGCTTGTCGTGTTTCTTCTAGTTCGTACTACTTCAGCGGTTAGTATCTCCTCTGTTTTCAAAAACAGTTAATAACCAATGCTTATCCTGATTTGTCCGCCACGGTTACTAAGCGATTACTTTGAAAGTCTTTGTGATAAACAAACTACCTTCTGCAGCATTGTAACACACAATTGTGTTTCAATTCCACCTTTTATCTAAAGAAAAAAACAATATTAGAATAATTGTGTTATAGCATAAATTAAATCAAATGTTTCCCTTTAACTGTGTGGGTAAAGCTCTCCCCGTTCCGGATATATTATCATATTAAGTTCCCATAACTAGCATGTTAAGAACAGATCACCTTCATTTATGATGAGTGTGTCTTTATTTCTTGCAAGGATCCTGAACATTATACTTTTCGTTACTACAATCTCGCTCTCTATCACTTTTAACGAATTATCATCGATCTTTTACACGCTTCCGGCGAAAGTAAGCTAACTTTAACCAATGTCTATGTTGAATTAACTGGTTTAAGCCTTGTTCACCATTTGTCCTTGAAAACCATGGGAGAACTGTTTTCATTTTACTTTCGGTCAAGTTTTGATTTATATCATACTGACTTGAGAAACACGACAGGGGCAAAATGTGAAGAAGAAACTGCTTATTCTTCAAGAAAACCTGTTTTTTATCCTAGTTTTTGGCTGAGTTCCTGTTGTTCAGTCCTTGGTTATCTTTTTAATATTTTGTTGTTGTTGTTTGTTATCTGTTGTTTCGTCGTTTTTATTTTTTTTGCCATGACGTTGTCATTTTTTTACGTATGATTGTGCCCTGATTATCTTCTCCCTATCATATTTTTTTGGTCAATCAAAAACTAGTTTCAGTTCTACTAATAACAAACTTCAAAAGTCTACATCAGTATTCCTATTTATGAATTCGTGTTGTTTCATATTGAGTGTTGCTCTGACCAGCAAACAAGTCGTGGAAGTAAGAATTAAGCGTGGTGTCGTCGGCAATGTTGATGTCAAAAGTTGGTTCTAAAAGATTGTGATTAGGCCAGTTTATGTCAGTTTAAGTGGAAAAACAATGATAGATACAGGACTTTTGGAAATCATTTGTGTAAGCCTTGGCACATTTAATTTCCACGGAGCTCAATCATGGTCTATTGACTTTAAATATAACGCATAGCTGTAATACAAATGACACTGAATAACTTGATTTTCATCTAATTCGTATATATTTTATTAATTTAGATATTTTAGGTAATGATGATTAAATGCCAGATGTGGAAGATAAAAATCGGTTGGATACTCGTTGTTTTCCAAGTTAGTATTAATATATTGAGTATTTATTCTTGAATATTCTTCTTCTAAATCATACATAGGAATGTATTGATGTTTTGGCGTTGCCAATGGTTTTTTAAATTTGCTTTAGAGGAAAAGTCCCCGCAGATACATGTAATTTTTATGGCAGAGTACACATAATAATTTCAATATTCTTTGATGGCAATGTTGTCCAGTTAACATGAAGTGGCTGTCATTTTCTAGTATATATGTAAACAAATAAAACAAAGTTATGGTAAGGATTTCTTCTGAACAACCGAAATGCATATGTAATATGATCAATTTAAAAGGAAAAAATAACGGAGGAAGCTGCCAAAGGGTGTTCACTGATACTCGTAAATGCATTTAGATATGCCAACAAAAGAAAAAAAATATGATCAAATGAATGCAAGAGGAGGGAAACTGACGGCGCCAACAAGTTATGAATGTGACCACAGAAACAGAGAAAACAAAGGATGTTTATTTAAATCTTAGTTTAGTATAAGAAATAAATTTGGTGATGAACTAGTTTAAAAACCCACTTCTCTTTTATTTGTTCAATTAAAATATGTTCACATTAAACAAAGATAAAACCACAATTGATTAAGTTGAGAATACATATACGTGTATATTTTAAATATTAATGGTAATTCATCTTCGCTTTCCTAATCTAAATGTTCCTACACTTTCAGATCTATATGCTATCTGTTAAAACATACAACTTGAAATGTCCTTTGCAAGCCAACTGGAAACTTCGAGCACAAGTAAAGTGTAACAGCACGTTGAAATACTTTTGCTTGTACAACAATGTGGCAGAGAAATATGTTGAAGGATGTAATGGCCCAGACTGGGATAGAAAAGGTAGTAACTACTTTATTTGTGGTCATGTGTTTGGGACATAAACTACCCCTTTGTTTGACTATTTCATCGGCTGAATAGGCTCTACTTGATCTTTTGGCACTTGACTAAAATATTGGTTTTTGCCAAGTTTAAGTATATTTTCAATTTCACATAGCATTAACCAATAAAATTGAGAATGGAAATGGGGAATGTGTCATAGAGACAACAACCCGACCAAAGAGCAAACAACAGCCGAAGGCCACCAATGGGTCTTCAATGCAGCGAGAAACTCCCGCACCCGGAGGCGTCCTTCAGCTGGCCCCTAAACAAATATGTATACTAGTTCAGTGATAATGGACGTCATACTAACTGTAATAAACATGTTCTCAATCAATTGAACTAGAATGTGGGGACCTTTTCGTCAAAGTTCCCAAGAACATTCTCCCAAAAGCTCCCGTTTATTTATTGACATGTTCATTTGAATCAAACCGGGCGATTTATTTACCTACCAAACATTAAGATTATTAAACAGTACCATGTCTGGAACTTTTCAAACACAACGAGTCTTCTGTTATAAATAGTTCTTGTTTATAGATGGCGCACCAGTTTGATGACAGATAGTCTATTACGGTATTCTAGTTCTCCATGCTGAAACGAATATAAGCTAGCGTAACAGGTGTAGCAGCCTAATATTTATGTCAACAATATATATTCTTTAAACTTATGTCAATTCTCTTTTTTGCGCCACCAAGCCATGCAAATTAAAGACCCATTGGTGTCCTTGGTCTATGTTCTGCTCTTTAGTCGGGTTGTTGTCTCTTTGACAAGTTCGCCATTTCCATTCTGTATTTTACATAAAGCATAAATATAAATATATACATATTACTATAAGTTAATATTATTCATTATCCATAAACATACGATCAACTAAAAAAAACTGCTGCCAGACAAACTAATTTGCAAATTTTAAATGCTTCAACAAACCCCTATAGTACATGCATTACTCATTCATGATGATCGCAGTTATCATTAACTGCATATACTCGTCAAAGCTGCATTTCGGGTATGAGCCATCCAATCATAATTAACAGAAACAAAAATATGCCCTGAGTATAAACATTATCACGTGTTTATAGTAAACACTACTTGACTGATACAACGTCGTCCTAAAAAAGACACAGCTTTGTGTTTTAGCATGCAAATACTAATTATAATATCAATCAGTATGAGATCATCTAAAGTTTCTAAGTAATAGTTCTAATGTATATGAAACCAGTTGAAAATGAGCATGTATTTTTATAACTAACAATCGATTGAAAATATATGAAGGCTCTTTATTAAAAGTCTAAGATGACATCAACAAAATAAAGTTGTCTGATATAAAGACCCTACAAAACACATTCATAAAAGATTATTAATACTAAGTGCAAAGTAAAATAACTCTGACATGTCTATAAACAAGTGTATTTGCACTGTATAACATTCCAAGTATAATGCTATTGTCATTCTCATTTACATCTATGTTTTTTGCCTCAAAGACTCAACTTAAACTTGTGTCTTACATGTAATAGTTCATGAATCTCATAAACTTAATTGCGATAATTATGTTGTTCCAATGTAAAAATATACTTCTACGTGAATGCATAATGAAATAAAAACAGTAAAGCATTAAAATATCTACATGCATCAATAAAGCAAAGTGTAAAAAGCAAAAACAAGCAGATTGCTAACAAAATTATAAAACTACATGACACAGCTCTTTGCTTACCTCAAGTGCTAATTTGAAGGTCATAAGACTATATGCTTATATGTTTATCGATAACATCATATGGTTACATCATCAAAAATTAACCCGTAAATATGCATTTATAACTAATGTGTTCAGTGTTTAAAATATGACCTCATATAAAAAATACATAATAAACATAACAAAATATGTTTCCTTTAATGGTAAAATAATAAAAGTTTTAAAATGAATACTTAACCATCTAATTACTACTTATTTATACACAAGAAACTCTTTCTTTCTGTTTAAAATCATATCACTCCCTTAAAAGTTATTGCTTAAGACTATTTAATATCTTAATTATGTATTAAACTATAATGACTTTAACGCAATTGATGGTTATTCGAATTTGTACGACTTTGCTCTCCCTAGCAGAGCTATAGAAAAAACAGTACATTAACGGGTGTTACACAGACACTTTTATGAATAGAATAACTCGTGCATGATCAGTGAGTTCATGTGCACTTTAAATTTAACTTTTTGTTTCACAGACATATTTCCTGTCTTTTTTATTAAAATACTTACGTTTGCATCAATAACTATATTATAACAATGTCTAAGAATTTAAAAAAGTGTCAGTATGTTTTCACAAATGTGTCTCTGAAGCTCAACAACTGTTTAATTTTTTAAGAAGGTTTTCAGTGTTGTTTCTAAACAATGCAGCAATTTTGAAGAGTTATAGAAGTTTTAACCAACTAGTGGCCAAATGGTCTATCTAGTCAAAATACTGTATCACTAGCCTGTCGAATGCAGGACATGGCAGGTGCGCTCGAAGGTTGTTGGTTCTCTCCGGCACACTGGCTTCCTCCACCAATAAAAACTTATCGCCATGAAATAGTACAATAGTGCTGAAAGTGGCGCCAAACAACAATCAACAAATCAATAAATAAACCAAGCAATTTTCTTGTTTTATTATAGGAAGTAAGCGAATATATGCCGGAGATTTTAGCAGAGGTGAATGTATACGGAAGCGTTTCCAGCCATTTATATTTTGGACCAATGGTAGTGTAAGTGATTGTATCTATGCTAAATCAATCTGCAGTGCAGAAGGACAAGTTGTTTACAACGACAATTCAACAAAAGATGACAGAGCATGCCGATGTGATTACGAAAAGAACTATATATTTATAAAAACTCCAAGAAATTTCTGTTTTTGTATACCAACAGAAGAAGACTGTTCCTGTTACATCAAATCATGTCCTATAAACTATACCCTTTCAGCAGGTATCTTACTTTTATTTTGTTTATTAGTTAAATTGCATGTACATTTTTGCTATTGTGTATTTTTTTATGAAACACTTCTAACCAACAATTTTCAAGAGTCAATATAGATCTGAGGAAATGTATATATAACCTGTATAACGCGTGAACATGTGTAATTAGTTTTAGTGGAAATAAAGAGATTTCCTTACTTAAATTGTATATTCAACATCGTTCACAAATTGACAACAAATATTGCGTAAGTTACATGTATTGACAGTAGTGATTTTGTGAAAACACTTTGTTTTGCACAAGGGGAGAGGAAAGGGGTAGCCTCTGAAGCATAAATGATTGGGTGAAAATGTGCATCTGGGATTTAAAAAAAAACATGTTTTGAAGTTGAAAGAAAATATCGACTTATATACATGAATGTCGAACCATTCATATATTTCTGACTCCGAACTGCAACCACTGATTTTGAAGTTCTCTCTGTATTTTTCTTTACACATGTAGGTTGTTTGATCAATTGAGTATTGCTTACAGATGTTTAATAACAGAGAGGCGAAAAATACCAAAGGGACATTCAGACATATAAATCGAAAACAAACTGACAATGCCATGGAAAAAAAAACGACCAAACCAGTATACAAAACACAACATAGAAAACTTAAAAATGAGCGCAACACAGACACCATTAAAAAACCGGGCAATCTCGGGTGCTATTGAAGAGTAAGTATACTGCTCCACATGAAGTATCCGTAAGGATGCTTATGTTAGTACACACCCAGAAGTAAGTCTTATTCGGTAAGTCACATTCGAGGAAAAGATCATCTATTTCTAGCTAAAAACAATTTAAACTCGGCAGGAAACTAAGAAGGCTTTTGGAGTCAATATATTGTGAATATACCTTTATCCATCGTTGAAGACCGTACGTTGAGATCCAGATATGTTTTGATTTGTTCATTGATTGCATGGCAAGCATTTCTTAATTCGATATTTTCTTTCAATTTCAATATATGAATTAAATGTTTTGTTATTAAATCCCAGATGCACACCTGTACCCACCATTTATGATAACCGTCATACAAGTGGGAGATTCAATTAGCCATAAAACAATATTTAAACCACCATTGTCCTCGAAATATGCCTGTAACATGTCAGGAATATGACAGTTTTCTTTTCACTTGTTCTGTTGCTTCATAGGTTCTTTTTTTGTCAATTTTTATTGACTTCCATGTTTTGATTTGATTAGAGTTCTGTATAATTGTTTTATTTTTCCTGTTTCGCCAAATTCGCGTTTCTTCTACCTAAGATTCATCAGTGGCACTCAAATCAAAACAGTTTGAACAACTTATTAAATATGAAATGTAAGACCATTGAAATTCAAAAGTTTGAAAAATGTTCCAAAAAAATGTATTTTTCTTATGCAATTTATTTGTTGATATTCATATTCCTTTATGTTAGAGTTACGTGGGTTTATTGTACCGATTTTTTGTGGTATGCATGCTCAAGTAATCTATCAATTGAAATTAAATGGATATTAAAACGAATAACCGATAGTGCAAAAGATTTCTGTAAGTATGTTTCAATGCTTTCGTTATTTCAGATTATAAATGCACCATAACTGATTTCCAGGAAGTAACACAGTGTAAACATATAACCAGGTAAGACTTTAAACTATTTCATTGAAAAATTCGTTTAACACTGTGTTGTACTTGAGGCTCATGTGTCACCCTCAATTGACAGTTTTACCTGAACTTATTATCATATTTATATAAAACCTATGTTGTCCTTTTTCAGTGAATAGTTTGATAACTACAGAGTCAGTTAATCCAAAGGTTGTTATTTTTCTTTGTTTGTTTATCTCCAGCTATCTATTAAAAATCAGCTGATGTGGTATGAATGCCAATGAGACAACAATCCACCAGTGTTCCATGAAATGGATGTAGTCAATTACTGGCAACTTACTGCTTTCCATTATAAACATGATATATGGTCGGTGCAAAAAGGCCCCGACAGGAAAACATGAAACAATTCAATTAGAAAACTATCGGCCTAACAAAACAATTTACAAAAAACAAATATGACAGACATGAACCAACAAAAACCATTGCACTACAGGCTCCTGACTTGCGACAGGCACATATAGAATGTGGTGGGTCAAAACTAGTTTGCTGGTGCCAAACTCTCTTTCTAACCTGGGACAGTGGTGTAACAGTACAACATAAGAACAAACTTAACAAATCAGGTAAAAGGGCTTAGCTCATCAGATCGATAAAAGGCAAAAATCATCTACCAGAAAACACAGACCGGACGTGGCAGCGTTACTATACATACTACGACGAAAAAGACATTTAGTAAAGATCTGTGAGTACTCGCAGATACTGACCGCTAGTTCAAAGCCAATAACAACTAATAACTAATCATGTATCTAAGACTAAATTATCAATCAGTCCACATCCTACATCCTATGTATTAAGTGTAAAGACGTCATAAACAGTCAGAGAAAAACATGATCTTGTGCAATGTCTAAATATAGATATCGACAGATAGTAGTACAGTGAATGTGCATATGTGCATGACAATACTATCAAGTATAGTTTTGATTTTTACTGATAGCAAAATTAATATTTTGGCATTGCATTAGGTCATGTTATTCTCTGACTGGTAATGACGTCTTAAAACTAAATACATAGGATGTAGGATGTTTTGACGTTTGTAATGACGTTTAGGTATACAGTTTTAACAGTAAAATAAGCACAATAAGTATACGGCTATGAAATGAGAAAAGACGTAATGGTTTTATTCATTACTAGTAATTGTTTTAAAGCAGACTTTTAGGGAAATCGGATGTCACTGTCTTGAATAAGAAGTCCAATGTATTGATAACATATTATATTACAAACGTTCAAATATAATATGACGAACATGAAAAATTATAACATATATTATTAAGAATTCTCTGTTGTTATATTCTGAAAAATAAGATATAGTTATTGAAAAAACAGTTAAAATTCGTAAGAAAGTAAATAACACAAAACCGAAAATAATGAAGCTAAATATAATGTGTACCAATATTAAATACAATCAACTTGCCAGTGAAGTACGTCACTGTTAAACAAATAAGGTTTAAGCATAAACATATATGTGTATGTGAATTCAAACCTTTTGTAGCTATAACATAACCTTAGATGAAAAAACAGGAGACAGCAACGGAAATATCCATCTGATTAACAGTCAAACATGTATGTTGTAAAAGTAGTTTATAAGGAATAGTAGATGTGAAGAAGTTTTGTGTCGTGTCTGTAACTCATGGTGTAATCTAATCACTATATTCATCATGTTTGTACAGTCCAATGAACTGACAATTTAAGAAAGGTCTGCCATAAAGCATGAGTTGAAGATACTCTCGGATACTGATAGCCCCGCAGCAGAGGTATCGACCAAGTACTGTAAAAAGTGAGAACAACACTTTGTTTTTTCATGCGTCCGACGCGCTTCTCTGGATTTACCTTCATTAGGAACGCTTAAAGCCGAAAAACATGGAAATATGTAGTGACATCATAGTAAAATAAATGTACATCAACATAAAGTGGTGTCATTTGTATATTGACACAAATTTCGTCATTGAAACAAATATATAAAAACTCAAATAGACGAATAACGATGTCCAATTAAGTGTATCGCCACATCATAGTAATACAAGTCATTAAGTGTCACTGCATGACAAATACATAATGTCGCTAATACCTCTTTTTATCATCATTGAGCGCCCATCATCCTTTGTCTGTCCGTCAGTCATTTGTTCTCATTTAACTATAAACCTTTTACATTTTCGTGCATAAGTTTTTTTTATTATTATTACCTGCACCAATGTTTACATCAATCATTTATAATACAACTATATATCATTTTATTTCAAATGTAAGACTTGCATTACATTGTAAAATTGATATACTCTTTTGAAACCTACAGGCCTTTTTTTAGAAACAAGGAATTAGTGCCATCCCATAATATTGCTATTCAAATTATTGTAAAAAGATTTTCAAATGTATTATGAGGTCAAAATAACCTCTAATTGCCTGCTGAATATTGTTAACATTTAAAGAAAAGACTCTTAACGGTCCTTTTCTTATATGTATATACTGCAGCATTCGCATAAATAAATGCTAATTTACAACAATCATTTTCCTGTTTAAAACTTGATGGAAGTTTGAAACAGTCTTCAGTTAAATAGTCTTGTCTTCGTTTGTATTTGATACATAGAGGCATTATGTTTAAAATATTGCCACTAAACCGTGAAAACTCTTAAGGAAATCCCACTTTCGCCTTCCCTAATATGGTTTGTTTTAAATGCCATTTACTAAGTTGATACAATTGATATTGATAATCCCTCAAATACGAAAATTTCATAATCATACATTTTCTTTTTTGTTAAGCGGTAATTACGTTTAAAACAATATGAGCAAGTAGTATTATCAGTCTTATACATAAACCTTCTCATAGTAAATATGCCAGGGTTGCTATACAGGCTAGTTCAAACCGTTATGTAGTGTGTTATGTTTTATCAAATACGAAATATCACTAATTTGTGTATCTTATACAAAGAATGTAAAACAGCAAATGCAAGTCCACGGGACAGTGGACTCGGTTTGAATCGGTCCTGTGAAAAATGGCAATATGTCGCAAATGAATTGTTGTACATGTGGCAGAACATTCATTGATTACTGTACTATTTTAAATGAAGAATGATATGTGAAATTGTTTACGTATGGTTTGTGGGATTCATTAACAACTTAACTAGACTCCAGATCAATTGGAGCTTAACATATGTTTTGATACGTTCATTAAAGAGAATTCAATGACAAGGATTAGTATCATATATCTTTTTTTTTTGTTTTATTAAATGTTAAGCCATTTTCTTTTTAGCTTATCTGGCTTACATGTAAGAGTTAAGAGAGCTAGTCAATTCTTTGGCGTCCGTCGTGTCTGCTATCGGTTGTGTCGTGTACGCTGACATTCATTCGTCGTTAAATTATTCAAAGAATTTTTTTTTCACCCCGAATGTAAGTATTTCAACTTTTTAGGAATTGATAAGACTAAAATATATAAGTGTTTAAAAAATGTACACTGTACACAGCAACATGATCAGTTACACAAAATCTACATAAGTGCCAAATATATCAAATCATTCGATGACCCCTTAAGAGGCTCATTATAACCTCTATTTTACTGGTGTCTAATTATTTTTGCTCGTTGGTTTTGAAAATCAAGTCATTTGAAAGCGGACTTTTTAATATAGCCTTGTTCACGTGTATAATCGAAAAATCTTTTTTTTTCTTTTTATATTTTGGTATTTGGTAATTACTATCTTTTTTCACATTTTACAGCATTCCTGGTTAACTGGAGTGACAGAGCTGCAGCTCCCATATTTTGCCTGATCATCATGTATATAGTTGGTGAGACATTTGTAGCTTAGTAACATTTTGTATTTACCTGTTCTCATAATACATTAAAAAAGTATTATGACTATGATATTTAATGATTATTTTTTCTAAGTGATCCTTATTCTTGTCCATACTTTTTTTGCTTAAGTTCTTTGTCTATAGAATGTCTTTATGCCATTTTGTTTTTCTTTGTTGACATCTGTTTTTTTTGTGATTAAGTTTATAACACAATGTTGACTGATTAACCTCAATTTTGACCCATTATGTATGTTTGATTTGTTCAAATATTATTGTCACCATGATGGAATTTTATGCGAGAATTTTAGCTAGCTATAAAACCAGGTTCAATCCACAATTTTCTACATAATTAAGGAAATGCATGTTCCAAGTCAGAAATATGACAGTTGTTTTCCATTCTAATGACATGTTTGAGCTTTTGATTTTGCCCTTTGGTAAGGGTCTTTCATCAGAGTTCGTTATTTTTAAGATTGATTGATGATTGTTGGTTGCTTAACCTCCAGTGGCAAATATTTCGTGCACGTGAAGGGCGAGGACAATTTAACAATGAATACAATAGGTAGGTCCTGTAAGAGACGCTGTCCGCGAGATAGGTCAGGAAATGTAGACTGCTAGTGGAAAATGAGGGTATATTGGATAGGAACAGACATTTAGCCTTGCAACATGCCACCTACGGACCATCAAAGTGTTGTTACAAGAGTTCTTAAGGTTTAAAGAGCGTGACACTCTCTCCACAAAAGGCATCATATTTAACGTCCAAATTCTGACCGGACGTGGCTGCTTACTTGTACATCCCGCACAGCCCTTCGGACGTTCAACTTTGGCAAGATTTTTACTGAAGAAGACCTATAGTGATCATATGTCTATTCCCGAGTCCCCGTTGGGGGTTGGTATTTTGATTATTTTACATTTTGATACACACGATCGTATTTTATCAGGTCATATATGTTTAATTAACAACCAGTTGTAATGTCTAAGTGGCCTATTGTGACACATTTGATTCAATAGTTCGCTGATTACTAGTAACTTATTTGAAACAAACAAATATCCATTATTGTTTCAAATTATTTAATGTCAAAATAGTACACTATTAAAACCAAGTTTAATATGAAAAGGTTATTTTGATCTGAACAGCTCTTTAAAAGATTGAACAATTAATTATTAAGTAATTTTCAAACTTTCAGTTAATTTTCAGACTTGTTAGCTGCGGTAAATTCAGGACTGTTCAGATAATTCGCTTACATTTGACTGTTCAGTTTATGTCTATCCTGTTCAGTTGTTGTTATTAAATTGTATATAAGTCTAAAAATAGACTTAAAGACTGAATATGACTGAATAATTCATTATATACTGCAGCTGTGCTATTTGCGTAGTCAAATTGCATTGACCGTATATGCATATGTGATATACAGTCACTGACCATATATCGCCTTGTTTATGACGTTGACAATGCGTTTCCGTAGAGTTTTAATAATGACGTCAATAAAATATACAGGTTCGCGGATATTTTACGTCGTCCGCTCCAAATAATGACGGTTTTTACCCAAAATATTTCATTTGGAACAGCAATAAGAATTGCAGTATATGAAGAAAACCGGCAGAGCCTCGCTTTCTACCTCTTTCTAAGTCTTGTACAAATTAAACTTATATTTCGAGACAATATATGATTATTCTATACCTTCAATCTTTTGCGACGGTGTTAAGATCAACATGACAGTTTCAGACGACTAAGATTCATTTACTAGTGGTAGTTTATGCCTCTTTAAGTATCAAAGTTTAGAATATGTAACAGTTGTAGGAGAGGAACGTATTAAAGAAAAAAAAAATATTACAACTTAAAGTTAATGCGAATCATTTGTTATTGCAAAATAATATAACTGATATCTGGATAAAATCTTTTAGAATAGCTAACAACTGAACATTTTGTTATTTTTACTGTACTAATACTAACTGACAGCGATTATGTCAACAGTAAATCAATCAAACGAACCAAATTATAGATATATATCTGTAATTGTACACTAAATATCAACTCTTTATGTGGAAGGAGTTGTACTACTGAAAATAAAATACAAAAGCGTTATTTATTTGTATTTTCTTTAGTTCAATGGTCATAATAAAGTAGAACTTTAATCAAACTGGCACCATATTTAGGAAACGTCGTTAATACATGTTAAATTTTAAAAAATACAATACTTGGTGTAGTGTTGTGAACTTATGCTGCTACATCTGTTAAAAAGAAACACAAAAACTATTTATTTCAGTCTTGTTTTTATCAAAAATCAAAAAAAATTATGGGAAATCTACCTAGAAATGTGTGAAATAATTTCTAAAAAATTATCATTGTGCAATATTTCTCACGAAACGAATTATCTCCCTTTGGTTTATTTAGAGCTCTTCGGTGCAGAGGTAAAAAAGTGTTCACTGAAAAAAAAATGGCAGAAAGCTATCTGCTACCAAAACTTTTACTGAATTTCGTGGTAAAACTCCTTGTAGCAAAATATTATTGAGAGTAAAAGAAATTCATTGGGATAAGACAATTAATAATATTGTAATTTGTGGAAACTATTTACTTGAAGTAAATAATCGTAAGTACAGTAGACAGCGAACGATAAAACGTTAAATATCATCCAGTTCAGCTAATCTTAGAAAGTTAAACCACCGTTTGAAGGAGCAACAGTTGAGGGACCAACAGGTCCAACAAATGACAACATGTCTTCACGACAAGAAACATTATACTTTCAATTGGTCCAGGTTAGTATAGCTCAAATTTACTATGTATATCATTTCTTTTCATCCTCACAAAAAATAACAACATCTATATGTACATAATACTTCTTAACTTCGATATGTTGAAGATTACAAAATAACAACATTATTTCTGAAGGGACAACCATTTGATTTTTTTTTGTTGTTGAAAGGGAGGGGTAGCAGTAATTTGAATAGGAATAACTTTGCCTGGTAAGAACTGAAAATACATGATTTTGCACAAGACAGGATGACAATAAATAGTCTGCAAAATAAAGTGCAGGATAGTTGAGGATACATATGTGTACGAAAGTGACACAGAGATATGTCTTGCCTCTCCGCATAATATTAAAAAATAGGCAATCTGATGGACAACTACATTGCTTATTATTTCAGTCGCTGATCCATGATCTAGTGGACAGAGCCTGAAAATGGTCGACAAATTGAGATGTTACGTACAGACAGTAATGTAACTTGATAGAAAATAACTTTGTCTAGCCGACTGTACGGTACGGGTTTTTCAAATTGTTGAAGGCTGTACGGTTGCCTATAATTGCTTACATCCACTTCGTTTTAACTTTAGTGTATAGTCTCATTAACAATCATACTACTTCTCCTTATTTTTATATTAATCACAAAAATTCAACATATAAAATGCTAATTAATTCAGACACTGAACCATGACCTAGGGGTAGGCTATCGAAATAGTCGTCAAACTGATATCTACTGATATCTACTGATACATGTTGTAATGCGACTTCATTTCAATATCATTAATGTATCACAAGTAGACCCTATCAAACTAACTTAAGCTGAAAACTTAACATTGAAAATTGCTTATCAATTCAAAGTCACTGGACCATGTCATGGGGGACAGTGCCTCAAAATAGTCGTCAAACTGATATGTACTGATAGTATAGAAACTTAAAAAAAAATATCATTGATCTATCACCATGATCACAAGTAGTTCTTATCAAACTGACTTAAGCAGAAATTTTGATCAGTGAAAATTGCTAATTCATTCAAAGTCACCGGACCATGACCTAGGAATTTTTATAAATGTAGGTGTAAATTAACTGTACATTCCAAAATATGTTTGTACACTGTCAAAATGTTTAAATTGCTCTGGTTATATTAATTGATTTACAACTAAGTGTACATATAGACTCATCTTAAATGCTTGTACATTTGTACACTTGTACATTATAGATTTTAGGGATAAAATATGTTTAATATCAAAGTTGATTGGCTGTGTCTTGAGCCATAATGTATAAACTGGTTAGAAAGGTATGCAATTCTGTTTTGTAAAATATCCTTAAAAGACACATTTTTACCACACGTTTACATTGAAAACATGAGGAAAGAGTAGAAAAGAATGTTTAAACCAATAACATATTCATATATTGTATGAATTGCCAATTTTGTTAAGGTTGGTCAGGAAACTGTAAATAAACAATTTTCTATTTATTGCTTTTGGTTTCTTTAAAAAAAGGCATGCATTCCTTATTTGAATTAAAAAATTGTCTTTTATACTTTTAATTGCAATTTATAACTGATACAATAGCACCAGACCAATTAGATGATCAAAATTAAAGATGATGTCATTCCAATGAAACACACTAGAAGATCAGCAAAAGAGGTAAACAAATATTTTTTTACATTATAAGAGGTTGTTTGTCTTTGAAAAAGATAATTCACTGATATTTATTTCATATACTAAGTACATGTACATAGTACATAAACATGTTGCATATCAACACAAAAAGGAGATGTGATTTGATTGCAAATGAGATAACTATTCACCGGAGTCCCTATGAAGTGGATATATTTAACTATAGGTCATCATTCTGCCTTCAACAATGAGCATTGATGAGCAAAACCCATACGATTTAGTAATCTATAAAATGTCCCGACATGACAAATGTGAAACAATACACTGATTATAGATTTGTTGCTCACTGTTGAAATTTTAGACCAGAAGATAGAAATATATTGGCATCCTTCCAAATATTCATATTTTGTTTTTTAAAGGATAGATGTGTGTTGCTTAACATCATGCAAATATATCATGTCTGTGCAGGACAATTGAAACAATATAGAAAGTTATAGGGAAAAAAGGGTAGGATCGGAAACAACATGAGAGAAATTGGAAACTTATGCAGAGTTGAGTAATAGATAGGTAGACTTAATTTCTTCTTTTAAGCTCACCTTGCCCGAAGGGCCAAGTGAGCTTTTCTCATCACTTGGTGTCCGTCGTCCGTCGTCGTCGCCGTCGTCGTCGTCGTTAACTTTATACATTTTGAACTTCTTTTAAAGAACCACTGAATGGAATACAACCAAACATGGTATGAATGTTCCTTATGAGGTGCTGACCAAGTGTTGTTACTTTGTAGCTGATCCATCATCCAAGATGGCCAACAGCGAGGGACTTCGTTTAACATAGGAACCTATGGACAATACATACAAATGTCTTCTTTTAGAGAACCTCTAAATAGAATAAAATAAAACATGGCATGAATGTTCTGTATAAGGTGCTGACCAAGTTTTGTTACTTTGTAGCCAATCAATCATCCGAGATGGCTGTCAGCGGGGAACTTAGTTTAACAAAGGACCCTTTGTGAAATACATACAAACGTTTTCTTTTGATGAACCACTGAATGGAATGAAACTAAACATGACATGAATGTTCCTTATGAGGTGCTGACCAAGTGTTGTTACTTTGTAGCAAATTCATCAACCAAGATGGCGGCCAAAGGAGGACTTAGTTTAACAAAGGATCCTATCTGAAATATATACAAATGCCTTCTTCTAGAAAACCGCTTAATGGGTTGAAACAAAACATGGTATGAATGTTTCTTTTGAGGTGCTGACCAAGTGTTGTTACTTTGCAGCTGATATGTCATTGTCCTTATAAAGTCATTTTCTACAATTTCAATAAATGTATTTGTTATTTCTGTACACTTTACAAAAGTCTTCTGCTTTCGATTAGATTACGGGGCCAATATTAAACCAAATTTGGTTTCAATCATTATTAGGATATCTGTTATGATTGTAATCTATTTTTACATGATTTCCAAAACCAAAGTAGAATCAAGTGAGCGACACAGGCTCTCGGAAGCCTCTAGTTAAGTTTGTGACTCTTTGATAGTTTTTTTTTTTTGTTTTAAGTTTCAAGTTTTCTGATGACATGTAATTTGATTTTTAGCATTTTTTGTTTGATTTGGATAAAAAAAAACATATAGAATATTTAAATACAGCATGGACATGAAAAATGCTTTAAGCTTGTATTGTCAATTATATGTCAAGTAAGGTCATGGAAAAATATAATTTCTTTCAGAAAAAAATTCTACTATGGAATGTAAGATTCAATGTTTCAATTATTTTATAGGTAGCAACATATGCTTTGGATGTAACAGGATGATATGCCGGAAGTTAACGTCATTTTAGTCACTGAACAAAAGACTCTGTGTCTTGTGTAATCAACAAGTTTATCACTCTTTCTGGTGTTAGTATGTACAGTGAAAGAATGGAACACATAAGCATCAGAGACTCAATCCATAGAACTGAACACCATTATATAAACATGGCTAAGCAATGCTTGGAACTGATACTTTGTTAAATTAATACTTTTCAGAAATTTTGCATTTTCAACTTACAGTTTACCTGAAATGGTCTCTCATGGCATTTGTTGACATTTCTTAACAAAACCTGCCAATGGTGCTTATTTTTGTATATTATCAGTTCTAATGTAATAAACTGTTGGATTAAGTCAAAATTGGAGGTTTATCCAAATTTATGCACACTTTTATGGTGTTTTAATGGAATAAAAATGTTGTTGATGGCAAAAATCAAAACTTTTGAGAAATTTCTGTTTGTGATAGGATTTAGTGAAAATGCTATATATATCATGTATAATATGTTATCAACATTGAGTCCTGCTTCAAAGTAAAATCTAAAGTTTTTGTTAAAATAAATTTATGTACTAATTTTGAAACTATTTTGTAATGGGCTTTCAGTGAAAATCAATTAAAGGTATATGTATATAATTCTTTTTTAAGTTAACCCGTGTAAAAAATTATCTGTCTGTCAACAATTTTTAATTGGCTGCTAAAAATCCATAAAAATAATTGTTATTTTCTCGAATTTCAATAATCAAATGCCTATAGCATGTATAGCTAATGTTAAGAAAGTGCCTTGTATGCTAAAGGACCCTTGCGACAATTCTTTCATGAGTCCTTAGTTGACCTGCTGAAATGTACCTTTTATATTAATCGATTTTGTTCTCTTCTGGAATATGCATGAGATGTTTGCCACTGGACATAAAGCAAACCACAACTAATCCACCATATTTTTTTTAAATCTCCCCCCCCCCCCCCTTTATGATATTGATTGAATGCATTTGTAATAAGTATTTATTATCTCTCTGCCTCACACAAAAAAGGTTAAGCTTAGCCTTTCTTGACCTGTCAATTTTCTAATTGTACCTTCTTATTGTGGATAAAGAGTTTTGAGCTAGTAGCTATTCCAAACTGTCAACACCAAGTGGCACTTTGATCTTTAATTTTCACTACAGCATTTTAATAATAGTTGATGGACTGACTGGTGAAAAACAGTATTCTTTGACAAGTGCATTAAATTGAAACTTACAGAAGTGAGTTCTTGTATGAGAGATTTAGTCGACTTTTTTTTTAGCGTTTTCCAAGTTTATGCATATAATTTGTTGTTTCTATGGCAACACTATCACTAATTCTACTTGGAATATTATTGATATTTCTCAAACACAACAAAACCTGCATAATGTAAACAAAATTGTATACTGCTATATGTACCTAAGTTCATTGAAATGAATTTGTCAAAATTAGCACTTGTCAGTAAATACACACGAAATATGGAAATGAACTGCTTGTTTCCATGGCAGCACATTCAATGGCAAATATTGTACAATTTGAATATATGATTTTTTAAATACTTTTATCTGTTTTTCTTATACTGAGTATTTTTTTTTCTTTTATATTTTTCATGTTCTTGAAAACAGACTGAAATTGTTCATAATCGGCACTTTTATCAAGTTTAGAAACATGGTGTATTTGTCTCCTTCAGTTGTTAACACCATTATGATATACTATACTATCTAAAATTATTTATATATACGCATGCATGTACACAATGAAACTTAATTTAGTGTAGGTTGTTTTAGTTTTCTTTCTGTTGTGAACATTTAAGAAACAAACTGAAACTTTTTTTAAATTTTCAAATTTGTGTATCATCATGAAATTGTTTCTATAGCAACAAACTTAAAACTATAATACCGTTATACATGAATATGTTTAAAAATTTTATAATTACAATTATTTCTACAAATTGTATATTTAGTTTTTTTTTCTAACGACAGAATGAGGTTTTGAAACAGTTTTATATAAAATTTTGCAAAAGTTAATTTTATAGAAAAAATTAAAACTAAGCATTTTGTATCCATGGTAACAAAAAAATAAGACATAATTCCCCATTATTTTTTTCGCATCATTTATAAGATAAGTCTATGGTATTTATGAATTCATGGTTGACTTTAATTCAGGTGTCTGCAAAAAATTATGGTGAGCATTCAAAAATGTCCTCAAAAGGGTATTTTATTACCCAATGCAAACCACCTAAAAAAGGAGCATATGTGATTATGATTGAAAATTGATATAAAAATAGCAGTTATTAAATAACATCATTAAAATGCATATATTTAATAAAATCATTAAAATAAACCTTTCTCTTATTTATTTATTATGAAAAATTATGTTGAAAATAGCATTTTTCAGCTTAAAATCATGGATATCCAGTAGGGGTAAAACTGGTCATCGGTTACTATGGCAACCGATATGCATAGCAACCAAAATGCCATTTTTTGTTTGTTTCATCAAGTCTAGTAAGTGTGTGAAGTTTGAAGAAAATCCATGTGTGCCATACTCCCTATGTAAGAGTTTAAATAGTTACAGAGAACCAGTATTAACAACTATAGGTCAGTGTACGGCTTTCAACATTGAGAAACGCCCATACCGTATAGTTAGCTATAAAAGGCCCCGAAATGACAAAATTATGTAAAACAAATCAAACGAGAAAACTAACACTGTAGTTAATGTACAAAATAATGGGAAAAAAATATGTAACACAGCAACAAATAACAACAACTGAATTACAGGTTTCTACCTTGGGACAGGCACATACATAATGTATGTAAGCCTAGATTTCTAGAAGAACTGTTATGTAATCAATATCACAGTTTTATATAAGCAATATCTGGGAAAACAGTTTAAAATTAGCTCTGATAATGGTTTCCCCTTTCAAATATAAATTCTATAGTAAAATTTTGTGAAATTTATATCAAATGTTAATTTTGTGTTCAGCTCGAAAATAAGTGCCGATCAACCGATTTAACAGGAATTACATGTATTTCCCTTTGAAATGCGATTAATATTGAATACATTGAACATTGTAAGCTCTCTAACACCTATATTTCTTGTCATATTTTCGAAAAAAATTAGATCTAAGAAGATTTTAATAATCAGAGCCGATCACATATTTGGCAGGAGTAATGCACCTTGGAAACAGAAATTTTATGGAAAATATAAATGTTAGCAATCTCATGACCACAATTCTTGAAAACGTCTAAAAGAACCAAAACATTTATTTTTAAATTTATTTTTTTGACAGGTAAAATACGTGTTCGGCGGGCAACACTGGAAAAGTGTTTTTTCATGAAATTTAAATTTAACGTTATCAAATTTAATCAAATCTACAAAAACCGGTAACAATGAGGTTGGGAATTCAGAGAAAATTGCAGTTTGAAAGGGGCTGACAAATGTTTTTAATGCCAGAGGGAAGAGGGACTTAAATGATAGTTGAAAATTTTGCATTAGATGCGTATCACTGGTTCGCATCATTATCCTGGCAAAAACAGATCAATACATGAACTGCATGCCTTCATAACGACAATAACTCTTACAATATCGACAATTCAATTAACGATTATATTTTGGAGACGTACACAGCATAAACGGTCGACGAATAAAAGATATCCTGTTACTCTGAAAAGTAAAGATTTTCTCTCTTTCAGTTGCAAGACTTTTATTTTTCTTTGCTGATTTGTTTAACAAATGGACAAGAAAACAACTACAACAATTTAAAAGATCGTCTGAGAGAAACAATACAGGTAACTTCATATTAAGAGGAAAAAAAAATAAAATAAAAAGCAGTA
This sequence comes from Mytilus californianus, assembly GCF_021869535.1. Classification (NCBI taxonomy): domain Eukaryota; kingdom Metazoa; phylum Mollusca; class Bivalvia; order Mytilida; family Mytilidae; genus Mytilus; species Mytilus californianus. The sequence goes on from NW_026262704.1 coordinate 606,228, forward strand.
CCATGTATTGATTATTGGTATTTACAGATAATAAAACAGAAGTTGACTGTTAACATCTTTTTGTATATATTTTCAAATTTTGAATATGGCCAGATATGATCACATGGGTGACTCTCTAAAATATTGTAAATGATGATTGAACTTGTGTGTATATTAGTTCGTTGGTTTCGTTATTATCTTTGTTGTTTTGTTTATTCGTTATCCATATAACGGTTTCCGAAATTAAAGACGAGAAAAGGAATAATTGGCGATGTCCCTTTAAATGAATTATAAATTATGATTGACATATGGATTTTGCATTTTGTCATTTTCTTATTCAATCTTCCATTAGTTTGTCTGAAAGATTTATCTGAATTCATGCCGTTAGTAAGCTACAAGTGACACGAAGGCGCCAAGTAATTCAATGTCCTCCGCAACTCGTTGTGGCTGGGACCAAAACACGTATCACGAGCATAATTGATAACATTAATAACCTAACTTTTCGGTATCGTATACTGTGTAAAACAAAATGACTTCTTCGTGTGTATTATTTTATGTATTAAAACATTTGTAAAGTCCTTTGCATGGGGTTAAAGCCCATGCCTACAAGGTTTAAGTGTAGTTTTTGATACACACAGAATATATGAAAACTATATTGAATACTTAATCACTTATTTTACGTTAAAATTTGATAGATATGTTCAGACGCACTAACATATCATTGCAGATGCAGAGGGAGCCAAGATCCCAACAAACAAAACAGCTTATGCGGATCCAATTGGAATTAAAAACTATGAATCTTGTGAAAGAACGTCATTTGACAAAGAACAGAGTATGTATAATTCATATTTTATAATTTGAAGAGAATGGTAAACTATTTGAATTCTTACATATTACACGTTTTTACATTTTGCAAGTATCATCATTGAAATATAGAATATAAAGAATTTTCATATAGTCATAAATATATTATATTGTAACAGGTGTTGCATTATTTATTTGTGCCCTATATCATGTATATACACGATACAAGGGTTAAACATGGGTAAGGGAAATAACTTCTACGTATGCTTTGAAGTTACCTGTGCGTTTTTCCTATTGCAGTAATTGAAACCGTGGTTAAGCTTCTCTGTTCAACATGTTGTTAAAATTGGTTTTTGGGGATAAGGCAACAACATTTGAGAATATTGGATAAGTTAAACTCAAACACGGTTTAAATAAAGTCATACGGAATTTTAGCAAGGAACAAGGATGATACGCTGAGAGAGGTATACAATGATGATACATATACTGTGAATGTTTCCTTTAAATCTGTAAACGAGTGTGGGGAATGACTCTTGACATCAATTTGATAAAATCTTTGCAGTTTGCGAGAAAACAAAAATTGAAAAAAAATGAAAGAGATTGAAGATACCAAACGATTTCAAAACTCAAAAGTAGAATACGAACTGAAAACGACATTGCAAATATTAGAAGACGACACAAAGACAAACACCTTTGCAAATCACTACATAGACTTACATTGTAGCAAAGATTACCTATCCTTAACTTAAAATGCAACACTGAATTTCAACAAAACTTTGGCAGATCATGTATGACCCGTGCTCATTCTATTTTGTAAATATCAAACAAGAGGGAACTGTTGGGTTAACCGGGTCTTATAGCATCATAGTCTAAACACTATTGCTATCTTCTTTTCATATGATAAATGACACAAAATCAAAGTAAGCAGTTCATCAAATTTTGTGATTTCAGCTATTTGTAATTTGGAAGTAACAAAAGAAAAAGAAGATGTAAAAGTACATCAACCGTCAACATTTAGTAAGTATACATTTAGTTTATAATAAGCATTGATTTTAGCCGTTAAAGGGACCCACTAAGAATCGTACATTTTGAACTTGATTATACACATAGTGTTCGAAAGCACATATGACATAAAGATAGGTAGGGCAAGCATTTTTTAGATTTGAATAGTTCTGAAGAGATAAATATAGAAATGTACGTTGAGAACTTATAAATAAGTGTTTGTTACTTTTCTACTTTATATACATATATATCTATTAATCTTTGTCTCTGTCTATTTAAACCTCATATCTTGAATTTCAGAACAGCATACAATAACAACAGATGAAGTTAACTTTTTACGAATGGTTCATCTTCTGTTTAGCGTCGCATGTCCAGTTGTCCGACTGGCATTTAACCATGAGATCCAACAAAACAAATTGCGAAAAACACTAGATAGAAATAAGGCATTACTTGAAAAACTATACAGAAGAAAAGACAAGATCATCAATGATTTCCAGTGGAATCTTTTATTTAAAGGTACATACTTAACATAATAGAATGATTACCAAGTCCATTAAGGGTATGCTACTAGATTTGTTAGCGGAAAACAAAAATCTTTTTACAACCCTTTTGTAAACGTCTCCTGCTTTCATATCGATTGTAAGTCCTTTTAAATAAAGCTGCAGTAACATTTAACAAAATCAACAGATTAACAATCGTTTAGGCATTCTACACAAATTCTAAAGTATGTTCCAACATTTCTGATAACTTTGAATCATGTTTAAAGTTAATCTTTCAGATTTTTGTATGTTATTGTGTGTGTTTTTCTGTCTTATTGATATTAACCCCGTTATGAAATTTTATAGAAAATGTCGTCATTTCACAATTTCTTTATTGTTGAAATGACTTTGGATTAATAATTTAAATTCATATCATGTTTGCCTATTTATAACTGGGTTTATAGGATCAAATGTCTGTAACGGAAGAGGTATGCTATCAACCAAATTATACCTGATATTACAAAAACAATTCATTCATAGTTGTGTCCTGTCCGGATTTTAATGGCAGATTTTTTTAATTTATTTCTCTAGACTTGAATCAATTTAAAGCAGGATACATTGTTTTGAATAGACATGTGTTTTGAATGCCAAAGAATGCCAAAGAATACCAAAAACTATTAAGGACATATCAAATTTTTTTTTTGTTTCATATTGCTACCGTTGTATTGATGTATAACCTAAATCTACTAAAATCAATATTAGTAATTACATCTTTTTTTTTAATTCCATGTATTTCCTCATTTTTTTCTGGAGCCTTTATGACCGACAGGGATGGTGTAATCGTAATCGAATGTAATTGATTACATTGCGTTTATATGTTATCGTTGGTTAATCGATTACAGCAAATTATATGATGCAATCAATGATTACTTTTCGATTACATTTCGGTTACTTAAAAACTAGGTTGATGATTTAGAACAATGTTTAAATGAAAAAAAGACAACTGGATGTATTCGTCAGTTTATGGTAGCTCTTTTATTCATATACAGATAAAATAGAATGTATAAATGCATGAAATATGACTTTTATTCAATAGCTATATAACATCCATAGATCTCTCAAAGCTGTCTTACTTTTGTCCAAATTTCCTGAAAAAGTAGACTGTATCTACAGCTTTTGATACAAATGACTTTCAATGCTCGACTTTAATGCTAAAAGTGAAATAAAGGCTGAGTTGATTTTTGTACTACAATATAGTAGAAAAACTTGATACGAGCCTCCATTAAAACAAAATCAACAAACATGTAGAAACATTGCTTTAAGCGATGTTTTGTAAAGTTCTAAATTTCAACTCTTAATATGTTCAACAGCATAGATATGCTCAACTTCCTTTGTTTACTTTTTGTGTATTGTCATGATTGTGTAACATGTAATCGAGAGTAATCTGAAGGTAATGAATTATTTTGATAAAATTAATCGCATGTTATCGATTTCATACAAAAATCAGAGACATCGATTCTTAACTGATTACAAAACGATCCTTAAGGTAATCAATGATTAATCGTTTTTCATTTGACTGTAATCGTGCCCATCCTGGTCTAAGTAGTTCATCTACAGCAATTACTAGCTTTTAAATACCGAGGGTGTGAGTTCAAACCCCACTCGTGGAAGATGTGTTGGGCCTTAATTAACTAGGATTGCCAGTTTTCCTATCGAAGGTCCGTGGTTCTCTCTGAGCACTCCGTTTTCCTCCATCAATAAAAACTGACAGTCACGATATAATCAAACGTGCTGAATGTGATATCATACGCCAACAGTAAATCAGTCAACCAATCATTGGTTTTCTGGTGTTTATAAAGTTAAAAAATTAACCGCGATTCGCTACGGTGAGGAATAAATATACGATCATTCGGCCACATTTAGCCCCTATTGTAAAATAGATTACTTTAGATTATACACATGACTGTTATCACGAATAACAACCAAACCCTGTAATCGTTTGTGCTGATGTGCAATATGGGTTTATTTGTAGAACGTTTTATAACTAAAGGAGAAAATATAAAAACAAAACAAATAGAATTACAAAAAAATTAATCGAGATCTTTTTACTACATATACAAATTCCTAGCGACAAACCTGGTCTCAAAAGAACGTAGCTCAATTATCTAAGATTTTCAAACCTATTTATATAAGCTTTGTCACAAAATTTGAAAGTAAAGTTCTTGATAGTTGCATGTCAGTAGAACAAGTTTGTCAGTATTTTAACACATACAGGTTACAGATATAAAAGTATTTATGAATTGTTTGAGTACTTTTGGAACACAACACAGTGAAATCTTCTTGTGTTCATACAAGTGAGAGGTTTAGCTAGCTATAAAACCAGGTTTAATCCACCATTTTCTACATAAGAAAATGCCTGTACCAAGTCAGGAGTATGACAGTTGTTATCCATTCGTTTGATGTGTTTGAGCTTTTGAATTTGCCATTTACTTAAGAACTTTCCGTTTAGAATTTTCCCCTGAGTTCGGTATTTTTGTAATTTTACTTTTTAGTATACACTTTAAAAATGTACATCTACGAACTGTATGAATGGTTTTCAGCAGCATGGTATTAACATTAAAGAATGTTACGCAGTTCACATATAGCCCATTAAATCAGTGTCGTTATCTCGTAATTTTGTATTATTTTCAAGTGACTTTTTTTCTAGGGGACACAGTTTCATCAGATGATTTTGATATTACACTCATGATTAACCTCTTACGTACACTTGCAAACATCAGTATTGGCGATATATATCCAGCACCATTTAATACAAGTATCAGCGCAATGCTCACCAGAATAAAGTACATAAGAAACAAAGTAATACAGAACGTGAAAGGGCAACTCTCAGAAGATCAGTTCAATCAATATTGGGATGATATAGGACAGGTAAGATATTATTTTATACCACCACAAAATGTTTTCCGTTATCTTGTTACTTTTTTGTTGAATGTACACGATAGTGGTATTAGATAGGCGAAAAATACCAAAGGGACATTCAAACTCATAAGTCGAAAGTAAACTGACATCGCCATGGCGAAAAGAGAAAAAGACCAAAAGCAAAACAACAGTACACAAAACACAACATAGAAAACTTAAAAACTGAGCAACAAATCGGGGTGATCCCGGGAGCTCAGGATGGGTAAGCAAATCCTGTTCACATGTGGCACCCATCATGGTATTATGCGTTTTAAACCCCCTTGCTTTTCAAATTGTTTTTGACAATCAATAACCTTTGCATTTACTATGTGCTGACATTTGTTATTATACATTATGTCAAGTGACACTTAATGTACATCACGTCAAAATTCTTGTTTTGATATTGTCAAAAAATGAAGCGGAAGATACCAAAAAAATCAACATGCATATGTTGTAGAGATCCCAATGTTACCACGGCAAAACGGAAATCGACTAATAAGTCAAAGAACAGTTTACAAAACACTACATAGAAAAAGACTAAAAACCTTAAGACGGAGCAATAAGAATGCCTTGAAAAAAAACGGGACCGCTCTTGAAGATTAAGCCGGCCCTGCTCCATATATGGCACCCAATGTGATGCTCATGACTAGTACAAATTAAGTGATGAGTCTTAATCGGTGATGTTTCAATCGCAGAAATTGGATACGACTATAAGAATATATCCCTTGCCATCTTTGGCTTAATATTGCACAATGTGAATCCAACTCATAATGGAGTCCGATAGAAGACTTTACTTATATAAACCCTTGGTTAAATAATACCTTGTTAATAGGAGAAATACAAACTGATTACACTAACGCATATGCTATGCACAACGGTATTGATGTTATTTATTAATATTTTATTCAAAACAGGCAGTACTGAAATTGGTGTCATCATTTGAACTTGACATTGATAATGATCAGCAGAAGATACGGCTGATCGGTAAGAAAAAAATGTTTCGAAATCTTTAGTGCATGACGTCTGGACACAAAATATGTAAGCTTTTAACAAAAGCTCTACCACTACACTATGTAGCATTTGTATATGAACTCCTGCATAAAATAACAGAAAGATATTAAATGGGGCGGGGTTGGGCGATCAAACAATAAGAATAACAGAATAACGAATAACACCATAGCCAAAACGATGAAAAGAAAAAAAAACAGGTTACTAATATAAAAAATAAGGAGATGTGGTATGATTTACAATATGACAACTTTCCAACAGAGTTCAATTGAAATAGATGCAAGCAATTATAGGCAACGGTACGGCCTTCAACAATCGGCTATTAAAGGCCAAGACATGAAAAATGTGAAACAATTCAAACGAGAAGATTTATTTTCTAAAAACAACATCATGTTAGTACCAATAAAAACAATATCTAAAGATTTAACTACTGTTTAGCAATACGTTTGTTTAAAGGATCAATAAGTGTAAATGGATTTTATCTAAACTTACGAGCTTTATGTACAACATTGACGTAAAACTAGGATGCGATATCATATTTTTGATACAGCCAAACATCCTACTTAAATCTTTGTATCTAATTTGTGGAACCGAAATCACTGACTTATTAGTTTATCAGTTATACATACATTACGTTCATCGCAATATAATACACGACTACAGAAACAGGCATAGCGAACAAACACGTCACAGACAAAAAAAAAGTCAAGCAATAGGAACTCCATCAAAATAATGGGGTAAACTTGGGTTCTCTTGAAGTTGAAAAATGTCCTACTCTACTAATGGCACGATTCATGGTGTACATAACAAGCAAAGATCAGTTTTTAATTCATTCAAGACTCGGATATTATGTAACGGTCATTTAAATCATGATGTTGCCATTAATATTTCATAAGCTTAAGACAAACATATGCACTTAATTTAACAAAAAAAAACCGATTACTTTTTATTGTATCAAAATTAAACCATAGCTCGGCGAAGAAATGTTAGAAAATTATACATTCATGATACAAATTATACTATCATTTAGGGAGTACGATTGACAAACTCAAGCAATAAATACAAATATCTTTTAAAATATCAGTGCCACAAGATAAATTTATTGATGATCAGCTATTTCCATACGCATGTTTAGATAAACTTCAAAATTGCACTCCTCCTAAAATCACTGATCTTTCTATGGAGATATATAAAAAGCTAGGAGATGTAGTGTGATGCCAACGATATAACTATTCAACAGAGAACAAAGAACATGAATGCATGCAACTATATCTCACATTACGTCTATAACAGGCTAAGCCGTGACCAAATGCGAAACATATCCATTGAGAAAAGAATGGTCCGATCAATGTTAAAACAACAAATGAGAAAAACAAGAATAAAGCAGACAGCAACCAACGACACCACTGGTTAACAGGTTCCTTACATTGGGATGGTAGTATGAAGAATATAAAAAAAGCTGGTATTGAATTACTTAGTGGGAGACTTTTTCATCACTTGAGGATACACATTTGTAGATTTTTTTAATTGTAGTGGTGTTTTTATGTAAATATTTGTTTTTTTATATTTTCTTTAGGTAGACTCCTTGCGTTGAACCCGATAACTTTGGATATTAAAAAACTGCGTATTTTTATTGATATGTCTGAAAAATACCCTGCTATGATACTTCAAAAACTAATTTTTGAATATAACTCTTTACAAAATGTAACGACAGAAGATGTACTGAGAGAGGAAAAACACCAACTTTATCATAAAAGGAAGAAACACCAACCATGCTGTAAATGCACCACAGAATTATTTTCCTCCATTAAGATATTTCCGGAGGAGCAGTGGGAGGCGTTGTATGAAATGAACGAGAGTAGCGATTCACATGTTTGTACATCTAATCTAAGAAACTGCTGTGAACGCTATTTTCCCAAAAGGATTAACACATGTAATGTATTAGTGGCCATTGCATTGATTCTTAATATACCAGACATTTTGACCTATATGATAGATCGTTTATGCGTGAATGGAATCGATAAATTTGTGATGCGTAACCAGCATACAATATACCATTCTATGGAGAGAAAGAGGTGTTGCAAATGTCATAAGGGTTATATGGTACCTACTGCAAACCCATTTATCAATAAAGGAGAATGGAACAGACTATTTGTAAAAGAAGACAATATACTATGCTCTGTCGGTAACACAGATTGTTGCTGTCAGTACACAGTAAGAAATTCGATTCAATACACAGACATGGACGACATTTCTTGGTCAAAAATATTTTATGTTGTGGGTCCTATTAGCGTTGTCAGTAAAATCAAAAGTAATGCGCTTTTATACTTTCTTAATTGGAATGTTGATGACCAAACTTTACAAGGAGCGTTAACAGAATTATTGAAGATGATAGACGATGAAAAGTTTTGCAATGATATGTTACGACGTATATCATCCTTTAAACACTGCGAATCAAGGGAAACAATAGCGAATAAAATGGATGCAACTGAGTGGGTTTCAAGACACTTTCGACACCAAAAGGTATGTCTTAAATATTTGTCAAGTTCATTATAATGTTAAAATGTTTTTGAAGAAAAAACTTGAGTTTTTAAGATATTTTCCTTCCTTACTATTTCATCAGTTTTTTTGTGTATAAATAGTTATTTCCAAATTGAATTAAGTATTGGACATTTTAATCAGTTTCATATTCACAAAATCAAATCGTTCAGCTGAAATATATTTTCTCAGAAAATGTTCTATGAGGTAAGCTACCGTATGTAAAAAAAACTGAATTGATTTGAGAAAATTGTTTGAAGAGATCGAATTGTCGCTCTTAGAAGTTTATTTGATTATTTTGTTTCCAGGAAACTACAGAACAACCACTTCAAATAATTTTACTCGATAAAGGTATGTAATGGAATAGATGGTGTGTAATTTTCATGAAACAACAATTCACATTTTAAAAATGTTTTTTGTACATCTTCAACAATTATGACTGATACTTTAACGATTGAATGTTGTTCTTATCACTGTTAACCGTTTCTTAAATTCCCTATAAGTAGTATTGACCAAATGGTCAATGTTACTTAAATTTGAGTATTGAACATTGTCGAGTATTCTGTTGCTATTATTTGGCATTTAGCTCACCTGACCCGAAGGGCCAAGTGAGTTTTTCTCATCACTTGGCGTCGTTAACTTTTTACATTTTGAACTTCTTCTAGAGAACCACTGAATGGAATGAAACCAAACATAGCATGAATGTTCCTTATGAAGTGTTGACCAAGTGTTGTTACTTTGTAGGCGATTCATCATCCAAGATGGCTGGAAGCGGGGGACTTCGTTTAACAAAGAACCCAATGGACAATACATACAAATGTCTTCTTTTAGAGAACCACTAAATGGAATGAAATAAAACATGGCATAAATGTTCCTTATGAGGTGTTGACCAAGCGTTGTAACTTTGTAGGCGATCCAATATCCAAGATGGCCGCCAGCTGGGGACTTCGTTTAACATAGGACCGTATGGACAATACACACAAATGTCTTCTTTTAGAGAACCACTGAGTGGAATGAAACCAAACATGGCATGAATGTTCCTTATGAGGTGCTGACCAGGTGTTGATACTTTGAAGCCGATTCATCATCCAAAATGGCCGCCAGAGTGGGACTTACTTTAACATAGGACCCTATTGGAAATACATACAAATGTCTTCTTTTAGAGAACCACTTATTATAAATGGAATGAAATAAAACATGGCATGCATCTTCCTTATGAGGTTCTAGCCAAGTGTTGTAACTTTGTCGCCCATCAATCATCCAAGATGGCTGCCAGCGGGGAACTTCGTTAAACAAAGGACCCTATGGACAATACATACAAATGTCTTCTTTTAGATAACCACTGAATGAAATGAAACCAAACATGGCATGAATGTTGCTTTTGAGGTGCTGACCAATTGTTGTTACTTTTTAGTCAATCAATCATCCAAGATGGCCGCCAGCGGGGAACTTACTTTAACAAAGGACCATATGTGAAATACATACTTAAGTCTTCTTTTGAAGAACCACATTTTGAACTTCTTCTGGAGAACCACTGAATGGAATGAAACCAAACATGGCATGAATATTCCTTATAAGATGCTGACGAAGTGTTGTTACTTTGTAGCAAATTCATCAACCGAGATGGCTTCCAACGGAGGACTTAGTTTAACAAAGGACCAAATGGGAAATATATACAAATGTCTTCTTCTAAAAAAACGCTTAATGGATTGAAACCAAACATGGTATGAATGTTTCTATTGAGGTGCTGACCAAGTGTTGTTACTTTGTAGCTGATTTGTCATCCAAGATGGCTGCCCGCAGGGGGAGTAAGTTTAACATAGGACCCTATGGGAAATACATACAAATGTTTTCTTCTAGAGAACCACTGAATAGAATGTAACCAAACATTGCATGAATGTTCCTTGTGAGGTGCTGAAGAAGACTTTAATACATGAATCTTTAAAAATTTAGATATACTGCAAACTACAAATATATCAAGATCTTCTCTTAAATCAACATGAGCAAAATTGTCAATTGACATCTTGTTGGAGTTATTGTCCTGATAAAGTCATTTTCTACAATTTCAATGAATTTGTTGGTAATTTCTGTAAACTTTACAAAAGTCTTCTGCTTTTAATTAAATTACTTGGCCAATATTAAACTAAATTTGGTCTAAACCATTATTAGGGTATCTATTTGTACATGATTTCCAAAACCAAAGTAGAATCAGATGAGCGACACAGGCTCTTGAGAGCCTCTAGTTTATATGAATCACGAACCTTTAAAGCCCACATATAATTTTAATTTTGTTTGCATCATACTTTTTATCCAGCAGAATGCGTAATGGATATAGTATATAAAACTGAATATTGGAGGAATGCATGAAATGGTCATGAGTATTTTATTTTTCAAAAGGACTGTTCTTTACCAGACAAACATGATCATATCCTGAATCGAAGTCAACTCATATTATTAATTGATATATCTGAAATCGAATTCATTTGGATTTTATTGATCCCTTAGCGTTCATAATGTTTTTTATTTTTCACTTTCCACATATCAGTGACTAAGCTCAGTTTAATTTTGCAAATGAATATTTGATAATTATTGATAGCATTTATCTCGACTTTGAGTTTACAAATGTATATGTAGTCTTGCTTGGAAGTTGTTTTTCTGTTCCCCGTTTTTTTATTGGTTTAGGTGTTTTCAAAATTGACTGCAAGCTAATTGTCTGAACGGCACTGAATATACCGCGTTGGATAAGTCTAAAAATTGACTGAAATACTTAACAGGACTGAATGATTTATTGTTCAGATGTTTGAGAAAATATCTATACCAAATTTATCGATTGAGACTAAATTTCATTTACTAATGGAAATATTAAACATGATAAATATTGATTCAGAACTGGTCTGGAAATAGCAGACCTTTACAAACCACATATATTTCACATGCTTAAATATTTGGATTTATGAAGTTTTATACAATTTATATTAATAACATATTAGCTGGCTAAAGCAAACTTGCGGATTTCTTTCATTAACCGTTTATGTTAAGAATATCTTTTCATTTTTAGTTGGTCTGAATGTGAAAAGTTTGCAGATCCCTAAAGATTTTCCTTTACCGCACAGAACGTGAGTACAATTCTATCGTTCTTTATTCCAAATATACATTCGAGACATAAAATAAAAAAGGTTAACACAACCATGAGCATAAGGCTCACCAGTAAACACATTTTGATCTGAAACGGTTCTTTTGATCTAAATTATTCAATCATTTTCAGTCATTTGTTTTCTTTGTTGCGTTTTGTGACCTGTTTTTGTTTTCGTCGTTTTCATATTTTGCCATGGCATTTTCAGTCTGTTTTTGACTTGTGAGTTTGAATATCCCTTTGGTACAAAATGTGTGTTTCGCCTGTCTTTCAGCCTTTTGTTAAAAAAGGAGAGTCTGGGGTATGATTGCAAACGAGACAACACACCACCAAAGATCATCTGACTTGTACGTTTAAAACTATAGGTCACCGTACGGCCTTCAATTATGAGCAAAACCCATACTGCATAGCTAGCTGTAAAAAGTCCTGAAATGTAAACAAATCTTAACGAGAAAAAATAACACCTGATGTATGTACAATTATGGTCAATGTGTTATAGATAATGCATATTTCAAGGTTTATCTTGAGGTATAACACACCGAGGGGTGTCAGGATTGGTCAAATGAAAGACAGACCGTAGGGAGGTCTTTCTTTTGACAATCCTGACACCCTGAGGTGTGTTATGCGACAAGAAAAACCTTAAAATATGCATTATCTGACTTATATACCGTCAACAAATATTATTTTCTGCAAAGATTTGCAGTATTTTCATCCTATTTTACCGACCACACTAAAGTGGGATATTCTTTTCTGATGTGTTCAGGTTTTAATACGCCATATGGCTCATTTATAATGTGTAATAAAACTCACTGATTAATCAAGATATATAAACTTTCGAAATCATTGTCCAGTTTCAATAGAAATATTACTGTAACTGCATGAAGCAAGACACAAATGAATTGTTACAGTGTATGAAAAATACAAGTCACTTTGTAGGTAATTTATTGTATCAACTTTGTTTATGAAAGAGGGATGCTACGTTTTTTTGTTTATTTTCGTGACATTTTCATCTCTGAAAGCAGATTATGTTTTCAACAAATTTTTAAACGAAACATTCAGAGTAATTTTTTATTTCTCTTTTGTCTGGCAATACAACTTTTTTTTTATTTAACTCAGAATCAGGATTAAATATCATACACCCCCCATTTTAAAGTACGTGGATGTTATTCTATAGAAAATAAGAATATTGGGTCATTTTATCATTATTTAGAGTAAAAGGTATATATATATATATGTTGTGTACAAATTGTAATGTTGTACAAATTATAATTTGTACAGTATTTTTGTACAAGTTATCAGTATTTTGTAAATCTCTTTACATATTAATTAAATTAAATAAGCACAGTGTCTTTGGTTAAGCTTATCACTGTTTAATTCCACAACTACATGCTACAGTCTTGCATATAGTACTGACACAAAGTTTATATAAAAACACTAAAAGATTGTTAACAACACAGGATACCTATCAAACGAATCAAATGTTTAAGTAACTTAAAGATTCCATTTTAATCAGGACAATAATGACCTTATACAGGTCATTATTATATGCCTTGTAGCACATTGCATTGAAACTTGGTATCGTCCGGGTTGATTCTTCAAAAGAACGACCTGTCGTTCTGAAAGAAAAAATATCCATGCAGGTATATAATTAGACTTCATCTACTGCGGTAAATCAAGAACGGTTCTGACTATTCTCTTGCAGTCATTTTAGCTATGTTGAATATTTGTTCAAACTGCTCAGTCGTTACTATTGACAATCACACAGTATCATCATAGTGAATTCTCTGAAAAGCTACTGAACAGTATTACATGGGCTGCAAGCGAAGTATCTGTACAGTACTGAATTTACCGCCGTTGATAGTCTAAAAATTGACCGAAAGAGTGAGCAAGACTGGTAATTTGTTCAGAATTGTCAGATGATGATAAGATCAACATGACTGTTTGATATCACAATTGATAATTTGATATACCAGGGAAAATATCAACCAGTACACAATCTTGGTAATGATTTTATACACAAATAGAGTTTCCTACAGATACATCCGAACTCCTACCTAATTCTGTGCATCTATCAAAGAATTTAGTAATAGTTATAAAAAATGTGTGGTAACGAAATTCCCGAATTTCTATTTTAACAGTTATGCATGTATATCATGGCAATTGACATCTTACACGTTACTTCAACCACGAACAGCAAGAAGTCAAGAAATATACCAACCATTAGAAGGAGCCAAAGGAACATTGCCGTCCAAAAAAAATCAAATTAACAATTTGGAACAAATTTGTCATTTTATAAAGGGTTACCGTGAGACACTTAAATATCCAAATCTATGAAAAGTGCAATATTGAAGTTTATATTTGATATGCTACCTTGGATAAACATCCGCAGTATAATATTAGAAATGCTTGATTATTAACAAATCTCATATCAAAGGGGTGTAAATGGTGCCCACTAGTAAACCCAAAGCATGTGAATAAGATTTGATGCCGAGACCTACCAAAAGCTTATGACGTCTTTACAGTAAATCCTTGGATGCGTACTGATTGATGCTTTAGTCTGGGTGAACATTGTCAATTTGTTAATTGAAATTGATTAAGAACGAAATTTAATTAGTTACACGCTCTTATTTCGGTGCTTTTTGTCGATTATTAGTAAGTGGTTTTTGTGTCTCGTTCCGATCTTTTCAGCTGATTTTTACAGTTTGTTCTAATGTTATGCTGTATCACCACTGTCCCAGATAAGGGGAACGCTTGAGTGCTCACAAGTATGTTTAACCCCGTCCCCAGTCAGAAGCCTGTATTACAGTGGTTGTCGTTGGTTCGTGTATCTAATATTTGTTTTTCGTAAATTGTTTTGATATAAATTAGGCCGTTAGTTTTCTCGTTGAAATTGTTTCACATTGTTCATGTCGGGTCCTTGTATAGCCCACTTAACTGTTTAGATGTGTTCCTTGTTGGAAGCCGTACGGTCGACTCTAATTTCTAACTACCGCTTCTTTCTAATTCGGATTGATAGTTGGCAATCAAATCACATCTCCTCATTTGTATATCGAAGGATCATTTCATTAAAAAAGAACAAAAGCTCGCTTGATAAGATTAAGATGTTATGGTATGTAGTGTCAAAAACTCCGAACTGCTCACCAAATTGAATCGACCACCTATAGCATTAATTAGTATTATTTGATATGCGTTATCACAAAGAAGGATGATAAGTTCTTTTATTGTAATAAGTAGTTTAGTTAAAAGGACAGAATTATTAGTTGTAGAACAGTTACTAGAAGCCGGTACTAAATAGTTGTTGTGAAGTTTAGGCAGCCGATACATAGTGCAGACCATCAAATGTTCACAGGAGGCATTCGGCTAAGATGCTGACATGATTTTATACTATTTGACTCTCTGTTGAGCGCGTTACGAACGATGTTTGTATGGCAGAGGACTCTCTCCCTGAGACCCCGTCTGACCCCTTGTCGAGCTCATTCTATTCTCATGCATCACGACGGGTACAAAAAATGGAGCAAGCTCTGCACACCATCCCAGATCACCTGATATCAATTCCGATTTTTATTGTACGAATCGCGTTGCTTTGTCTTGTTAGTTGTGTAGTTATGTTGATTTTTGTAGATTGTTGTTTTTGTTTTTTTAATCGTTTCGTTATTACGTTTTTGCACAAGTTTTGTCGGTTTCTCTTGAATTTTAATTATGCCTTTGATATCCTCTATCTCTCTTTTGAACACTGATAAACTACGGTTGCCTTCTATTCACTGTTAACGTCGGCTAAGTCAAAGGTGACTTAAGATGTACTGGCATTTCTTGCGATTCTCAAAAAAGTCTTATGCATATGACTTTCCAAATGCTTGTCCGTATACCTATCGAAAGATATTCTTACAACACTTGTGTCGCATGGTACTGTATCATATGGTATGTATTTCTATTATATATCGCAGTATCACATCGAATCAAATAATGTTGTATGCTTTGATATGGTATCTATTCGTTTATTTTTCAAAATACAACGATTTTAATAAGAATTTATCTTTTCATCTTAAAGGCTTGTAAATTGTTGTTATATTGTTTGTAATATGTTGCAGTAAAAAGTTCATGGATCTCAATTCAGAAGAAAATCATTTCTTAGTGGCAGTCCATGCACTAACACAAATTGTATATCCTGTAATACAAAATGAATTTGATAGACTATGTCCTGATCAGGAATTAGAAAAAATCCGTATAGATATGTATGAGCAGCAAAAGGCTCAGCATTGTAATGATTTGCACAAGGATGGAAATAAAAGCAGAAAGGAAAGAATATACCTTACACAGAATCAACAGCAACAACTCTTTTCACCAAAAAGTTAGTTTATTATTTTTTAGGCCTCTTTATTTTCTTACACATGCACATACTTCTGCTTTGAAAAAAGTTTGTAGTTTATTAAGTGGTTTGTTGATTTTGTAAAATAGTCACATAATTCACCATTCTAAAAACTCCTTAAATTAACATGAAACACAAATTAGCGTTTCTTTATGTATCTATGGTATGCAAGGAAGATTCCGCTTGTATTTTGTGTATATGAAAACGTGAAAGCCACTTTTGTGTACAATTGGGTTTTTTCAAAATAAAATCATGCATTTAAAATAACTGGTCGATCAAAAGATTGAACAAAATTGTTCAATGTAATGGTACTAAAATCGTATCTGTAAATAGTACAAAATGTTTCCAAATTTGAAAAATATTAAAAAAGATGTCTTGAAACGAACAAAAAACAAAATCATAAAATATTTTCTCGTCCACTAAGTTTGTTGTCACATCCAGAGCATAATCATATCTAAGTATATCACAGTTAAACTATTTTATAAGAAATTGTTCCTAATGATGTTTTAATTTTGAATTTGATATTCATATGTGAAAACGTATAGATTAGGACTAGTAAACGTGTATTAATATCACGACAATATATGACTGACGTTTACAAAACTAATCATGTGCTACATGTACTAGACACACAAACATCAACAAACATACATAAACTCAACGCAGGATTAGGACAGGACAAATATCTCAGACTTTTCATATGTCATCCTTATGTAAGTTCAGAGATTAAAGACTAAGAACGTTTACAATTAAAAGATAAAGCTGTTAACTGTATTACAGGTAAGTTAAAAATCAATTAATCATCCAGATAATATGATTTTATTTCTTTAGAAGAAGAATCGAAGAACTTAGATTTAAAATTGATGATTTACATTCTGAAAAAACGAATCGAAGAGGAGGGCAAGGAAGATGGCGTTGGTCAATTAGAAGTAATCGATAACATCAGGCGAGAAATTGTTCAAAGTAGTAGCGGAGTTTTAACTGAAACACGTTTCCAAGATATCATAAAAAGTATTAGAAAGGTAAGTCAATAACCGGATCCCTTTTAAGATTGTAAATACTGTTCATAGTTTAAAGTACGAAATATGTTTTTTTTTCTCATTCAAAGTATAAAACTGTTTATGTATTGTCAATGAAATCTCAGCGTTTGTATTCAACAGATATAAAACATTAGTTATTAGATATCTGATAGAATACAAATGACAATTCATTTGGAGATGTAATTCAAGATTAATATTGATCTTTCTTGCAATCAGTTATCCTTTTGTTTACATCATAACACTATATCACACGTTTATAGATATAGAAACATAAAACTGGTCCAGAAAAATACATTATGTCTGTGACACTATAACATATCGTTATAATTTCAGGCAGTAATGCATTTCGGAGGAGAATTTTAATGAGGAAAAAGTATTTAACATTCATCAAATACAAAATATTAATTTTCTAGGTAAGTATATTCAACTCTCTTGATAATGTAACTTCTAAGGTGTTTATACTGCGTATGGTATGCATTGTATTTCGAACTGTGATGCCGGTTAAGTATTTTAAATGCTGAATAATTGAAACGGATTTATTTCTGAGTAGAACATTTATTTTTGTGTGTGAATAACCAGTAATAATATATGCATGTAATAGTTTTTCTCTGGTTTCTGTTATTGCTATTCGTTCCTTTTTTTTCCTTATCTATATCCATTATCATTTTAGTCATGATAATAATTGTTAAATTTAAATTATTACTATTATTATTATTTTTATTTTTATTATTATTATTATTATTATTATTATTATTATTTTATGTTATTATAATTACATTTTATCATTGAACTAAGGAAGTAGTCTCGGGTTACCGATCAATTAGTATAGAAAATCTGCATCTACGGCTATGGATAATGCGGACATAAGTTATATGACTGCTCTGGACCAATTCGTATGGTTCTTCTTTTCAAATTTAAATAGGTTACTCCTGTAAGAGTTACACAATTGGAAAGAATTTTAGACAATATCAAATGAACATATCTGGTGTAATGTCATAATGTTACAAAGTTGCAAAAGAAATGTGATTAAAAACAAAACACTTGCTCAGTCGTGATAATCACATTATTACCTAGGTTGCAATTTGTACTTTTTAAATTTCATCATTTCTTTATCGCTTTCATTCTCTGAATCCCAATCGATCCTGAACATACTGAACTCAAGTAAAATTTCTAACTGTTCTCATAACAAATTCTTTGAAGTAGGATAAGGCGTTTTACTGTCGTTAAAGATGTGTTACTCTCTAAAGAAAGGTAACAAAAAAATGTTCACGAAGATTATTTTACTGAATGAACTGAAGTTTAATACAAATTTGAAAATCGGTTTTCTTTTTTAAGAGATTTTTCGCATAGTAGATATGACTCTATAAGGTTATTGCAACAATTACAAGAGGAGAAATGTACATATTCTTTTATCTCAAGAAAATTCTATAATTTGTCCAAAAGTAGAAGAAACTTACTTTTTTTTTAGTTGTTTTCTTCCAGTAAACAATTCGCTGATATGCTTTCCGTATGCAGTGAAATCAGCGTGACCTTTCTCACAAAAACCCGGTGATCGCAATACGCATGGATCTATCATTGAAATAGAATATTATCTTACTGTACATGCTTTACACGTGCTCAATGTCCATGCTTCTTTGTTGATTGTTTATTTATGTGATAATCGGTAAACTACGGCTTCAAAACATGAAAATTATTTAGCTGCCATACTTTCACATCATAACAGACCGAGATTTTTTTTTGACGATTGTACGATATGGATGCCTAAAAAACGATAAAATCGGGCACAGAAGACTAAGTTTGTGATATATACTTGCATTTGTTCAAGAATTGGATGAATATTATTTTTCATCAGTCACTCGTTTCATATGACTTTAAACTATGGTATGCCGGAAGCGTATTTTATAACTTGAAATACTTTATTTTGATTCCATTTTCGATATGGATGCAGGTAGAATATATATATATATATATATCAAAACGAATGATGTTTTAGTATGTACTGTTTTCAAAATAGTATACCTGTTTTCATTCCAGAATAAATTCAGAAGGACCAATGATATAATTATAACCATGAAACAGTTGGACGAACATACATAATCTTATTCCAGGAGTATACTATTCATATACATATTATATACATGTATCTCCATCATGTAAATCTCTGAAATCTGGACATTGTCTGCTTATACATTTGGTCATTTATATTAGCCCGTCAACGTTTGTAGACAAAGGCTATGGATTTTCAAATGTTTTGTCAACGAGTCAACAAGCATCACCTTAGTCGATATGCGCATCACAAGCAGTAAAATTGCTATTCATTAAACATTGTTAAAAGCTTAACACAAACAATACTTTTTGTTTCTACTAGCAAATGACTTTATGTGTACAATGTATTATGTCAGTAATACTGTCTTATATGTCCGATACCCATCCAGTAAATTAACATACACGTGAACACTAAGGCTAACACTTGATTGAACGAGTAGAAC